>NW_003852396.1:55499791-55505299 GCF_000181295.1 Otolemur garnettii
CAGAAGCATAACCTGCAAAAGTCTTCTCCCATTCTGAAGGTTGTCTATTTGCTTTACTTACTGTGTTCTTGGCTGTGCAAAAGCTTTTTAGTTGGATCAGATCCCACTAATGTATTTTTGGTGTTGCTTCAATTGCCCAGGGGTGTCTTCCTCATAAAATATTCTCCCAGGTCAATTTGTTCAAGTGTTTTCCTGGTACTCTCTTCTAGTATTTTTATAGTTTCATGTCTTAAGTTTAAATCTTATATCCTGTGAGAATCAATTTTTATTGATGGTGAAAGGTGGGGGTCCTGTTTCAGTCTTCTACAGGTCACCAGTCAGTTCCCCCAGCACCACTGGTTAAATAGGGAGTCTTTCCTCCACTGAATATTTTTGATAGGCTTGTTGAAGATCAAATGACAATAAGCAACTGGTTTCATCTCTTGGTTCTCTATTCTGTTCCATAAATCTACCTCTCTGTTCTTGTGCCAGTACTGTGCTATTTTGATCACTATTGATTTATGGTATAGCCTGAAGTCTGGTAATGTGATAGCTCCTGATTTGTTCTTATGTCTGAGTAATGTATTTGCTATTCAAGGTTTTTTCTGATTCCAAATAAAACGAAGCACTATTTTTTCAAGCTCTTTAAGGTATAACAGGTGGTGCTTTAATAGGGATTGCATTAAATCTGTAGATTGCTTTGGGTAGTATGGACATTTTAACAATGTTGATTCTTCCCAGCCATGAGCATGGTATGTTTTTTCATTTGTTAACATCTTCAGCTAATTCTTTTTTCAGAGTTTCATAGTTCTCTATATAGAGATCTTTCATGTCCTTTGTTAGGTAAATTCTCAGCTATTTCATCTTCTTTGGCATTATTGTAAAAGGAATAGAGTCCTTGATTATTTTTTCAGCTTGACTATTGTTGGAGTATATAAAAGCTACTGACTTATAAGTATTGATTTTATATCCTGAGATACTGCTGTATTCTTTGATAACTTACTAAGAGTTTTGAAGTTGAGTCTCTGAGATTTTCCAGATACAGGATCATGTCATCAGTGAAGAGTGAGAGTATGATCTCTGACTTTATTTGGATACCCTTGATTGCCTTCTGCCTGATTGCATTGGTTAAAACTTCCATTACTGTGCTGAATAGCAGTGGAGACACTGGGCATCCTTGCCTTGTTCTTGATCTGAGTGGAAATGTTTTCAATTTTACACCATTCAATATGATATTGGCTGTGGGTTTGCTGTAAATGGCCTCTATCAATTTAAGAAATGTCTTTCTGGACCTATTTTCGTAAGAATTTTGATCATGAAAGGATGCTGGATACTATCAAAAGCTTTTTCTCGATTGGCGCCTGTGGCTCAAGTGGCTCAGGCACCAACTACATACACCTAAGGTGGTGGGTTTGAATCCAGCCCGAACCCACCAAACAATGACAGCTGCAACCAAAAAATAGCTGGACGTTGTGGTGGGTGCCTGTGCTCCCAGCTACTTGGGAGGCTGAGGCAGGAGACTCGCTTGAGCCCAGGAGTTGGAGGTTGCTGTGAGCTGTGAAGCCACGGCACTCTACCCAGGGGGATAGAATCATATGGTCTTTGTTTTTTATTTTATTGATATGATGTATTATATTTATAATTTTGTATATGTTGAACCAACCCTATAACCCTGGAATAAAACTTGATCATGGCGTATAATTTTTTTGATTTGCTGTTGAATTCTGTTTGCTAAGATTTTATTGAATATTTTTGCTTAATATTCATTAATGATATTGGCCTATAATTTTCTTTGTTGGATCCTTTCCTGGTTTGGGTATCAGGGTGATACTTACTTCAGAGAAAGTGTTGGGAAGTATTCCTTCTTTTCTATGCTTTGGAAAAGGTTGTATAATATAGGTACTAGTTCTTCTTGAAAGATTTGATAGATTTTGGATGTGAAGCCATCTGGTCCTGGACTTTTCTTTTTAGGGAGATTTTGTATTGTTGATGCTATTTCAGTGGTTGATATAGGTCTATTCAAGATTTCTAATTATTTTTTGTTGAGTCTAGGAAGGTTGTGTGCTTCCAGGTATTGGTCCATTGCCTTCAGATTTTCATATTTCTGGGAATAGAGATTTTTCTAGTAATCATTGAGGATTTTTAAAATTTCTGAAGTGTCTGTTGTTATTTCTCCTTTTTCATTTCTGGTAGATTATATTAGAGATTTTACTTTTCTATTTCTGGTTAGGTTGGCCAAAGGTTTATCAATTTTGTTAATCTTTTCCAAAACCGAACTTTTTGTTTCGTTGATCTTCTGAATGATTCTTTTGTTTTCAATTTCATTTAATTCTGCCCTAATTTTGGTTATTTCTTTTCTTCTGCTGGGTTTGGGGTTGTAATATTCTTTCTTTTCCAGTTGCTTGAGATGAACCATTAAGTTGTTGGCTTCCTCTCTTTCTGTTTTCTTAATGAAGGCTTCCAATGCTATAGATTTCCCTCTTAGGACTGCCTTTGCAGGTTTTGATAATTTGTGACTTCATTATCATTTAGTTCCAAAAATTTGGTAATTTTCTTCTTAATCTCGTCTTTGACCCAGCTATCAGTCAGCCTAAGATTATTTAGCTTCCATGACTTTGAGTACAAAGATTCCTGTTGCTGTTGAGTTCAACTTTTACTTCATGGTGGTCCCAGAAGATACAAGGAATAATTTTTATACTTTTAAATTTGCTGAGGTTAGACTTCTGTCCTAGGATATGCTCTATTTTGGAGGATGACCCATGGACTGATAAGAAGAATGTATATTTAGTTTTATTAGGGTGAAATGTTCTGTAGAGGTCTGTAAAGTACATGTGTTCTAGGGTCAGTTTTAAATATATAACAAATTATTAGTTAAATAAAAAGACACTAGAAGGTAGTGTTTTATCTGCACATTCTTCTGGGATGTCATAAAACAATAAGTACTGAATCATTGCCTTCAATTCTAGTGTCTATGAATACTTTATAACCACTCTTTTAATTCAGTATTGATACTGTAGAATGTATTTATTTGGAAAGAATATGTATATTTCTACCTGAAAGAGGGTGAAACTGACATTGTGTCATGGTTTGTAGCTTTCCCTCCAAATTTAGCTATATATGATTTTGTTTTACTTTGAAAAAATTAGTTTATACTAACTTTAATGGTTTTTCTTTAAAAAGTTTTATTGACCAATCATAACCATATATTTTGTAGGGTATAGGGCAAAGTTTTACTGTATGTAAAAGTGTGGAAGAATTAAATTAAGCTAAAGTAATTTCTGTTTCATTTTTGAAATAGAATTAGTCTTTATTTACTTATTTATTTACATTTTGGAGAGGGTCTTGCTCTGCTTTCTGGGCTAGAGTACAGTGGTATCATTGTTATCATCATAACTCACTGCAATCTCAATCTCCTGGTCTCAAGTCATCCTCCCACCTCAGTCTCCCTTGTAACTGGGACTATGGATACATGTCACCATGCTAGGTTGATTTTTCTCTTCTTTTATAGAAATGTAGTCTTATTATATTGCTCAGGCGACTGGTTTCAAACTCCCAGGCTCAAGCAGTCCTCCCACTTTTGCTTCCCAAAGTGCTAGGATTGTAGACCAGAGCTGCCAGAAGAGGCTACACTTTGCCTCTTCACTTTTTTTTTTTGGAGACAGAGTCTCACTTTGTCACCCTCCATAGAGTGCCATGGTGTCATAGCTCACAGGAACCTCAAACTCTTGGGCTGAAGTGATCCTCTTGCCTCAGCCTCCTGAGTGGTTGGGACTACAGGCATCCATCAGTACACCTGGCTATTTTTTAGAGATGGGGTCTTGCTCTTACTCAAGGTGGTCTCAAACAACTGAGGTCAAGCAATTCACCCACCTTGGTCTCCCAGAGTGCCAGGATTATAGACGTGAGCAACTGCATTTGGCCTTCAGTCATTTTTTAAATGGTAAACACAATTTTTTTCAATACTTATTTTTTAATGAGACACATGGACCATAGGATGGACAGACAGTAAGTTAGGTTTTATTTACAGAGGTATTATTACAGCTCTTACAAAGAGCCAAACCTTGCAGAGCAGGATAAGATAGGTTAATATAAGTGTCAGAGCTCTTAAAAAGAGCCAAACCTCCTTACAGAGCAATGTATAAGTGTTACAGCTCTTAGAAGGAGCCAAACCTCCTTGCAGAGCAGGATGCAAGTGTTACAGCTCTTAGGAAGAGCCAAACTTCCTTGCAGAGCAGGGTATAAGTGTTATAGCTCTTCCTCTTCTGCTCTCTCTCTCCCTCAACGGTCTGCGGCAATCTGCTGAGGTCTTTGCTCTCCTGTTCTCTCTTCTTTGAAGGTAAGTGACCATCTGCCCCTAAGCTCTTTCTTTACTCAGGGGTTTATATAGGGGCAGTTGTCCAATGAGCTGAAAGCTGAGCTGATTGGTCTGTTTTCTCCTAAAAATAGACCAATCAAGAGCAGGATTGAAAATGGACCAATCAGGGATGCACTGGAGGAATTGCCAGTGTTTTCACCTGCTCCTTTGGGTCTTTTTTGTCACTGGAGCCTCCGGTGGGAGAGGAAAGCTCTCCCTTTTGCTCCAGCTTGCCGGTTTCTAGCCGGTAGGTTCTCTAGCAACGCTCTACTGGAGCCTCTGGTGGGGGAGGGAAGCTCCCCCGCTTGCTCCAGCCTGCTGATTCCTTTGCCGGCTGCTGCCACCAAGACAGAGGTGGCAGGTCCCTCAGCCCTGTTCAGCTGAGCTGGCTGGGGTGCCCCTTTTCTGGTATCAGTATCATCAGTGAAGAGCGAGGGTTTGACCATCTCTGCCCCCATTGGGATGCCCTGTATATCTGTCTTTTCCCTGATTTCATTACTGGAACTTGTAGCATTATTTTGAATAGTAGTGTTGATAGAGGATATCCTTGTCTGGTTCCTTAAGGCTTTTTATTTTACTCCATTCAGTATGATATTAGCTGTGGGTTAGTGGTAGATAGCTTCAGTCATTTTAAGAAATGTGCCACCTATGCCTATATTCTTGAGTGTTCTCATTAGAAAAGAATGCTGAATTTTGTCAAATGCTTTTTCTGCATCTATTGAGAGGATCATATAGTCTTTATTTTCACTTCTATTGATATGGATATGGTGAATTAGATTTATGGATTTGCGTATGTTAAACAGCCTTGCATTCCTGGGATAAAGCCTATTTGATTGTGATGTATATAGTTTTTTTTAATGTGTAGTTGGTTGTAATGTGTTGGCTAAGATTTTACTGAGTATTTTTGCATCGGTCTTCATTATTGAGCTTGGTCTGTAGTTCTCCTTTCTAGTTCGGTCCTTTCCTGATTTTGGAATCAAAGTGATGTTTGCTTCATAGAACGAGTTGGGGAAGGCTTTTCCTTCTCAATGTTTTAGAATAGGTTCTGCAGTAGAGATAGAAACTCTTTAAAGGTTTGATAGAATTCTGCTATAAAACTGTCTGGTCGGCTGGCACCTGTGGCTCAAGCGGCTAAGGCGCCAGCCACATACACCTGAGCTGGCGGGTTCAAATCC
>NW_003852396.1:55505530-55508698 GCF_000181295.1 Otolemur garnettii
TTTTTTTTTTTTTTTTTTTTTTAACCTCAGTGCTTGATGTTGGTCTGTTCAAGAGATCTATTGCTTCCTCGTTAAGTCTAGGGAGATGATATGATTTCAGATATTTTTTCATTTCTTCCATACTGTCAAATTTCTGGGCATGGAGTTTCTTGTAATAGAGATAATCTCTTGTATCTCTGTGATATCTGTTGTTATTTCCCCTTCTTTTGTTTCTGATTGAGGTTATTAGAGATATTTTTTCTGTTTTTAGTTAATTTGGCCAAAGGTTTATTGATTTAATTAATCTTTTTGAAGAAACAACTTTTTGTTTCATTGATTTTCTGAATGATTCTTTTGTTTTCAATTTCATTTATTTATTTTTATTTATTTTTATTAAGTCATACACATAAATCATGAATACATTTATGCATATGTGGGGCACAATGTGTTGATTTTTTTATACAATCTGATGTGCTTACATCAAACCAATCAACATAGCTTTTGCCTCATTTAGTTGATTATTGTGTTATTTATGTTCTCCACTTGACAGATTTGACTTGTACCCTTGCAATATGCTCCACAGGTGTGTGCCTGTCATTTATCTCCCTCTATCAAATTTCCCCCCTCCCCTCCCTTCTCTCTCCATTTCTCTGCTTCATCCTGGGCTATAGTTATGTTCTATCTTTCATAAGAAAGTATGAGTAAATATAAGTTGGTTTCATAGAAGTACTGAGTACATTGGATACTTTTTCCTCCATTCTTGAGGTACTTTACTCAGGACAGTTTCATTTATTTCTGATTCAATTTTGGTTATTTCTTTTCTTCTGCTAGGTTTGGGATTGGATTGCTGTTCCTTTTCCATTTCCTTAGGATGATTCATTAGATTGTTGATGTGCTCTCTTTCTGTTTTTTTGGATATAGGTGTCTAATGTGATAAATTTACCTCTTGCAGTATCCCATAGGTTTTAGTAACTTGTAGCTTCATTGTTGTTATGTTTGAGGAATTTAATAATTTTCTCCTTTATTTCTTCTTTAACCCAGCTCTCATTCAGCATAAGGTTGTTTAATTTTCATGCCTTTATGTGGGGATGAAAGTTTTTGTTGGAGTGGAGTTCCACCTTTATTGCCTTGTGATCTAAGAAGACACAAGCTATAATTTCAATTCTTTTAATTTTGTTGAAGTTTGATTTGTGACCTAGGATATGATCTATTTTGGAGTATGTTCCCTTGTTCACAAAGAAGACTGTTTATTCTTTAGCTTTGGGAAGGTGTATTCTGTGTATCTATTAAGCACAACTGTCCTAAGGTTGCATTTAAGTCCCTTGTATCTTTGTTTCTGTTTAGAAGATCCATCTAGGGCAACCAAAGGAGTGTTAAAATCCCCAGCTATTATGGTGTTATAGGATATCATGTTGCTCAGTCCAATCAATGTCTGTTTCATAAATCTGGAAGCATTTAAGTTGTTTACATAAATATTTAGAATTGAAATATCCTCTTCATACACTTTTCCTTTGACCAGTATGAAGTGACCGTCTTTGTTTATCTTAACTTTAATTGCTTTAAATCCACTTGCATCTGAAAATAAGATTGTGACCCCCCCCTTTTCTGGTTTCCATTTGCCTGAAACATTGTTTTCTAACTCTTTACCCTGAGTCTTGTTTTATCTTTCCAGGTTAGGTGTGTTTATATGGCTTGTGCTTTTTTATTCCAGTCAGTCAGCATTGCCTCTTCAGTTGGGACTTCAGACCATTAACTTTATTTATTTATTTTGAGATAGAGTCTCACTTTGTTGCCCTTAGTAGAGTGCTCTGGTGTCATAGCTCATATCAACCTCAAACTCTTGGGCTCAAGCGATTCTCTCCCGAGAAGCTAGGACTATAGGCGCCTGCCACAATGCCCAGTTATTTTTAGAGATGGGGTTTTGCTCTTGCTTAGGCTGGTCTTGAACCCATGAGCTCAGGCAATTTACCTGCCTTGGCCTCTCAGAGTGCTGAGATCACAGGCATGAGCTGCCAGGCCTAGCCCCTGTTAACAATTTTTGCGAGAATTGATAAGTGTGGTGGAATTCTATTCATCTTATTTTGTGGAGGTCTGTTGCTTAGTTTTATCCATTGTGCCATTGTGAAAGCTAGGTTTTGTTCTTTAGTTTGTGAGCGTTTACTATGGTCAGTGTGGAGAATAGATCTAAGTATTTGCTATAGAGCTTATCTTTTTGTGGCAAATTCCCTCAATGTTTGCATATCAGTAAAAGATTTGATTTCTCCATTGATTTTGAAGCTTAGTTTAGCAGGATATAGAATTCTGGGCTGAAAATTGTTTGTTTAGGAAGGCTAAAGGTAGTTGACCATTCTCTTTTGTTTTGGAAAGTTTTATCTGGGAAGTCCGTGGTTACCCTGATGGAGCTGCTCCTGTAGGTCAGTTGGCAATTACTCCTGGCTGCTTGCAGAATCGAGTCTCACTTCTTTTTCCTAGGTAGAGTGCCGTGGCATCATCGTACCTCACAGAAACCTGAAACTCTTGGGCTTGCAATCCTCTTGCCTCATCCTCCTGAGTTGCTGGGATGTGTTTGCCACAGCACCAGCCACAGTTCCCAGTGATTTTTAGAGACGGGGGTCTTGCCTTTGCTCAGGCTTATCTTGAATTCCTGAGCCAAGTGATCCACCAACCTTGGCATCCCAGAGTGCTAGGATTACAGGTGTTAGCCACCATAGCTGGTCTATAAATAAACTTTTAAATAATATTTTCAAAAGTAAGAAAGAATAATTTTTTTTTTTTTTTTTTTTTGCAGTTTTTGGCCAGGGCTGGGTTTGAACCCACCCCCTTCCAGCATATGGGGCCAGCGCCCCACTCCTTTGAGCCACAGGCGCCACCTCACCCTTAATTTTTTAATTGTTCTCACCAAGGTATTACAGCAGCTGAAAAGCATTTCAGCCAACCCAAAAAGGAGCCTAAAACTGTAGTGTTGTGTAAAGAGCCATCGGTGGTCCTCAATGGCTGGACCCGGGACAGCTGTTATCATGGGGAAGCGGGTATACAGCAGTTTTGTCTCCCACAGGGCCTTTGTGGATACCTGCCAAAACACACCAGAGCCCTCCATGACTCCAGAAAATCTTTTCCTTTCCATGCTAATAAAGATCTCAATTAATTTTCAAGCCAATCAGGTAATCTTCATTATTCTAGTCATTCTAA
>NW_003852396.1:55508718-55518832 GCF_000181295.1 Otolemur garnettii
TTTTTTGCAGTTTTTGGCCAGGGCTGGGTTTGAACCCACCACCTCTGGCATGTGGGGCCAGTGCCCTACTCCTTTGAGCCACAGGTGCCACCCAGAAAGAATAAATTTGATAAAATTCTTGCCTTTTATAAATGTAATAATTCTCAGACGTACATACTACATACTGGGTTGAAAATTCTATATAAAGGAAAGCTGAATGTCCATTATACTTATTTTTAAACATTTCCATCATTAACTTAAGATGCTTGGTAATTGTTTTTATAAATGAAACACTTTAACCGTGTCTGAAAGTATATGTATAAAGTCTGAAAATATTTTATGTAAACTTCCTACCAAAATAGTAAAATGAATGTTTTTTTGTAAAGAAAGAATTAGCATTTAACATTTTATTGTGAATAGGTTCTTTATTGAAAAGACTTAGTAGAGTTTAAATTTTTAAAAGAATACTTAGCCTCAGATCAAGAAAACTGCTGGTTTTGTCAAAGATGATTGAAACAAATGTCTTCAAATTTGGTAAAGCAGGTGTTTCATTTGAGACAAGTGTTTCTGGTTCTGTTTTTCTTGCATGTAAAAAGCTGTATTTAATATGAAATACGAAAGTGTAGGTACACCACTTACGTTGTATGGATTAAGTAGGAAAAAATGATTTGCATTGTGAAAATCAGAACACAGAACCTGGGGAACTGAAAAGCTGTATTACTCATTTACATGATAAAATGAATTATTAGGAAAGTATTTGAAATTGGTTACTTTCTTCACTTAGTGTATAATTTTTTATGGTTTTTTTGGTGTTGGTTTCCTCATCTGAAGTGATAAAAGTCATAGAGTCTATTGAGGTTTTTCTAGAGTTCCTTTAGTTCCTGAAGAAATATTTAATGTGAAATCCTAAACAGAGGTTAGTAACTTCAGTTGCTTGGGATGGCTGAATGGATGGATGGAAAGATGGATTAAAAACAAAAGTTTAATAACCCTTAAGTTACTTAAACATATGGGAAGGACTTAAAGACTTATGACTATAATTGAGGATGATAAGCCTTATTTTATTATTAAATTTCTGATTTAGGACTTTTGATCCCAAGAGAAGGATTTAACCCAAGTTACCTGCTTTTTACTTTTCATAGAGAAGGAATTCATTTGATGAGTGACTGCTTTGTTTGTTTCTATCATCCTTTGCCTGTCCAAATAGTCTAAGAAAAATCTTTACTGGTAGTGTGATTGCTTATTCAGGATTATATTATTATGAATACTCATATACACATTAACTGCTCTTCACCATTTTTTAGGTAGCAATATCATTAACATTTTCTTTTTTTCTTCTTTTTTTTTTTTTTGCAGTTTTTAGCTGGGGCTGGCTTTGAACCGCCACCTCCAGCATATGGGGCTGGCACCCTACTCCTTTGAGCCACTGGTACCACCCAACGTTTTTTATATTATTGGCCTTAAATAAACATAGTATATTTACTACAGAGTACTCAGCCATAAAAATACATCACGTTATTTCAGCAATTCACTGCTATTAGAAATTGATTTTTTTTTCTAGTTTTGGCTATTTCCTACAATATTGCACAAAAAATTATTAACTCTTAATTATTTCACTGAGATTAATTACTTGAGGTGTGCCAAAGGTTATGTGTATTCTATAACATTTCCTATACATTAGTAAGTTGCTCTCCAGAAAATATCTACTGTTTAACATCTACCAGCAGTATTATTAGTGTCCCTTCCCTACAAAGTCTAATATTAATACTTTATTATGTACAACAATTTATTTCTGTTTTACTTTGCATTCCTTTATCATATGTAAAGTTGAACATTTAGTTATCAATTTGTATTTCTTTATAGTAATATGCCTATTTTAAAAATTCAGATATTTATTTTTTATTATTTTGGACAAAAACCTAATATTCTCAAGGATACTTTCAAATCATATTCTTTAAAAATATTTTACGCAGTTTAAAATCATTAATATGTAAATTTCCCTTATAGGTTTGACATATGTATGTGTTTTGGAAATCTTCACTTTGATGAATCACAGTCTGTTTTTAATTTATTTGATGATGTTTCCTGTCATTTTTTATTTTTCATATTAAGGCACACCTCCTATACTCCAGGACTATATTTGTATTCACTGATATTTTCTTCTTATACTTTAAATGTTTCTTTTTCTATACTGTCGGTAACTAACTATAACTTACTTTTATCTAAAATATAATAAAAGAAAGCTTTTCTCCTTTCTAATTTACAGAGAGAACGAGAGCAAACACATGCATGTGTACACACAAAGGTTTGTGTGTTTTAAATACAGTCTGGAAATGTTTTAAGTAGACATTTAGTACAATTGCAGTTAATATAATTTCTGATAAGTGTGGGTTAAAATCTATATTCTTAACTTTTCCCTTTACTGAGATGACTTAAGTGTATGTTATTACGTTTACTATTTGTTATTTTTTGATTGTAAATTCTTTTTTCTATACCATTCTTATTAAATGAAGTCTGACATGTATACATGAAAATGTAGACATTTTAAGTGTTATTCTATTAATTTTTATAAATGAATATACATTTATATCTACTACCCAGATGAAGATAAACAACATCCCACCATCGTGGGAACTGCCTCAGAGGTAACCTCTGATCACTTTTTGACCTGTTTTCTGTGTTTGAATTTCATTTAAATGAAATTATGGAATATTTACTAATTTATGGCTGGCTTCTTTCAACATGTTTGTGGCACCTATCTATATTGATGATAGGATTAGTAGTTTGTTTTTTTAAATTTTTTCTGGTGGGCTTTTTGGCATTTAACAGTTTTATTACGAGTAAAGCTAATATGATGGTTCTTATGCTTATTTATTGAGTTATCATAGGCCCTCATTTTGGGAGGGATGGGTATATAACAGTGGAATTACTGAGTCACTTTAGGAGGTACAGTCAAATAGTGTAATGAATCTCTTTATGCTTGTAGCAGCAGTGTATGAGAATTCCAGTTGCTTCAAATATTTAATATGACTTAGAACTGTTAATGTTTTTAATGTTAGCCTTTTTGGAGTATAGTATCTCATTAGTTTTAATTTGTATTATAATGATATTAAGTACCCCTGAAAAACTCAAATAGCTCCAAATTGGTATTCTTATTATCTCTTTACCTGTATCTTTCATTTTTTCAGTTAATAGAGACATCATCTCACTCAGTTACTAAACTAGGAGTTTGTGATCTCTTGTCTGAGTGCTGTGATAGATTATAGTGTTCTACTAGAGTATGAATTTTATCTTTGTTGTCTGAATTGTTGACTCCTACATATATCCTTAATTTCAAATTGATGTGTTTTGACAATCGCATATCCCAAACAAATTTTAAATGTTTCCTATCTGATAGCAGTGCTATTACCTTAATCTTCCTATGATTCTGGATTCAGAAAAAGTGAATTAAAAATAATCTGATCAACTGATTTTCAGTAAAACAAAGACATTCACTGGGTAAAGGATTTGCTATTCAATAAATCATACTGGGGAATTTGGATAACTACATGGAGAAGAATGAAATTGGATCTCTGTCTCTCACCACATACACGACTTAACTCAAAATCATTTAAAGACTTGAGACCTGCGATCATAGAAATTCTAGAAGAAAATATAAGAAAAACTCTTCTGGATATTGGCCTAGACAAAAAATTTATGACCAAGATCTCAAAAGTAAACATAGCAATGAATTAAATGCTTTCTGCACAGTTTACAGTCAACAGAGTAAATAGACAACCTACAGAATGGGAGAAAGTATTCACAAACTATATATTCAATAAAGGAATAACATCTTAAATCTACAAAGAACTCAAACCAGAAAACAAACCAAAAAACTCAAAACAAATAACCCCACCAAAAAGTGAGCAAAAGATTTTTTTTTTCAAAAGTAGACAAATGGCTAACAAACATGAAAATATGCTTAACATAGGTAATCATCAGGGAAATGTAAATTAAAACCTCAATGAGATACCACCCTTGTCAAAAGGGCCATTATTAACAAGTTAAAAGCAATAGATGTTGGCATGGATGTGGTAAAAAGGGAATGCTTATACCAATACCCATTGACAGGAATATAAATTAGTACAGTCTCTGTATAATTCCTCAAAGAAGTAACAGTAGGTCTGGGCATTAGTCACCCTCTATGGAAACTAGCATGGAGATTCCTCAAAGAAATAAATGTAGACTTACAATTAGATTCAGCAATCCTTCTATTGGGTATATACCCAAAGGAGAAGAGCCCTTGTTTTACAGAAAAGGCAGCTGCACTCAAATGTTTATCCCAACACATTTCACAATTGCAAAGACACAGAATCAACCTAAGTACCTGTCAACTGAGGAGCGGATAAATGTGGCATAAACACGCGTGCGCGTGCACACAAACCCCCCCCCCCCATGGAGTAATGCTCAGCCATAAAAAGGAATGAAGTAAAGTCCTCTATAGTAACTTAGATGGAAATAGAGACCTTGATCCCAAGTGATTTATCTCTGGAATGTAAAAATATATGCCACAAGTTCTCACTTATAAGTGGGAGCTAAATAAGGAGGCATAAAGTTGTATAAAGGACATTGAAAACTAAGAAGGGGGGGATCAAAGACACTGAGGGATAAAAATCTACCTGGGATGTGTTATGTACTATTCTGGCCACAGGTACACTAACAGCCCTGACTTCAGCATTACACAATTCATAAATGTAACAAAAAACACTTGTATTCCCCCTAAATCTATTGAAATAAAAATATTAAATAAAAATAATCTGCCCAATTTTGTTGTAAACCTAAAACTACTCTAAAAATAAAGTCTTGTTTTTAAAAAAAGTAATCTGAAACTAATTAGTTTCTTGCATTCTCTTCCCTTTTGACTCGTTTGGTCTACTCATTGAGGGTTGTTTTTTAATACTCATTAGAACTAAGGAAAGTCCCTGACATCTCCCATTTTGGGATCCTAGTGATTGTGGCAATCTCCTTTTTTATTTCTCTTCTCTACTAGAGAATTAGGGTACTAATTCTTAAAAGTCTTGTTTTCATCAGGCACAGTGGCTAATGTCTGTAATCCTAGCACTCTTGGAGGCCAAGGCTGGTGGATTGCTTGAGCTCAGGAGTTAGAGACTACTCTGAGCAAGAGCAAGACCCCATCTAAAACATAGCTGGGCATTGTGGCAGGAGCTGTGATCTCAGCTGCTTGGAAGGCTGAGGCTAGGGAATCATTTGAGTCCAGGAGTTTGAGATTGCTGTGAGCTGTGATGCCATGGCACTCTACTGAGGGTGAAAAAGTAAAATTCTGTCTCAAAAAAAAAAAAAAAGTCTTGTTTTCTAGGGTAACTAAAAGGACATCAAAATAAGGTAATTTTTATAAGCAGTAAAAATGAAAAGAATAACATATTTTAATACCTATTTCCCCATTTCTCTGGTATAGGTCCTTTATTTAATTTTTTCCTGCCTTTTCTTCTACTGGCAGTCGAGTAAGAAAAATGAACTTTGACGCTGCTACAAAATATGTGTTACCAGTTTAATTATTGTTTATAAAGTGAAAACAAGAATAAAATAAAATTTACACACACATTAAATCTTTAACTTTTTTTGTTAAGTTTAGTTTCCTATCAACTCTTGATAATCGGAGGTAGTAACTTTGATTGATAGAAATTTATTTTTTCTTCTTTCCTGTTCATCTTGTGAATCTAGAAAATTGTCCAAAAGGCAGGATAAATAATAAAAGAAAATTATACTCTGAAGAATGAATAACCTGTTATATAATGTTATATAAAGAGAAAGATTTTTTTTTTTGGAGACAGAGCTTCAAGCTGTACCCCTGGGTAGAGTGCTGTGGCATCACAGCTCACAGCAACCTCCAGCTCCTGGGCTCAAGCGAGTCTCCTGCCTCTGCTTCCCAAGTAGCTGGGACCACAGGTGCCTGCCACAGCACCCAGCTATTTTTTGGTTGCAGCCGTCATTGTTGTTTGGCAGGCCCAGGCTGGATTCGAACCCACCACCTTAGGTGTATGTGGCTGGCACCTTAGCCACTTGAGCCACAGACGCTGAGCCAAAGAGAAAGATATTGATGAATCTTAATTATAAGTACTTTTTTGCAAATAATACTTGAAGATAGCATTTAAGTATTTAATATAGTGCTTATCTTATAATTCTCAACGAGTATTATCTGTTATTACTACCAGAATATTGTGACATTTTCAAGTTTTAAAACTATATTTGATTGCAGTTAATGCTGTGATAATGTTATCACTTAATGATTTGTGGATATGCCTGTGTATATTTATTTTTAATGATACATTGCACGTAATCTATATAGAGTTTTTTAATCCATATAGAGTTTTATAAACTATTTCCTGATTTGAAATCAATCTACAGTGGTCTCTTATATATAAAATAAGATGAGGGAGTGTCACACTTTTTCTATATTGAATACCCTCCAGCATGTTTGACAGTGTAAATTGTATGTTTTTATTTAAACTGTATCCCATTGAAAAGAAATATTAGCATTACAAAGAAAGCCAGTTAGAGTACAAATGTCTTCTTAAAAGCATTGAGTTTTGAGATTTGATTCATTCCCAGCCTCATCTCCTAAAAGCTTAGGCAAATTGTTTAATCTTGGGCTGTGGTTTCTTTACCTGTGCTTATAAATTGTTATTCCTATTTGGATACATAATATCTATTTCTTAGAATTGATTAAACAGACAACAAACCAACCTCAAAAGTGACAAGTACATAATAGCTATTGAACAATTAGTAGCTATCATCATAGATTTTATCATTGATAGTTCAGGATCAACTTAACTTTTGTGAAACAAAAGACACATATTGTTGTTTTATGTACATAGAAATAAAACAGTTTATCATGTATTATCCAATAATGGTTTTAGTTTTAAAACCATCTTACATTTTATTTTATAGCCCAAGGCTGTGAAAAATTGTTCTAATCCTGTATATTTTTTTAATTCACTTAATAGATATTTATACACCATTAACTACGTTTCAGGTACTTTTTGCAGCCCTGAAAACATGCACTTGACAAGAAAATGGTTGTATTTTTATAGAGTTTATGATCTACTAGAGGAAACATAATTAATACATCAAATAAATATATATAAATATTCACATTTCTATGTAATAGATATACATATATTTAAAAATATGTGCATATATATATAAATATACAGTGGAATGAAGAGTTCTGTTTTAGCTGTGTTAAATTTTAGATGCATAGTAGAAATCCAAGGAGAGATGGCAAAGATGTATACCTTTGAGTTTTGGGGTCTAAAAAACAGATGAAAGCTAAGGCCATAGAAGGTTTTTAATACTGTGGCCAGAAAAGACAGTAATTCAAGGAACAAATCATTTACTATAGTAATTGCTGTGGTTAATTAAGATAAGTACTGAATTTTACCTAGATAGAAGTCATTGGTGAGTTTGTGAGATGTTTCAGGGAAGTGGTGGGTTTGAAATCTGATTATGATGTTATAGGAACAATAAATATAGCCAACCTATATAAGAAGATTCCTTGTAATATTTACGAAACATTTTACAGTCAGCAAAAAATGAACTCTTAGTGTTTACAGGGTTAAAATTTCTTTTTGTTTATATACATTTTAATCTTTCTTTACATTGTTCTTATTGGTGATTTTTTTTGAGGGACAATTTCATGAAATTGAATTTTATATTTTAAATAAAAATCATTTACTGATTCAACCCCTGAAATTAAAACATTTGGTTTTATAAAGCATACTTATTTAATTATAAATAATCATAATTGCCTAGTTTTTCACTGTGTATGATAATATATAGTTCTATGTCGTAGATGAAAATGGCATAGAATACAGTGCAATAGAAATTTTAAATTGTTGATAATATTTAGTTGGATGATGCTATGCACATTTTTATTAAAATATAGTATATTATAATTACTATTATAATTATGTTTGCTTTCTTTTACCTAACACCACAGTAATACAGCATTTAAAATAAAAAGATGCTATGGTTAAGTAAGTTTAATTCATGTTCATATATGTCATGTCCGTATATGCCAATGGGAAGGGGATTCATTGGATAGATTAAGGTAATGGAACCTGTGAAGATATACTCATATTGGTTAATTTTTAAAAATAACTTGCTATCACATATTTCCATTTTATTAATCAAGTAAGATAAAATAACCAGAGGGATAATATACTTGTAGGGAAACCTTTTAAAAAATATAAAAGCAATATTATTCTTTATGAGTTTGGTTAAATTGAATAACCTTAAATGTACCTTTTCTGAAAAAAAAAAATTTTTTTTTTAAGACTTAGTCTCACTATGTCACCCTCAGTGGAGTGTCATGGCATGACAGCTCATAGCAACCTCCAACTCTTGGGCTTAAGTGACTCTCTTGCCTCAGTCTCCCGAATAACTGGGACTATAGGCGCCTGCCACAATGCCTGGCTATTTTTTTGTTGCTGGTGTTTAGATAGCCCGGGCTGGGTTGGAACCGGCTGGCGCTTCAAACACTGTGCTATGGGTGCCGAGCCTCCTGAAAACTTCTTAAAAGTACGTAATAAAAAGCTTCAGAAGTCTGTAATACAATATTTAAAAACTAAAGTAAGCTATGGTTATTACAGGTGCAGTGGCTCATGCCTGTAATCTTAACACTTTAGAAGGCCAAGGCAAGAGGATTGCTTGACCAACCTGAGCAACAATGAGACCTCTTCTCTATTAAAAACTAGAAAAATTAGCTACTGTGTGCCTTTAGTTCCCAGCTACTTTAGAGGGTAAGTCAGGCTGATGACTTGAATCCAAGAGTTCAAGGTTGTAGTGAGCTGTCATGATGCCACTACATTCTAACATAGGCAAGACCAAGACCATTTCAAAAAAATAAATAAAAATAAAAAATTAGTAAATATAACATTAAGTTTACTCTAAAAGTTAGAGGCGGTTCTGTACAAAAGAGGTTGTTCTATACAAAATATATGTGAGTTTCAGAATTATAACATTGGCTATGACATTCTTTGACTAAATAAATAAATCCTAGCTGAACTTTGAGTATATACCTTGAGTTTGGTGGCTGGAGATTTTTAGAATGTCTGAAAATTTGTCCCTGAGGAAGTGTTTAAATACAAAAATAAGATTCTGCACTGGCATATCATATAGCTTTTCAAAAGGATAAAGTATACCTGGTAGGGGAGGTAGAAGATATTAGTATAACTCACTGTCATTAGGAGTACAAAAAGGGCAAAACATATTGAACAGCACCTGATACCTAAGAACAGAGTTAATGTTAGCTCTCATCGTTTTTAAGGATATCTACCTAATATTAAAAGATAAAATGTAGTCACTGCATAGTTGCAACAGACATGTAGTCTGTGTCTATAATACTAGACATTTAGTATAATTTTATTTTGTTATATTTATAGGGGAAAAATTTGTATATGCATATTTGAATATATTTTTGCTCATGTATAAAATGCACAGAACAAAGTATGAAAAACAAACATTGCTAAGTTTATATTGGGCAAACTGGGAAGAGAAGTTGAAAGCCACTATATGCTTTCATTATTTATTGTTTGAAATGTTATAAGTGGTAATAGTATTTTCTAATTTAAAAAATAAAAGAAGTTTTACTCTTAATAAGATAAATTTCTAATAAAATTTTCTGAAAAATAATAGAAAAAGAAAAAAGTATATATTGTGATCTGGAAAAGTCTTTGGTCATTTCCTATACGTGGATACTTGTCCAACTGATTAACAGCACAATTAGATTCTTACTCAAAAGTACTTAGCTGCTACTGCAAATTAGCTGAATGGTTATATGTGAGGAATAACTTTATGTAATCTTTATGTATAGGTATGAGGTTTTAATTTATGGCACACAGGTAAGTGATCATGTATATGGAAAAAATATACCTTTGACTTTATAAAACAGTAGACTATAACTTAAATTTTAATGTCGTAGTATTTGAGTCTATATTTAAATATGTAGTCATTCTTCTCTAGAATATTTTTCATCACTAACAATGGATTCTTATTAGCTCTCTCAACCCTGGCTCGTAGCCAGGAGATTAGGTTACTATTCTATTCATTGCCTTTTTTTTTCCTTTTTTTTTTT
>NW_003852396.1:55521519-55522788 GCF_000181295.1 Otolemur garnettii
GGTTTATCTATTTTATTGACCTTTTCAAAAAACCAACTTTTGGATTTATTGATTTGTTCTATAATCCTTTTATTTTTAATTTCATTTAATTCTGCTCTAATTTTGGTTATTTCTTTTCTTCTGCTGGGTTTGGGATTGAAATGTTCTTCCGTTCACAGTTGCTTAAGATGTCCCATTAAGTTGTTAACTTCCTCTCTTTCTGTTTTCTTGAGGAAGGCTTGTAATGCTATAAATTTCCCTCTTAGGACTGGCTTTGTGGTATCCCAGAGGGTCTGATAACTCGTATCTTCATTATCGTTATGTTCTAAAAATTTGGTAATTTCCTTCTTGATCTTGTCTTTGACCCATCTATCATTCAGCATAAGATTATTTAGCTTCCATGTTTTTGTATGATTCTGCAGATTCCTGTTGTTGCTGAGTTCAACTTTTATTCCATGGTGGTCCAAGAAGAAGCATGGAATAATTTCTATTCCTTTAAATTTGCTGAGGTTAGATTCGTGGCCTAAGATGTGATCAATTTTGGAGTATGTTCCATGGACTGATGAGAAAAATGTGTATTCAGTTTTGGTAGGATGAAATGTTCTGTAGATGTCTGATAGGTCCAGAAGTTGAATAGTTAAATTTAACTCTAAGATTTCTTTGCTAAGCTCCTTATTGGAGGATCTATCCAACACTGCCAAAGGAGTGTTTAAAATCTCTGACTGTGATGGAGCTGGGGGAGATCAAGTTGCTCATGCCAGTTAGAGTTTCTTTTATAAATTGAGGTGCATTCTGGTTGGGTGCATAGACATTGATAATTGAGATCTCATCATACTGAGTATTGCCCTTAACAAATATAAAGTGGCCATCTTTACCTTTGGTTACTTTTGTTGGTTTAAAACCTATTGTTTCTGTGAATAAAATTGCAACACTTGCTTTATTCTGCTTTCCATTAGCCTGGAATATAGATGACCATCCCTTCACCCGAGTAAGGTTAGATTCTTGTATACAACAGATGTCTGGTCCGAGTTTCTGTATCCAATCAGCCAATCTGTGGCTCTTTAGTGGACAATTTAAGCCATTCACATTGATAGAAATTATTGATAAGCCTGATAAAATTTTGGGCATCGAGTTGCTCAAAAGTCCAGTAGTCATTTTTTATCCTTTTGCAATTGTGGAAGTTGCAATTTGATCAAAAGTTTCTGGGTGGGATTACTTTTGTGGTGGAGGATTGCACTGGTCATTATGGAGGATAGGTTTGAGAATTTCCTGGAGAGCTGGTTTAGTTAT
>NW_003852396.1:55523580-55605072 GCF_000181295.1 Otolemur garnettii
ATCTTTTGAATAATTTCTTGAACTCCTAATTCCTTCCTTTCTTCCATTCTGTTAATCTTATTTGCTATCCACATTCTGAACTCGATTTCTGACATCCCAGCCATTTCCTTGTGGATGGGGTCTTCAATTGTGTTTGCCCCATTTTCCCTTGGAGGAGTTCATCTACTCTGGTTATTCGATTTGCCAGAGTTTTTCCGCTGATTCCGCCCCATGCTGAGTTTACCTTGTTTGGAGGCCTTATGAGAACCGTTCAGTTGGTGGCTTCTTCTGGTTGCCCAGAGAGACAGGCAGAGTATGTCTGTTGTCTTCTCCCAGTTCTTGGGTGCTGGGGCAACTGGGGTGCAGTGGAGTGGTAGCAGCTGCAGGGGAGTGTGCGTGGCTGGATTAGACCTCGTTCAGCCTGCCGGGGCAACTGGGGGGCAGGAGAGCAGCAGCAGCCAGATCAATCCTAGTTCGGCCCCTCTGGGGCAACTGGTGGAACAGGGGAACTGCAGTAGCTGGATCAGTCCTAGTTCAGCACCCTGGAGCAGCCATGTGGTGGGGGATTGGCAGTGGTAGGGCAGGGTATGCAAGTGACCAGGTCAGTCCTAGTTCAGCCCCTCCAGAGTAGCTGGGGGGGGGCAGAGGACTCCTTGACTGTCTCCTATTGGACACATGTGGCACTAGCCAGCCGATCTGTGCCCTTCCAGTACGGGAGCCCGGAGCGGGGAACTCCCCCCAACTCCGTCCATGGAACGTACTTGGCTCTAGCAAACAGTTCTAGGCCCACCCAGAGTTGTAGACTCCTCCACCACCACCTGCAGGGTGAACGTGGCTCTAGCAAGCAGTTCTAGGCTCACCCAGCTTGGGTGCCTGGAGCAGGGTACTTCTCCTCTGGCCCCCGTGGGGTGTGCTTGTCTCTAGCAAGCTGTTTTGGGTCTACCTGGAACCGAGGACTCCTCAGCCATTGCCCATGGTATGCCTGCGGCACTAGCAAGCAGTTCTAGCCTTCCCAGAGCTGGAGCCTGGGGCAGGGATCTCCTCTGCCACCCATGAGGTGTGCGACTCTAGCAAGCAGTTTTGTGCCCGCCCCTCTCCGTGAGGGCAAAGGGACCCACCCGGCAAACAGGTTAGTCTGGGAAGGTTAATACCTCCTTCCCCAGCTTGCCCCCAGTCACTTGATATACCCCAGGTCTGTGACCCTATTCACTCCAGTAGGCCACTGCTCCGGTAGGCCACTCCATATTACGACTGGCAAAATCAGCCAGAAATCTGAGTTCAGCAGGAGGGCCTTGCGTTTTTAAATTAGGCTTCTGTCCAGCTAGATTTCTCTACAGGTCTTTGCATTCAGCTCTGGGCAGCAGACAAATAGCAATTTACACTCAGGTGTCAATTCTAGCCTCTGCCTGCCCTCTGCCTTTGTCTGAGGGGGATTCCACCCTGAGGGCTGGTGCTTTACTTATCAAAGTTCTCTGTGTTTTGCCTGTGGCTGCTGTCCGAAACCTCTGTTTGCCCAGAGAGACCGGGCTGGAATGGCATCAGTTTGCAGTTCAGTATGCCACTGTTGCTGTATTGGCCTCCTCTGAGCCGATCTTCCTCTCCTCACGCCTGTGCCACAGTCAGCACAGAACAGCACCAGCCCCTATTCATTGCCTTTTATTGTACCAGTTTTCATGGAATTTAAAATTATAATGAGTGTAATACCATAAGATTGTATCTAATTAACTTTTTAAATGGAAAGACGTTTTGGCATATATAATAGTTGACACAGCCTATTTGTGGCAATTTGGTTTATTAAACAATACATGAATCATGTATATTATTTGAAAGTAAATTCAAATATATCAGAAAGATATTTTAATACTCTGAGAAAATCTTAAACCTTAGCACACTTAGTATTAAATTTAATGTGATTTTTAACAACAAAAATTATGCAATAACTTTGATCTTCTATTTGGATTTACTTAGGAATGAAAAATACTGAGTCAGATCTGATTCATTTACCGGAATTTTATTGCTATGAATTAATAACTAATAATGTAATGATTATAAGCAAATTTTAGAATAAAAGTTGCATGCCCAAATGTTAAATTTCTACCTTCCAATATTCTTTTTTTTTTTTTTTTGAGACACTGTCTTATCCTGTCATCGTAGGTAGGGTGCCATGTTGTCATAGCTCACAGCAGCCATAAATTCATGGGCTCAAGAGATCCTCTTGCCTCAGCCTTCCAAGTAGTTGGGCCAACAGATGCTAGCCACAATGCCCAGCTTTTTTTTTTTTTTTTTATATATATTTGTAGTAGAGACGGGTTCACTCTTGCTCAAACTGCCCTCATACTCCTAAGCTCAGGCAATTTACTTGCCTGTGCCTCCCAGAATGTTAGGATTATAGGCCTGAGCCACTGCTCCTGGTGCTTACAATAGTCAGAATAATAAATATTTTTTGAATAAAAATACAGAAACATGTTAAGTGTCTTTCACAATTTGTTATATTATATCATTTGCAAAGTTGATTTTAGGATTTAGTTTTAGAGTCTTGTTTCTCCCTCAACTGTATATATGTATTTAAACCATACCTTTTTAGAACACCATTGGTAACATATTATAATTTCCCAAAGTCAGTATAAATAATATAGATACCATTTTTCCTGTTACTTTCTCTTTCTGTACTAGAAAATATCATGACTAATTCGTTCTTCTGTAAAATAATGATGTTTATTTTCCAAAGGAAATGTGTTCATTCAAATAGTTATGTAAAAATATGTAAACTTGTTTCTTAGGAATCCATTTATATTAGCTTGTTTTTAATGTTTACATTTCTGATGTATCACTTACTATATATAATCTGTTCATTGTGTAATTTAGGCATATAGCTTATTGTTTTACTTTTTAGAACACATTTGAATTTGCAATAAAATAAAGCATATTATAGACTGAAATATAGATTAAAATATAGAAATACTGTGCTAATAAACACATTACTGAATTTTCATTTCCCTTAGAAGCCCCCAAGAAATTTTAAATAATTTAGTGTTGATTTGTTAAATCTAAGAACCATTTCTTTAATATTTTGAAATTTATGCCTATAAAAATTGCCGCTAGTCACAAGTCACTACTAATTTGAAATACAAAATGATATTTTTTGTGTGTTTATTTTAATGGCATTCTGTGCTGTGTATCTTCATTTTTTTATTTTCCAAAGACTGAAACAAAGCTTGCAGAATATTTTAATAGGTGAAAATGGGGTTATATCTAATGTAAATATCAAATATTATTTTTGAAGAAATATACCATGAAATATTGCCAGACACCATGAAATAGTGACAAGGATTTTTCGTAAAGCTCTAATTTGAATGCTGTAGTTTTATTTATAAACCCCTTAAATCCATTCCTTGAACTCTCATTTTAACAAATGGTTGCAAAACTGGAGGGTTTTCTTTTTAGTTTTATTTGAGGAGCAAGTGGTGGTAAATAATGGACATCAATTTAAAAACCTCTTGACTTCATAAGTACTCCATCAGTTGAAGTGCACAACTGGTAAATAGGGGGATAAACTTAACACAAATGAATCATTTCCATTTGATGAATTCCTGCAGTGATTAGCTAACTGGTACAGTCAACCCCAAAGTAGGGTGCCATTCAAAGATATTTTATGATTTGTTCAAATAACATCATAATGAAATTTCAGTGAAATGAAAGATCCAAATTGATTACAGTCAACTGTGCTGTCGTTGCAACGGCACTTAGCTATGAAGCCAATACTACAAAATTCTTTCGAACAGATTTCATATATATTTGTAGTGCTATTGATTTATAATTTCTTTTTTCAGGGTTCCTGGTTGAGTCTCATAGAATGCTCTGTTTTGAATTAATGCTATTGATCTGCTTTTAAGTGTTGATTATACTTTATTGACTGCTTTAATTTTTTTCTGGGTCAATAGTTATTCAAAAGTTGATTTGATGCTATTTATTGCTGATGATTTTAAGATTACTTCTCATAAATAGAAATCTCTGGCTTCTGATTTTCCTTAATAGTTCTTCACCTGTGACTGAAACTATTTGTATAGACAGGAGAAATGGATGGCTTTTTTTTTTTTAAATTTATCCTAGGATATAGATAAAATCCCTTCCTCACATGAACTTATTTTTTTACTTGACTAACAATAACAGAAGGAATTTATATTTTCATAAATGATGAATAAGTAAACTATTATTTCTAGAAATTGTGAGCAGAATCATTATTACAGATGTTTTGATTATTTTTCTCATTATTCCATATATTTCATTTACCTACTCCTTGGATTTAAATTTTTAACTCACTTGTCATGATAAGTTAGAATTATTTGAAGTGTACTGAACTCTACAAAGAGGTAAAGTGGATTGCTAGATTTATACTCACATATGATTTGATCCTATGTATTTTAGATTTCTTTAGAACTAGAAAACCATTGAGGTTTAATACATCATCTTATTTATATAAGTTAAAATCACTTTTTAAAAATTCCAGTTTAATATGAAGGGATAGATAATTGGGTAACATTGTTTGTGTTTATTAGGTAAAGTCTAAGTTACAGTTATGACCCTTCCCCAGGAGATGTTCCATATACTTTTACATTGTGCCACTTACAGGAGAATATACTAATCTGCCACTCTTCTGCTGTCCTCTACTTAAGTTTAATTGTGTTTTTCTCTTATGTGGGCACATATTTGTTCATATACTGGTTTCATATTAGTGTAGAGTACATTGGATACTTTCTGTTCTGTTCTTTTGATGCTTTACTAAGGAGAATGTTCTTCAGCTACATCCAGATTAATATAAAAAATCTAAAGTCTCTACCTTTTCATGGCTAAATAGCATTCCATGTTATACACACGCCATAGTTTAATAATCCACTCATGTGTTGATAGGCACTTTTGTTAATTCTACATCTTGGTGATTGTGAGTTGAGCTATAATAAGCATTCTAGGGCAAATGTCCTTATGGTAAAATGGCTTTTTGTTCTCTTTTCTTCTGGATAAATACCTAGTAATGGGATTGCAGGATCAAATGGAGGGTCTATGTTTATTTCTTTGAGGATTCTTTAGAGTTCTTTCTAAAGAGGCTATATAAGTTTGCAATCCCACCAACAATGTAAAGTCTTCCCATTTCTCCACACCCTCCACAGCATCTCCAGTTTGGGACTTTGTGATGTAGATGAGTCTCACTGGGGTTAGGTGATATCTCAAGGGGTTTTGATTTGCCTTTCTCTGATGATTTGGGGTGATAAGCATTTTTTCATGTATTTTTGCTATTTTTCTTCTTTGGAGAAGGTTCTGTTCATATCTCTTGCCCAGTGATAGGATTGTTTGCTCTTTTTTTGTTGATTAATTTCAGTTCTTTTTAGATTCTGGTTATCAAGCCTTTGTTGGGTTTGTAACTTGCAAACATCTTTTTCTATTCTGAAGGGTGTCTGTTTGCTTTTGTTGTTGTGCCTAGAGTTGTGTAGAAGCTTTTTAATTTAATGAAGTCTCATTTATTTATTTTTGTTGTTGTATAGCCAATGGAATCTTTTTTTAAAAATCTTTCCCCAGACTGATAATCATCCAGCGTTTTCTCCACACTTTCTCCAGGGATTTCATCCTTTCCTGTCATAGATTTAAATCTTTTGTCCATTGTTAGTCAATTTTTGTAAGTGTTGAAAGGTGCAGGTCCATTTCCATAATTTCTTTAGAGATGGGATCATTTGTGGTAGCTGTCTCATAGTCCCTTTGGGGTGTGTGTTGATCTGTTCTGATTTTTCTGTTTTTTTTGAGACAAAGTCTCACTTTGTCACCTTCAGTAGAGTGCCATGGCATCATAGCTCACAGCAACCTCGAACTCTGAAGCTCAAGGAATCCTCTTGCCTCCGCCTCTCAAGTAGCTGTGACTATAGGTCCCTGCCACAACACCCGGCTATTTTTAGAGACGAAGTCTTGCTCTTGCTTAGGCTAGTGTTGAACCGGTGAGCCCAGGTAGTCCACCCGCTGTGGCCTCCTAGAGTGCTAGGATTACAGGTGTGAGCCACTGTGCCCAGCCCTGTCCTGGTTTTTCATGTTGCCACAATTTCTGTGTTGGGTTCTTCTCATGTGTGTTTTCTTCTTGTTCACTTCTTTCCCCTGCTTTCTGCTCTTACTTCCTTCTCCTTAATTTTCCTTATCCCTATGTTTGGCTATTAGAGTGGTTGAGATCTGCTGGTTTGGAGATATCTGTAGTCTGCTATTTTGGAGCTGCCTCGAGATCAATTTTTTTTTAATCTCTTTGCCTTATCATTGAGAAAATAAGATAAAGTGACTTGCCTGAAATTCTTTGGCTGTATTCTTAAATTAAGATCTTAGCATGATGCTTATATATGAAGTATTAATAATTATATGTTGATTTAGATGTGTGTCAGACCTTGATAAATCATTAATAGAAGAAGGAGAGTTGATGTCCACATTAGGAGGAATTATAATGTAAATTAATAGAAATTAAAATATTCACAATTTTAAGTGAACTGTTTCCAGCACTAGTAATGATGGACTAAAGTTATATTTTCTATGCTTAGCTTGCTCAACCCAAGTAGAAGATATAGAGTGGCATTAATGAAAGTTATCCTAGGTTTCATTTACATTATACTTTATAATGAAGTTATAATACCAGGCTTCCTAATAACTTTGCTTGACAACAGAGAGAGATGATGTAGATCTCCCAGAAGGAAAGTGGTGCTTCTTTTATATGATTATCATAATAAGACTCATATTTTAAAGTTATCGCTGAATTTATATATTGTTTGTTTAGAACTGAACTGGCCTGAATTTTTGGTACTTGCCTGTAGAATTTTAATATTGGTGATAATACATTCACTTAATATTTTATCTGAAATTTTAAAACAAACATTTACTGTCTGTGTAAATTGAAATTTGTGAAAGTTTTCTTTTCTTATATTATCTTTGTCTCATTTAAATATTAAGGTAATTCAAATTGCTTTTTCTTTCTCCTTTTTGTTATTTTTTTTCATGGACATTCTTGAGAATTCACTAAGTAAAATTAAAAGATTTAGAAAATTCCTGGAATATAAATTGAAATGATTAAAATAAACATTCTGAGTTTTATGTTTTATATAAATGTAAAGAAATTTATCTTTCAAGGTTTATATCTTCCTAAAATTTTTTTTTTTTTAGTGTAACGGACAATTGTAGTTTCCTCTCAACTTAAAAGCTTTATTTACCTCTAGGTGAAGGGCTCAACTACAACTTGGAGTTTGCCTAAAAAATGCAATCAATGTAACCTAATTATATGTACCTTTATAATAATTTGAATTTTATGCAAAATTTTTAAAAAATAAAAATGTAATGAATATAAATTTGTAGTATACTTCAGATTTAAGGAGTAGTATTCTAGTGTCTAATTATGAACTCGGAATACAGCTAGCAAGTGGTAATGTATTATGGAAGATTTCTTTTGGCACAGAAGTATTTTTGGAAGTAACTACAATTGCATGTCTCAAATTCAGTAAACTCTTGAAAGCCAGAAGTGATTTATTTTTAAGCTTATTGTGAAAACTAATAGAAAAGAGCTTAGCATTGTGTTCTGACAGCAAAATGCCTTAACTAATTAACAGAAAGTGCTTGTTTTTTCTGCCTAATTTTGCCCTTCTAACAAGAGTAAGAATTTTCTTAAACTAAAGTTATTTTAATATTAATTATTTAGTAATAAATTCTTGTTGAGCATTCCTTTATGTGGCATGTTCAGTACTTATATGTTAAAGCCATTTTCATAATGTTTACCCAGATCATGTCAGGTTATTTGGATTAATTATCTTTTACTACATTCATAGGCAACTAGTTTGTTCTGTGTCTGTATGTCTTTTTAGCATCATGTTTTTATTCAAAGATCATGTCTTTTTTCTCTTATGGTATCTTCTTTTATGACTACGTTGAATAATGCTTTATAGTTTGCATTATGAAGGCATAAATGATTGTTGTGTGATTTCTAGGCTTTAAGCGATTATCTAGTTATTTTAGAGTCATTGTAACAAATTTCCAAAATTGTAAGTTGATTTTGAATGATGAACCAGACTTGGATTCCTTTGTTTAGCCCCACTTGGTCATGACATACTATCCTTTTTATGTATTAAAGGATTGGTTTGCTCATATTTAGCTGAAGGCTTTTACATCTATGTGTCATGAAAGTTATTGATGTGGAGTTTTCTTATAATATCCTTTGCCTTGTGTATCAGCCTAATACTGTTCCCATCACTTGTATTGGGAACTATCACTCTTATTACCTAGTAGAGATTTTGTAAAATAGGTTCTATTTCTTCATTAAATCTTAGAATTCAGAGCATTCACCAGTTAAGTCATCTGAGATAGCATTTTGCTTTGTTAAAGTTTTTTAACTATAAATTCTATTTTTTTTTTTTTTTTGTAGTTTTTGGCCGGGGCCAGGTTTGAACCCGCCACCTCCCGTACTTGGGGCCAGCACCCTACTCCTTTGAGCTACAGGGACCCCTAAATCCTATTGTTTTAATAGACATAGAGTTTTTCAGGTTATCCCATGGTTCTTAACAGGAGGCAGTTGCTTGAAAGAAAAGTTAAAGAATTTTTTTGCTAGTTTTAAGAAATATAGCCCAGTTAGACTAATTATGACATTGTTTTATTTCAGATATACAGTTGGTATACTGAGTTTTAAATTTATTGAAATTTCTTTTGACAGAAATATTAACATTATTGAGAGTCTTCTTTTTTAAGACCACCTTAAAGGTTGATTGAAGGTTCTGTTACTGTTTCTTCAGAAGCCATGAAATGTTTTTTGTTTTCTAAATTACTTTGGATTTAGTATACATTTTTATCAAATTTAGGCCTTCTGTGAGTAGTTATTTTCTTAATTAAAATGTATTTTATCTATACTATTATTTATTCAAATAGTACTATACTTTTAAAAAAATTTCCTGTTGACGTGGGGTAAGATTTATTTCCATTGACAGATTAGGAAATTAAGGCTCAGAGAAGTTAAGTAACTTGCCTAACTTTTATGGTAATTAAATAATAAATTATGGACTGAAAACTAGATATTTTGACCTTCATTTCCTTTCTTTTGCATACTTCTGCCTCATGTCTTGTTTTATAGTTCATATACGTGAAAATCCCCAAAACAGTTGGCCCTAAAAGTATTTAGATTTCAAGGGTATACAACATTTTTGTTCTCTGTTACAAATTTGAAAAATAATAGTTTCCTTGTGACACACATTAAGTGCAACTAAGAATAACAAATACAAATACAACTAAGAATAACAAAAACAACTAAGAATAACTAATGAGTAAGACAAAAGGTCCAAGCATATTTTTTGTGTTATCTGACACCACAGATAAACAAAACAGTCCTCACAAAATCACCATATGGCCCACAGTTGCAGCTTAGACACCCCTGGTAAATATTTCATTGAACTTGCCTCCTCATAATTTTGAATTATTTCAAAGACTTTATTCTTTCCTCTCTTACTAACCTATAAACTACTTTTCATTCCATAAATTTTTTCAGCATGTATTTCATACTAGAATTTCCTGGTGGTATAGTGCACCATATTTTGGGTCTGAAACTTGTGCAGTCTTTATTCACATGTTTAAGTTTAGAGACAGGAAAGTTCCTACTCATGTGCCCTGACATACATGTATGAGCATATAGGCACATGCTCATGCATGCATGCATGCATGCATGCCATACTGTGGACTGGTCACCAAAATGTGTATGTATCAGTCTGTTTGATTTGTTATTATTGTTATTTGGAGGACGAGTAATAGAAAATCTCACCATTATTTATTTTAATTTATTGCTTTTGGTAGGAATTCAATATTAGAACCATGTTGAAACTATCAGGTAAATAACATGTACCAAAAAAAAAAAAAACCCCACACTTTTGAAAAGAGCACTTCCCAAACACATTGATTTTAAAAGCTTATTCATTTATTTTTATGCAAAGGATCTACATATTTAATAATTCTTTAAAAGAATACTTCTCTGGTATTCTTAGCCGTTATATATCTTCTTGGGAGTTTGTCCAGAATTGTGTTATATGAATTTCTTGATTACATATGTAAAAAATTTTTCTTATTAAAGGGATGCTGACAGGTTGGCATTGAACTGGGTCAGTGAGCTCTGAGAAATTAAGTTTAATTATCTGTATTACTTTTTTTAACTATTTGCATTAATTCAACCAGTCTGTCTGGAAATGGTTGATACCGTTCTCTGTTGTACGTATCTGAGACTTACAATTGAAATTCATCCTGTGTTACACAAGTTAAGAGGGAAACTACTCATCACAAAGGATGAATACTCCAATTTTCTTAATATAATTGAAGAACATACTTTAAAAAGAAGAGAAAAAATAAATTTTATTATGACAAGTAAAGATTTCTTTTGTGAATAGGTTAGAATTTAAGCTACAAGATAAAATATTTGTGGAATTTGGGCAGCATGAGTCATCATAGTAACACCAATGCTTTTGATAAAATAGGAAAGGAGATAAATTTATTGCAACACATTGATTGTTTTGTTTGTGGTATAACTTTTATGTTCTTCTGAGATTTTTTTTCCTCTTATATAAGCCCATGTAATAGTAACAAATAAAATAAGTGTTTACCAGAGAAATACTTGACAGAGCTTGACAAAACAATAATAAATTGAGGGGTTTGGTAGGAAAAATGTTTGTTCAAAGTGTTAGCTGATGATAAGGTTGGACTTCTAAGTTCACAGTTATATGTTCTAATTTATTTTAGGGCTACAAATGCATCAATGTGACAGATGTCTACTTGGCAACATAATAGATAGAAATCATAGGTAAAATCTGAAAGATGTCATTGATAGTTTTGAGTGATTCAGTAGGAAGCAGTAGACAATAGCTCAATAGCTTGCTTTAGCAATTACTTAAATTTCAGAGACATTGTAAAGCAAATAATGCTTTCTAGTGATTTTTTTAAAATTTTAGTTAGAATATCCAAATACCTTGTCAGATTAGCTTATTGCTCTCTTAACATTTGCCTGACAAATTATCTTAAAGGGGCTCCCTCTGTTTCCAGTGCGTGCCAGGTTGGGGGCACAGTATTTTCAAGGCTACATCCTATGACTTGCATATATTATAAAAGCAATTTATCTTTTTAACATGTATCAAAGTTTTCAGTTAGGATGAACTTTTAAAAATGTAATTAGAACTTTAGGTTTTTAAAATATTATTGTAATGCTATTACAGTTATCCTTATTATATTTGTAGATTTTCATTTTTTTGTTCTTTTCAAAATTTCTACCCAGTAATTTCCTATACTTTATTGTCTCCTTTACTATAAAGAATTATTCTATCAAGATACCTGTTTTTATGCTTTTCATTTATTCTTTTCTGGAGTAAGGTTTTTACGAAATCTGTCTTTTCTCCTCAGTAAAGTAGTGAGTACAGCTTTGTAAATTATTCCATTAGCTGAAAGGGAGTGTGTGTGTGTTTATTTCTGTGTATAAAATGAATGAATGGTGTAGCTAAAATGGTTAGCATTGTGCTTGCCATTAAATAAGCATCTAGTAAATGTAATGTACATTATTGTTATTATTACTCTTCATTCTTGCTACTGGTTCAGCCTCTCATTTCCACTTATCTGGGTGTTCTGTAATAGTAGATGTCTCCAGTTCATCACTATTTTCTCATACCCTTCTATCCATTTAATATTGCTGACACTTAAATTCTTTTTAAGCTGTACATTGTTTAGCCAGAATTATGCAACTTACTTTCCCTGACTTCTTAGTACTTGCCACATATTCACTTCCTACCATCTTTCCAACATTGTTTCCTGACTTATGTGTCTCACACACAGTCTTCTATGAAGATTAAGTCAGGGATGTGTCACAACATGTCTAACACAATGTCATCACATACAGTAGGACCTTAATATTTGACATCCTCCCTTCATTAACCATTCCCTTAAGTTGAACATTTTCATAGACCGGACATGCGTCACATGTGTGTCTGGGTACCACATAAGACGTAATTCCTTATGTTGATCAATGCCATATGCTGACTAATTTGTCACAATCCCTTGGGTGGGCAATTTATAGCGGTTCTACTGTATATGAAGGTTGTTCATTTCTTTCTGGTTCTCTTTTTTTCTTTTTTCTACCCTCTTTTTCAATAAATCTTGAATTTCTCTCCCATTACATGATACTTCCCTGTGTCTATTCCTTTAAGTAATGTTTAACTTTCTTCATTTTTAATCCTTTATTTATTCAGCAGATTTTCATTGAATATATTCTGTGTGCGATTTGTTTTGTTTGGCAGTGGGGATACAAGTGTTTAAGACACCATCCAGAGGTGTATGTTAGAAAGCAAGGACAATATATTAAAGATATCAAGACCTCTAGACTAAAAACTACATAAGAACAGGGACCATTTCTATTTCTGTCTACTATTGTATTTCCAGCTTTTAGACAGTGCTATGGACATATTAGAAATTTCATAATTGTTTTAGGTTAAAATTTGAGAGGTATGGAAGAGGTGGGGAAGGTGTGAGACAGCTTGGAATGTTTGACAATTCCATGTACTTCTGTATGATTAAGAAATAATGTAAAATTCATGTCTGAATGTGCTAGGAGGTGACGTCACAACAAAGAAATGCACAGATCAGAATAAAAGAAATTCATTTGTTGTGCCTAGAAATTTGGACTCTGTCCTGTAGCTTTGGAGAGTTTTTGTGGGGATTTAAACAGGGATATTAAATGCTAAAATTTTACTTTAGAAAGGATATCTTGTTAACAGGGTAACAAGAAAAATGAGAAGTGGAATTAGAGGTGTAGGTATCAATTGTGAACCTACTGGAATAGTAAAGCACTGAATATGGGGGCCCAAATTAAAAGTGGAGGTGGAAAGCTTCAAGACATACTTACCTGGTGAAATCAATGGGATTTAGTAGCCAGTTAGATTTATAAAATATGGGAGAGTAAGAAGATAGTGTGAGATCCCAGTTTTGCCTAGCCTTCAAGGCCCAGTTGAGTTGAAACCTCCAATTTAGTCCATCTCAACTACTGTCTAAAATAAATTTCTCTTTTTTTACTCCATATAGAATGTTATGTATGCTTTTCTTATATTGCTGCTTTCTTTTTAGTAGTTTTATAGCTATTTGTGTGCAAATCTAAATCTCTTCTTTAGACTGGAAGGCAGACATATCTTTGTATTACCTCTTATGGTCTTAACTATACCGAATGCTTAAGAAATATATAGATTGTTAATTAATGTCCTATGTTTTTAATTACCTTCTAAAAAATGTCCAGAAATGTGCTTAGCACATTTTAGTACTTCAAAATGAAACAGTTGCAAATAGGTAGTTTAAAATATTTCAAAAGCAATTGCCAGAAAAGAAAATATTCATAGGAAGAAATTTTAAAGTGAAGTCAGGCCATATTTTTTCCAGATTCAGATGGTAAGTTACTATTAAAAATCTTGCACAGATTGGAAATGACTAATCAACATTAGGAAAATGAAACTGGAAGATCTGCCCTTGTATTGTTTATGGGTAAAAATGTTTTCATGCCCAATTTTAACAGTGTTGTTCCAATGTGAAAATTTTAATGATTAGAACTGTGGAATTATAAAAATAAATAATTAGATTAGTATCTGCAGGATGATTTTTTTGATTTCTATCTCTATTTCCTTCTTTAGGCAAGAACTGGAGCTGAGTCTTCATTAAAGTGTATCAAATGTGAGAGAGATGGTTGTGTAGGGCTGTCTACTCTAGAAATATAGAACAATATGTGTACTAAAGGAATTAAACATGGATGATGTGTATCGTTCCTTCTATCTGTTACCACCCATGAATCTGTGATTTTGTAATTTGTGTCTGATTTTTGTTTTTTTATTTTGAGACAGAGTCTCACTTTGTTGTCCCATGCTAGAGTGCTGTGCTGTCACCTCAGCTTATAGAACCTCAGACTCCTAGTTTCAAGCAATCCTCCTGCCTCAGCCTCCTGAGTAGCTGGGACTACAGGTACCTGCCACACACCAGCTAATTTTTCTTTTTGTAGTAGAGATGGGTTCTCATTCTTGCTCAGGCTGGTCTGAGACACTTGAGCTCAAGGGATCCTCCTGCTTCAACCTCCCAGAGTGTTGGGATTATATGCGTGAGCCTTCACACCCAACCTTGTGTTGTATTTTTTATTTTTTAATTTCAAAATCAATTTTAAAACTATAATCTATCAATAAGTACACCTTCATCAATCACTGCTACAGATAATGGGCAGATGTTTATACCAGGCCATATACAAAATTAATTATCTTTCTTTGAGATTTAATTTTATTTTATAAAGACTTTAAAAAAATTAGAGTGGTATAATAGTTGTTGTTTTTAAGTTTGTTAGAGGCTTATGGGCCAAAGTTCTTACATGTATTTATCTTCATATTAAGAAAAAAACTTTTCTGAAAACAATTGTTTTTGTTTCAGTGTAATTACATTAACATATTACATTAATACATTAAAATTTCAATGTGGAAGTATTATGAGATGAATTGGAGAGAACACAGGATGTACATTTTAGTATTAGTTTTGCCCTCCCCTATCTGTTTTTTTTTTTTTTTTTTTTTTTTTTTGAGACGGAGCCTTAAGCTATCCCCCTGGGTAGAGTGCCATGGCCTCACAGCTCACAGCAACCTCCAACTCCTGTGCTCAAGCGAGTCTCCAGCCTCAGCCTCCCAAGTAGCTGGGACTACAGGCGCCCGCCACAGCACCAGCCATTTTTTGGTTGCAGCCATCATTGTTGTTTGGCGGGCCCAGGCTGGGGATTCGAACCCGCCACCTTAGGTGTATGTGGCTGGCGCCTTAGCCAGTTGAGCCACAGGCGCTGAGCCCCCTATCTGTTAATATCAGGTAACTCTACAGACCTCAGCTTCCTCATAAGTAAAATGAGGGGGTGGTATAGTCTGTTATGTCCTTTTGACATCTGAAATTCTGTCTCTACTCTCTTAATAGTGAAGACAGTGGTTGTACTTGATTAAAAGGAGCTAGCCAAAAATAAGAAATATTTATTTTCCCATTTCAAATGTAAAGGAGGCTGATTAGGAAATAAATACATAATGCTATTGAGTTAAATAATACAATTAATTACAGATTGTTGTACTGTTCTAGAAGAAGTCTATTCATTAATGAAAAATGGGCATTGTTAGGAATACATTGCTGTAAAATGACTCTTAAAAACTGGACTATTTTTTTTCTTTTGAGACAGAGTCTAACTCAGTTGCCATGGGGCTTAGTGCCATGGTGTCATAGCTCACAGCAATCCTCTTAATCCTGTCCTTAAATAGTTGGGACTACAGGTATCTGCCACAAGGCTCAGCTAATTTTTCTACTTTTTGTAGAGACAGGGTCTCGCTTTACTCAGGCTGGTCTGGAACACCTGAGCTTAGGGGATCCACCCATCTAGGCCTCCCACAGTGCTAGGATTATAGGTGTGAGCCACCACACCTGGGAAGATCATGTAAAAAGTGGACATGTTAACCTGTATTATGAATCTTTTATGTGGTCATATGGTAATGAGTCATATTTTGAAGAGTGTTTCTAGACTCATGTCCAAATCACCATTGTGATCTTTAGCATAGTTACCTTGGTAGATTTTCATTTTTTTATATTGTATCATTAAATACATACTAACCCCCTTCTGTGTACTGATTTTTCCATATTAAGTTGGAAGTAAAGTTGGAGGATTGTAGTTAGGAGTCATCTTCCTCAAATGTTACTTTTTTTCTCTAAATCACTTTCATTTTTATTCTAAACCCCAATTACTCCATCTGCTTCCTCACCCCCTTTCTTTCACTTCCTTTCTTTCTCTTTCTTTATATCTTTCAGAAAGAGCCCTAAGTTTAGAGTTGGCATGACCTGGTTTAGAGGTATCTTTCCTTCACTTACTATTAAATAATAATATCTTAATCAAATCACATTTTCTCTCTGCATCTTAGTTTTCTTTTTTGTAAAATTGGAGATAATGCCAATCGTCTGTATTCCATCACAGAACTCTTATTAGACTAAGTAGGAAAACGTTAATGCTTGGTAAACCATAAAGCAGTGTGTAAACATAGACTATTGACTCGATGTACACACACAGTGGTACAAGAAATAATACAGGTTTTGGAGCAAGATGCACCTGTATTCAATTCCTGCATTTGCTACTTAACTAGCTTAGTATAATTTTAAGTTTCCATATGTGTAAAATTAAGTAACATCTACTATATGATTCTAACAAGGAAATAAGTTCATCTTTATAAATTTCTCTGAGGTAAATGGGTACATTTTACCCATTTCTTTTTAGATGAAACAATTGAAGCTCCATGAGCTAAAATGATTTAGCCAGGGTTACACAGGTAGTCAGTGAAAGCAGAATAAATTTAGTTTTTAAATAAGTTATATTAGGTAATTTCAAAGAGAGTTTCATATATGTTTGGAGCATAAGATACACACTTGAAATACATTTATAGATGAGATTCATAGAAGGGTTGTTTTGAAATACTCATATTAATTTGTTCTTGTGCATTTGTTAAGCAAAAAGATTGACCAGTTGCCTTATTTTATTTTCACCTTGTACAGAAAAAAAAGTGGTAACGTGCCATGTCAGTGACCCAGAAGAAAAGAAAAACTAATTAGCTCCCTTTTCTAATGTAGCACTAAGTGACTCAGAAGACCTAGATGCTACTATTATTTTTGATAAACAATGAATATTATAATTTTAAATGTGAAATTTGATGGACACAATCACTAACCCAAGACATATAGTGAGATTCAATTCTAGTTTTATAAAGCCCATTTGTCTCCTACTTTTTGCTTTCTGTGTTACACTTGACTGATAAAATATTTTTCTCCCCTTGTGGAAACTTCCTTGATTGTCAATACATCTCCAAGGGCATAATCATGATATATTAAAAAATAATCATGTAAATTATGATTAGTTGCATTTTCCAGAATGTTTTTAATAATGAGGATTTTTCTTTTTAAATATTGAGTGTGACTTTTTTGGCTTGGGATAAGGTAATCATATGCAAACTGCTTTATTTAATATATTGATACTTACAGTTTAAATCTAGGGTGATACCAAGGCTTGATATCAGTGCCATAACATTGAAGAGGTATATAGTTTTGCTTGGGAAATTTTTTTTGTGGCACTCCTTGCAATTTTAAAACTGAAGTAAGGTGGAAGATTTTTACCTATTCGTACTTGCATAAAAGAGGTGTATACCATGTAGACTGGCAAAGCAGATGAAGTTATGTACTGTTAAATATATAAATTTACTGTTTCAAGTGGTGAAAAATAAATGTAGCCATGACTTTTGTGCTGTCAGTAATAGAAATGCAAGGTTAAGTTATACATAGTAGTAAAATATTTATGTTAAAAATGTTTATACATTTTTATTATATTTACATCTTTTTCTGTTTTATACCTATCTTCTCAGTTTTGATCAGAATTTCCTCCATATAAGTTTTTCAATAGCAGGATAGCTTTTCTGAGGATTTGCTCAAAGGATGGTGCTCAGTGTACCAGATGTAATTAAAAAAAAAACAACCATAATTGTACTGTATGTGATCACTCTCCTTAAAATAAGGTATAACATTCAGGGCTTAGAAATACTGAAGTTCATGACGGGATTTTCTCTTCTTGTACAATGAACACATGAACTTTAAAAAATTATATGTTTGAATATTTTTACTTAAGTCTTGTCAATAGACATTAATATTTATAATTATATTCAGTAATATTAGAGTATTTTTGTTTTCATGATACCAGTGAAATTTATTGAAAGGGCCCATTAATGTGGATGTGGAGAGAAGGGAATACTTTTACACTGCTATGTGGATTGCAAACTAGTACAATATATATGGAAAGAAGTATGGAGAACTAAAAGTCCACCTTCCATTTGATTCTGTAATCCCGTTACTAGGTATCAACCCAGAAGAACAAAATCATTTTACCACAAGAATGTTTGGCACCAGAATGTTTATTATAGCTCAGTTCACAATTGCCAAGTTGTGGAAGCAACCCAAATGTCCCTCAACCCATGAATGGATTAACAAACTGTGGTATATGTATACCATGGAGTACTATTCAGCTGTAAGAAAAGATGGAGACTTTACATCTTTTGTGTTTGCCTGGATGGAAATAAAATACATTATTCTTAGTAAAATATCTCAAGAATGGAAAAAAATTCCAGCACTATTCAGCTATAAGAAAAGATGGAGACTTTACATCTTTTGTGTTTACCTGGATAGAAATGAAATACATTCTTCTTAGTAAAATATCTGAAGAATGGGAAAAAATAATATATAAAAAACTACACACCCACGTGAAAGATAAAACACAAATACAGTCTAGCGCGGGGCAGGAGAAAGGAGGGAACAGAGAGAGGAGGAGGGAGAGCAATTGGTAGGATTTCACCTAATTTGTAGGTGAATGTGAGGTTGTTCCGCATACCTCCTGGGTGAAGGACTCAACTACAACTTGAACTTTACGTTAGAATTGAAAATAACATAACCTAATCATCTGTACCTTCATGTTAATTTGAAGTAAAAAGAAAGAGGCAAATAAATCTTATTAAACTAAACAAAAAGACAGAAAGAAAGAAAGGGCCCATTAAAATAACATGACTTTGAGGGGCTATGTGGAGAGTGTCTTGACCCCAAATCAGTCAAAATAAACTAACTTGTGCACACATGTTTCTTATGGTCCATGTCTGATTTCTTGTGCAACTGTGACCTGACTTTAGACTATGGCCAAATAAAATAGCTAAGAAGTAGATTCAGATTCAGTCAACTGTATTTTTCATCTGGAATGATTCCAGCATTAATGATTGATATCATGTACATTATATCCTTTTGTTCCTGGGAAAATTATTACTAGCAAGTCTTTTGTCTTCCAAAGTGTCTTGGTTTAGATGAGAAATGATAATATGATACTTCCCAGTTGAAAAGAAGGTAGTGGTATCTTCATCTTCTTTTCTTTTAAACACTGGAGAAATCTAAATATACTGGTATTTTGTGACTTTAAATGACTGTCTAAAGACCTTTAGATACTTAATGCAAAACCTAGAATTTTACACTTTCCTGGATTTTTCCAGGTCATATTTGTTAACTTCTTAATTTTTTAGATTTTATTTGATTTGTCATGTGACTATCTATTGTTTGATATATTGGTATATTTATAGTCATTTCCTTTCTTTCTCTCCCACGCCTCTTGAATATCTTTAATTTTTTTTTTTTTTGAGACGGAGCCTCAAGCTATCCCCCCTGGGTAGAGTGCCATGGCATCACACTCACAGTAACCTCCAGCTCCTGGGCTCAAGCGAGTCTCCTGCCTCAGCCTCCCAAGTAGCTGGGACTACAGGTGCCCGCCACAACGCCTGGCCATTTTTTGGTTGCAGCCATCATTGTTGTTAGGTGGGTCCGGGCTGGATTCGAACCCGCCACCTTAGCTGTATGTGGCTGGCGCCTTAGCCACTTGAGCCACAGGCGCCGAGCCGAATATCTTTAATTTTCATGTAAAGCATTGCCATTACAGAAATTTAGATAACATGAGGCACAGTAATTGTAAACCATGTCCAAATGAGGAATTGTTGTAAATATATTACCAGTTGGCTGCTAAAAAACATTAAAGAACTAGCAACACAACACTCTGGCCACTTTGATCTTAGAGGGAGGTGTAAATCTTTCTGAAATTAGCCAATCTTTGTCTGGGATTATTTTACTGATACTCTGATCAGTTCTTTTGGACTGATCACTCATAACTGAACCAGATCTCATGTTTAAAAAATTTAACTTTAGGCAAACTTTATACTTATTTTTCTGTTTACCATCAACACTGAAAATCACTGTGTGGTTCTGGAAATTAAGATAGTTGGCAAAAATAAGTTTTGTTTATGTTAAGTGACAATTTTCTTTTTCTGTGTTGACTAGATTTTTCTAGATATGACATTTGGTTCAGGAGGACATGCGAGAGCCATTCTACAGAAGGAATCAGATATTACTCTGTATGCCTTAGACAGAGATCCAACAGCTTATGCAATTGCCGAACAGCTTTCTGAATTATATCCGTAAGTAATACTTTTATATATTTATTTAATTTTGATGTTGACTTTTACAGATCTTGGTTTACCACTTTGGAATTTGTTCTACCTAGCACAATACTGTAATTTATTCCCTTAAATATTTTCTCTTTTTTCCTCAAGAAGAATGAATGTAAATGATGCTACATTTATCCTTTCTGAATCCAGAAAAGGAAATATAAAAATGACTTCTCAATATAAAGATTAAGGTGTGTTAAAATCCATCCATGAATAATATTTTGAAAAGTCATAGTCAAGAAAAATATTTTTTAAAGTTTTTCTATGAGTTAGTTTCTAAGAATTTAGCAGAGTAAATAAGTATGTGGGAATTCTATAGAACTTAAGAGGTCACATAATCAACACAATGCACTTCTTTTCTCTGAGTTCTTTCTGACGTTCACAATGTACTTCTTTTCTCTGGGTTCTTTCTGATGTTCACTATGAATGTATCCCTCTATCAGAATTAGTGATGTATCCCTCTGTCAGAATTAGTGAGCTATCACTGAAGAACTTTAAAATATACATATAATGCCTATAATTTATCCTATTAGAGTACATGTGAATTTGTCTAAAGGTTGAATATAAATGTCTTAACACAACAATTATGAGAAAGACATGATGGCTATGTTAGCCAGTTGGATGAGAGTTTTCCAAACTGCATATGGAAGCAACACACTATATCCTATGATAGAATTAATGTACACAATTATGATCTAATAATAATATAAATAAATAAATAAAAGCATGCAAGTAATGACAGGTAAAAAAAAATATTGTCTTACATGTGGTGAAACCATCTATGTTTAAAAGCAAAATTTTGATTTAGGGAGTAAAGTCTGTATGGTATGTTGCTTAAAAGCCATCATACTAAAAGAGAAAAATGTCTTAGAACTACAATGACTATCTGCAGATACATAAACATCTATTTTCAAGAGTGGAGAATTGTTTTATTATGTCATGCTTCAGAGATTGGAATCAAGAAAATAGAAGGGAATTTTGGAGGCAAATTTTAAGTTGATGTGACCTAGAAGTTTTACTAGTTGTAGTTGTCCAACAACAAAGTGGTCTCTTTGGTGAGTAGCAAAAGTGACGTGGAAGAGTTTAATCAGTGTCTAAGGGTAGAAAGTAGGTTTACTCAACTAGAATAGCCTTTTTAACTTTTTTCAAATCCTAACTCCTTGCAAATCTAATGAATATGATTAATTTTCCCAATAAAATTGTAAATAAATATACATAGACTTCTATTTACAAGGTTACAGGATTTATGGAGCCTGTGAAACTCACTATTTGACCTGAGTTTATGTCTTTTTTTCTAAGAATAATTTGAGAATGTAGTTGAACGACATGGTACGATTTTTAATTTTTTAAATCTTCATCTTCCACAGTGTAACTAGTAAACTCTCACCTTATGGGTACAATGTTGGGGGTATATGGCACACCTCATGGGTGAAGGGCTCAACGATAACTTAGATTTTACCTTAGAAAGGCAAATAATGTAACCTAATCATTTATATCCTCATGTTAATCTGAAATTTAACAAAAAGATAATGAGCACCTTAAAAAAAAAAAAGATCTTATACTAGAGCATTCATGTTTGTGAAACATCGTATGAGTCCATGTAATTGTGACACAAACCTTCAGAAAGCATGTGATTGTGACACAAACCTTCATAAAGCATAGTCCTCCATTATATAGTTGTCCCTTGGTGTCCATGGGGACAGATACCAAAATCTTAATGATATTCAAGTTCCTTATATAAAATGGTATATTTGTATATAACATCCACACATCCTTCTGTATCTTTAAATCATCTCTATGTTACTTATAACATTTAATACATTGCAAATGCTATATAAACAGTTGTTATGCTTTATTTTTTAGGGAATAATGGGAAGGAAAAAGCACCCATTTATTTCTTTCTCTAATATTTTTGAAGAGCAGTTTGCTGAGTCTACAACAAACAGAATTCATAGATAAGGAAAGTGGACCATCTTTCACTGTCATAGAAAAACTGGATTTTCTTAGATATGTTTGTTTCTTAAAACATTGATTATCAGTCTAGTTGTTTCAATGTTTCTTATTCCTTCAAACACCCTACTTTCTCAAATGGAGCTTAAAGTTTTACTCGATATAATTTTTTTTTTTTAAATTAACTAACAAGGAAGTTTAGGCTCTACGTTCTCCTCACTTTGCAGATGGGGAAACTATTAGCCAGATAGATAAAATGATTTGCCTAAAGCCATACATGGGACATGTATTATGACCCCTAGCTCACAATCTTATTTTATTAAATAATACTATTTTGGCTCAACTTTTGAGCCTTTATTCCTTCATTGACTAAATGATTCCTTTGCCAAACATAAAAAATTACATAAAGAACCATAAAATAAAATAAACAAGAAAGGAGTTAGTATCATGAAAGCTAGAATCAAAGAAACTGAAAAAAAAAATTAAAAATAAAATAAGAAAGGGTAAAGAAATCCTCAGAGATTATTCTATGAAAATAGCAATATTTCTTTTGAGCCTGATTATTAGAGCAAAACATACGATTACATTGGGAAATAAGACCAACCATAGAACAAAGTAAGTTTATTATAAGATAATACACCTACAACTCTGTGGTATCTTTTAAAACTTAGAGAAATGAATGACATTCTAATAAAATATAAATCATTAAAATTGACTTAATAATTATGAAACTTGAATAAATGATTTTCATAGAGGAAATTAGAAAGGTAACTAAAGTGCATAGAAAAACGTACCCTGACCAAATGGATTTGCAGTTATCTAAGTCTTAAAATAAAAATAGGAAAGAGCATTGATTTTTACGCTAGTTTTGACCATGATAAATATGGAACATTCTTTCAGTTGTGTGAATCCATAGAGCTAGTATAAGAAGAAAAAATGTCCAATATCACTGACGTGTATAAATGTAAATATTGAAAAGGAAATACTAATATATCTAATTCACACATCATTTATTTAAAAGAATAGTACCTATGATCTAATTAACAAAGATTAGTTCAGAAGGCAGGGGAGTTTCCATATCATTGATAGGTTGATAAGTGTAAGGATAGTTTGCTAGCTGTTCTTATTAAGATCTCTAAGTTGAATATAAAGAAACTACTTACATGTAAACCAAGGACAGGGAACAATTATTTTCTTGAAAGGTTATATACTATAACAATTTAAGTCATGATCAGGATGTAAATAGGATTTCACTTGTATGTTTTTCTCATATATGTTTACTTTTGGATGGTTTGATAAATGTAATTAAAAAACCAAAAAGTTAAAATATTCTCTTTCTTATAATTTGATAGAATAGTTAAAAATGAAAAAGACTTGGCAAATTATTAGGATTATATGATAAGGTTAGATTAAAAATTTAAGAAGTTATTCTAATGGAGGCACTGTAGGGACAGAAAGAGAGTAAATTTTTTTCTTCCCCGTGGTCAAGGTCACAACTGACACCCCTATAACAAAGGTTGTCCAAAAAAAAAGCATAGCAAATTTAATTGATCATAGTTTTACATGACATGGGAGCTTTCAAAGCGAAGATCCAAAGCTACAGGAAAACTACCCCTTTTTATACTTAGATGCAATAGAGTATTTATATGGACAGCCATGTAGAATTATGATTAGACAAAAAGGGTAGGATCTAATACTAATTGACTGAATGGGGAAACTCAGTGAGGCATCTCTGTGTAGCATTCCTTCCTCCGGACATGGGATAGGTACCCTTTGAAATGAAGATGTTAATTACTTTATGGCCAGTTGTTAGCAGAAAGAAGGGGAAAAGGAAATTTAGAGTAATTTTTAGGCTTTATGCCTGGCTTTGGGGTAAAGGAGATTTGGTTTCTATGACCTATCTTGGAAAAGAGAGTCTTGTTTCTAGGACTTGCCTCGAGGGGAGAGTGAAGGGCAGGAGACAAGAGTCAGGAGGTCAGATAGAAACTTTATTTCTAAAGGTGATTCTTAGACCTTCATTGTAGGGTTTTTTTTTTTCTGAAAGAGAAATGGGAATAAATATTCCATTCACAAAAGCACCAAAAACTATAAAATATTTAGTAATACATTTAACAAAAAACACAATTTCAAATTGGAAAAAAACCATAATTTTGTGGAATAGCATACAACAAGTTGTGAACAGAACAGAAGATATTTTGTTTATTTTGAGGTGGAAAAAATTAGTAGTATTTAAACAAAAAGTTCTCCCCAAATTTATATATGCATGTTATATATTTCTAAAAAGCATCTTAATTGATTTCATCTTTACTTTTATTCATTTGTTTGATTTTTAAATTTGGATAATGTGGTCTTATGTTTATATGGGGAACAAAGTGACAAGATCTGAATTATAAAAAAGGTGAAAGGAAACTTGCCTTACCAGATAATCAGATCATATTCACCATAATGAAATGATTACAACATTGGCATAAGAATAGGCAAGTAGATTAGTGGAAGAGAATATTCTGGAATAGATTCCTCTAAATAAAGGAATTTGTTAATAATAGAAGATAAAAATATTTCAATTTATTAAGAAAATAGTGCATTATTAAATACATGCTGCTGGTACAATGTCTGTCAGACTTGAGGAAAATAAAATGGACCCTTGTTTTATATTGGATTCAAAAATAACTTTTGGATGAAATAAAGATTTGTAGAAATTTGAAAATAAAAGTTCTGTAAAGTGGAGAAACTATAAAATAACACAATATAGGGGTGAGAAACTTCCTTAATTAAGACTAGAAATCACAAATCTATAAAGTAAATAATAGAAATATCTAATTGCATGAATGTTAAGGTATATATGGGAAGAATAGCATAGTAATTTTCAAGTAGTAACAATTTAGAAAAGAAATATTAGTAATATAGAAGTTAGGGGAAGGGTTGATATCTATCATACTTGAAGAGTTCTGATAAAACTAATAAGAAGGCATTAAAATATGTAGAATGTGATTCATAGAAAATTAAGCTAAGGAAAGATGCTACAACCCAGTATAAGTAATGAAGGAAATAAAGTTGAGATAATAATAGCATAATACACTGGAAGAACATAGTTTTGTTACTGAGGATTTTGAGAAAATACTTTTATCCTTTTGGGGTGGACATCTTTTAATATTTAAAAAATACATCATCTACTTAGAATTTATGCCACCCTAATCAAAAAAATCAATATCTAGAAAAATATTTTTGGACATATTGCAAATTTATACATACATTGTCTGTGTATATAATTATGGAAATTTTTTATTTTTATTTTTTATTTTTTTGAAACAGAGTTTCACTTTGGCATCACAGCTCACAGCAACCTCCAGCTCTTGGGCTTAGGTGATTCTCTTGCCTCATCCTCCCCAGTAGCTGGGACTACAGGTGCCCACCACAGCACTCGGCTATTTTTTTGTTGTTGCGGTTTGGCCGGGGCGGGGTTTGAACCCGCCACTCTCGGGGCTGGCGCCCTATTCACTGAGCCACAGGCGCCGCCCAATTATGGAAAATTTGAGAGAAAGGATTACAGTGGAAAGATGCTCAGGGGAAAGAAAAAACAGCAGTTAAAGAAAAACCCATAAATTATATGGTCACGTTTCTGCATATATGTACAAAATAGAAAATGTAAAGTAATGCTATATATTGTTTAATAATACCCACATATGTAGTAATAGAACAAAAGTATGCATGAAAAAGAAGAAAACAAATTTGGACTGGGGGTTATTTCTGGGAATATTGTATAGATGGATGAGTGGTTGAATGGAGGCACAGATTAGATAATTTTCTTAGAAATATTTAATAACAATTTATAATAAAGCTCACAAAACAAACATTTTGTCATTTCATTGTGAACATCTTTTGAGGAAATATAGTATTTTTTTCTTTCATTTATTTATTTTGTTGTTATTGTAAAATGAATTTAAGGTTCTCTTGAAAAATCTCATGTTCTTTACTCTGTCAAAACTAAGTCAGAAATAGAAACTAACATTTTTTATAGAAAACTAAGCAATTCACGGGAAGGTTGAGCTTTAGGCTAACCCATTTTAGCTCTTTCAGAAAAGATGACATGTCAGATCACCTGTTGTTTGAAGACTGAAACTTTTCCCCATTGCCTCTGAAGACTGTATGAGAGGAAACACATTTAAATTGGAGCAGTGGGGTGTTGGTTGACTTTTAACATAGTGGAAGATGGATGTTGGAAGACAATTTTAAAAATCAAAGGTTTTGGCTGCTGAATTTAGCAACAATATGTGCTCTGTATACCACGTTTAGAGACTATAGCTAAGTCTAAGAAGAAAATAAAAATCATAATTGATTCTTTTTAACTGTAACTTTAACAGATCATAAAAATATAACAAGCTGTTATTTTTAACAGTTTGTAAAAGTAGATAGGCTCACTGTGGTAAATTTATAATAGGAAAATATAAAGAAGAAGTTAAACCCACCCATAGTTTTACTACCTTATAATAAGGATTAATGATTTCCTGTATTGTAATCCATCTTTTTAATTGCCAGTATTTCATTATGTTGTATGTAGTATTTCTTGTTTCACTTTTTTGGATTTTTTGCATTTTGTATTTCTAAAATATTGAACTATTTTGACAAAGTTTAAAAATTTATTTTTATCAATTGTATTAAGATACATTATTACATTAAAAGAATTGACATCTTCATTTTGCATTCTAATTCGGAAGCCTGATACGTCTTTCCATTTATTCCAGTACTTTGTGTTTCTCAGTGAATTTTTTTCTTAATTAAAATTAAAAATGCAGAAAAGTACTGAAAAGAAATTAAAATAATTCATAGTACCACCACCAATGTTAAGAGTTTGTTATATTTCCTTTTTTTTTTTTGCAGTTTTTGGCCCGGGCTGGGTTTGAACCTACATCTCCGGTATATGGGGCTGACGCCCTACTCCTTAGAGCCACAGGCGCCACCCTATTCCCTTTTAATTACTTTGGTTATAAGTAATTTTAATTACTTTGATTATTAGCACATTCACATTTCATTAAATTATTTAAAGACACATGATTTTATTGGTTGCAGAGTATTTTAAACATTTAGTTATAACTTAATTTACTAGAATTTCAATTCTAATATACTCTTAGCCATATTCATATTGTTGGAATTTTAAATCTTTGCTGTATTATTTTAGATGTACTTTCTATATACAGCACATACCAGATGTACTTTGGGTAAACAAATCTGAGTATGTTTTCTATAAAGGGGTAATTATATCAGAATATACTGGCTCTTCTTGTCTTATCTTGCTTCATATTTTCTTTTTATGTATTTTATTGAAATTTTAATTGACTTTTATTTCTTTTATCATGTTTTTGGTTTAACCTTTTCTCTAGTGATTTTGATTACATACTTTAAAATTTTTAAGTTACTAGTATCTTACTTTAGTATTTTTAAAGATAAGTATTGAAACCTTTTGTTACGTATGCCAAATAAAATTGTATTTATAGATTAACCAATTCCACGTAATAGTCATTTGTTTTCATTTTCCCTTCTAGCCTTCTGTTTTTTTTTTTAAACATTCATATCTACTCTTATGATAATTATTAGTTAGCATTTGCGGTTTTGGCAGTATTCTCTAAAATACTTATTTATAATTATAATTCCATTTAATTTATTTCAATATATCTCAATAGCTTTTTTATATTTAAAGTTTCATTTTGAATTCATCATCTGGTCTCATGTCTCAATCAGTTATATCTTTAAATAGTTATTTTATTTTATTTTATTTTATTTTGAGACAGAGTCTCACTATGTTGCCCTTGGTAGAGTGCCCTGGTGTCACAGTTCACAGCAACCTCAAACTCTTCAGTTTTAGTGATTGTCTTGCCTCAGCCTCCCAAGTAGCTGGGAGTATAGGCACCTGCCACAACGCCTGGCTATTTTTTTTTTTTTTTTTTTTTGCCAGGGTCGGGTTTGAACCCACCACCTCTGGTTATTTTTTGTTGCAGTTGTCATTGTTATTTAGCTGGCCCGGCTGGGTTCAAACCCGCCAGCCTCAGGGTATGTGCCTAGTTCTGTAACCACTGTGCTATGGGTGCCGAGCCATCCTTTAAGTAGTTTTTCTGTACATACACAGAAGGGAAGCATCTGAGCTTCTGTATGTTTATAGAAAGAAATATACCTAAGCAGACAGTCTTTCTCATCTCTTTTTTTGGTAGGCAACAAATACCTTAATGGGTGGAATTTATAGAATTTTTTGATAACACTTTTTTTTTTTTTTTGGAATGTAGCTTTATGGAGAAGTCTAAGATTAACCCAGTTTTGTTTTATTTCCCACCCCCCTTAACTGATCTGTTTCTCACTCTTTCTTCTACTCCTGGATGGGATGCTTATTTGGATATACTTATTTGAGAATTTTTGATATTCATAAATTTCACTAAGAAATACTACCAATTGGTCATTTTTTGCTAATTTTTCATTTATATTTTTTGGCCTGTGTCTATGGATTAGGTCTTTTTCCTACAAAAGAGAGACTTTTTTTCAGTAGCCCCTACACCCTCATTTTGTTTACTGTCTTTTAATTTTTCGTTGTTGGTTAGATTTATATTATCTGTCCTCCATGTCTTTTATTTCTTCTCTTAATGTTTTCAAGTATTCTCACATGTTACAGAAAATCTTGTTAAGGTTATTCTCAGTATTATAGATTTTGTTTTCTATAGTGTTGATTATGGATTTCACTGCCTCTTGTTCATGTTTAATTTTAGCTATTAGAAGTTATCTTTCCTTGTAATCTTTATTTAATTTGTTGACCTCTTTTTTGCCAATTTCTTTTCCCTTTTGTTCACTTGCCAAATCATTTTCATATTTATTTCACAGTGAGCAAAGTATAAACATCAAGGAATAGGCCTTTCTTAACGTGTGGAATCCAAAGTATGTACATTCTAAACTTTTCTGTGTTTTGTAATTTAAAAGTATGCTTTTCCTTTGTCTCTTGAATACAAAGTTGTTCTTTCCTTAATATTTCTATACCCCTCATCTTGGTTGTGTGTTTATATGTAGTATATGTAGTGTTTGCTGTTTCGATAGATTCCTCTTCTGACTTATTCATTGTTCACTTGCATGGGACTATAATTTTCACTTCCTATTTTAAGCTAGAAATTACTTGAGGTAACACAGTCTCTCATTGAATTTATCAATAGGAGAAAGATTCTTCTATTTTCTTATTCTTGATAGAAAATGCAATTCATAGAAGATACTCATGCCCTGATGTATTACTTCTATGGCTTTTCCAACCTTCCTATTCTAGAGAGATTTTTCCCATCCCATGGCATGTTTTGATAGCATCTATCCCTTTCTGCTTAGTATTATTACATTATATGAGTTGTAATCTCTAAATGGGTATTGTAATAAAGGTTATCGGTGGCTAAGTGTGAAGATGTGGTGGAGTAAAATGGCCTTAGCAGCTTCACAGTGTTCCTGTCCATACAGTTTAAAAGATCTCTAAGGTGTTGTCCTATATCTCTGAGGCAGAGGATATGAATGGGACATTCTTAACTTATGGTTGGCTCCACTGCCTAGTATTAGGATCTAGGCTTACATTTGGTAAGAAGAGACATTTTTCTTGGATTCTGCCACGTCTTTAAGGACAATTTTAGTTATTTATACTATTTGAATTTCCTTTTTTTAATTTGTCTTAAAATTAAATAGGTATCATTAGCTAGCTTTCATCTTTTCTGTTGATGTTTTCTTCATGGCCATTTAATTGGAGAGTTATGACTGTAATTACTCATGTGATATCTATTTTACATTACCCACTTTATTCATTCTAAGTTGTATATTCTGTTTTTTAGCACGAAAGGTTTAACATTTACCTTTTCCTCCTTTTTATTTGCCCTTTCTCATTTGTAGTGAAATTTACACAGGAAGCCAGAACAAAGGTAAGTCTAGAACTTATAGTGTTAGGTTTGCTGATTATGTTCTTTCTACATGCTATGGTATTATTCTAGAAGCAGTTTAGTCACATTCTATAACAGAGCCAGGACTCAATCCCAGGCATTTTGACCCTAGCCAGTGTAAAAATCATATTATATGCTATCTTAAACAACCCTGTTTACCTAAAATTTAGACTGCCAGGATATAATATGAGACACAGCTGTTACTAATCTTACTAACCATAGGAGATCAGTTCTGCTATGCACCATCAAAGTGAAAGAATTTTTATAAATATAAACAGCATTAAAAAAGACAACTTGGAAAAATTAACAAGACCATTTTGAATTATTTATGGTGGTCTGTCACCTTTTCATTATTTTTGGTAACACAAACATTATTAAAACAGGATGTTGTATTTTGCCCACTGAGTATTGTTAAATATACCCTTTAACCAGGGGGTATCAGTCTTGCAAGATAAAGTTGTTTGGGGAGGTAAAAGTACTTGACTTTGGTTTACCAAACACAGTTCCAAGGTTAGAGAAATATGTCTTTATACCATAAACATGAATTGTACTAACTAGTTTTTAGTTAATCTGCTATTTCTGAGGGTTCCAGAGAGATTATGACATATAATCTATGCCTTTACAAAGCTTACAGTGTAAGTAGAACATAGATGGGAAACAGATAATTTCATAATTAGTTATTTAATTATAGTTGTGATCACAGCTGTGAATGACTGACTAGGGTAGCTCCAAGAAGAATATGATATCAGGATGTAATCTACTCGTCTGGAGTGTCGGGAAGGACTTCCAGAGTATATGAATTCAAATCAGGACCTGAAGGATAAGTGACTATTAGCTCAGTGAAGGAAGGTGGGATTGTGGGGCAAGAGAGAGAGTTTGTAGTGGTGAGAACAGACTATTCAAGACTCTTTAGCAGGAGAGAGAATGGCATATTGAAAAAGCTGTGATGTGAATGAATGGTGGATAGCAAGAGGAGAGGTGGCTAGAGGAGTAAACTAGGTTTAGCCTTGTTAAGGATTTTGGACATTAAGAATAAGGAGAAGGTACCAGTGTTTTAAAACAGGGAACTGACTTGATTCTATTTGCATTTTTAAAAGAATATCTGCCTTCTGCATAAAGAAGGAGTAGGGGGAGGACAAAATTAGAAAGGATTCAGTGAGACTAATTAAAAGCCTGGGAATTGCCATTATGGTTGAAAGCTGATGGTGATTGGGCATAGATTTTCTTTTCCTGATCATCTTATTGGAAGTTCTACGTGGCTTTAATCATGGCTTTTCATTTTAATGGAATTTAATAGAAATTACAACAAGTCATGCCAAGGCAAAATTATGTTTCATGTTTATTGGTGGAATTGAAGTTAACGTTATGATACTAAATTTTGTACAATCTTTTAAGAATTCCTACTGATCTGACTTGGCCAATATGGAGAAGGAGATAAGGAATAAATTGAATTCTCTCATGTTCACTACTCCTGCAAAGTATTTGTATTCTCATCGAAGACTTTCAGTGATTATCCTTCCCCTAGAATCTCTCCCCTTGTGTGTAATCAGCAGTAAGGGGCTTTTGTTTCTACCTCAAGTTTAATATATGACCTGTCTTTTTAATATACAACCTGTCTAATATATGACCTGTCTTTTCCTTCTGTACTTTGTAACTCTGGCAGCAGACTACTACATTCTTTTAATCCCAGCCTTGGGATTACTCACTATAAAACTTACTATAAAACCTTGATCAAGTTATTTAACTTCTCTTTTCCTCAGTTTCCACATCTTTAAAATGGAGTTATAGTAGTACTGCCTCCTAGAAATTTGTTAGGATTAGGCTTAGAACACTGTCTAGCATATGCTTTTAATATCCTTTAATGAGTCACATCTTACAAGTCATTAAAAGGATATGCTAGACAGTCATCTAAGCCTAATTGGCTCTTGGTCATCATTTATGGAATGGAATGGAAGAGAATAGGGATGCCATAGTGCATCACACGAAGTTAAATTAAGTATTGTTTTTGATGAGACATTTTTACACATGTATATATACCTATACACACATTTGTACTATAATCTGTGTATATGGGATTGCCGTTAAACCATATTTCTGATGATGTGCCTATGTGAAAATTTTGAAAACCATTTTAGATATGGCTGTATCACATATTTATTTGTGTAACATCATAAGTGCTTGTTAAAGAGAGAAACTATGTCTAACATGTGTCCATATCCAAAGAACCTAGCTCTGGGCTTGGAATATATATGAAAGTTATTTATGTAATTTTTGTATACAGTACAAACAAAACAGAAGCCAAGAATACTGATGAAAGGTACTTTGCAGGGTTCTGTTGCCTGGAAACCCCACTTTGCCTAGAGGATTATAACTTTCTGAAGATCGCTCTCCCTTAACCTGCACTTCACAAGTCTTGCAATAAATGAGATAGAACATAAAATAATAGATACTGACTATGAAGAGTGGAGACATAGTTGGAAGTGGAATAGAGTTTCAAAAAATAAAGACATAATGTCTGCACTTCCAATAGTGACTCTATATAATACAGAAAATAATTAACTTTGCTTCCAACTTAGGATTTTAATAGTAGCTTGGAGGAAGGATGATGGACAATGCTCAGAAAGTTACCATGTACCGAGTTTACCAAATGAACTTCTTTTTCTCAGCTTCTAGATCAACTTTTACTCTTGTAGATTCCTGCCAGGTATGCTGGATAGTTTCCATTTTCCCTTAGGTCTTTGTACCACCTTTGTCCACACTGATCTGTATCACTAGATGCGTTTTATAGATGTATCAACAGGTTCCTTGTTTTTGCCTTCTGGTTGGGTTCACACTGGAAGGAAAGTGGAGAGAAGAGGAGAGTGGGGTCAGAATATGTGTTAGCAGTGGTCACCTTTCTTTTCAAAGATTCCTGTTCATATACCTCTTCTGCCAGATGTCATTCTGGCTCTTGGGGATCCAGGCATGACTTTTCCCTCTCAACTTCAAGGTGCTTCTCCATTTTTCTCCTTTTTTTTCTCTCCTTAACTTGTTCACTTCTTTATTTTTTTTTAATTATTTTTTATTAACTCATAACTTTGTACATTGATGCATTTTAGTTCAATGTAAACATTTCACATTGTGTATCGAATCAGTGCCCTGTTCACATCTTTGTAAGCAGTGTCTTTGTTAAACTTTCTCAATTTACCTTGCTCATATATGTTATTTTTCTTACTAGAAACTTTGTAAGCTCACCAAGTTTGCAAAGAACATTCTTCATTTCTAGCTGGAATCTTTGCCTTTGGACTCATCAGGTTCTGCCTTATTTCAAATGTCCATCTCCACAGGGAGAAAGCAGTCTAGATTTTGGAATCAAACAGCCCTAGTTTATACAGCCTTAGTTCTGCCTCTCTCTAGCTGTGGGATTTTTAGAAAAACAACTCAACCTTTCTGAGTTTTTATTCTCATCTCTAAAATGAGATACTGTTAATACTGTTGTGAAGATTAAATGGGATTACATAATTAAATTGTTTATCATAAAATGATTTTAAAATGTCAGCTATAGTTGTTTTGTTATAATATATAATACATCTTTACACTAATTTTTATTGTTTGCAAAGTTTCGTTGGCATACACCAATGTAACAATTGACTATTATTTTTTATCTTTAGCTGCTTGGTTCCTTAACATGCACCAATAGAATTGTCTTAAGATTTGGGATCTAGGATGCTGCATTTAACTTACCTCATCTGCCTTTTGTTATAGACTCTTTTTCCTATTGTGCATGTAAATACTGAAGACTATGTCTGAATGTTGGTATCACCCCCAAATTTATATGTTGGAGCCAATAGTATTAAGAGGTAGGACCTTTTGGAAAATGATCAAATTATGAAGGCTCTACCCTATGGATAGGATTAATTTCCCTGTTAAAGAGGTTGAAAGGCACTGCCCTGCCTTTGTGCCATATGAGGACATAGGAAGAGGCTCCATCTTAAGCATAGAGCAAGCTGTTCCCAGATACTGAATCTGCTGGTACTTTGATCTTGGACTTGATAGGTCCCAGAACTGTGAGAAATACATTTTTGTTGCCATAAATTACCCAAGCAAGGTATTTGTTAGAGCACCCTAAATGGACTGTGATAATCTGCAACACTTCTGAATACTACTGAGCTATATCATTATCTAATTCCCTCCTCCTAGATTTACTCTGTATTTGTTGTGATTTTTCTATCACTTCTTATCTTGAGACCAAAATAACTAATATTTTATGAATGTCATCAACCAATCAAAAGTTCTTTCCTATGAATCTCCTGTTCCTTCTTTCTCTCCTTCTATAATCATATACTGCTGGTCTTCTGGAACCTCCTTTTTTCTCATTAAAGAAGGTTGAAGCTTTTGTAGGAGTTTAGTCTTTAGCTCCTTGTTCTGAAGCCTGAAAATTCTAAAAGAATGATTTCTGAAACATCTTCATTACCTGAAGAGTTAAATTCTTCTTGTTGATTATTGATTTTATTACTGACATGAGAAAACAGTCCATAAGTTTTTTTTAAAATAAACTCTGGTTTTTGTTTTCTGACAAATGCAAATTTAACTATAGATCTATGTAATTAACACTTCTACACCCATTCCTAAGTAGTGTTATAGACTTATTCTTAGAATATTTGGCTTAAAAGTTTACAAAATTGAATCATGGAACTGAGCATGTATATTTGAAATGCAAATGATATTTATATTATGATAGCTATGAGAAAATGAATTACCTCTTCACAAACTTGAGATAATCCATTTTTATTGCCTGCGTCATTTGAACATATCCATATGGTACAGAATAAGAATAGCAGCTTGTTCAGTGCAAGAATGACTATACCTAGAAAGACTTCACTTTATTTTATCTTGGATAAACAATACATATTTAGAGACATATTTTATTACATACAAGAAAATTTTAGTAGAATCCTTTATGTTTGGGCTTCTGAGTTATTAAAAGAATGAAAACAATAGTTATATTTTCTCTAACATCATAAACTAATTAAATCAAAATGAGTTTGCTATAATTACATGTATAATCCTCCTGTTCTCTACACCCCCATTTTTGTGTGATATTTAAAGCAAAACCGAGACAAACAGCTGCCAGATTGGATTATCTGTTGTTAGTATTTTATTCTTTTTTTCTGAGAGAATGCAATCTAAATTTAATGCACGATTCAGTGTTCATTTTAGTGCCTGCTGTGTATAGGGAAATAGAGTTGGCATGGGAAATGCTCAGAAGCATGGTCTCTGTACCACAAGAGAGAGCTTATTATCTAATAGATTGACAGGTAAACCTCTACACAATCGGGTGTATAAATCTCCTAGCAGGGAAAACACCAAACATACTGTAAAATGAAATGTAATTCTTTTTGGTGTGTGTGTGTATATATATATATTCTTATTTTTTTCTTTAGCATTGTTTGTTACTCATTTAATTCTATTTAAGATACTCTATTTTGGAGAAGATCTTAAACCACATTTTGGATGGAAACTGGATAAAAAAGGCCAATATAATCCTTTGCTAGTTTATCAAGAAAGACATACATTGTAAACAGGTGTTTACAATAAGTTCCAGGATCCAGAAGGATTAGATACTAAAGAAACATATTTACATAGTGTTCAAAAACTGACTTTATAGTATTTAAATAAAATACCATTACAACAAATACTTACAAGAAAAAAGAGTACTTATTACAACTAGGACATATTATGTATATTTCATAGGACAAGTAAAATTGCAATATTGCAATAATGCAATACTGGTGATTAAGTTATCACTGATGAAATTTACTGAGCTATTCAAAGAATAATTCTATACAACAGTCTTTTTTTCATAGTAAAATTCTTAAATTATAGTTTTTCAATGATGCACTTTAATTTTCAGAATAATATTAAGCTTTACTGTCTATCACAGGAGGCCATGGAGGATATGGCCTTTTTTCCTTCCTCCCTTTCCTTCCTCCAGTCCTCCCTCCCTCCCTTCTTTCTTTCCCCTCTTCCTCCTTTCCTCCCTCCCTTTCCCTCTTCCTCCTCACTTTTCCTCCCTTTCTCCTTTCCTCCCTCCCTTCCTCCCTTTGTGCTAGTTTACATTCCCATCAACAGTGTATAAACATTCTCTTTTTACCATATCCTCATCAACATCTATTTTTTTTTTTTTTTTTACTTTATTAAATGGCCTTTCTAGGCCAGGCATGGTGGCTCATGCCTGTAATTCTAGCACTCTGGGAGGCAGAGGTGGGTGGATTGCTTGAGCTTAGGGGTTGAGACCAGCCTGAGCAAAAGCAAGACCCCATCTCTAAAAATACTAGCCAGGCATTGTAGTAGGCACCTATATCCCCAGCTACTTGAGAGGACTAAGGCAAGAAGATGGCTTGAGCCCAAGAATTTGAGATTGCTGTGAGCTGTGACTCAAGGCACTAGACAAGGGGCAACAAAGTGAGACTCTGTCTCAAAAAAAAAAAAAAAAAAAGCCATTCTGACGAGGATGAACTGGTATCTCTTTATGGTTTTAATTTGCTTTTCCCCTATGGTTAGTGATGTTGAACATACTTTCATATCTGTTTATGGAGGTTATGTTTTTTATCTTTCTGACTTGTTCAAGTTTTTGTAGATTCTGTATATTAGTCCTTTTGCTGGATGTATAGTTTGTGAATACTTTCTCCCATTCTATAGGTTGTACACTTAACTCTGTTGATGGTTTGTTTACTGTGCTGTGCAGAAACTTTGAAATTACTTCCCATTTATTTTTTTGTTGTGCTGTATTTGCTTAGTCATAAAGTCTTTGTGTAGGTCAGTGTCTAGAAGGTGGTTTTTTTTTTTTGGCTCTGGCTGGGTTTGAACCTGCCACCTCCGGCATATGGGGCCAGCACCCTACTCCTTTGAGCCACAGGTGCCACCCCTAGAAGGGTTTTTGTTATGGTTTCTTCTTGAATTTTTATAAATCCAGGTCTTACGTTTAAATTTTTAATTTATTTTGAGTTAATTTACACCAGAAATCAAAATCAGTTTGTTGTAGTTATTTGGCTTTATTTCTGGGTTATCTGTTTTGTTCTGTTGATCTGTTTTCTTTTATACCAGTACCATGCTGTTTTGGTTAATAACTATAGCCTTGTGTTATAGTGTAATTTGAATTTGGATAATGTGATACCTCCAGATTTGTTATTTTTTCTTAGGATTTTTTGGCTACTTTTGCTCTTTTTTTGGTTCTTTATGAAGTTTAGGATTGTTTTTTCTAGGTCTGTGTAAAATGACATTGGCATTTTGATGGGAATTGCATCTATAGATCACTTTTGGAAGTATGGATATTTTAACAATGTTGATTCCTTCAATCTATGAACTTAGAATGTTTTTCTATTTGTTTTTGCAATCTATGATTTCTTTCATCAGTATTTTGCAAATCTCCCTGAAGAGCTCTTTCACTTCCTTAAGTACATTCCTAGTTACTTTCTTTGCAGCTGTTGTAACTGGTATTGAGTTCTTGATTTGACTCTTAGCTTGACTTTATTAGTATATAGAAATGCTTCTGATTTAAGTACATTAATTTTGTAGCTAGAGACTTTATTTATCAATTCTAGAATCTTTTGGTTGAGTTTATAGAGTTTTTTAGATGTAAAATCATGCGTCAATGAACAGGGATAATTTGACCTCTTCTTTCCTGATTCAAATGCCTTTTCTTTTGCCTAATGACTCTGGGTTTGGATTTCCAGTAGGAGTAAAAGTGGGTATTCTTTTCCTGTTTCAGTTCTTAGGGGGAATGCTTTAAACTTTTCCCCATTTACTAGGACACTGGCTGAGATTGGTCATTTATGGCTTTTGTTATTTTAAGGTATTTTCGATCTATAGCTAGTTTGTTGAGAGTTGTTATCATGAAAGGGCGCAGGATTTTAATGAATGCTTTTTCTGCAACTATTCATATCATTTTCTTTTTAATTCTGTTTATGTGTATTAGATAACATTATTTTGTATATCTTGAGAACTTCTTCATCCCTGAGATAAAACCCAGGTGATGATGATATCTTTTTGATATGCTGTTACATTTTTGTTTGCTAATATTTTCTTGAGGATTTTTGCATTTGTGTTCATGAAAGATATTTGTAGTTTTCTTTATTTCCGATTTCTTTTCCTGGATTTTGTTTAGGGTGATACTGGCTTTGTGGAATTAGTTAGGGTGACTTCTCTTCTTGATGTTATGAAACAGTTTCAGCAGGATAGGTGACAGGTCTTTGTATGTCTGGTAGCATTGAGCTCTGATTCCTTTTGTTCCTGAACTTTTTTGTTTTTATTGTTGGGAGATTTTTTTTAATTATAGTTTTTATTCTTGCTGTATATTATTTCTTCAGCCATTTCTATTTCTTCCTGATTGGGAGGTTGTTTGTTTCTAAAAATTTATCCATGTCTTCTACATTTTCTAGTTTGTATACACAGCAGTTTTCATAGTAGCCTCAGATGACATTCTATGGTAGCAGTTGTAATGTTTGCTTTTTCATTTATGATTGAGCTTATTTGAAACCTTTCTCTTCTATTTCTGGTCAGCCTAGCTAGTTATCTGTGTATGTTATGTTTTCAGTGAACCAAATTTGGCTTTAGCAGCGATCTTTTTTTTTTTTTTTGGTCTGTTTGTTTGTTTTTTGTTTTACTTAGTTTTGTTTGTATCTTTGCCATTTCTTTTCTTCGAGTTTTGGGATTAGGTTGTTCTTTTCTAGTTTTGGGGGATGTGATGTTAGATACTAATTTGTGATCTTTCTGTCTTTTCAATGTAGGCATATAATTCTGTAAACTTTTCTCTTTACATTATTTATTTTGGTATTTTCTGTTACCTTTGTTTGGTTTGAAAATTTCTTTAATTTTTATCTGGATTTCATCATTGACCCAAGTATCATTCATCAGGAAGTTGTTCAATTCTTATGTATGTTTGTAGTTGGAATTGATTTCTAGTTTTATTCCACTGTGGTCTGAGGAGATACATGGTATGATTTCAGTTATTATGAATTTACCTGTCCTTGTTTTGTGGCCCAACATATGATCTGTCTTTTAAAATCTACCATATGCTGATGAGAAAAATGTACATTCTCCAGTTTTAGGGTAGTATATTCCACAAATTTTAGGTCTATTTGTTCTAGAGTACTATTTAAGTTCAGTGTGTCTTTGTTGATTTTCTTTCTCAGTGATCTGTCTAGTTCTGTCAGTGAAATGGAGAAATTTCCAGTTATAATGATATTGCTATTTGTTTCTCTTCTTAGATCTAGTAGAATTTGGTTTTTGAGTCTGGGAGCTCCTGTTTTAGGTGCATATATATTTAGGATGATTTTAACATTTTGTTGAATTGATCACTTTTTTATTATATAATGACTATCTTTGTTATTTTTTTAATAATTTTTGATTTACAATATATTTTATCTGTTATGAGACTCCCTACTCTTGCTCACTTTTGGTTTCTATGTACATAGAATATTTCCCACCCCCTTACCCTGAGTCTGAGAATCTTTGTGAGTGTATGTATGGGTTTCTTGAAGACTACATGTATTTGGGTTGTATTTTTTTTTTTAAATTGTCCATCCAGTCTATATCTTTCAAATGAGGTATTAGAACCATTTGCATTCAATGTTACTACTCTGGTCATCATGTTGATTGTTACCTCTTTGCTTTGTTTTCTCCCTTGTGTTACTGTTTTGTAAGAGATATGACTTTTAACTTTAAGGTATTGTAAGGTATTAAAGTGTTTTATAAAGAGCACTTTAAGCATTTCTTGCAGGGCAAGGGTAGAGGTGACAAGTTTCCTTAGTGTTTGCTTGGTCTGGAAAAGAATTTATTTCTCCTTCACTTGAGAAACTTAGTTTTATAGGGTACAGAATTCTTGGCTGACATTTATTTTGGTGAGGTAGAATAAAAAGGGACCCCAGTCTCTTCTGGCCTGTCAAGTTTCTGCTGATAGGTCAACCATTTGTCTGATGGGTTTTCCTTTGTAAGTTGGTTTCGTCTTGTAGCTTGTAGGATTTTTTTCCTTTATTTTGAGTTTGGTTAGACTGATGACATTTTGCCTTGAATCTTCTAGGTACTCACCTGTGTCTGGATCTCTAAATAGGTAGCAATGCCAGGAAAGTTTTCCTCTAATATTTCCTCAGATAGGTTTTCCATGTTTTTTGCCTTTTCTTCTTTTCCTTTAGGGATACCTCTGATTCTTATATTTGTTTGTTTTACATAATCACATATTTCTTAGAGAGATTATTCATTCCTCTTTGTTTTTTTCCTTCACTTTTGACTGGGTTAATTCAAAAGCCTTTTCTTAAGCTTTGAAATTCTTTCTTCTCTTTGGTCTAGTCTATTGTCAAAACTTTCCACTGTATTTTCATATTTCCTAAATGCCTCTTTCATTTTCAGAAATTCTATTATATTTTTGTTATATTATCTTTCTCTTTAGTGAATTTTTCATTTATGTCCTGAATTATATATTTTGGTTTCTTTGTATTGGTTTTTAACTTTCTCATCAATCCCCTTGCTCTCACTTACTATCCATACTCTGAGTTCCATGTCTGACATTACTACTGTTTCCTTTTGGTTGGAGTCCATTGCTGGAAAGCAAGTATGGGGATGTCAAAACAACTTGTGTTTTCATGTCAGAGTTTTTGTGCTTGTTCCTTCTCATTTGGAGCCTCTTCTTTCAGGTCAAAACAAATAGTTTCTCCTCTGCTGGGACCTATGTGCCTCACTAAAGAGAGGGAAAAGTCCTTAGATGGTGTGCTTGAGTCTTACTTGGGAAGATTGACCAGGAGAGGGGTGTGTAAACTGTGAGCTTTAAACACTCCTAGTCTAATGTGTCTCCCTGTTCCCCTGTGGTTGTCATATTGGTAAGTGACAGCTTGGTCCTGTCTATGATTAAAAACTATTTCTTTCAGATCTTCCACAAAACCTTTGAGTCAACCTTGAGATAGAGTCTGTATCTTGTAGTACCATGTTAACTGGTGTGGTTGATAATAAAATGAATAAAACAAAATCCTTCTTCTTCTTCTTCTTATTATTATTATTTGAGACAGAGCCTCAAGCTGTTGCCTTGAGTTGAGTACTATGGCATCATAGCTCACAGTAACCTCCAACTCTTCGACTCATGTAATCCTCTTGCCTCAGTTTTTCTATTTTTAGTAGAGATGGGGGTCTCGCTTTTTGCTTAGGCTGGTCTTGAACTCATGAGCTCAAGCAATCCACCTGCCTTGGCCTCCCAGAGTGCTAGGATTACAGGTGTGAGCCACCATGCCTGGCCACAATCCTTATCTTGATAAGCTGGCTGCAAAGTGTGCTTAGAAAAAACTTTGTGGTAACTGAGTTTGAAACCTGCCACTTAACCACCCACAGTAAAAATTTTTACCTTATTTTTCTTTGTTGTCACATAATTACCGATTTATCACAGGGATATTTTATAGGTTATATATGAATAGGCAGCTGAAGAGATACATAGGGTGAGGTTCAGAAAGTTCTTGAAGATTGTGGAGTTCGGGTGCACCACTCTCCTGACAAATGAATATACCAGAAAAACTCATACTTAGCATGTCAAGTTTTTCTAGATAACTTTAATTATTTCTTTAAGAGAATAAAAGTCAGTACTGCATGATATTAAGTTACAATGTAATAATAAAAAGTATCAGGACTCATAGGATAATGTAGAAAATATTTTTTACTTTAATATCCTTACTTATATTGTACCTTGGAGCATTATTTTTCATATCAACAAGTATATTGTGTTCATTGTGTGGCTCAGCATACGATTTTTCTGGCTAAAACTTTTCAGTGATAGTGGTTAATTGCTAGATATCAGGCACTTTTCTAATCATCTTTTTAGTGAGTGTCAAAGGGTTTATTTGTAAAAAATATCACTACTGACAGAATTTTATCTTTTTTGCCTGGAATCTAAACAGCTATTCCCATGTTAGAGGCATCCCCAGAAAGCCTGTCAAAGGATTTCTACCCACACTATGAATATCTAACAGGACTTGACCCATTTTTTCCCTTATTAATGTAGCAGCTTATATATCATGGGGGAAAATAGAATAAGAATTAGCCTCAGTTTGGAATTTTAAGAAATTATCTACTTATGTGCCAGGAATTGAAGTGGAAAATTAAATTAATCTTTCTTTCTTATTATACCTTTAACAACGATCTGAATTTCTCACATTAAGGAATCACATCTAATTTCATGAATCTGGTTTTATTTTGAGTGGCTTAAAATGTCTATTTACATTCTCAAATGTAATAAATGTAAATGTCAAAAATGGAATATACAATTAAATCAAGAGTTCTTCTTTGTACCCAATTTTTAGGATACAAAGTATTTGCAATTTAAATGACATAAATAGTAATATTTGATGAAGTCCTAAACTTTGAATAGTAAAAGTAGTAGGATTCTTTGGAAGTAATCAGAATAATTATAAGACAGAATAGGAAAAGGTATGTTTAAAATAATTTCCTCCATGTAATTCATCGCATTTAATATTAAATCTCTTTAGCCATCCTTAACCATGAGCTGCTTCCTACCTACCCTGTGTGGCATCAAAACACTCATGTATAGCTTGTAGCTTTTTTTTTTTTTTGGTTAAACTAAGAGCTAAAAATCTCTTTGGAAGACAGGACTGCTTTCAGTTTTCCCACTCTAACTCTTTGACTTTGGGCAAGTTGCTCTATGCCTTAGTCACCTCATTTTCTGGCAAGTATGTAAGTGAGAGAATAGTATTTCATTATTGTGGTGGGGTATAACTAAGAAAACAAAATTTCATTATTGAAATAAATGTTAATTTTTGTTACAGTAGCAATTGGTGCTTCTGCTTTTATTAACATGAAGTCAGTCAGCTAGCTAACATCTAAGTACACATACATGAAGTGTTTAGGTATATTTCTTTTGTTGTTATTCCATCATTTGTCTATGTTCACTGTTTTGAATTATTCTCTTTGCAGTTTTTCTTAGACTTACCCAGGTAAGGTTTTCACCCACCCCATCACCAAACTCTATCAAAATTCCTTTATCAAAGACTATAGTGATAGCCACAATACCAAATGCAGTGGCCAGTTTTCATTGCTCATCTTACTTAGATCATAGTTGACTACGAATAGTTTCCTTCTTTAGACTATTTTATTTGGATTCCTTGGTTTTCCTCCTCTCAGGACTCTTCCTTCTGAAGTTCATTTACAGGTTTCTTCTCCTTTCCTGTAATGTATGTTCTTCTCCAGGGCTCATTCTACAGGCCTCTATTTTATTTACACTTTTTCCCTCACTATTCTTACCTAGTCTCAGAGCTTTAGAAATTGTGTACACAGTGATAACTTCCATATTTTTTCTTTAGCCTTATACATTAAATTGCTTGGTGAACATTTTCCCTTAGCTGTCTGATAGTAATCTCAGATCTAACATGTCCAAATAAAACTCTTGACATTTTCTTTAAAGTCTGCTTTGCCCTCAGTCCAGCCTACCTATCAAGGGTAATTCTCGATTTGTCTACCTGCTCAGGCAATATAAAATAATTTTTTTTAATTAAAAAATATGGATAATTTTTTTTTTCATATGTCACCACAGCTTTATCTGGAAATCCCATTAATTCTACCTTCAAAATATATATGAAATCTGACCCCCAATACCACCTTAACTATTGCACCCTGGCCCAGACCACCATCATCTCTTCCCTGAATTTTTACATTCTAATTTGCCTCCCTGATCTGCTGTTAAAATACTTCTATAGGAGCTCTCAGCACCAGGATAAGTTATACTTTTTATTTTTTTCTCCCTCTCCCTTTTTTTTATTGTTGGAGATTCATTGAGGGTACTAAGAACCAGGTTATACTGATTGCAATTCATTAAAGTCCCTCTTAGGATGTGTCCTGCCCCAAGAGATGTGTCACACACTGTGGTCCCTCACTCTCCTCACTCCTTCCCTCTCTTTTAAAAGCAAATTAGATCATGTCACTTTTCTGCTGTCTGCACCTCTGCTGTTTTACTCCATTCTAGCTTCACCAGCCTCCTACCCTGATGAATATTCTAAGCATGCTTGCATTGCTAAGCTATTTCATCTTCCAAGAAGCTCTGTGGCCCATTTCTTTATTTTCTTCACATCTCTGTTTAAAAGTCTTCTGTTAGTTTTTTTTTATGTAAGTAGCAAAATTCTATCTCAACTCCAGTATTTTATAAATTCTTATCTACTTTTATATTTTTTTTGCATAGCATTTATTGCCTTTTGACATAGTACATGATTATATAAATAATGATTACTAGTTTATTATCTATTATCCCCAGTATAAGTACCATGAAAGCAGGAATTTTCTTTCTTACTTATATAGATCTAATACTTAAAATAGTACCTGGTATATAATAGAGTATCAATAAATGTTTGTTGAAGGAGTAAAGGAATTAATCAATAAACATAACAAGTAAAATAGAAGAAGTGTTTATGATCCATTCTGTTATACATGATACAATAACAAATACTCTTTAAATAAAGTAGCCCTGGAATGCTTTACTTTCGGAGGCTTTAATTCAATTTTATTAAAGCCAAATACACTCATATATGTTTAACAGCTTTTATATATTACGTGAAGATCACTTGTGCTTTGTCCATAAACATATGTTAGGTGAGAAAAATATATCTCTTTTAGATAACATGAAATTATATACTCTACAAAGGCTTTTGAATAATAAAAAGTCTTAATGTAGATGCCTTTGATATTCTTATAAACTATAGGTCATAAGAATAATAGCTCAAATTTGTATCAAAACTCCACAATCTCCAATGTGCATTAACATTCATTTATTTCATTTGATCATCACATTGATTGTATAAAAATCCAAATCCTATATTTTTAATACACAGTTTTTGAGGTGAAGACCTAGATCCATGGGGATATTGCAAATATTAATAGCTTTATCTTCTTGGATTAAAACTTTTAATTTATGCCTAGGAGCTTAGCACTTGCTCTATTACAATATACCCCCTTTTAAATGATTTATCTACATTGATATATTGTCATATGTTTTAATTTTTTTTGGGTTTTCCAACATTTAACTTGACTCAATCCTTATTAACCAATTTCTTATCAGGCATTAAAGAATATAAAAAGCTTAGAAACATAAATGATAGAGGAAAGGATTATGGGATAGCCAAGTTTTTGAAATAGTTACAGAAATATGGGGAAAATAAATCTAGATGAGAAATTGGATAATGGAGAACCCTCTTAATCAGCTAACATGTTCCAAACTTAAAAAAATCATGTGGATTTATTTAACAAGATTTGATTGTCACAAAGTTAAATATTTTTTTTAAGAGTTTATTCCATTTCTCAAAATAGTGAAATGCTCAGGAAACAATTTCCTGAAATACTGTTTTAGTCTAGAAAGGATCATTTGTTCATTTATTCAACCTGTATTTGTTGAACACCTACAAATGTGTCAGGCATTTAACAGTGCATGACATTAATCAGTGACCGAATCAGTCAATAAGTCCTGCCCTTGTGGGAGTTACTCCTCATAGGCCAGGACCTATAATAAGCATCATAAGTTAGTTGTCTAGTATATGAAGAAGTAATTCACACTATAAAAAATAATCAGAATAAAGCAGAGGGGATTGGGAACGTGGGGATTGTAGACAAAGCCCAGTTACAGTTTTCAATAAGATAGAGTCTTACTAAGAACAGGACATTTTGGCAGAACTTGGAAGAGGCGGTTAGCATCAGATAGATCTGAGAACATGGTATTCAGGCTTAAGAAAAACCGGGGCAGGGTGAAGGCATAAAAGCTGTACCATGCATGCCTGGTGTGTTTAAGGGAAAGCAAAGAAGACAAGTAGAAAGTACATAATGAGTATATAAGATTGGTTTGAGAAGGAGATAATATCAGAAAGCTAGCACATGAGAGAGTAGAGCTCAGATGACAAATCATGCCAGAGTTTTGGAGGTTGTTGAAGGAACTTTGGCTTTTATTCTAAGTGAAATGGAAAGTCATTAGAGTTTTGAGCGGAAGCATGAGTGGCATTGTCTAACATGTTTTCTAAAAGCATTATTGTGGCTACTATGTGGAATATACTGTCAAAGGGCCTAGGGCAAAAGCAGGGGAGCCAGAAACAGAGACCCATTAAAGTAATATCAATAAAAGTCTCTGTTTAAGAGTATAATCTTGATTGCAATTTTGAGGTTGTCGGAATCAGGTATTTGGCATTTGTATAGAAGAACAGTAGATATGGTTACATGTTGGCATACACTTGTCAATTATTATTAAGTATTCATGTTAAAATTCTTCTGGTACTAAAGTTATTGATTTGCTTGCATGCTTTCCTTCTCCAAGATAGAAATTAGAAATTATGTCTTATTCACTTCTGTATTTTCAGTGCTCAAAATTTGTTTCTTGAATTAAATTAGAATACCCCAATGCACTGTTGGTATGTAAAAATCATTGGAAGAGAAAGTGGACTAAATTACAAATTCTGAATAGTAAACGCTAGTTAATGGTACTTTAGAAAGCATCATTCTCATAAAAATGCCCATTCTGCTGCAAGTAGGCAAAAGATTTTGGCAGATTATAAAGTCATATGGTAGTTTCCTTTATTCTGAGTTTGTTTATCTGTGTCACAGCTTATCCCTTTCATCAGTGTCTTTCCTTTGCTTACATAGGCAAACTCCTTACTTGGATTTCCACTGTATTTATTTTAATTTTAATAATAGTTTGAGGAATTAAGAAAAAGGGCCTTAGAGCACTGATCCAAATAGTGATTCTTTTTACAGAGTACTCCATGAACCCTGGAGGAGTTTTTTTAGGCTGTAGTAGGGGAAACAGGTACACTAAACCGGCAAAAAAACTAAATTCCACATATTTAGCCCATGCTTCTAAAAGTAGCAGAAACCAAATTTATTATATTGTTGTCCAGACACCATATTGCTGTAATAATTTTGATGTTATGAATGTCTCTTATTGAGGGCTTACTTTTTTGAAGGGTGATGAAATTAATTAAATTTATTTCCCTAACTGGCCCTGTGCATTTTTATAATTTCCTTAGCGCTGAGAACCTTATTGAAGAAACAAATACAATGCTGCTTCATAATTAAATGGTAAGAAACAATAGCATGGGAGTAAAAATAGTAAGTTTTAAAGCTGGTCTTGTAGAGGGACTTGTAGATGATTTTGAAGATAAATGCCAAAGAAGAGCTCTTAAAATATATGGAACATTGGTGCTATCATTGGTTTAACAGTTTCCCAATAGCACTGCCCCAACAACAGTATTCAGTTAGGATAGAATTAGTCGCATGGTCACGCCTTTTTCTCTCTTAGCAATAGAAGTTTATGAAATGTGATATTTGGTACAGTTAAAGTAGTCAAGGAATACTGAAAAATAAGCAGATGTTTTTGCTTCCTTAGATTTCTGTGGTTGAAAGCCCTTTTATCTTCTTAATTGACTAATAAAATGGTACATATCATAACTATTGGCATTTCAGCATCATTTCTTGAGAGGAAAACTTTTATTATTTTCCTTTTTCTGATGTTACCTTCAATTTTACTGAAAACCTATTTTAGCTATGTATATCCTAACTTTATTCAATCCATAGATTTCAGAGAACCTTGTTTCCTCATTAGTTTTCCTCAGAAAAACATCATATTAAAAGAACGAATAACTTAGGTGAAACATTGTTTTAGTTATCTATGACTACATAATCAGCTATCATGAAACAGTAGTGTAAAACGACCACTATTTTGTTATATTAATGATTTTGTGGGTCAGAAATTTAGACAGGACACCATAGGGGGTATTTCATCTCTGTTACAGATGACGAAGGGGTCAAAGGACTTGAAAGGGCTAGGACACCTGTTCAAACACCGGCAACTCATAACATTATTTAGGATTTTATTCATAGATTGTAAAAATGAACAAAACCTAAAAAGAAGAGCAAAGGAGTAATTAGTGCAGAATTCAGGATCTTGTTTACATCTTGATATTAGGCAAGGAAACATATTTATTGCAGAGGGTATTTCTTTCCTGATGAATATGTGCAAGATTATCCATTTTATTGTTACTCTTTAACCTTAGTCATTTATTTTAATTTTTCTTGTCCTGATTTTTAAAAATTGTGCCTGAATTTCAACATGATATTATACATGTTAGAGTAAATTTAATAATCATTATTATTAAGTCTTCTGTGTAATGGTGTGTTTATACCCATTTTTTCTTCATAGAGAAGAAACTGAAAGGAATTAGTAGGAGTATCCTCATTTCTATCTTCCTCTTTCCTTTTGATCCTTTGTCAATATCTTCTGTTGGCTGACCCTGATAAAAATTATAGTGCAGCCTTTAGGGTTTAGTCACCCTGAAATACAAATCAGAGCAGAGGGGCAAAGGTGGATCTGAAAGCAGGCAAGTTTAGGACCTGACTGATGGTCAGCTGGACCAGGGATGAAATGCCTTTTAATTGACGTAGTGTCACATACTTTGGTCTGTGTCCTTTGGAAATCAGAAATGTAAAATAGGTAAAAATCACAGACAGTGGAACCATGTGTTGAACATCTCCTTACTGTGCAACTTTGGGAAAAAGAATCTCTCTCTCTCTCTGTTACCTCATGGTAAAATGGTAAGAATAACTGTCTGCATCCTCACTTCCAAAACGGTGCACCAAGAAGGCTAAGAAAACTCAAGTGAGCATATAAGGATATTTTAAGTTTTCAAAGGAAACATAGTAATTACCAAAACCTGTTGTATGCAGCCAAACTACTAGTTCAAGGTAGTTCATGGTTTCGACATTAAACTTCCTTCAATGGTGCCATATCTTTGCAAAGCTTGATTTTCAGTGGTTATGATTAACAAAATTAGTACCACATGAAAATTAATGTAGAACAGCAAATAAGTATAATAGTGCTCAACCTAGATACTAAAATTTGAATAGTTGTCCAATGTCTAATAGGCATTCATATACTTTTAGTAAATAATTGTATTTAGGACTAAAACAAAAATATTTATTGGGAGGGGGTATTGAAGAAAGGTTGATGAATGAGCACAAATATTCAGATAGAAGAAATAAGAGCTGGCAGGGCAGGGGGGTTTCTACCTGTAGTTCCAGCTACTTGGGAAGTTTGAGGCATGAGTGTCACTTGAACCTCAAAGCTGCAGCAAACTATAATCATGCCACCATGCTACAGTGTGAGTGACTTTTTAATAAAAATTAAAAGACCTAGTATTTAATAGAATAATAAAGTAACTGTAGTTAACAGTGATCTACATAATATTGTATATTTCAGAATAGCTAGAAGAGAATAATTGAATGTTCTTAGCATAAAAGATACATATTTAAGGAGGTAGATATTCCAATTGCCCCAACTTGATCCTTATACATTAGATGAATGTGTTAAAATCTTCTATCACCCTGAAAATATGTATATGTATTGTGTCAAATAATACTATTTATTCTTTCATTAGCACATATTCAAAATGAGTACATTGTTATACTAGAAATTCTCATTAAGTTGTTTGGCCCTAGCTACTTAATAAATGAAACTCTTAGGCATTTATTTTGGCTTGGGGGTGTTCTGAAAAAATTACTGAGACACCAAGCATATAGTGAACCAAACAGATTTTGTACCTGATAACATTATTGGGAGGATTAACTAAGCTAATAAATGTTAAATGATTAGAAAAGTGCCTAGCAAGTAGTGTCACTTATAGGCTAATGGCATGATTGACAGAATTACAACTCGAGCCACTGTATTTCTAATACTGGGAAAACTGAACTGGGGATTTTATGGTGTGGTATGGGAGACAAAACAATACTTCATGTTCCCATTTCCAAGTAAGATATATTAGTGGTACGTAATGCTGGTAAGCAAGGATTACCATCTTTGAGAACTCTACTGTCCAGTATAGTAGCTGTTGACCATGTGTGGCAGCTGATTGAGTGCTTGACGTGTGACTCATGACTAAGGATCCGAATTTTAACTTTTTATTTTAGTTAAATATAAAAATCAATATTTGATTCAGTTTATTGGAAAACTTAAATGTTTTTGGAACAACTTGAGCATGTGAAATCTCTTTCAATTGTAAATTTTATAAAATCTAAATGTTACATTTATTCTACATATTATGTTAATATCCTATATACTAGAATACTGTAGTATTTCTAAATATTGTATTAAGTATTGTGATGACATTTGGAATTTGATTTGAGAGGTGTTATAAATATAATACACAATGATTTCAAATATTAAGTATAAAAATAGTATGTAAAATATCTCATTAATAATTTTAGAATTAAGACAAATCATTACAGACATAATCATACATATAACTGAACATTCTTATAATTAAGAGGAAAAATTATTGAAAATGGAATAGATGACTTAAAAAGTGCTACATATTTTAAATTATTGCAGTTACTACCACAATTATACATTATAACAATTTTAATTTTGTCACTGATTTTCTTAATTTCTTAGGACACTTATTTTTTCAAGAAAGAAAATCTGGCTCGGCGCCTATAGCTCAACCGGCTAAGGCATCAGCCACGTACACCTAAGGTGGCGGGTTCGAATCCCCAGCCCGGACCCGCCAAACAACAATGACGGCTGCAACCAAAAAATAGCCGGGCGTTGTGGCGGGCGCCTGTGGTCCCAGCTACTTGGGAGGCGGAGGCAAGAGACTCGCTTGAGCCCAGGAGTTGGAGGTTGCTGTGAGCTGTAATGCCACGGCACTCTACCCAGGGGGACAGCTTGAGGCTCTGTCTCAAAAAAAAAAAAAAGAAAGAAAATCTTTCCCCTGGAATGGCTATATGTATGCATACCTTTCACTGATTTATGAAATGAGTTCACACTTTCACATTGTGTCAGTCAGTTAGCATGTTTTATAATTTGATCTCATAATCGAGCTTTATACAGGCCTAAAACCTAAGATCATTCAATGTTGATTGGTAGTTTTAACAGAGCTTCCTAGGGGAAGGAAAGTACCATGTTCCAAATCCGGAACTGAAAACTCATTCTCTCTTTATTGGGTTGCTGACGTCTTTGTCTCATAATCAACTTTCAGAGGTACAGCAGGTGGCTTAAAGGCAAAGTGAGTTAACAATTAATAAGGCTTTAAAACCTTTTTCTGTCACTTTTTATTTTCAAATCATTTACTAACAAGTCTTCCAAGGATGCAGAATCAATCAGAAAAATAATCAAAGAACAGTTCTTGACCAGCAAGATTGATTAAAATAAAAAGACCAACAACTGGTGATTAAAATAAAGCAAATTAGAGTAGCTATAATATTGACTTTATAAAAATTTTAACTTGTCAAATTAATATTGTCGAGTTTGACAGTGGCTTCTATCAAATCCTTGATAATTTGTATTTAGTTGAAGATAGGAATAAGGGTATTTGGGTTTATTCTACAAACCTTAACATTGGCTGGTTTAAAAACCTTCAGTGGTTTCTTATATACTTCAGGATGAAATTCCAAAGTAAAAGGCCATTTATTATTTGGCCCCTTTTGCACAGTTATCTCCCACCTTGTAGCCCTGTGAACAAAGAGGCCTCCTTGGCTTCTCTAGACTTCCGCTTCATACTTACCTCAGGGCTATCACCAGGCTCTGAGTTTTCTCTACCCGCACTTCTGCCTAGAAGAACCCACCTTCAAGGAAAGTTGGAGTAATTTTGTGATTTAATTTCATTGCTTTTCCTTTGGTCGGGGATCATCATCTTTGCCTATTTGTCAAAAGTATCTGAAATCCCTTGTTTATATATTTTGTCGAGTGTTTGTTAGTTTTTGAGGCAGAGTCTCTCTGTTGCCCTGGGAGTGGGCTAGTGGTGTCATATCTCACAGCAACCTCAAACTCCAGGGCTCAATCGATCTTTCTACCTCAGCATCCTGTGTAGTTTCTTATTTGATTCAGGAGGGATGGTAACTCTGTCCTCTGTTTCTCCATTTTGCCTGAAGTGGAAGATTCTTCCCTTCTCTCGTTTTTAGCCCATTGCAATAGCCTTGTAAATAAAAATATAACATTTATGCATATTTCTGACCACATATTACAAACTTTGCAATTTTACTTCTTCCTATCTTTTCTTGAGGGGGATGGGCATTGATCTTTATTTTGGCTATTTATGAGTAGGTAATGAGTATTGGAAAAAATCAGTATTTTCTTCTTTTATTTTCTACAAATGGAAGTTTACTTTTTAATAGTATTTTATAATTTATTTTACTTAATCTTTATAATAAACTTCTATGATAGGTATTTTTATTTCTCCCATTTCATACTGAGAAAAAAAAACTCAGGTTAAATAGTAATGTGAAATAATTGATCTTTCTAGCATATTTCTCCCCTTTCCCAAAAAAGTACTTCAATACTTCCAAACTAATCTTAAATCCATAATATTTTGTTAATTTCTTTTTTAGTTTTCAGATTGCTCTTTCTGTATGTACTCTTTCTTTTTTATTTTTTAAATCTTTTTCTTTCATTAATTATACTCCATTAATTAAACTCACCATTCTGTGAAGCCATTTCCTAAGAAAGGAGCTAGGGTCCCCCAGAAATCTTATAATACTTAGTATTTGACTCAATAAATAAAGCACTATGAGGTAATAGTAGAGAACTGAGCATGGACTCTGGAGTTTGGCTGATATCTCTTTAGGGTAATATGAAGAAACCCTAGTTAATTTATTTTATCTTTCCAGATCTGAGCTTTTGCATCTGAAAATGAGTACAGGAGTAGTACCTGTCTTCATGAGCATTTTCTGAAATTCAACAGAGATTATAAAGTGTATTTACATGGCCAAGAGTTTTGTACATAGTGCTCGCTCAACAAATTATTGTTAAGATAATGATCATGATTATTGCTACTTCTACCTCGTAACATTAGTTACTGAGCTAAAAATGGAAATACTTCTCTGGTTACTACATCCAATACTATAATAGGTATATATGTCCTTTCCTAAAGTAAGTTTTATCAATATTTTCTGTGATAGGAAGGTTTATATTATCATGCTTTACCTTGTTGCTTTGCATTTTGTGGGAGTTTCAGTAAGTGTTCATGAATGGATACCCCATTTCTATACATTATTAAATAGGTAATACTCATCGTTATGCATATTACTGTTGTATAATTTAGCTTCCTTACCCTATTACACAGAGAATGTTGTGTGTGTGTGTTACAAAAATTCTCTACTACTCTAAGGAAATATTTTAGAACTTAGTTTATTTAAAAAGAATTGTTTCTCCTACATCATTTTCTTCATGTACTTCTTTCTCAGAGAAGTAGGAGCACAAGAGCCTAACTATGTCACTTTCTGAGTTGTACATATGGCTGAGTCAGCACAATTAATTATTGATTCAAAGGCCAAAGCAACTTTCTCTTACTTTTCTTTGTCCGAAAATCATCTTCCATGCAGTTTTTCCCCTGCCAGAAAAAGCATCCTCTCTCTTGTTATCAGTGACCTTTAACTTGCCAGTAGCATTCGAAACATTATTATTTCTGCATCACCAATAAAATATATCAGGTCAACCACCTTGTCAATTTCAGCTTTTTACCTTCCTATTCCTCTTGCATTATTTGTGGTTGGAGGTGTAAGAGAAGAGTTCCAGAGTTTCTGCAGATATTTGGGGGAAAGAGAGATTCATGAATCAATGCTATCAGAACTGGATGCTTTAACTTAGTCAACTTTGTAATATACCTTGTTGTTTAAGGCTCTGAAACTTCCTAATCTCCCATTTGCTTGTCAGTAGAGCAGATCTCTGTTCCTACTAGCTAGAAAATTATTTGAAACAAATTGAATGATATGTCAAAATTATTTCCTTTGTTTTTCATATCATCCTTCCATCTCATCAAGCCTTCTATTCCTAGAGCAAAAGGAGTGAATGAGAATTATACTTTTTTTGGCCTAGCTTTATTGCTAAATTAGAAACATCTAATTTTGGCCAGAATTTTACTTCAATCTTCACAAATAATCATTTTCATGGTAAATTTTGTAATTAATAAAGTTTCTAGTTTTAGATTGGCCATGCCTTTCAACTACCTCCAAATTCATAAACGTCTCTATCGAGAAATTATGATAAGCCAATTTTATTCTTGAGTAGGTCATCAGTTTTGTCATGTGGATAAGTCATTACTAGAGGACTCTGAGATTCCTGGGCCATTTGGAAGATTTTACATATATATATGTATGTATACACACATATATATTTATATAACTTTCCTTGTAATAATTCACAAAGCCCTATATTTCATGTTTACTTTGGTGCCAAATGCTCCAGGAATCAACATTAGAATTAGTTCAGTAACCACACCTGAATTCTGTTCAATACCCTGTGATTTCAGTTCCCTGGCTTCCATAACTTTTAATAATTTTTTTCTTCTATTCTACCTTGCTATTCAAGTGCATATTCATACTATAGATCTCTAAAATTTTAGTTTCAAACATTCTGTTCTCTGACCATCACTTACTGTCCTGTCAGATCATCACTGTCTTTCAGCCCATTGGAGCTCTTAACTTCTAGGAAATGTCCAATGACTTCATTATTTATTTATTTATTTTTACTATTCTTCACCTCTTTTGTGTCTTTACTATGTATCTTTTTACTCAGCTGTATTCCATGGCAAGGCACTGTGTAAATACCTTTAACTTCCTTTTCTATTCTTCCTTTGTTATATTGCCTGGCAAACCCCCCAAAATTGCATTGACATCAACTGACTTCTTTATATTTTCAGCTAAACTTTACTCTTGAAAACATTGTAATTATACCAACTGGACTAACTTTAAATTTATTTTCAGAAATTCATTAAATCAACTGTTAGTTATTGGTCACCAACTATGTATGAGGCTGGATCTGAGTGCTGGGGACGTAATAGTGAAAAACAAGTATCAAAATCTGTGCCATCTTGAGGCTTATATTCAAGTGGGAGATAATAAATACAATGTAAAATATGTATTAAGTTGCCCGTGAGTGCTAAGGAGAATATAAAGTAGACAAAGAGAATAGGAAGTATTGACGGATTATATTTTCGCTTGTAAGGAAGGCATCACTAATTTCAAAGGTACTTCTGTCCTTGCCAGTAAATTCCCATTCCCATACTAGATAACTCTTTCATATTTTGCTTTCTTTACATCTCTGATTCCTTTCTTTCTTTTTCTCTCTCATCCAGGGGTCTCACCACCTCCCTAGTTTACAGATGAAGGAGATGAATACAATATGAACTCTCACATTTCTGCCATCAGCTCTATCATCCTACCTGTATCTATCTGTACCCATCCACCGTGTCTTCCCTTCAGCAATAATGCAGTATCTTGTTTTTAAAAATAAACCTTTCCACTTAATAACTGGATCTCATTCTTTTTTTTTCTTTCTAAGGGTCTTTGCTCTTGGCATTTTTTCTTTTTTGCGTTACCAGTCTCTCTCTCTCTATGGGAGCATTCTTATCAGTAAACAAATATCTTTTAAGATCTGACTCTAAACAGTCCTCTCTTGACCCCCATATTTCTTCATAGCTTGGCCTCATTTTCTCTTGCCCTTTACCAAAAAAAAACCTCCTTGATGAAGTTTTTCCAATCAGTCCCTTCAGTTCATCACTTTTCATCTGTTCCTTAAACTGCTCCACTTGAGTTTTCGTCACTAAAATCCTGAAAAAAAAATTTTTCCCTTCTTACTACAGTGTTTTCTCCAGGAGTCTTTGACTTCAGAGTTGCTCATTTTCCTATTAACTTGTCTCTTCCTCCTCTAACAGACTTTCAGTTTTGAAGTGCCTCTAGGCTTTGTCCTTGGCTTTTTTCTCTATCTAAACTCTTTCAGAGCCCATGGCTTCTGAGGCCAAGTCTTCACTCATGGCTCTATTATTTATATCCCCAGGCCTGACCTTTTTCTTAAGCTCAACTCAAGTTTAGTCTAATTAGCTACATGAAATTTCTGCTTAACATGGAGTAAACCAAATTTATGTTTTCTTTCCCAATCCCCTCCTCTATTTTCTTAGTAATTGTCACCTAGTTCCTTGAGTTATTCTTGATTCCTGTCCCTTGCTAATATTTCTTTATACTACTTCAAAGCATACCCTTATCCAGTTTCTCCCCATCCTCCCTGCTCTAAATGTAGTGTGAATAATGTCATCTCTAGCCATATTGTTACTTGCAAAGCCTTCTCATTTTTCTATCTTTCTCAACTGGGCTTTGCCCATCTCCTGAAGCTCATCTTTCTCCAAGCTTCCTCTTGTTCACAGTGTTCCAGACATACTGTCCTTTCTGTGCTGAGAACATATCAATTTCATTTCCATATCAGGTAATTAGCTCTTGCTATTCCTTTTGCATAGAACATTCTTCCCTGCATTGCTGTCTCTTTCTCATCATTTAAGCCCCACTATTTTAGTCGTGAGCTGAAGACCTTTATTTCATCATGCAGCTGAAGCAGCCCCTTTCCTCCTCTCCTCTACCATTACTTTCCTCAATTTATCCTATTTTATATTATTCATAATTCATATCAGTACCTGGAATTATTCTATTTATTTATGTGGTTAACTGCTTATTATCTCTTTCCTTTCACTAGAATTATAGCCCCCAGGTATATAGATCTGTTGTCTTACTTACTTCTTCTCTCTGTTGCCTCAGATATAGTGTGGTCAACAAGTATATGTTGACTGACTGATGCCTAAAGCAAACTAAAGCCACAAAAGAGTTTCTCCCAGGCTCTCAACAGTGGAATAGAACACATGGGTTTGAAGAGGAAACTGAAACTATTATAGACATAGAAAACATTTTCTGAACAAAACCAACATGATTTTGTTAAAATAAGGAAGAAGATGGGGCCCCCAGATTATAAGAACATATATTATGCAACTGGAAGTTGGAGAGATTACAGATGTTGGACTGGCAGGCTCACTTCTTACTCAGATTTAAAGAAAAAAAAAATTCCATAATTAACTTAGTTGAGCCATAACCATAGGCTGTTGAGTAGGGGTAACAGATAAACTGTAATTTAAGGTAATGCCTATTGCTTAGTAATTCCTGTCTGTAAGTCATTTTATTAAGAAGGAAGCTAGGAAAACCTGGCATAATGTGGGAACTAGGAGTGTTAAGTGTCATGTATTTGGTTTTTATTATCTGGAGTCCGTAAATAAAATGGTATGTTTCTGTTGGTTCCTTGATCTGGAGTCCGTAAATAAAATGGTATGTTTCTGTTGGTTCCATATTATGTCTAAGGATTCTTTGAACTTTGAGCTCCTAGTAATTTTATTTTCTTGCTAGAAAATCATGATATAGTAAATCCCAATTAACCTTGACCTGTATTTTCTCTGGCTCAAAAAAACAAAACAAAACAAACAAATAAAGCAAAATACCAACCAAAACAAAATTGTACCAGAAGCTTCTTCCTATTTTGTATATCATAGTTATTCAAATTACTTAAAATAGTTTTTCTTTGCAGAATATCTCTATTTATTCTTGGATGTCACTCTTTTTGAGGTGATGTGTGAGAGATAAATATTTCATACCACTTTTTTTTTTTTCATAACATAGTAATTCTTAACTAAGATTACCATACCACTTTTAAAAGGAGCATATTGCCTACGGTTTTTAATACTTCTGGTATGTATTCTAGAACCAAGAGTTAACAATATTTGACTACTATTATTGGATCTGTTTCTTCCTTAACCTGGGTCAATGGACCAATCTAAATTTTCTACCATCTCCCACCAGAAATATTCTAATTATTGTGTTTCAAGAACTGGCTTACCTTAACTAAGCATGGGTTCTATCACTGAATCATTTTATCCATTACTTCCTAGAACCTCAGTGAATTCATTTTTCCTGACTGGAATGGCAATGGATACTAAATGAGTCCACAGGAATAAATAGCAGACCAACAAATCAAACCCCCATTTCTAATTTTTTATAACTTTTAATTGAACTTTTAAGGAATGTGAAGTTTGGGAACCTATCAGAAATGCCAAATCTCTTTTACTAGATAATTTTGAAACCTAACACTCCTCTTCTATGCCACTTTCTATATGTGAAAGAATATGGCTTATAAGAATGGGTGGATGGATGGATAGATGGGTAGATAGACTAGAGAGATACATGTACAGTAGATATCAATATAGGTAAGTATAAAGAGATACATGTGTATGTATCAAAATAGATAGCTATAGAGATAGATATACTCTGTATATTTGCGTGCATGTTGCACACATTAGAACATATGTCAATTATGGCTCTTCCTAAAGACCTACATAGACCACTTGTTAGACATTCAGGTGGCTAGCCCCTATATCTTTGGTAAAGTATATACGTTTTTGTTTCTCTTACACAATGAAAATGCTGGCATCTGACAAAAACAGCTGCTGTTTGCTGACTGCATACTATGTGATGGTCAATGTTCTTAACGTTTTATAAGTGTTACTTAGTCTTTATAATAATCTTATCACATAGATTTACTGTTAGTGACTGTATTTTTGTGAACGAAGAAACTAAAACAAAAAGAGGTTTAGTAACTTGCTGTAGCACAGAGGACTGACTAGTCAGTAGCAATGCCAGAACCTAAACCAAGGCAGTGTGGCTTTATAGTCTGTACATTGAAACCGATATACTGTACTGCCTATCTTTTAGAAGACCACTTAACAAAAAAGGCCATAGAGAGCCAGTTTGTTATAAATCACTAAACCAGCAGATTTATACATTTATGTAATAATTAAGTTTGTCGGCCCACCATTATCCAGCTAGTGGATAGATGGTTTCCTGCCCTTGAATAGCTCACAATTTATCAAGGAAGGATCAACATGTGAAAAGTGACCACATGATCACTAAAACTGTATGCTGTATGCACACATATACATGCAAATATATATGCATATGCATATAGATATCCACTTTCCTGTGGTGGAGTTTGGCATAATTACTTTTGCTAGGATGAAAAAAGTATTGTGTTTGGTTGTACTTCACAGAGCAGACATTTCTACCAATGGGATGTAATAAAAATTAGGAACCAGAATTGGCCTTCCAACTTCTTAGGTAATCAAAGTTATTGGATCCTATTTGCCATATTCTTTAGGTTAAATAATCTTTTGTTAGGCAGGTATTGTTATAAGACATCTTACCTCTACTGAGCTATAACACTAAGTCAGCCCATTGCTGTATAGCAGCCCATGCCTTCTTAGCCAGACTAAGCACTACAGTTTCCTTCCTTCATACTTCATGACCCTTTTCCTGCTATTGTGGCTTCTCATATAGAGAAGAAAGGCAGAGAGTCACCAAAATATCCAAGTCTTCCTGGTTTCCCATAAATGAAACTTTATAACTACATCCACCAAGAGGAAACTGGTATACAGTATTCTTACAGATCTTAAGATTTTAATATTTTCAATATTCTTGAGTACTTCAATCCTGTGTCTGTATTTTCCTTATTATTATGTTATTTTCAGTTTCTATTTTTTTTTTTTTTTTAGACAGAGCCTCAAGCTATCCCCCTGGGTAGAGTGCCGTGGCTTCACAGCTCACAGCAACCTCCAACTCCTGGGCTCAAGCGAGTCTCCTGCCTCCGCCTCCCAAGTAACTGGGACTACAGGCGCCCGCCACAACACCCAGCTATTTTTTGGTTGCAGCTGTCATTGTTGTTTGGCGGGTCCGGGCTGGATTTGAACCCGCCACCTTAGGTGTATGTGGCTGGCGCCTTAGCCGATTGAGCCACAGGCGCCAAGCCTCAGTTTCTATTTTTAATCTCTTAAAACATGACTTCCAAATGCTTTACTTCACTGAGTTTTTGGTGAGTATATTTTTTAAAATGTGCTCTGATCTGAACATAGTATGTATTGTGGTCTTCATAGAGTAGAATTCTGTCTTCCTGTTCTCTGGAAATAATCTTCCCATTAGTAAGACATGAAGAGATGCCACTCATTTGTTCACATAGTTTAAAACTCCTTAGTAGCTACACCCACTTCATCAAGGTAGTTGTAGTAATATAAAATGAGACATTTCTATAGTTTATTGCCATCCTTTTTACTTCTTGGTCTTATGGGCATAGATAATGTTGATGAAATATAATTTAGTTTTGTATCAAGGAGATAGTTGGATAAAGACAAAACTAAATCCCTGAGAAAATCAATATAACTTTTTAAAACTTCTTTTTATTAAAACCTGATTTGTTTTTTGTAGAGAGTGGGACAAGAAATAAAGTGTAAATTTTGAAACACTATTATCACTTTCTACAGTATTTACACTACTTTCCATTAGAAATGACCATGTTGGCTCGGCGCCTGTGGATCAAGTGGCTAGGGCACCAGCCACGTACACCTAAGGTGGCAGATCGAATCCCCAGCCCAAGGGGATTCCAATAGCCCAAGGCGCCCTATTCCTTGAGCCACAGGTTCCGCCCAAAACAGTAATTTTTAAAATAGCCTTTTTATATATACATAAGTCTTTTAGTTGCTAGGCCTCATTTTTACCTTTCTCCTTTACCCCTTTTATTTAGTTTTGTTCTGTTGTATATTGTTCTTTAATATGAATAGCTTTTATTATACCTCTAACACATTGAAAGTGCTTTGAGAGCAACTGTCATCTAGTGTGTCTTCCATGCACCTTCCGTAGGGCTTAGCACAATGCTGTACATGTAGAATTTTACTTTGTACATCTGAATTGAATTCTCAACTATGTTTAACCACATAGGCCCTTAAAGTTTAGGCCTAGGAAGTTTCTGTGCCTAAGTTGCATAACTCACTGACCCTGTACCACTCCAAGCCACGTTCAGATCTTGTAGTTCATATTGTGGGAAGGAATTCTTATAGACTGTTTAAAAACATGAAAGCATTTCATTTACCTTAATTCTCCAGGATTTTAAATAAAATTGCTCATAGATTATTCTTGTATTTGTATTACTATTTATATTACAATTCATTTTTACATTTCACCTAAATTAATACTTTACATGTGATAATCCTTGTTAATATCTTACCATGTCCTCCATTGATGGTGAGAATTTTCACTACATTGGCAATTAGAACAATAGAATTAGTGATTATCTAAATTTTTTTGAATCCTCAAAAATCAAAGGAGACTGAGGATCCTGCCTTGGAGTGTGTATTATTATGAAGAGCCTCACTCCACTGTCTTCCTAGATCCTATAATCACATGTTGCCCAGGTATTTAATAATTTAAGGATCAGTTGTGATACAGGAATACTGTGATGCAGAAAACGGGAAAAATCGTTGCATACCAAGGTGGTTTTCCCCTGGATATTAGAGCATCAACATGTAAAGGATTATATTATGCTACCCTAAAATTCAGTTTCCTTAGTATATTCCTTTTTGTACAATCTTCACAGCCCCTTCTAACATTATTGGTTCTTCCAATAATTAGCCATTTGAAGTTGAACAAATTACTCTTCATTTCTGAATTTCTCTTTTTATCTATATGGTGCAGGTTAGACTATATGATCTAAAAGATATTTCTTTTGTAACATTTAAGTTGTAAATGCTGACTACAGAAGGATATGACCTTGTGTAAGGGTTATATATGGGAGGAAAGAATCATTTTTATTCATTTAAAAATGTAGTATTGCTTTATGTCAGTAAAAGTAACTATAATTTCTTAATCACCTAATGGTGGGCTGAGAATTATATAGCTTGAGCTAATTAGAGACTTTGTGAATGAATTCTTATGGTGTCATGGGGATGGGTAATTGTGAATTACCAAAGATGGCTAATGCTATGCCAAACAGGCAAAACAAAACAGGTACTTTGAAATCTATAAATATAAGTTTAGAAACAAGTCCTAATTAATGAATCTTAAGCATGCACGATCCTTATTCCCTTCACACTTCCTTTGCCCTTTCTCATTTCCTAAATTTACCATGTCTAAACTATCCAACTAAACTGGTAATATATAGATTATGAAGTCTATACCTTGCTGAAAATATTATATAGAAACTTACTAGCATCATCATAGGAAAAGATAGAAAGAAAAACTGAGAAAAGCATGAAAGAGTTGAGAGAATTAAACTGTTCGTCCTGTAGGCCTTCTCTGTATTATCTTTTGCCTAGAGTCTAGATAATAAATAATATAAAAATGCATAATTTTCTTATTTATAATGTTTATTACATCTGTCATCCCCATTAGAATATTGGCTTCAGGAAGGCAGAATTCTTTGGTTTGCCAGTGATTCTCAGTACCCAAAAACAGTGCCCGGAACCTTGCCTGTGATGGGCATTCTAGAGACTTTACATCTATTATTTCATTCCATTGTGATCACTACATGCACAAACGAAAAATAAGACTTAAAAGTTACCTGACTCAAAGATTATCAGGTATCAATATCTGATAAATAATGGCACTGGAAAGTATATATTTAAATTTCTAGCTCCTTGCCTTCCGTATACAAAGTATGTAAAGATGAGGGAATAGAGGAATGCATATATATCTATGCATTTGTGTGTTATTTCATGGTTAAGACACTTGTATATGAATGTGTATATATAAGAAAAAATATTGTCTACATTAGGATAGAAAAAATTGGCGAATACTATAAGTATTTTCTTACAAAAAAATTGCTGTCATCATCAGTAACTTAAGTATGTATTGCTTTGTTTTGATATATTTAAGTAAATACTGTTGCTGAAATGATTAGGCATTTTGATTTTTTTCCCCTTCTCTATATGATAGCCTCTATGCAGTCCATAGCAAGACACTGAAACCATTATTATTCTCTTGTACATTCTGGGTTTTTTTTGGCTGGGGCTGAGTTTGAACCCGCCACATCTAGCATATGGGGCCAGCGCCCTACTCCTTTGAGCCACAGGCACCACCCTCTCTTGTACATTCTGTTTGATGGATTGTTCAAACCTTGTAAGATCTTATTTGTGCTCACCTTAAAATAAAACTATGTCAATTATCATCCTTTAAATATTAAATATATAATTGGAGCATGTCTTTCAAGGGTTTTCAATTTACAATTTCAAATCTAGTTACCAGGCAGTATAATTGCTCTGTTTTGATTGGAAACTCCTATGTTTGAGAAATATCCTTTCTGAAAAATCGTATTTCTATATGAATTAACATAAAAATCCATTTTTTACATTGTATAGACTTACTGTTCCTTACTGCTTCATGTCCCTGGTCAGAATATTATTATTGTATCTATCAAGAGAGATTTAACACTGTAAGAATTACTTCATATTTGGGATATGTAAGTATCTCTAATTTGACATTTGTGGCAACAATGTATAACTCAATTGTTATACATTGAGTCATATAATTAATAAGCAGACAATGCACCATGAATAATGCAGTAATAATTGCTGCTATTGCTCTATCTTGAGTAAAGTATGGTATTTTTTTCATTCGAATTTTAAGAAGCTTGGCATCCTAAACCACCAGATGCTATTTTGGTATAATCTATCACCTTTGTTAACATTTTATTGGATATAAATCATATTGTATCAGGTTGCATAGCGACAATATGGTTCACCAGGCATTCTATTTTTATAACTTTATTTAAAACTGACATGTAACTTGCTGTACCTGAAACCCCAAGTGAGCCAGTTATTGGAGTGTAACAAAGTTTTGACGTCAGAGTAGCTATTTATTCTACTGGAAACCATTAGCGATGCATTACCCTTTGGCACTGCTGTTTCTTGCAGAAACATGGTTAAAATTTTATGACTGATTTTGACCAATTAGATTTTTCGTTCTCTTAGAACTAAGAAATTATATATAATGCACAAATATGTATGCATGTGTTTATATCTCATGCATATGCTTTATATCCTTTAGATATGTAGTATAATTAAACCTGTGTTTATATATGTATATGTGTATTATTATACATATGGAGTCTTTGAAAAAAGTTTCTTCTCAAAAGCTGAGTATTACGGTTTTATTTTTTTTAACTCGAGGACTGATTATTATTTTATGGAATGAAATTTGTATAAATTGTTCATTACTGTTAATATAGGTGCTGATGCTACCATGTTTATTGGTGGTGTTGCTGTTGATGGTATTTTTAAAAGACCCCTTAACATTTCATTTGTTTATTATCAGCAGGAGATTCCTTGGAAGTGATGTAGGTAATATCATTTTGTACACGTGTAACATAATCAGTTACAGATAAATTGTGTTCCTGCTTAGCTTGGGCTTTTTCCCTGAAGGTACTATATATGCTGTGCATCCATGCATGAAGTTAAAGTTCTTTGACTTCTGAGCCAGCCTAGTGCCAGCTTACATGCTGGTCTTGGCCAGTCCGTTTTAATTTGGATCTGATGGGACTGCTATTTGGAATTAAGTAGAAGAAAAGATTTCAGATGTTTTTAGTAACCTAGCTGCTCTTAAAATGCTGTATAAAAACAATGCCAGACTCATGTTTGTTGAATAACTTGGCTGTGTCAGCTGAAGAGATGCCTGTATTCAATTAGAGAAATTTAATTCTTTCAAATTTGAGTGGGATGCCTTAAATTCAGCAGTTATTACTACAATTATTACTGCTATTATTCATGCTGCATTTGTCTGCTTATTGATCCTTACATATTATTGAATTGATGGATTTTCCTTGGAAAACTCAAATTTATATATATGTATATATATATATATTTTTAATCAGAAGACAACTGATAATTTTTCATCTCTGTGGTATTTTATATTTTGACATTTTATTTTTAATTGACAAAATTATACATATCATGTACAAAATGTTGTTTTGAAATATGTATACATTGTGGAATGGCTAAATCAAACTAATATATATATATAAATTTAATAGAACACCGTATTAGTATCTCTTTTAGCCTATTTTAATTATTCATACTTTCCATTTTCCCCCTGAACCAATAAAAAGACTTTTGAGGTACAAAATATGCAAAATGCGTTAAATTTCACAGTGGTTAAGAGTAGAGGAATTGAAAACAAATCAACTACAATTAGAATTTCAGCCTTCCACTCCCTGTGATAATAGATGATTTCAACATTCTGGGTCTGTTTCCTGATGTGTAAAATAGGTCTAGTAATAACTATCTCAAATTGTTGTTTCATACGGACTGAATGAAATAATAAACATAAAGCACTTAACTCAATGTCTGGCAAATGGTATAATTTTGGATGGGGGCTATCATTTGTGCTATTGTACTTGGTAATTCTTTTTGACTGCAGAAGTAATAGCACAGTGCTTAATAGTGTGGGCTTTAAAACCAAACTACCTGGGTTGGCATCCCAGCTCTACTACTTATTAGCTATGTAACTTTCATGAAGTCTCTTAACTCTTCTGCCTCAGTTTCTCCATCTATAAAATGAGGGAAAATAATAGTTCCTACTTTATAAATATATTTTATGATTATATGCTTCAATATAAGAAAAGTGCTTAAATCAGTGTTTGGCCCATGGTAAAGTTCAGTAAATGTTAGTTATTCAAAAATCCCTGAATATAAGATTCCTGGTAATTTTAGAGATCTTTTAAGTCCAGGCCTGACATTTTTATAGTGATTAAACAGGTCCATTTACAGAAATAAGTCACGCAGCATTTTTGGACACTTCACATCCAGCTCAGCAATCCTACAAATAGCTTTTCAACAAATATTTATTGTAAAACTTACTTAAACACAAATAAATTAACCAAAATAATTGAAACCAAAATTTGAATGAGTTCATTTTCATACACTTGCAAAATCATGTTATTTCAGGTTTTGCTCTTTTTTAAGTTGAGAAATCAAGTTGTGCTGGTCTGAAGTTAACTTGGTTAATTCTGATGCAAGATCGTTCCTATTCTCAAGCACACAATAAGGTTTGTCATCAGAAAGATAATTTCTGTCTCATAATACCTGCCAGTGACCTAACCACCTATATTGGTGACACAGATGGTAGATCTCTATAATTCTATTTTGTTTAGTGCCCTCTGCCCTCCAAGGGTATAAAACTAGAGCAATGAATGAACTTTTTCTCCTGACATATTCTACCTTTTTAAAAAATGTATACATAAGTCAAGAATTACTATATTAAGAAATTGTTGAATCAGTTTCATCTCAGAGGTATGAAAACAGATGCCCTGAATCAACCCTTCAAAGCTATCTATAGTAATACTTTGACATCTTGGTTGTGGAATTAACTTGACCTGGGTTTAATTTTTAGCTTTACCACTACTAGCTGTATGACCTTTTGGTATTTTTTTACTCATTCATTATCAAATATTTATTGAGTACTCATTTTGTTCCCTATTAGTGTACTTGGTAACCTGATAGATAAGAAAAATATTTTCTAGTTTCATGTTTCCATAGTTATAATTAAAGGATAAAAGTTTTTATAAAATATAATTTATAAATTTTTGATGATGATGAAAATATCATCTCACTTAAAATATTCTGTGAATCATAAAGTTGTACTGGTATTACTTACTATGAGCTCTTTGAGAATAGGGAGTAAATCTTTGTTTCTTCAATATCTAACAAAGTAACTGGTACATAGAAGTATTCAGAAAACGTCTACAACAGACTACTGTTCTTTAAAATCACAAAAGCATTTATGTGTATATAGATGAATATTATTTAAAAATTTAAACTTAAAAGTATAGGTGACTTATTCTTTTGACTTTCTAACTATATTTATATGTACTTGAAATAATCTAGAACTTTACTATTTTCTGCAAAAAAAGTCATTTTTGTATTTGCAGTATTATCAGCAAGTCCAACTTTCTGCAATGTTATACAAGAGTTGAATTAAAAGAAATTATAAAAAATTGAGGACAGGTGTAGTGGCACATGCCTGCAATCCTCTTACTTTTGGAGGTCAAGACAGGAGGATCTCTTGAGGCCAGAAGTTTAAGACCAGCCCACGTAACATAGCAAGACTCTGTCTCTACAAAAAAAGAAAGAAAAATTATCTGGCTGTGGTAGTGTACACCTATAGTCCCAGCTACTTAGGAGGCTGAGGCAAGAGGATTTCTAGAGCCCAAAAGTTTGAGGTTGCTTTGAACTATAGTGATACTACTAATGCACTATACCCAGGGCAACGTGGTGAGACCATGTCTCAAAATAATAAATATAAATAAGTAAGTGAAATGAAAATTAAAAATTGATTGAATCTATTGCCAAAAACTGATACTGTTTTTATATACTTACAGGCATAGTTAACCTCTACAGTTTTGAATAATTTATTTTATATCTCACATATATAATTATAATGAGTGGCTGAAAACATGTTTTGCCCTTGAATTTAATACTCTTTGAATAATAAAATCTACTTAATTTTATATTAATCAACTCCTTAAAATCTATTTGACATTATATGTTTATTAATGTTACTACATGGATACAAGATGAAAATATCAGCCCACTAACCTGCACCTAAAAATATTTCATGAAGCATATTTTGAAAATGTGGAAAATGAAATCTTACACACCAGAAGTCATGATGTATTAGGCAACATTAACGCAAGAAAAAGAACAGATCCTAAGGATTATCTTTGCATTGCATATCCAGGTTTGGACCTAGTTACCCAATCACCTATTTGCAAAGTAATGGAAATTATGAGATACATAAAGTAAATTAATGTTCTGTTTGAAATATCATTTCATACTAATATCCACTTGCATATTCTTTCAAAATGCGAAACGATATATAGTAGTTACAGGAGTAAAACTCAGTAACTGAAAAGTACAGAAAAGCCCTTTCAGAGAGAGGTCTCTGGAAAATAGTATAGCTAAAAGAAATTTACTTCTGCAACACACTCAACTAATTAATATGCATTTACAGAGGGAATGAGTTTTTGTACTCCTACTGAACAAAAAAAAAAAAAGAAAAGAAAAGAAAATCCACTAAAACGCACATCACCAATTTTAAGTTTTAATGAACTTTTTTCAGAGGTCATAAAGGGCAGATTTTCTTTTCCTTAGCCTAAAAGCATTAGTTATTTACCATAATCTTCTTGTTATATCATATAATAACTGCACTAGTTTAGCAGCTAATAGGAACCACTGACAGGAGAAAAGTTTTGCATGGTTTCTCTTCCTTCTCCAGATGAATCATTTCAGCATTCTAGTAGTCAACAGCATTATCCACTGACAATTTAGTTTATAGAAAATAGTGGTATGTCTTCCTGGAGCATCTATTTGTCTTATTGCAAATATATTAAATGTTATTTTATATTAAAATGAATACAGATATCAAGTAGAATAATTATGTACATTAGTTGTAAAATTTAAACACCAGGCTTGAGGGGCAGTAATTTTGAGCTAATAGCTGGTTTCTATTATAGATCTTTCTTTCACGTTTAGGTACATGGTTCTAGGTAGTGACTTTTAAATCTATTTAAATCTAATTTAAGGCCATTTTAAAGTCCATTCATCAACAGGTATTAAGATAGAATTTGGTCATTTGATGCATGAAGACTGGCTAGTGCTTCAGTCTTCTTCTGTTTCAGGGACCTTATTGCTCACTACCAATAAGCTGAATTTCTTCCTTACCTGTGGGAGTTGGGTGACACACATAGCTACTTCCCAAATCTCAGTGTTTCTAGCAGCTGCAGTCCTTTGCCTTCTGTGACAACCATTACCCTTTACCATAATAGTAAGCATTTAATTTTCTCCTACTCATTTACTTCATGTTTGTTGTACATACCTAGTTGATAAAAGCTGTCATCAAGCTGAAGAGTATACCATTACTCATGGTCTTGAGAGATGACATGTCAAAATCGCCTTTCTTTCTTGCTGTACTTAACCATCACTTCTTAAAGATGCTATAGATAAGAACTCCTCAGGAAAATTTCTACAATACACCTTATCTATCTTGATGTTGATTTTTTTGAGTTGATGATAAAGTATTCATAATTCATACATTCTCTCAATGATTGTGTTATTCACCATTAATTAGAGACCACTGGCTTAAATCATCTGGTTCAGTCAGACCTGGATGTAGGCAGTCATCCAATTCCAAACTATTACTATTGAAGTTGTGATAGAATTTCCTGAATAACTGATAGAACCAATGTGGTATTTTGGCACTGCATGTGCATAGTGATTATTTAGAGGTTGAATTCATATAAACTACTTTGGAATGTGTAAGTATTAGAAAATGATACCAAGGAGAGATAGACACTTCTTATTCGAATTATCACAGTAAGCTTTCTAGGAATTTGGATGAGAAGGTTGTGTAAACGGAACAAAGTTCCAGCAAACAGGAACCAGACATTTTAGACATCATAGAAGGAGCTTCTTAAAGGGCATTTTATAAATATTGTTTGATAATTATTACTCAGAGAAAACCAGACTGTACATAAAATAAATCTTTCTACATATGAAATAATTTTTTTTTTTTCTGGGAAAAGTATCCTTGAAGGGAAATACTCCAAGAAGGAATTTTGTTTAAATAGTATTGGAATTGTCAATCATCCTTTAAAGTTTTTTCTTCAATGTATTAATTAAACTTAAATGAATTCCCTCGCTTTGGTTGGTGTGAATTGTGAATTTTCTTTTCTTTGTTAATAGAACGTGCTAGCATTTTTCCTTTAAGTGGATTTAAGTTCTTTCATGATATTGTAGGTGGCAAGATATCATCAACAAAAATTTAAAACACACAATCTGTTAAACTGATTAACTGTAGTTATAAGGTGGCTTTAAAGGTTCTCATAAATCTTAAAAATTTGAAAGATAAATTTCTAACTGTGCCCTTGTAACAATTGTATTCAGTTAAGCTTATAAATGTAGCACTATCTATTTGGGTCTCCAAAGCAACTATCAGTATACTGTGTATCTTGCATATCTTCATTACCACATTGATCACATTTTAGTATATTGAAAAACACTGAATGAGTTACCACTAAGTTCTTAAAAGTATGATGCCTTTTAAAAAATTTTGATGTCTCTCAGAACTATCACCACCTAAAATCATCAAAAAATGTTTAATTGGCTGGGTGCAGTGGCTCATGTCTGTAATTCTAGCACTCTCGAAGGCCAAGGGGAGAGGATTGATGGAGCTCAGAACTTTGAGACCAGTTTGAGCAAGAGCAAGACCCCTTTCTCTACTAAAAATAGAAAAACTAGCTAGGCATGATTATGTGCTCCTGTAGTCCCAGGTACTCAGGAGGCTGAGGCAAGAGGATTGCTTAAGCCCAGGATTTTGAGGTTGCAGTGAGCTATGATGATACTGCTGCACTCTACCAGGGCAATAAAGTGAGACTCTACCTCAAAAAAAAAAAAAAAAAGTTTAAACACTGTTTTGGGGATGCTGAAAATGTAGAATAAAAAGTGTACGACACAGTCCATGGGAGGCAGCAAGATGCATATGTAAAAGGTAAATAACATTACAAAGTAGTGTATACTGCATGCCAAATGAGCTCTATAAATGTCTATAAGAAATTATCATCAGGCATTGGAACAATCAGGCCTTATACGAGAGTGAGAATAAGTGGGGGAATGGGGAGAGTGGAGCAGTAGGATTGAAACACAAAGGAAGTAAGTATTCAAGAATTAGATGGAATCAAGGATTCAGTGTTTGAATATTATATAAAAAGAGTAAAGTACTATGTGAAGAAAATCGAGGAAAAAAGAAGTCTCACCAAAGGAATTTTCTTATAAAAATTCTTTCCTGTTCATTTTCTTATCTCGTTTATAATGTTAAATTATATAACTTCTCTAAAGGGGCTCTAGTGTAATGAAACCTCAGATCACATATTTAGGAAAATCACATTTTTATATGGTTTATCGGCTAAGGATGTTGGCCTAAAATTAAGACCAAAAGAGTTCTTTCATGTTAAAATTATTATATATTCATTTAACAAATATTTATTAAGTCTCTAATATTCTAAAGCAATTATAAAAAAGCTCTCTCTCTGGCCTCGAGGTCTCTCCTTATCTTCAGTACTGCATATCTCCCTGCTTCATGGATTTTAGTATGTAGCCAATCTGTTCTGCTCATGGTGTGTTAATTTTTGTTACTTTGTTATTTTATCCATGACATAGATTAGCCTTTTTTTTTTTTCTTCTTGTGCTACATTAATGTTTTTCTTAAATTTTGTATTAGGTTTTGCTGGCCTTCTGAATTGTGTTGAAAGAAGTTTCCTATCTCTGTAAGAGTTTATGTAATATTGGTGGCATTTGTTTATATAATATTGGGATTATTTAAATGTTTCCTTTTAGAATGTAAGCTCTGGTGCTTAGAAAATTGCCTGACATTTAGTAGATGCTTAGTAAATCAGTTTTTTTTTTTTTTTTTAGTATCTCCTGATGGGAAAGACAATGGTCAGTAAAGATAATACTGTCAAATATTTTGAGCAAATCATGTTAATCAGAAATAATATATTTTCATTCCATCTCTACTATATAATATAATCTTTGACAAGGACAGGACTTAATAGTATTTAGAAGTAATCATCAATATGACAGCAAAAATATGTTAGGCATAACTACATCTGCAAAGAGCTTTGTGGAGTAAACATATCAAAAGATGAACAGTTCTCAAACTATAGTAATAGCATGGTAAAATGGAAGGAGAAATACAGCATAGTAGTGAGGCATAAGAGAAGTTGGAGAAGTTAGACCTTTGTGGTCTAAAGGTCACACACAATCCATATGCCCTGCAGTTGGTGTGCTTGGAGCAAATCCTTGCCATTGCTCCCAGCTCTCAATTGCCAGCACAGTGACAAAATTCTATCAAAGGAAAGAAAGCCAGTTTGGAGAGGGAGAGAGATGTAACATTTATTAAGGTCCTTCTATGCCTAGGCATTTTAGTAGGTGGTGTTCTGTAAATTAATTAATATACACTTTCCAACAGCTCTATGAAGTTGGAATTTTGTTCCGTCATCCTCGTAGTACAAATGAGAAATCCGAGTCTTAATGGAAAGCTAATGGTCTGATTCAACCTAACTCCAAAACTCATTGAAGTATTTCTACCATGTTAGGCTACCTCAAAGGAGGAAAATGAAGCAGTGTGAGATACAGGGAAACTGAACCTGAGGAAAATTAAGTGTCTCGTCAAATACCACGGGGTTAGTAAGTAGCAGAGCCGGGACTTAAGCATTAGCCTTAAGATGCAACTTCCCCTTTCCACAGTGCCCTGTTGTATTGGGAAAAATAAACCTCCTCCTCAGTGATTTATGTATGCTTTTCACATACCCTTCTGTAGTGTGTGCTCCTGTTCACGTTTGTATTCTGCTGTTTAGCACCTGGTAGATAAGCCTTATTTTGCAAATATTTATTGAGTGCTAAATCCACAGGCCTGTAGCTATGAAGAGATGGCAAACAAAAACAATTAAATCATAAAACATTAGACAAACTAGGCAAATTTGTAGATCATGATAGTGAAGAGGGGGAGGTCTGAATTGATACTAAATAAGCAGAAATTTGGAAGGGAGTACAGTGTAGTGGTTGAGAATGGAGACTGGAGCTGGCCTGGATGGAGTTTGCATTCCTGTTCCACCTCTTCCTAGTTGTGTGACTCAGATAAGTTACTTCACTCTTCTATGCTTATTGCCTTGTCTTCAGAATGTGGGCTGTAATATCACCTACCTCATAAGGTTATCATGAGGATAAAATAAGTTAATGACTAAAGTGCTTAGCATAAGTTCCAATACATAGAAAGCACTCTGTGTTTGCTGTTACTGTTGCTCAAATGTGACCTATGCATTCATCCACTGTTGAGGCTCGCTCTGAATCTCTGGCTGAGGGGGCCTAATGTGGTAAAAGCAGCCAGTGCCTCTGCCCTTTGTCTGCAGACCAGTAAAATTTAATAACTGGCAGATAGGTAGCCCATTATGGATTAACACAGATTAATGCTGATACTGATGTGAGAAGCACTTACATCCACCATAAGCAGACCTTCCCCCCAAAACAAGGTGTTTGAATTTTACTCTTCTTGTACTCTTACAGAATTTTATTACCTAGGTATGTCCCCTAATGATTAAAGTTTATGGTAGAGTGGACCCTGGATGCAAATCACTTTAAGGTCAATGTAACAGGCTTCCTTGAATATCTGGGTACTATTTCTGGCAGCTTCTTAATGTCAGTTGTCTTACACTTTGCATTGTTCTGCCTTTTCCTTTGGTCCACGTGATCAGAGCTTCCTGTATATCTATCTGCTAGCTCAGCATGCCCTTATGTTTCACCACAGGGTTCTTAATAATGAAATTGAAGGTGACCTAATGTGTAGCTTAGGTGACCTAAGCTTCAGATTGTCTTTGCTGCTACTCCTGACTATAGGCATCAATTTTAGTGACTATACAGTTCTAATACATTACATCTCTAACTTACTCTTTCATATCTGAATCTCTTTCTAAATCCATGCCTTAATACCTCAAACCTCAATTCCTTCACAACTAGTTGCTGTTTTCCCTTTTAGGGAAAGTTTGGCTGACGTTACAATCCTCCTATTTCCTCCATATTTCCTTAATGCTAATATGACTAGGTCCCTACACATTTCCTTCTTTCTATCATTGAAACAAAATTATTTAATGTAGCAAAAAATACCCCTCTGTTTCAAGCACCTTATAAACCGTAGGAGTTTTAGATTTCTAAGGCCAAGATGGATGAGTACTCATTAAGTACAAGGTACTTAACCTTGTGAGTTGGATCCAATTTTTAAATTTTTAGGGTCATTTATCTTTTTTTTTCCATTTAAGGTAGGGTCTAATTCTGTTGCTTGGGATGGAATGCAGTGGTATCATCATAGCTCACTGCAAGCTCAAGCTCCTAGGCTCAAGTGATCTTCCTGCCCCAGCCTCTAAACTAGCTGGGATGACCAGCATGTGCCATGATGTCCTACTAATTTTTTTCTATTTTTTTGTAGTTGCAGGGTCTTACTATGTTGCTCTGGCTGGTCTTGAACTCCTGGTTTCAAAGTGATCCTCTCACCTTGGCCTACCAAAGTAGTAGGATCATAGGAGTAAGCTCCCATGCCCAGTAGGTAATTTATTCTCAACCCTTATTATTAGACTGTGCACTTAAAAGAATGATGAAGTTTCATATTCAGTCTTAAATCAAGTATACAGTGTTTACAGCACCAGCTTCAGATAGGTACTAGAGCACCTACTCCTTTATAGTAAGTAAAATAGACTCATAACTTGTACTCCAAGTGCAGATGAATTGCTGGTGTCAGGATTAAGAATACTTTTGCAGTCAAAAAACCCCCCAAATGGCGTGGCACCTGTGGCTCAAGCGGCTAAGGCACCAGCCATGTATACCTGAGCTGCCAGGTTCGAATCCAGTCCGGGCCTGCCCAACAACAATTATGGCTGCAACCAAAAAATAGCTAGGCATTGTGGCGGGTGCCTGTAATCCCAGCTACTTGGGAGGTGGAGGCAGGAGAATTGCTTGAGCCCAGGAGTTGGAGGTTGCTGTGAGCTGTGATGCCATTGCACTCACCCAGGGTGACAGCTTGAGGCTCTGTCAAAAAAAAAAAAAAAAAAAAAGAACCTCAAAACTACTCACAATCAAGATATTGTTTGCATTTCAATTATAAGTCCCTTCACTTTTATGGGGTGGGGTTGTAGAAACCATTATCATTTAGTATGTACTCTGAGTCACGAGCAACATTCTATTTACACCCTAGCAAGCACAGGGTAATGACAATGATGACAACAGTGATTTGAACACATGGTACGTTTGTAGTTACAGCTTGTCTGTTTTTTGTAACCATCATGATCCTCTCTTGCCAACTCATATTTTTGTATTACTTGTTTTATAACATTTGTAAAATACATATGTAAAAATATCAAAAGTTTAAAATTTGAAGAGAAAAGGAGAGAAGGAATGGAAGAAAGAAATAGAAGGAGGGAGAGCTTTGGAAGGAAGGAAGGAAAAACGGGCATAGAATCTGCCTATCCAGGAAAATTCACCTTAACATAATTGCCTACATGAGGTAATGCCCCAGGATCTGAAGATGGAGCTGAATTTTCAACAGATTTGTCCACACAGTCTTTGTGGATGTTTCCTTTATTATGAGAACTATACAATTCTAGAAACACAAAACTGATGTAGTATAAGAAAACTCAACTGGCTTGGCGCCTGTGGCTCAAGGGGCTAAGGCGCCAGCCACATACACCTAAGGTGGCGGGTTCGAATCCCAGCCTGGGCCCGCCAAACAACAATGATGGCTGCAACCAAAAAATGGCCAGGTGTTGTGGTGGGCGCCTGTAGTCCCAGCTACTTGGGAGGCTGAGGCGAGAGACTCGCTTGAGCCCAGGAGTTGGAGGTTGCTGTGAGTGTGATACTATGGCACTCTACCCAGGGGGATAGCTTGAGGCTCCATCTCAAAAAAAAAAACAAAAAACAAACTCAACCTTAAACACCTCATTTATTTTGTGGTATTACATCATAATTACTTTTTTCATATGATTTTTTCATACTTAAATACAATTACACGGAGTTTTGTACCACAGAAATACATCTTTGTTGTTTACTTATAGTGAGTCATGAAACTGAATATTGTGTATTAAATAGTTAAGCTTCAGGAGACCCAAGCATGCAAACATCCTCTATAAAATTTTATGTTTATTTTACAGGTGTATTAGCTACGCACAGAATAATAGCTATAATTTCTGAGGAATTAAGGTTGGATGGTAGTGATTTGTTATAGGCTTTTGTTGTAGTATCAAAAAGGCCTTTGTAGTTAAAGATAATTCCAGAATCTTAAAAGGGCTGTAGTGTACTTAGATTAAAAAAAGTATCAAAACTGGCCAAGTACAGTATAGAGGAAACAGACTTAGTAGCAATGAACATGAAAAAGACTAGAAAGAGGCTAGGCTCCCATAGCACAGTGAATAGGGCACAGGCCACATACACTGAGGCTGGCAGGTTCTAAACTGGCCTAGGCCTGCTAAACAATGAGAATTGCAACCAAAAAAATAGCTGGGCATTGTAGTAGGCGCCTGTAGTCCCAGCTACTTGGGAGGCTGAGACAAGAAAATCGCTTAAACTCAAGAGTTTGAGGTTGCTATGAGCTGTGACACCACGGCATTCCACAGAGGGTGACATAGTGAGCCTCTGTCTCAAAAAAAAAAAAAGAAGACTAAAGAGATTTAGATAGCATATGTCAACAGTGTGAAATAAATTCTAAAATTGTTTTGATCTTGAGCTGTATTAGTATAAAGATGGAACAAGGGAAGCAAGAATTTGCTTTATTCTGCGCTAATCATTATGGAATTCAGATCTGGGGACATAGGCAAACTGGAACACATTCAGAGAAAAGCAGCCAGGATAGTGAAAGATTTTGGATATGGAGAGTGGCTGAAGAAACAAGATGTATGGGTTAGACAAAAGAAAACTTGATGAATATGGTAGTTACAGTAGTTAGGATGTTTCAGTTACAAGTGAAAGAAAAACCAACTCAAACTGTTTTTAATAATAAAAGTAATTTATGGGCTCATAGAACTCAAATTTGAGAGGCGGGTGTTGTGTTTTAGGTAAGGCTCAATTCAGTGGCCTGGTTAATTTTTCTCTCAGCTTTCTACAGTGTTGGCCAAAACTGACTGATATCTTCTGATCTGACAGCAATAATCAGGGTTATGTGCTGCTTTTTTCATGTCAACTGAGGGTCAGAAAAACCTTCTTCCCTCACCACATCACTAGGTATATCTTATATCTTCATTGGCCGGAGTTGTGACACATGCCAGTCTCTAAACAGATTATAGTGACCATGAGAAGGATATATGCAAAGTAGCTTAGCCAATCAAAAATCTGTCGTCTTGAGTTTTACAGCTCATTGGTCTGATTTTCATTTACAAATCATTTCCTCTGTTGGAATTTGATAAAATAACCAATGACCTATGAAGTTTGCTTTAAAAATATCTGTCCAGATTCTCCACAGAACAGAACTAATAGGAGACAGATATATACATACACAAATACAATATATACACTGTGTTATATATAAGCGTATATGATGTATATGTATATATCTGTATGTTTAGTGTATGTACAGAAATTTATTTCAGAAAATCTCACATGATTATGTAGTTTGACATGTGAAATTTGTCAGGGAAGACAATAGTCTGGAAACCCTGGTAGAAACTGATGTTGTAGTCTGAAGGCAGAATTTCTTCCTCTGGGAAGCATTATTTTTTGCTTGTAAGTCCTTTCTTGAAGGTAATAAGTAGCCTTTACTTAAAATCAACTGATTGTAGATATTAACCGCATCTACAGAATACCATCATAGCAACACCTAAATTAGTGTTTGGTTAAATAACTAGATACCATAAGCTAGCTGAGATGAAATATAAATTATCATGGATATGATAAATCTTTCCCAAAATACATGGCTGAAATTTTGGAACAGGGAGATTACAAACCAAGAGAAAGCCAAAAAATGTCCCTTATATTGGCTGAGAGTGCATATGTGCAAAGGCTGCTCTGGGGAATAGGTTTTCAAGTTGTTTTATATAGAGTAATACTAGGACAAAAGTTATAGAAATAGTGATAAAACAGCTATCAACTAAAAAGAACTGTCTAGCAAAATAGTAGTGAATTCTTATTACTGAGAATGTTCAAACATGACCTAGATGACTGTGGTATAAAACCTCACATTAAGTCCCAATGTCATGTATTCTTGACATTTGTGGAAGACAGCGTTATGCTCAAGTTGAGTTCAGTGTACAATAGGCATAATTTTATTTTACCTTTATTTTTATTTTTTTATTTTATTTTTTTCCAGGAATACTTTCTTGAGTGTATTTTACTCTTATATGGGGGGACCATAAAGTTTATGACTACCCTGAACTAATATTGAATAGTAGCTGAGATATATCCACCAAGATTCTAAAGAGTAAAACAACTGGTAGGAGATAGATATATGTGTATTTTATATATGGCATATAATTTTAATATATATTTATAAAGAAATTAATTTTTTCTCAAATTGCTTAACTACAAGTTCTCCTCCCCACTATGTTCGTGCAGGTAAGCTTCCCTAATCAAACTACCTTCTTTATCAAAAGGATCAGGGCAATTTCTTCTCATGCCTAATAAGCAAGTTCAGTACCCTGCCAATCCAAGGAGTTAGCCAAACAAACCGATCACATTTTTACTTGAAAAACAAAAGGCACCCAACCTCTTCATACTGTAGGACCTGCTTTCCACAAGCCCTGCTTGTCCGTTGTGTCTCTGGATTCAACCCTCATGTGGCCCTCCTTGGCATGTGGAATCTCCTTCTCCTGGGCTGTGAGGGGAATACATGTGATTAATAAACTTTCTCACCTGTCCAGTGTTGAGTGTCCTGTGCCTGACCTTCTCCATAACCTTAGAATGAAATCACACACTCACTGATGGGATGAATAGGAAGTAATTAAAACAATGACTATCCTCCCTGCCCCTCCCTTATCCCCGCCGGTAAAGTTGAATGGCAGAAAGATTTAAAAACCAGTTAAATATCTTTGTTATAAAGTGATTTTTGGTCTTTTGGATATACACCTAGTAGAGGAATTGCAGGATCAAACGGCAGGTCTACTTTTAGATCCCTGAGTGTTCTCCATATTTCTTTCCAAAAGGGATTTATTAGCTTGCACTCCCACCAGCAGTGTGGAAGTGTTTCTTTTTCTCCACTTCCACATCAACATCTGTAGTTGTGGGATTTTATTATGTGAGCCAATCTTACAGGAGTTAGATGATATCTCAAAGTGGTTTTGATTTGCATTGTTCATTGCAATTCAGTTCATAATAGCCAAGTCATGGAAGAAGCCCAAGTGCCCATCAACCCATGAATGGATTAATATATTATGGTATGTGTATACCATGGAATATTATGCAGCCTAAAAAAAGACGGAGACTTTACCTCTTTTACATTTACATGGATGGAGCTGAACATATCCTTCTTAGTAAAGTATCTCAAGAATGGAAGAAAAAATATCCCATGTACTCAGTACATTATGAAACCAATTTACAGTCACTCACACTTTCATATGAAGAATAGATCGCAACTATGGCCCAAGATGAAGGAGGGATGGGGGTAATGGGAAGAGAGGGGGGAGGTCAGATAGAGGGAGGGTGAATGGTGGGATCACACCAGTGGTGCATAATGCAAGGGTACATGTCAGATCTATTAGTATAGAGTATAAAAGTCTTAACACAGTAACTAAGTAAACAAGATGAGGTATATATTAACCAGTGTGATGTAAGCATTCCTAATTCTATATGAAATCAGCACCTTATACCCTATAAATACATTAATGTATACATGATCTGTGTTTGTGATTTAATTAAAAAAGTTATTTAAAACAAAAATAATTAAAACAAGTTAAATAATTGTAATAAATGACTTGTGAGTTGCCTTTCAATACCAAGATTTTCTTGGTTCAGTGTTTCCGGTGCTAGTATTAACCTTATTTTCCAAATTGTAGTAGAACAATTTATGTCTGTTATGAGCACTCACCAGATTATATTGTGAACTATTTATTTATACATCTCTTTCTCCCACCTCAAAGCACAGAAAGCCATAATTTATTAATCTTTGTATACCTTCTGAATAGCATAATGCCTGACACATAGCAGATATTCAATAAATATTTGTGGAGTGAATCTGAAAATCACTTTCTCTGTCCAAATTTGATTAAACAAATAACCAAGAGGTGTGAAGTTCAGCTTAAATGGTGTAACATATAAATAAGTGTCATAAGTGTAAATTTCCTAACACTATTAAAATGCAAACTCATTCTACCCACCCTTAGAGAGGATGAGGTATTGAGAGTGCTGCCCGATTTTTCTTTTCTCATTCCCCTTCCAAAATGCATACCAATTACCCTAGGGCTTCTAAAGAACTCTGAAGGCAGCATCGCACTTTGTGTAGGAAGGAGAATTAGAATAACTATAAGGTGATCCCAACTCTTTGCCCGTCTGTTGATTCTGAGTGCTCCATTCTCTTTAGAATCCCCGCTAAAAGCTAAAACACTGCTTTCTGCAAGAAGGCATTTATTTCAGTCATCATTTCATTCTTCAAGTGTGTAGCTGCATAAAACATGGAGAAAGCTAACGTGGGTAGCTTGAACATACCTCTTTTTTCTGTGATTTCAATTATTACTTATTATATTTAAATTGACTTGTTATAAGTTATTCTTTTGGTAGAATGGCATGTACTTTTTCTTACCTGTTGATTTAAGAATTTCTTTAATGAAAAAATGGAAGAAGCCCTAACACGGTGGATCACACCTGTAATCCTAATACACTGGGAGGCCAAAATGGGAGGATAGCTTGAGCTCAACAGTTCAAGACCAGCCTGAGTAAGAGCAAAACCCTGTCCCTGCCAAAAATAGAACAATTAGCATGTTGATGCCTGTAGTCTCAGCTACTCAGGAAGCTGAGGCAGGAGAATCGCTTGAATCCAGGAGTTTGAGGTTGCTATGAGTTAGGCTGACAACAGGGCACTCTCCCCTGGTGACAGAATGAGACTCTTGTCTCAAAAAAAAAGGAGGGGGAGGATGCAAGACTTGGTTGGACAAAGCAATTTTTCTAATTCATGAATGTAAATATATCACTTCACAAAGGTACATAATTGTGTCTTTGACAATAATAAAATTATATTAAGGCAGCTCTAGTGTTTGATCCCAAAGACATATGGCTTCCACATCCAAATGTCTTTATATAGTACTAACCATGTGGTTGACACTCAGTAAATATGTATTGGTTAAATCATCTAATAGTAGAATGTGCTCCCTTCCGTTGATCATAGACTTTAAGAAAGACTTAAACGGGCAGCACCTGTGGCCCAAAGGAGTAGGGCGCTGGCCCCATATACCGGAGGTGATGGGTTCAAACCCAGTCTCGGCCAAAAAACTGCAAAAAGAAAGAAAGAAAGACTTTAACAAAATGTTTTCTCTATTTCCTGGTTTATTCACAGAAAACAGATCAGAGCTCTGCTGGGACAGTTCAGCCAAGCAGAAGCCTTATTGATGAAAGCTGGCATGCAGCCAGGATCTTTTGATGGAGTTCTTTTGGATCTTGGGTGTTCCTCCATGCAACTTGATACTCCTGAAAGAGGTTTTTCCCTTCGGAAGGATGGCCCCTTGGACATGAGGATGGATGGTGGCAGGTGAGTATTGACAAAACATTTCTCCTCACAAGAAATCAATTTTTCAAAAACACTTTGAATTTAATTTTCTTCTAAGACTGCATAAATCCCATTACATGCCCACACCTGATGCTCCCCATACATGTACACTATCAGGGCCCAGCTTAACAAGGTTCTGGATGCGGACTGCTAAGCTACCTTGCTCAGGAACAATTTCTCTTAGGTGCCTGAGGGCTATCTACTTTAGCAGGAGAGAGAGAGAGAGTCTTAGAGTAAAGCAGTCTTCTTAGAAAGATAGATCTTAGTCTTTAGCAGAGCTTAGTGATCTTCAGCAGAGAGACACTGTGCTGGTATTCTGCAGGCTGGAGAGGAGACAGAGTCAGAGTAAGCAGGTGCGTGATAGAATGTGCATGCTCCCGAATGCCTTCTCCTCCAGCCTAATATAAGGCTGATCTCGTGCCTCTCAACACCAAAGGTGTAGAGACTGCCAATTCACCACTGCTCTCATCTCACGAGCTCTCATGCTTGTTAGTAGCGCTAAATCCCTCTCCATGCCCTTTTCACCAAGATGTTCCATTATTGAGCTA
>NW_003852396.1:55605184-55625607 GCF_000181295.1 Otolemur garnettii
GCCCTTTTCACCAAGATGTTCCATTATTGAGCTATACAGGTATTTCTTACACCTCTCACTCCTCCTAGCCATAGGCTATATGGGCTGCTACAGTACCCATAATAAATCAGTTTGTTTGCTACTCATCATAGATTTTAGTATTTCTCTGGATTTTAATTTTTAAAAGCAATATAATCACTATTACACAAAATAATGAAGATAACCTTTATACTGATTATCTTTTACACTGATACGGTATGTACTTTTAGACTGTTAGCAATACTGATAAATATTATGATATTAAAATAGTGGTTCTGTTTTTATGCACACTCCACTGTGCCTCTTGTAAGGCACAAAAGGAACTAAATGTATTTAATGCGTTTTTCTAGAATATAGGGGAAAAGTCAAGGTTCTAGAGGTCAGCAATTATGTATTTTGTCTGTCTCTTGCATAGTCACTTTGGTTGAATCTAATCCAGAGAAACTGCAATTTATGGTATTATACCAAACGCAGTATCATGCATGGGATCTCTTTTACACCTCCTCTTCATTTCTCACCACCCTGGAAATACTAACATTTTTTCTCCGTTATTCAAATAGGTACATATATGTTAAATAACACAAGAGGATCATATTCTAGCATAGTAGAGGAATAATTCCATTTTATCTAAATTAATTATAAAAGCTTAGATTAGTACTTGTGTCTCTGCTTAACACTGGCCCAGGGACTGAGCAGCCTGTACCTACAAAGCTTAATCGTGGTTTTCTCTCTCCCATCTCAGCTACCACAGACTACCTTGTCCTTTGGTAATTGTTCACATCTAGCCTTTTCCCCATGTTGTGATGTGACCTGTTAACTTGGATTGTGACCCGTATTTGTCACAGCCCTGTTGTTTCTGATAATTATAACTTCTTTTGCTCATGGTGCTGGCATTCATAGAATGAAGGATATGATCATAAAAATCCCTTAAAAACCAGTGACTAATAGTAAAAATCAAATATATTCTCATGTTTGGAGATTGAATTGTGCAGAGGTGATAAATACCAAGCGAAGTTTGCTGTTCTTATGTCTTGCTAAAGAGCATTCCTTCTGAAGTACAATGAACAAAGCTTTTAGTTAATTGTAGTAAATCCCCATATTGTTACATAAAGACTTATCAGCAAATTACCGTTTGTAAGTCAGGGTCCCCTGAAATTCTTCCCCAAGAACTTGAAAAGAAGATTGCCCCAGAGAATTAAAGTCTTAAGTCAGTACCTAATGGATGAGATTAGAGTTGAGCAAATATATCTTAAAAAGCGTAATGGCTTTCAGGTAGATAGAATTGTTTTCAAGGAGAGAGTCTGGTGTTTCTTAGCAGTGCCACCGTGGTTTGATTCTTAGGCCTTATAGCTACCATGTCTTTGTTACTTACAAGTCCTCACAGTATGGTACCCACAGTCAATCCAACATATTAGCTATAAGAGAAATAACTATGTTCTTAGCAAAGCTGTCTTTCTAATAAGTAAGGTCATAGTTCATCACTTAGAATTCTTTGACCCATTTCTCTAAAGTAAAGTAAACTAGAATGGCCTGCCAGAGAGAATGCTATTTTCTGCAACTGTAATTTATTCTGTTTGCCAGAGGTTGATATTTCTTTTTCTCCTTTCCCTCAAATTGCTGTCTAGCTTGTTTAATACTGTTAGTTGATTACTAGGTTTTAACCCATGGTAACTTCTGTCATGGGTGGTTGAGCTAAAGTTGTTAAACATTTGAAATAATGTGCACTGTTGCCAGTAAGGTTGTTCTAGGTTTTGTGAGGGAAAACTGACCAGCAGTATCTTTCTGTATAGAGTTTCTAAATTCAGTTTGTATCTCTACAAATAGTCAGTTACTTTATGGCTTTAGATTGTTAAATTCCTGAGCTATAGGCTTCTTCACATATCAGCAAGCTCTGTATCTTCTATGCTGAGGGGGAAAAAAAAAACAACCTAAAGCAGTAATTTAAATTCTGAACAACTTAAACCCAAACATTTTACATTATTTTAGTTTGGGGAAAATCTACAAGATCAATAAAAACTTCATTGTGAATTAAAGTTAAAGGTTAGTATAATATTTTGGCTTCCTACTGCTTTGACCTTGTTGAATGATAAACAGTCTCAACTTGCCATGATGATGGGTATTTGAAATGGAAAATCTGTTTCATTTGTGTAAGACTTCAGTCTCTGACTTTAAAACCTCAGAAGCTCTCCAAGACTATGTGTGTATGCCTGACTGTATGTTTCAGTACTCTAAAGTTTCACCTCTTGTCAATGAAAACTGATGTCAGTGAACTAATTGGCTCTTCTTGTGCGTAGGTACCCTGACATGCCCACCGCTGCTGATGTTGTGAATGCTTTAGATCAACAGGCACTTGCATCCATCCTAAGGACATACGGGGAAGAGAAGCATGCCAGGAAAATAGCTTCAGCAATTGTTCAGGCACGTAGCATCTATCCCATCTCCAGAACCCAGCAGCTTGCCAGCATCGTCGCAGGTATTCTCATTAATTCTGAGCAGTGTCTGAAAGAAGGAAAAAAGTGTATGTGTGTGTGCATGTATGTGTATATATAATGTGTACATATATATAATATATACACATACACATGTATATTATATATATGCATATATGTGTGTGTGTGTGTGTATATATGCATGTATATATTCTCTCAGACTCCCAGAGGAATTCATTTGTGCTTGAAATCAGGCAGAATGGAATCTTGCCTTTCTGTAACGAAAACTTTCTTTTGGGTAGAAGCTTCTCTCCTGCAACATCTCTCCCCCACAAACAATTTTTATAAAATATACTGTAGTTTGCCAATAATTTTTTTTTACGTGAAATATTTGTCGTTTGTGCCTACCAGAGTGAACTATGGAATCACAAGAGCAAAAGAATTTCTTGATCCATCACAGTGGTTGATAAGCACCCTGTATAAGATCTGACATTACCTTTCTCAGTTTCACACTTCTGCATTTTAATATTTTGGGCAAAAGGAGAATTGCATTGCCCAATTGCTAAAATAAAATCCAGTGACTCATACATCTATTCTAAACAACCAGCTAACAAAGGGTATGTGATGTATAGGTTATTCCACTTTGTGAATGCTAACTAAATCAGCCTGAGGGGTTTATTGAAACATTTCATCTTGTCTGCTATTTACCACCATAAACCTCTTGCACCTAAGTCTAGCTGGGAGGTGCTTTATTACAGCCTTTTTGTTTGAAGCCAAAGTTGTTTCACAGCTGTGTTCCATGAAGAAAGTTTTCCAAGGCAAAAATACAACTCTTGTAGTTATTTAACAGAATTCCAGGGGTAAATTTTTCATCTTGTTGGAACTTCTGAACTCCTTTATCATTTTTATTTGCCAAATATATTAAGACATCTTTTCAGTTTCTTATTAAGTTTCTTAAGTAGTTAAAGAAGTAGGGAAAAAAAGTATTTGTATAATTTATAAAAATAAATTGATATTTGCTGCCTCTATCTTTATAGTTTAGGCGATAAAAATTATAAATTTATTGATATCATTATGATTTAGAGATCATATAGCAATTATTTTATGATGTAACTAAATTAGACTCTGTCTCACTTAGTTATCATAATAAAATATGAAGAGTTAACTATATCTTTAATTTTTTAATTTTTATTATCTTTTTTTATTAAATCATAAACACATAGATCATGTATACATTAATGCATTTATGGGGTACAGTGGGCTGATTGCATATGGAATTAGGAGTGTTTACATTATGCTGGTTAATACATACCTTGTCTCATTTACTTAATTATTGTGTTAAGACACTTATACTCTATACCTAATAGATCCAACATCTTTAATTTTTTAAGCTGCCTACCTCAGAGCTTTTTACTTAGTTACTTTAAGGCAAGTAAGAACAGAATTCTGGTGGGCTGTATCAACATAAAATATTTCATGAAATTTTTACACAAAGTAGTCTATGTTAGCAGGCTGACATTAAATTCACCTTGTTTTATGTTCCTTTTTTTCTTCCCACTCCATACTCACTAACATGTCTCCACCTTATCTTTTCTGTCATTCTTTAACTATGTGTGTTGTTTTCTATCTCACATATTGGAAAGTAAAGCAGTGAGAAGTCACATTTTTTATTCATAAGAAAATCCAAATTTTTGAAAATGAGAGATTGGGGCTTGAGAACTGAATCCCAGCAATTGTCCAGTCAAAAAACATCATATGATTACTGAAGACATGAATGCTTGGGGAAGATCTAGTTTCTTCAAGATTATAGCCTAATTATTGACAGAATTAGTCTAATATTTTGAAGCTAATGATTTGAGACCTAATTAGGAGTCTTCCTTTAAGTTAATTTTTTTGTCTGTGGATCCTGATCTATAAACTTGGGGAAATAACTCTTTGGCATTAGATAGAAATTATACAAAGATCTACAATAGAAATAATTTAAATACTTTCAGAAAGAATGTGATGTGAAAAGCACATTAGGGCCATGACAGATGATATAATAAAAATGAGAATATCCATATATGGGCAATTTAATCTCCATTTTAGTAAATGCCGTTAAGTTCTCTATAATGAGTTCACTTTTATATCTTCAATATCAGCCCATAATGATTCATTTTAATTAATGATGATTGATATTTTGGAAAAGGGAAAAACAGAAAATACGTATTTTCACTTTGTGTTCATTTGGATAGGCTGCATAGACTAGTGACTATCCCAAGCAGTAAGGGTAGAATGGGAGCAAATCAGTTATAGCCTCCGTGCTTACAGAGTTTACAGACGAGTAGATTCTACAGGCAGGTAACTAAAATACAAATGCAGCGTAACAAACCTCTCCTTATAGTGAAAACCTTTTTTTATTTGTTATAGTTTGGAGTTATGATTGTATAATCAATAGAAAATCTGGTAAGAGCAGAGAATTACAGACCCTATGCACTCATAGCTAATTTGATTGTGTTTTTAGTGACTCACCTTTATCAAGAGTTTCCAAAGTCTCCAACTTAGTTTTCATGAAAACAGAAGCTCATTTCATGAAAAGAAATGGGTAAAGTTAACTGAATACTGTATTTAACCCAAAATACATATAGTATTACCATTTTAACATGTGGAAATAAAAATTATTAATGAGGTATTGTAAATTCTTTTTTCAAACTAAGTCTTCAAAATCTGGTGTGTGTTTCACATTTGTAGGCATCTTTCAATTTGGGGTAGTCACATTTCAAGTGCTTTATAGCCACAGGTGGCTATTATCAACTGTGTTAAATAGATTTCTTTTTTCTTTTTAAGTGTTACTATAGAAAATTTTAAATAATTTATGGGTCACATTATGTTTTTATTAGATACTATTATTTGGGACTGTAAGCTCCATGAGGGCAATATTATGACTTCCATGCTTATCATTGTGTCCCACTGCTTAGCATAATGATTGACCCTTGGAAAGTATTTGGTAAATAACTTTTCAATGTTAATATAAACAGCTAGCAAAATGCACATTAGATCAAGAGGGTCTACTTTTATAAGCTTTGGATTCAGTAAAACATCAGTGTTAATTTTAAAAAAGCTGATGTTCAGTCTCATAGTCATAAAAAGCAATTCTGCCCCATAGCAATATGCTCCAGGAATGTTAGCATTAACTTATGCAGGAAAATCAGAAGAACCACATTGCCCTCCCAGTATTTTAGTTTATCATCTTTAAGTTGAAATGATATCTATTTTTACTCTTTAGGAATGCTATGAAAAATAATGCTCTGATAAAATATTTTCATTAATTAAAAATCTTTTTTTTTTTTTTTTTTTGAGACAGAGTCTCACTGTGTTGCCCTTGGTAGAGTGCTGTGGTGTCCCAGCTCACAGCAACCTTAAAGTCTTGGGCTTAAGTGATTCTCTTGCCTCAGCCTCCCAAGTAGCTGGGACTATCGGCACCCACCACAACGCCTGGCTATTTTTTTGTTATAGTTGCCATTGCTGTTTGGCAGGCCCTGGACCTAGTTGGAACCCACCAGCCCCTGTGTATGTGGCTGGCGCCCTAGCCACTGGGTTACAGGTGCTGAGTCATAAAAGCTTTTATAATAACAAATGATACACATAAAAACTTACAAACTTTTCAGGAGAAAGAAAATGTATGCACTTAATTTTGGGAAAAAATGATTGTAGTCTGGATTTTACAGAATTGATCTATATTTGATTTGTAAAGTCTTAATAATTAGGAGGGTTCTAGTCATCCTTTAAATAAAGAAATCTAGATATTTTCCTCTAAAGGCAGTCTGCCCATATTTTATATTGGAGCTTTTCTAGCACTCTTTCCATTCTTTGATTATATCAAGGAGAATTACCAACTAAATACTAACTAGTTTAATAAAAATATCTTTTTTCAAGTTCTGGTCTACAGCTTATTTTCTGTGTAAACTTGAACAGATTCTAGACCTCATCTTTCTCATGTCTTAAAATGCAGGTGAGTAATAACAATGATTATTGTTACTTTTTTTGGCAAACATAACCTTTGTAATTATGTTTTGCTTAAACCAATATTGATATTCACTTGTAGACTCAGAACTCATGCCAAAATCAAAGTATAGAAATCACTTTTTAGATCATTGAGATGTAGATTAAATTTACAAAATACTTAATTTGATCTATCAACAATCAAAAACTGACAGAAGGCTCATAATATCATTATTTGAATGGGAAAAAGGAGGGCAGAAGCTTTTTAGATATTTGTGATTCATGTTGATTAAATATATGGACTTATTCTCTGCCTAGAACTTTTACGTAACCTTTATTCTGACTCATGAACTGGGTACATGGCCAGAGCTTAATGAATGCTTGTTGAACAAATAAATCAATAAAAAGGTGTGTACATTTCCAGCCAAAGTAAAAATGAAATTCAAAGAAAAAAAAGTAGAAGTTGTTAGGTGTTACTAAGGATAAATTGTACTCTGCTCTTCACATTGGATGGGGGTATGACCTAAGCATCAAAGTCCTCAGTATAAATTAAAGTAGATTGAGGAAAAGTGAGACTCTCCAGGACATGGAATAAAAAATCCTCAAGTTCTATTTCTAGTTCTGCCAGTTATTTCTCTGTTCCTTGAACTTTAGCATATTTATCTTTCTATCCCTCATTTCCTCATCTGGAAAATGGAAATAATTAAATCTTTCTATCACCAATAAATAAGATGGTTTATAAGAATGTTCTTTGTGATATTTGAGCTGCAAGTATAATTGTAAGCATTTGTTTTCTCCTCTCTGTCTAGAACCAGTGTAATCCAGAGAGTAAGAAGTGGACTTCCCCTTCTACTTTTTTGTCCATAGACTGTGGGATTTGCGATAGGCTGATTACTTCATTCCAAGCTGTTCTTCCCTTAAAGGGTTATGTGACTTTTAGAAAATAGAAGAATAATCATCTTTTCCTTTATGAGGACATGTACGATTTATCTTTTCACAGTGGCATTGATGGCGTATGCCTCAATTTGTGTCTGAAATCATCTTTTTTCCAACAAAGTAGCAAAATTTTGTTGGTCCAGAGGGAGACTTTTCAAACTAAAAAAAGCCGTAATAAAATAAGATAAAATTCATTTAGAAATAGTCATTGTCATCAAATTTTGGTAGAAACATAAACTTAGTCCTTATGAAGTTAATCAAATTAGTTTGCCATCACTTTATTGTTTAATAACCTACAGATTGCTTCTTCTATTTTTCCCAAACAACACTCTTTATACTAATACTCCCACAATTAAGGGGTAAAAGTGAAGGTGTTAGAGTATTAAATTATCACTGCAATGGAAAATGGTATGATCAAACCTACAGTCGAATTTGGGTAGTTTGCCAGTGTTGTCATAGTTGTCATTGCCACTGCCGATGATAATGTACTTTTTCTTCTGTCATTTTAAATTTCTCAAGTTCACTTGAGTATATACTATCTGTAGTAGTATGGTGATTTTATGCCAACTAAATTATCAAATGAATTTTATACGTAAATTTATTTCTTATTTTAATTAGTAATCCTTTCAAGAGATACTTTGTGTAAGAAATCTAACTCAGAAGAGAGGAAAATGTAGAAAAATGAAGGAAAACCTAAAAATCTTTTTCTTCCTTAAACATCTAGCCATTCCTACTTTGCAGTACCAAGTAGGGAGCAGGGAATATTCTGGTCCCAACTGACTGTGGCTCAATCTTAATTTAACGATAATAGTAATGATAAATAATGCTAGTGATGTGAAGTAAATGTTATGTATTAACTCATTTAATCCTTATTCAATGAATGAGTGCATCAATGGCAGCATCCTATAAGGCAGATACTATTCTGATTCCCATTTTACAAATGAGGAAACTGATGTATAAAGAAGCAGAGTGATTTTCCTCTTGTTAAGTAGAACTGGGATTGGAAGCTATTAATAGTAATCTTATTCTAGACTCTATATGCTAGCAATGTTGCTGAAAAATGCTGACAGCTCAGTCTCAGGTACTTATCAAGGAGAAAGTTGTGAAAGCAACTCACTCTACGTCTTATGGTAAATGCTGTATATAAGAGAGTCATAAGCAAAAAGTTAAGGGAAACTGGATGAAGAACCACGTGATTTTGATATAGTGAGAACATCAGAGCTAATGAGGAGGTGGGTTGGATAGACAAGAATACCTTTGAGTTAAGACCATATGATTCTCTCAATTGATGCAGAAGAAGCCTTTGATAATATCCAGCATCCTTTCATGATCAGAACACATAAGAAAACAGGCATAGAAGAGACATTTCTTAAACTGATAGAGGCCTTCTACAGCAAAGCCACAGTCAATATCATATTGAACAGTGTAAAATTGAAAATATGTCCACTCAGATCAGGTATGAGGCAAGAATGCCTTATGTCTCCACTCCTATTCAACATAGTAATGGAAGTCTTAGCCGTCACAATCAGGCAAGAGAAGGTGATCAAGGGTATCCAGATAGGGTCAGAGGAGATCAAATTCTCACTCTTTGCTGATGATTGGATCCTATACCTGGAAGATCCCAGGAACACAACTTCAAAACTCTTAGAAGTGATCAAGGAATAGAGCAGCATCTCAGGATACAAAATCAGTGCTTATAAATCAGTAGGTTTTATACATACTAACAATAGTGAAGCTGAAAATATAGTCAAGGACTCTATTCATTTTACAGTAAAGCCAAAGAAGATGAAATATCTGGGAATTTACTTAACAAAGGACATGAAACTCCTTTGTTATGAAACTCTGAGAAAAGAAATAGCTGAAGATGTTAACAAATGGAAAAACATATCATGCTCATGGCTGGGAAGACTCAACATTGTTAAAAGGTCCATACTACCCAAAGCAATCTACGGATTTAATGCAATCCCTATTAAAGCACCACTGTCATACTTTAAAGAGCTTGGAAAAATAGTGCTTCATATTATATGGAATCAGAAAAAACCTCAAATAGCCAATACATTACTCAGACATAAGAACAAATCATGAGGTATCACGTTACCAGACTTCACGCTATACTAAAAGTCGATAGTGATCAAAACAGCATGGTACTGGCATAAAACAGAGAGGTAGATTTATGGAACAAAATAGATAACCAAGAGATGAACCAAGCTACTTATGATCATTTGATCTTTGACAAACCTATCAAAAATATTCAGTGGAGGAAAGACTCCCTATTTAACAAATGGTGCTGGGTGAACCAGCTAGTGACCTGTAGATGACTGAAACTGGACCCCCACCTTTCACCATTAACAAAAATTGATTCTCACTGGATAAAAGATTTAAACTTAAGACATGAAACTATAAAATCCCTAGAAGAGATTACAGGGAAATACTTGAAGAAATTGGCCTGGGAGAATATTTTATGAGGAAAACACCACCCCCAGCCCTGGCAATTGAAGCAACACCAAAAATACGTTAGTGGGATCTGATTAAACTAAAAAGCTTTTGCACAGCCAAGAGCACAGTAAGTAAAACAGATAACATTCAGAATGGGAGAAGATTTTTGCAGATTATGCTTCCAACAAAGGTCTGATAACTAGAATCTACAGAGAAAAACTAATCACTAAGAAAAGAACAAATAACCCCATTTCTATGTGGGCAAGAGACTTGAAGAAACTTCTCTAATGAAGACAGGTACATGGCTTACAAACTATGATGGAAAACTGCTCCTTATCCTTAATGATCAGAGAAATGTAAATCAAAACCACTTTGAGATATCATCTAACTCCAGTAAGATTAGCCCACATCACAAAATCCCAAAACTACAGATGTTGGTGTGGATGCGGAGAGAAGGGAACACTTCTACACTGCTGGTGGGAATGCAAGCTGATAGGACCTTTTTGGAGAGAAGTTTGGAGAACATAAAAGGAACTAAAAGTAGACCTACCATTCAATTCTGCAATTCCTCTACTAGGTATATACCCAGATGATGAAAAATTATTTTACAACAAAGACATTTGCACCACAATGTTTATTGCAGCCCAATTCATAATAGCCAAGACATGGAAACAGCCCAAGTGCCCATTGACCCGTGAATGGATTAACAAATTGTAGAATGGAATACGTACACTATTAAATACTATGCAGCCATAAAAAGATGGAGACTTCACATCTTTTATGTTTACCTTAATGGAGCTGAAACATATTCTTCTTAGTAAAGTATCTCAAGAATGGGGAAAAAAGTATCCAATGTACTCAATACTACTATGAAATTAACACATTCATATGAATGGCAAAACATAACTGTAGTCCAGAAAGTAGAAGGGAAGAGGAGAGAGAGGGGAGGGAAGGGGAAATATGGGAGGAGAGAAGGTATTTGGGGGGAACCTCACCGAATGTGTATGATACAATGCTACATTTCAAAACTATTAAGAAATGAGTATAATAGTGGTGGATGTGTTAGTTCAATGTAAGCATTTCACATTGTATATCAAAACAGTACACTGAACCCCATAAATGGATCAGTGTACAAAGTTATGATTTAATAAAAAATAATTAAAATAGAATACCTTTGAGTTCAGCTTTTTAGGGGCAAAAGTGATGTTTGTTTATGTAAAAGTTGTTGGCAAACAGTAGAAACTCATTAATTGAAGAAATTAAAAAATGAGTAAACAGGCTTGGCACCTGTGGCTCAAGTGGCTAAGGCACCAGCCACATACACCTAAGGTGGCGGGTTCGAATCCAGCCCAGGCCACCAACCAACAATGATGGCTGCAACCAAAAAATAGCCAGGCGTTGTGGCGGGTGCCTGTGGTCCCAGCTACCTGGGAGGTGGAGACAGGAGAGTCGCTTGAGCCCAGGAGGTAGAGGTTGCTGTGAGCTGTGATGCCACAGCACTCTACCCAGGGGGACAGCTTGAGGCTCTGTCTCAAAAAAAAAAAAATGAGTAAACAAATGAAGAAATAGGTAGGATCTGACTGTGGACACTAGAAGACAGGCAACTGGGCATCTCCTGGGACATAATTTAGTTTCAGATGCCTAGAATTCCTCATTATCTTGGAATCCTATCTCCTAAATGTGACCTTGAGCTGGATCAGAATTTTACAACAGTAATTCGGTATGACCTAGTCCTGTAGGTATTCCTATTTCTGGATGAATTTTAAACTGCTTCTAAAGAACAGAGAAAGGAAAATGCATCCCTTTACCTCATTGCCTCATTTCTTACTATTTTATGTTTCTATTTCATGTATGTCTGTAAGTTAAAATTAAAGTGATCCGCTAGTATTGTATCTTTGACATGTTAGCAATTTTCACATTGATAGTAATTTTATGAAGATATATATGAATATCCAGGCCATCTTGTGCTTCTCTTTATTGGTTAAAAAAGAAAGATGATTATTTTGTTTCTATAACTAGTTATTCAGAAGTCTTAAGAATTTGGTAGTATATACTTACATGAGTTCTTCATTTGAGAATCTAGATAAACATGTTATTTATACTACCACCTTGGTTTTGAGATTTATATGATTCAGTTCTTGTCTAGGTGGTAGGTATAATAACATATTCTTCTTACTTTACCCCCCAAATAATTGAAAGAATCAACCATATGCAGCACCATTCCTAAAAGTAGTAGTGTGACATACCACCTATTATATTGACATGTTGGAAAGGTTCTTTGAAGACAAGCATATGCTTTCACTATCAAAGTTTAAAATGTTCAAATCATTGCAGAAGAATGTCAAAGAAAGAGAATTCCAAATGTTAATAGGTTGACAAAGATCAAAGATTATATTTCTAGGGCTGGGAGGGGGAATAGTGGATAAAAGAGTAGTTTTGATGTCTAAACTTTAATTGTAAGTAAAAATTAAGAATAATACTGAATTCTTTAGAATTTTTAAAATTGTAATTTGTATTAACTTTTAGTATATGTTTATTTTCCCCTTATCTCTTTACTTTTGTCTATTGATAAAATATGAAGTTTTACCATTTCCCACATATTTTTCATTTTATTGCTATGATCTTTATGTGACTATGTTTATTGCCTCACATATTTTTAATCAGTTAGACTCAGTTCTTTAAATTATCAACTAGATAATAGATAATCCCTTTCTAATTTTCTTTTTATGTAGTAGCATATTGTACACTTTAAGTGGCAAGAAATATTTGCTGGCTTTGTATCTTCTCCTAATACTGTGGAACCTCTGTTAGTTGACCATATAAGGGACTGTAGTAAAGTGGTCAACATATGGAGGTGGTCAACATAAGGAACTAGGCCTACTGTATAGGCATGTACAGGTGCATGTCTAGTCTATGAAACTTTGGGAGATAGTGAACTGTGGAGGTTCTGCTGTATATAATTATTCATTCAATGACTTTTTAATCTGTTAAACAGTAAACTACATCACCTGTTTGTTTACTCATCAAGTATTTATTGTAGCACTAATGAAGGCACATAAATGATTAAGACAAAGTTTTCACCTTCCAAGAAATAACAAAAAAAGTGCTCTTTTTTAGTTAGATAACAGGCTTCACAGTTAATATTTATGTGGATATATCAACATGTTTACTAATTTCTTAGCTTCCTTTCCTTCTTACCTAAACACATATTTTTAAAGATATTTTCAGTGAGGATCTCTAAGAATCTGTATGTGCATACTTTGTCTACATGTATTTTTATTTTGTACTTATTTTTGAATAATAATTTAGTTGGGTATAGAATTGGTGGGTTTATGATTATTTTCCCTCAGTACCTTGTTTCATTCTCTCTTAACAACTGTTATGGCTAATTAAATCTATTTATCATTATTTTATAGTTAATCTTCCTATTTCTCTGAATACCTTTAAAATTTTCCTGTTATTCATGTTTAATAATTATGTGCTTAGTTTTGACTTTGTTTTCACTGGCCCTTAATTAGGCATTTGCTTCCTTGTAGCTGTAGATGTGAGGTCTTCACTGTCCTATTAGATATTCACCTGAGACTAGTCTCAGCTCTTAGAGGTGCATGCCAGGTGAACCCCTGTATCTGAACAATGGAAAACATCTTGTCCATCAACTCCTTCCCAGGTTTCAGAATATCCAGTTTCTTCTTCTGCCACTGACAAGGGCTCTCTACTTCTAAAGGGCTCATGTAATTAGGTCAGGACCACCTAGATAATCTCCCTCTGTCAAAATCAGCTGTGCTACATGGTATATCCTAATAACATGAATAAAGTCCACCAAATTGACAGTCCAGAGATGATGCTGGTATATAAATAATGGGGTAGGCAGGAGATCTCGGGGCCACTCTTAGAAATTCTGCCTACCACAGTCCTTTGGCCTCTTTTGTTGTGTTTTTAAATTCACTAGTCATTCCTAAAAGTATTATTTTTTAAATATGCTTATTACTTTTTTATAATCTCTATTATTTAAAATGTTAATATATTTTAAATCTAATAAATATATATAATTATTTCATATTTGAGCTCATATATTCTCTTATCTGCAATCTTCTTAATCATTTCATGTGCTGATTTTATGTGTGTGTGTACATTTATGTATATAGTGAGCACATCTTTGAGTTTTACGTACATAAATCTTGTCTGGGACTCATGTGACTTAATGTTTGCTTCTTCCTTTCTTCCATTTTTCTTTCCTACCTAATCACTTACCAGCCAAGCAAAAAGTGTTATGTTAGGCTTTTTTAGGTTGCAGAAGCCAAAGATGCATGTAGATAAAATGAAGTAATAAAAGATTATTATAAGCTATACATGCTAAAAATTATTGTAAGGCTGCACTTGTTCATAAGAAGATGAACATCTCAGCTGCACAGCCATGTCTTTGAGAGAATAGAAGATTGCTCAAGGGTTGTTCTGGACACCACAGAGCTTACCAACCAGATTGTCATTTTATAGTCCTAAGAGGAGACATCTTTGGCTCTGTGCTTTCATAATTTACGATTACCTGTTGTGGGTTTGGCTGCTCTGGCTTCTATGATTAACTTTTTTCTAGGGTTGTTAGCTTGTGCTTACTCAGGTCTCTAATTTATTGTTTTCACTGTCTCATGACTTCTGCTTATATATACTCTTATTATATTATGTGTTTTAATTTCTGCTTCTGTATTTTTTTTGAGACAGAGCCTCAACTGTTGCCCTGGGTAGAGTGCTGTGGCATCACAGCTCACAGAAACCTCCAACTCCTGGGCTCAAGTGATTCTCCTGCCTCTGCCTCCCAAGTAGCTGGGACTACAGGCACCTGCCACAACTCCTGGCTATTTTTTTTTTTTTTTTTTTTTTGGTTGTAGTCATCGTTGTTTGGCAGACCTGGGCTGGATTTGAACCTGCCAGCTCAGGTGTATGTGGCTGGCGCCTTAGCCACTTGAGCCACAGGCACCGAGCCAATTTCTGCTTCTTTTGTCAACTGCTTCTGTCTTCCTTTTTTTCTTTCTGCTTCCTTTCATCAACCCTCCATCCTTAACATAGGAGTCGGGCTCTCTATGATAAAGGATCTAACTTGTGTTGCAGTTATCTTTGACTTTTCTTTGTTTGGCAGCTTTACACTTGCTCTATCTCTACCAGTTGAAAACATCTCCATATTTCAGTCTGAGCTTAAATGCCACTTTATTTTTTTCATGATTCCATCCCTGATATCCCAAGTTGGGTGTGGTCTTTGATTTAAATTATCACTGCAGTTTGTTCATCATTTATCTTCCTCTTGGTAATGTGGTGTAACAGGAAGTATATAGGCTTCCACAGTCAGAGAGAGCTGCATTCATATCTTCATTTTGCTACTTCATGGTTTCCAGTGAATTTTCAAAAATTACTTAATCTTTCCCTTTCTCAATAGGAGAAACAGGCAATAAGCAAATAATTGTTCAAGTAGATAGATAATTATAAATTGTATAAATGCCATGAAGAAAAAGTAGAGGATAAGTGGGAAGATATAATATGGGGACCTGGTTTCATTGCGGGTCTTAGGAAGACCTCCCTAAAGAAGTTGCCTTTAGGGAAGGACTAGAAGAATAAATCAAATCCAGAAGATTTGTTAAGGAAAAACAATAGCAATAACTAATCATATACAAAGGCACTGACACCCTCCTGTATCTTATTCTTTCACTAATATTTTCTCATCTCTTAAGTATTGTCTCATTTGTTTTCACTTTTTTAAAAATATTATGTTTTATGTCACGATTTGTGCAATTTCTCATTGTTCTGTTTCCCTCATGTGGTATTTTTGATTCTAACTTTTTTTTAGATTCTAACATTTTTATGATTCTTTTCCTTTATGTTATTTATTTCTACTTTCTTTTCCTTTTGGTAATTAAAAAATATACATGTACAAGTATACAATATACTCCTGCTTATATATACATGTGTATATATTTTAATTTACACTTGTACATATATGTATATACATACATACCATACAAATGAGATCTACCAATAAAGTTTGTGAACTCATCCTAGAAACACTGCTGCATACCGTATTGCTGAATATTACTATAGTCACCTTAAGCTATTCACTGACACCAGTGCCTAGTCTACCCTTAAAAGCAGTTTTTGAATTCTTTTTCTGGAATGGCCATTAAATTGTCATCATATTATCCTTGGTGTACAAAGATCATCAAAGTGTCATCTTTTTACTATTTCTTTTACCTTTGGATAAAGAAGAGAGGCACTGGGGGCCAGACCAGGTGAGTAGAGAGGGAGTTCCAATATAGTAATTTGTTTACTGGCTAAAAACTTCCTCAAAGACATTGCCATGCAAGCTGGTGCATTATCATGATACCAGAGCCATGAGTTGTTGGCCAGGATTTTCAATTAAGAGCTTCCTGTTTCTCTGTTGATATTTAATTGATATGCTGTGCTTCTATAGTCACCCAACACTTTCACACAAAAAGAATTTTGGCAGGGCGGTGCCTGTGGCTCAGTGGATAGGGCACTGGCCCCATATACCGAGGGTGGCAGTTCCAACCCGGCCCTGGCCAAACTGCAACAAAAAATAGCTGGGCATTTTGGTGGGCACCTGTAGTCTCAGCTACTCATGAGGCTGAGGCAAGGGAATTGCCTAAGCCCAGGTTTGGAGGTTGCTGTGAGCTGTGACGCCATGGTACTCTACTGAGGGTGACAAAGTGAGATTCTGTCTTTAAAAAAAAAAAAAAAGAAGAAGAAAAAGAAATTGGCAAGTTTTTGCAATGTTTTCATCAGTTCTGCTCATTACTGGTCACCTTGACCTCTCTTTACCAGTGGTAACTCTCTTCCCTCAGAAAAATGTTTAATCCATTTGTACACTGCCATTTTTTTCATGGCATTATCCCTATAACCTTGGACTAACATGTCCCAGTTCCACTTCCAGTTTGTGAAGATTGACAAGAAATTTATGAATGTTTATACATTGCTCTAATTCAAGCTCCAACATTCTTGCGAGGGCACACAAAAACACAATAGTAATGAATGCCACTCAGCAAGACACTGCCACACACCAACATGAACCCAACTGTAAGGTGCTGAGATAACTAGTTCATGGAACTTTAATGAGTTGTTGGGACAGTCCTGCCAACATAAATGCACAGTGGCAATTTCATGAACTTAATTGTCAAACCTCCTATATGGATATATGAAGGGGGATTTATTAAAGGAATTGGCTCATGTGATTAGGGAGACCAAAAAGTCCCACAGTATCCCAACTGTAAGCTAGAGAACCAAGGAGACTGTGTTGTAATTCAGTTGAGGCCAAGGGCCTAAGAAAGGGATGAGAGATGGCAGGCAGGCCTAAAAAATGTGACGTCTTGCGACAAGGGTAGATAGATGTTCCAGCTTGATAAAATACAGCAAAGTTGTCTTCTTTTGCCTTTTTGTTCTATCAAGGCTCCCCAAGAAATTGGATGATGCCCACCCACATTGATGGGAGCATATCTTTACTCAGTCTACTGATTCAAATGCTGGTCTATTCTGGAAGCACCTTCACAACTGGGGATACCTTAACCCAGTTGATACATAAAATTTAACTATCACACTATGTGTGATTTAACTATCACCTGACATGTTCATAAGATATCTAAACTCTGGGGAGATGTTGAACAGCTTAGCAAATAATTTTAATCTGAAGCAGAACCTTTTGACTCCCTTGATCTCATCTTTAACCACTCCTCTTTGACTTCCATGATGATATATTTTACTGTTTCTTTTCTTTTTCTTTTTTTGAGACAGAGTCTCATTATGTCACCCTGGGTAAAGTGCTGTGGCGTCACAGCTCACAGCAACCTCAAATCCCTGGGTTTACCATAAGTGATTCTTTTGCTTCAGCCTCCCACATAGCTGGAACTACAGGCACCTGCCACAATGCCTAGGTAGTTGGTTTTTGGTGGTAGTTGTCATCATTGTTTAGTAGGCCAAGGCTGGGTTTGAACTTGACAGTCCCAGAATATGTGGCTGGCACCCTCACCACTGAGCTATAGGTGCCGAGCCTTTCCCATTTCTTTTCCTCCCACCTATCTGATTATACTTTTTCAGAACGAATTCCTCTTCCTCTGCCTGTATTAGTTGCTGAGGGTTCGATTCTTACTTGTTTTCTCACTATCCATATGATCTGAGTATCCACATCCATTTCTGCAGATCTGACATTATCTCTGTGGTCATCTGCAGACATCTCTTTTCTGAATTCCAAACCAATATTTGCCACCACTTTCTGAATATGTCAGTAAGTTATCCCACAAGGATATAAAGTTGAGTGTTCTTAAATCTTTCCTTGCTTTGTATTACTTGATCCTACCTCTTCCTCTGAGTTCAGAGCACCCAGGCCAAAGGCCGAAATTAAAACCTCAAGATCAACCCTGAGTTGAAGTGAGCCACCACTTTCTGAATATGTCAATAAGTTATCCCACAAGGATATAAAGTTGAGTGTTCTTAAATCTTTCCTTGCTTTGTATTACTTGATCCTACCTCTTCCTCTGAGTCCAGAGCACCCAGGCCAAAGGCCGAAATTAAAACCTCAAGATCAACCCTGAGTTGAAGTGAGAAGGTACCTCATTAAGATTTTTCAGTTGTACCTCCTAAATATCTGATTTGCAAGTTACTGACTTTATCACTGTACTGTTTTGACAAAAAAATTGACTTTTCTATCAAATTACCAAGCCAGTGTGCTATATTGCTATATTGCTTTGTCCTTTTTTCTTCACTGATGTCTTAGTCTGCTTTGTCTGCTGTAACAGAATACTTGAGACTGGGTAGTTTATAATGAACAGAAGCTTATTTGTTTTTTCCTTTTTTATGCCTGTATGTCTTACCTTTTTTGTTTGTTTTGTTTTTGTTTTTATTAAATCATAACTGTGTACATTGATGCATTTATGGAATTCAGTGTACTGATTTGATATACAGTGTGAAATGCTTACATTCAGCTGATTAACACATCCATCACAATTACGCTCTTTTCTTTTTTCATTTTTGAACTGTACCTTTGCATCATGCGTATTAGGTGAGGTTTGTTTTTAGTTTTTTGGGTTTTTTTTTTTGGTGACCAAGTCTCAGTTTGTCACCCTCCATAGAGTGTCATGGCATCTTAGCTCACAGTAACCACCAGCTCTTGGGCTCAAGTGATTCTCTTGCCATAGCCTCCCGAGTAGCTGAGGCTACAGGTGCCCACCACAACCCCTGGTATTTTTAGAGACTTGGTCTCTATCTTGGTCAGGCTGAGCTCTCAAACCTGTGAGCTCAGGGCAGTCCACACACCTTGGCCTCTGAGAGTGCTAGGATTATAGGCATGAGCCACCGTGCCCAGCCAACAGAAACTGATTTGGCTCATGGTTCTAGGAGCTGAGAAGTCCAAGGTTAAGGGGCATCGAGCAAATGCTTTCTTGCTCTGTTATCCTATAGTAAAAGGGCAAAAGAGCATGTGCATAAGAGAGGGAAGGATGAACTCATGCTCTTATTAGGAGCCCAGTCCCTTGATAACTAACTCACTCTCGCGAGAATGGTATTAATACCTTCATTATGCAGAGTTTCATGACCAAATAACCTCTTAGTGGTTCCACCTCCCAATGCTACTGCATCGAGCATTATGTTTTCAACACAGGAACAAACTTTGAGGAAAACATAGCTCTAGTGTTTTCCTTTCCTTTTTTCTTAAAAGCCTCATCACTTTTCATTATTTGTCACAGTTTATATCTCTGCTTTCTGTTGTATCAGAGAAACAAGAAATGAGTTTTGTAATTACAAAAAAGTCCAGCTACAAATACCAGCCCCACAATGTACTAGCTGTGTGAGTGTGAGCAAATTGCATAACTATTCTGAATTTCTCTACGATAGGGATAATGGTTCCTAATTTATTAGATTATTTGATGATTATAAATTACCTTTTAAAACTACCTAGCTTAGTGCTGAGCACATCATAGGAAATCAACACAAAGAGTTTACCTTGTCTAAATAGATGAAATCTACTTCACAAACATATATAAAAAGTAGAATTTATGCTAACTGATATCATGAATTCATAATTAATAAAGATCATGCATTCATAGAGCTCATGGATTCATAATAATTGATAATTAATGAATTTGTGATTTATTAACTACAATTTATGATTACAAAGTACAGGATCTTAATTATTTTCTTTTTAGATGACCTCCAAGTGAGAGCTGTTTAAACCCATATAATTAATAATTTGGGCATATTTAAAGCATTTCAGGGGGGAAGGATAGTTCCTTTCTAAGTTAAATCCCCTAAGTGGGGTTAGGAGCACATATATGCCTTCAGCCCTTAAAACACTGCCTTTCAAAATGTATCATGTCCTTTGAGAAGCCAGAAACCTTCTCTAGACATTATCCTATTCCTACAGCAGTTTAGTGGGATACAGAGCAAGCAGGACAATAGAAATGGGAGACAGGGGGGCGGAGCCAAGATGGCGAACTGCAGCCAGCTTTTTACAGAAGCTCCCGTCCAGAAGGAGGCTGAAAGGACAGAACCTTAGCAAATTAGCTGATGGTTTGGAGCAGAGACAAGAGAGAAGATTGAAGAGTGCACTTCAACCTTCCTGAGGCGAGCTGCGAC
>NW_003852396.1:55632346-55638874 GCF_000181295.1 Otolemur garnettii
AAATGGGAGACAGTTCAGTATCGGATCTGGATATGATGGGAAAAAAGATATTTACAATTTACAAGTTAATTAAAATCCATATGCTGTTGACTATTGGAGAACTGTATAATGAAATCTTTAATTCTCAGTCAGATAGTCTATTAGTCTTTCAACAAGCGTATTGTGAGAAAAATGGCAATAACATGATTTCTGCCTTCTAGAAGCTTATATTTCAGGAGTAGAGATAAATATTTTTTAAAGATCATGTGTAATACAGTTGAAAAGTATTCTAATGCAAGTCACTATGCTACAGGAGGGCAGGCAACTTTGTTCTGGAGGACAAGAATTAATCATGAGTTATGTGCTAACCTCACAAGTAAAAAGTAGCATTATTAACTACCTTCTCCAGTGACAATCTTCCAGCTCTAGGAAGTACAAATAACCCAACTCTGAGAGCAGCACTGCGTGCTCTGGAGAATATTCCTAAAGGTTTCAAATATAGTCTTAAGTATGCTAGAACCTCCTGCACAGACTTTTGCTTTCTGTTCACAGCATCTGATACTTCTTATATATTCAGTAATTAAATTTACTGCTGACCACCTAAATAGGTAGTAGGAATCATGATTCAGATTGAACTTATTCCATTTGTGCTGAGAAAATTAAGACATAGACAGTATAGACTTGGTTTTACTGAAAAACCATGTATGAAAACTTTCAATCCTTTAATTCTGAGACAAGTGTGTAATTTCATCTTAGCAGGTAATGTTCCTTGTTACCGTTTTGCTCAAGCTTATAACTTGATTTTTTTTCCCCTATTGTATAAGGATATGTAGACCTCCCCATAGTGACATCATGTTGTCATCGGACTTAACCTGGTAAGAATTGGGAATTAGATGAGACTCTGAAGAAGTTTAAAACCTCACTAAGTAAAACCAGTTTTATTCAGAATCATTCAAGTTCACAGATTTTAATTAGCAGTTTGAAATTTGTAATACTGCTTTCATTTCAAATGGTTGAGAATTTAACACTATAATAAAGGAGTCCAGGCAAAAGGACACAAGTTATGTCACAGAGACTTATTAAATGTGATGGAAATGTTTAACAGACGAATGCCAGCAAGCAGGTGCAAGAGCTGAATTAATTTTTAAACCCTACCACTCAAGGGGAATTGCAATGCATCACGTTGACAGCCACAGCACGTTGCTAATTTCATTCACAAGCTTAAAAATCTCAATACATTGGAACATGTGAATGTATTAAATTTTAAAAAGTGTAAGTAACATAAGAGTATCCCAGAACTAAAAATGACAGTTTCTCTCTGGGACTTCAAGTCATTTATCTAGCCAGAAGCATGGTGCTTTTTATGAATGAAATCTATCTACTGCTTTCACATACAAGTTGTGTTCTATTATTATATGTAGTGCAGACTGTTACTAAGCAAGATTTTCTCTTTTAATGTGAAATCATTTGTGAGTCACAAGAAAACTTGGGGATTCAGTGATAGAGCTTCCAGCTTGTGCTATTATACATGAAGGGGGCTCCTCAGTCAGCGTTTCTGATGGTGCTATGTGAAATATTTCTGAGTTAAAGAAAAACAAAACTAAACAAATGCAGAAGCTTTTTTGGGTGGTATCATAAAAGGGGCAAATGGTGATTTGAAAACTCAGCTAACTGCCAGTGGGTTTTTACCAGCAACTTAACCTACTTTAGGCTCCCTGTTCACTTGAGAATTTGATGGAAGCAATAGAACATCTCCACATGAAATTGATTATACACAAAGTCTTATGAAGATTTCAGGGAGTTAATGAATTTCTGTGTTCAGGATGGTATGTCTTGATCTTTGGAGCTGTAAGGATATCTCGTTGAGTGGATTTTCCCCTTTGCCACCTACTGTGCTCCTACTGTGTTTAGACCTGGGACCTGGGATATAAAGGAAACAAGAAAAGGTATATGGACCTTTTACAACTGAGTGGGGGTTGATAGGTAGTGCAAATGGTTTGATGCCATGCATATTAAAAGGTCATTGCCAAAGCGCCCTGGAGAAGATGACACCTTAGTGAATGTTAAAGATGCATAGATGTAAACTACAGGAAGTGGGAAAAGGTATCCCAGGCCAAGAACGCAGTATCTTTGAGGCACAGAGATGAAAGCAAGAAGCCTTGCCCTTACATTGCTAAAATCATATATTTACAAGATGCATAACAACAACTATATTTTTTTAAAAGTCTTCTCTACCAGCATTTCTCAAGAAGCGTTAAATAAAAGGATCTGGGCCCAATTCCCAAGATTTTAACCATCTCAGCCTTTTATTTCATCTTGTATACAAGTTCATACCCCTCATTTTGCTTAGCTGGAAAATAGTAAGAACTCATACAAACAACTGTAAAAGGCTCCTTTCCTAGTGAGTCAAGAAAAGTCTGTAAGTACTGAATTGGATGAGTCTAGATTTTTTAATCAGACACATGTAATCAGTACCTGCCCAAAAGTCTTTTTTTTGATAATGGCAGCAGTAGCAACTGTTTCTTTTGAAACCCACTATCAAGAAAGCAGACAAAAAAGAGAGACAAATGCACATTCTAATAACCTGAGCTAACAATAAGTTATTTTCAGTAGAACAAAAAGGACAAAAGCCAAAGGTATTCATTACTGTTCCCAGGGTAAGAGACCAGGGCAGTTGCCGCCTTCACCAGATGCGCACTCTGTAGGTCTGACAATGCACATCTCCCCAAGGGAATTGTGTAGAGAAAGCCAAACTCTTGCAACTTGATGCAAAGTGATTTGGCTTCCATTAAAATGTCTCTCAGTAAAAGGCTATTCAGGCTTAAAGTAAAGATTCTACACTCATTTTCTTCCCCAGAAAATGAGATTGTTATATAAAATAGCAGACACGGAATCTAAGCTTCTGGAATTCACTCTAAACCATGTGATTTAATCTTAACTTCCTTAAATTTTAATCAGGAAAAAGGAGATGAAATAGCTTGGTGCATATATCATTTTAAAACTGCTGCCTTATTTTGGACACCTTTACACACTAGGAAAGTCAAAGATATCCTTGGGACACTGAAAAATTATAAACCTAGATAATAAAATATTTTTAAAAAACTAGCACTGAACTGGGTTATCCAGGTGTATGTCAGATGAACTAGGCAGAAATATTATGCTTTTCTTCTGGGAAAGTTAGGTAGATCTACTCTATATGACCAAAAGAAAAAAATAAACAAAAACCCTATATAGAAGCAGATTAGGTTAAGAGTGAATTTCATACTTCATCCTAAAAAGACCTGAATTTCTAAACTAGTTTCCTGAATTCTAAGACAGGACTACTTAGCTATTGCTGTGAACTAGAGAAGAGGCATTTAACTCCTCAATTACTCACTTTTATACCTTTAAATAGAAATAAGGTTATCTGTTTCTCTCCTAGAATGTTTGTAAGAATTTAATGACATAATTAAAATATATAAGGCAGAATTAACACAAAACCTACTTCCAGTACTTTCCCAAGTGTGTAATCCAGGAAACAAATTCTATGGAAGGGCTAGTTGTTATTAAATTAAAACAATTTATTGTCAAAAAGTTAGGAAATGCTGGATAAACAAAGTTAAACTGTTGTCTTCAGAGCTTTACATTGTGAATGTGCATTGCGACTCTCCAGAAGAGGAGTGTAGCATGCTACACTTCCCAGACTTTCAGGACAACGGACACCCTGGTATTTGGTTGGAGATTAAAGGTGTTACAGTACACAAGGCCACTGTTCTCCAGGAAGAACCCCTCCCCCCTCTTTTGCTCCCATAAGTGTGTATAATTCTTTATAGCACTCATCACAATATTAACATGTCATTCTCTTCATTAGGTTTAAATTTTATGAGGGCAAGGACTCTGTATTTATAAATGTTTTAATCTCCAGTGTTTAGTACATTGTGAGTAATAAATATTGGCTAAGTGGATGATCAGTATATTATTAAGAATATGTATTTATTTAATTTTAGCAAATATTACTAATGCCAGTTTAGACTAAAATTGTTCTATGGTCTAGACCAGTTATTTGTCATCCAATGTGCTGTGAGAGGATGTTAGGTGTGGTGCAGAAATTTTTAAAGATTATTAATTAAATTATTTTTGAAAGAAGTTCAAAGCACAGTAAGTATATTATTTTTACTCTTTTTTTTTGATCAACATAATTTAAGTGTGCTGTGGAAGTTTATCTATAAGTTGAAGTGTGCTGTGAGATATAAAAAAAAGGTTGAAAAACATTCATCTAGACAACATCTAGTAACCTCAGATTCAGTTCAGTAATAGGCAGACTAAATACACTAGATATTTTGGAGCTGTGAAAACTAAAGGGAGGTTTAAAATGACTGACACATGTTTTATCCTTGTGGAAGTATGCTTAAGAAAGACGATACCTGTGCAGATTGATGCTCTATGAAAACTAGAGCACAGGGATAAGAAAAAAATGTGTCTTAAAATGTCAGAATACAGTTGTGTAACATAGGTAGAAAGAAAAATCTAGAAATTTAAGTACAGAAAATAATCTCCTCACCAGGTGGTTGTAAAGGTTTACATTAATGAAAAAAAAGGTTTAGGTTAATGAAATTAGAGTTCTTGCAGTTCTTAGCATCAGTTATTAAATAGTCAAGGACAAACTGAAAATTAAGAATCATTTCTCATTCTTATGCCATTCTGAATACTAGTTTGTTAATTTGGGAAAACACCATTAATTTGTACATTATATTTCGTTTTAGATATTGAGATCTTTTAGTCTGATGCCTACCTTGAATAAGCATTGCTCATTTGAGAAGATGCCCAACCCTACTAATTGCCAAAGAAATGCAAATTAAAACAGCAAGAAGCTATAGTTTACCTACTATAACTAGTCATGATTAAAGAGTGATAGTTTCTAGTACTGGTAAGGAGGTGAGGAGATGGACTCTCTCATACATAGGATACTACTGATGAAGGTATAGTGGTATAATCTTTTTAGAGGGTATACTGAGAATTATTGATCCAACTTAATTGAGCATATACCCTTTGACCTAACAAATTCGGTTCTACAGACATACGAGATTTATATACAGTTGCAAATACCTTTTCTAGATTGCAGCTGTCATTTTACTCTGTAGAGCCTTTATGGCTATGTAGAAATTTTTAAAGTGCAGCTCGCATGCTTATTATAACATTTTTTGTGGTAGCAAAAATAAAAAAGATCCTAAATATTCTTGCTATGTTGGCAACATGAGTTTCAGGAGAGACCACTTCAATCTTATTATTATATTCTCAGATGGCTGGTTTTGCGCTTAACACTATAAATATTTGTTCAGTGAACAAATGAAATGAATTATAATGCATCTGTGTAACCGGAATTATTTTTTAAAGTGAGGTGAGTAAAAGCAAGTTGCAGATCAATTCCCTTCCTATTTAAAAAAACATACATACACACGTACTTTTATATATACTTTTTCTTACAGGTCTATCGAGAAAAAAACGGTGCTATTCATCTTGGTTGCCGCTTGAGGCAGAATTTAAGGAGTACTGACATTAACAATTTACTTCATATATGATTGATAATAATAACTTTTGCTTTTTTTTTAACGATGACCATGTTTGTAAAACTTTACAAATGTAATCATTTCTTTCAATCCACCAGCATTTTTGCTGCCAAGGGCATATAGCACTGAAGAAAAATAGTCTCAGTTTTCCCTGAGTATATATTCTAATAGAGGAAAATAGATGATAAACAAATATTTGCCCCTTTGGTGGAGAAAAATAAAACAATATAAGGGAACTAGAGACGGTGATGTGCTAAGACATAACCATAGGCAGAGACTACCTTTCTAATTCTTTAATGCTGGAGAAGAGGATGAGTGAAGAAGCCCTCCGTGTATGTGAAGGAAGATGCTGAAGGTCCAGGCCAAAGGACCTAGGTGTGCTGTGGTTCAGGTACAGAGAAATGGAGGCAATAGGAGGCAGGGTTTGCATATTACATAAGGACTTTTGGCCAATGTAAGAAAGAACTTCAGTTTTCTTTGAGATGATAGAAAAAGACAGAAGATGTTGCATAGTGGAGAGACATGACTGAATTTTTGTGTTACAAGGATCAGTCTGATGGCTGTGTGGAAAAGATGACAGTGGCTTGTACTGAGATAGTAATGGAGTCAGTAAGAAGTGATAAGGTTCTGAATACATCCCAGATACAGATCCATCAGTATTTGCTGACATGAGACAAAGAAAAGAGAAAGGATATGAAACCATCAGGGACTTAAAATAACAAACCTGATCCAGAATGTGAGAATGGAGTGCCTCTGAAGAGGCAAAACTCTTAACAATTTTATTGCATAGCTAGCTAGGGTTGATTTCTTCTGTTGTGAATTTCCCCAGTATTACTATGAAAGAGATAAGTGCCAAATAACGTCTTAAAATTATATTGAAATGACCAGACACCGGCTTGGCACCTATAGCTCAACCGGCTAAGGCGCCAGCCACGTACACCTAGGGTGGCGAGTTCGAATCCCCAGCCCGGACCCGCCAAACAACAATGACGGCTGCAACCAA
>NW_003852396.1:55639071-55685217 GCF_000181295.1 Otolemur garnettii
CCGTGGCTCACACCTGTAATCCTAGCACTCTGGGATTGCTTAAGCTCACAAGTTCAAGACCAGCCTAAGCAAGAGTGAGACAACATATTTAAAAATAGCCGGGTATTGTCTGGGTGCCCATAGCTCAGTGGTTAGAGTACTGGCCCCGTGCACCAAGAGTGTCAGGTTTGAATCTGGCCTGGGCCTGCTAAAACAAGGCAAAAGAAAAAACAAACAAACAACAACAACAACAAAAATCAATTCTACTTTGGTTCCACGCCCGTAGCTCAGTGGCTAGGGCTGTGGCCACATATACCAAGGCTGGTGGGTCCAAACCCAGCCTGGGCCAGCTAAACAACAATGACAACTGCAACCAAAATATAACTGGGCATTGTGGTGGGTGCCTTTAGTCCCAGCTATTTGGGAGGCTGAGGCAAGAGAATCACTTAAGCCCAAGAGTTTGAGGTTGCCGTGAGATGTGACTCCACAGTACTCTTCTGAGGGTGACATAGTGAGACTCTGTCTCAAAAAAAAAGAAAGAAAATTTGTGGTTTAGGATCTCATAATTGTTAAGTGAAATGAAGCTTACATGAAATCTTAATATTAAGCATTAATCTTTAGGGAGGAATTTAAACTTAAATCACTGGAGATGTTAATGATTCTTTAAAAAATAAATTTCCCAATTTTGCTATTACATTCTCATATCTCATTTTATTCTGCAAAAGTAATATGTGAAAAAAAGTTCACCTTGGAAATTTGCTGTGTTTCAGATAATAAAGGGTTCCAAGCTTGCATTTCCTGAGGTTAAAATTATTTGCAGGTGCTCTACTGCATGTGTAAAAGATTAATTAACTAAGGGCATTCTCAGTGATTATCAGGCATAATTAAATACATGTGATCAGTTGTATTGAGACAGTGAAATTACTGGCAAATTTGAGAGTTCATTGGCCCCATTAAAATCATAATTTGGTGCTCACAAACACATTCAGCAAAAGTTACATGGAATACTATCGTGACATCATTTCAAAATTCTGTTCATATTGTTTTCTGTGACTAAAATATGATGCCCTTCATTTAGTCATTCACTGATATGCTTGAGTATTATGTTCTTTATATATTCACCTGATGATGTGGATGAAACTGTACTATCAGTCCTGGTATTTTATTCAGTAATTCATTTATTTTTTATTTATTATCTATTTATCATCTTTTCAACAAATATTTATTGAGTGTTTTCTGAATTCTTAATCTTGGCTACATGTCAAAATTCTCTGTGAAGCTTTTTAAAAGTTATGATTTCTGAGTAATTAAACCCCCGAAACTCTGAATCACTAGGGCTGGAGTGGGGCCAAGCATTTTTTTCAAAAATACTGCAGGAGAATGATGTGTAGTCAGAGTTAAAAATCATATGGTTCTCTATCAAGTACTCGGAATGTAAGAGTGAACATGAGATAGTTCCTGTTCACTAGGAGATCAGTCAAGTGAGGTGAGACAGACAATTAAACTAGTAATTATAATAGTGTGGGGTAAGTCCTGTACGAGGGGGAAGCACACTTCTCACCACTTAGAAGTGATGTACATTGGTCCTGTGTTAACTAAGTCCACTGATGAACTATGACAAAAAAGTGATTTTTCTCTCATCACCAAACCAAATGACCCAAGTTGTGATTGAGACCATATTTCCATCTTACCTACTCTATTCCTTAATCAGATGAATTAGCCATACTAGATTCTATGATTAAACTCAGGAAATGGAAAAGCAGAGGGATGAGTTTCTATTTCTGATAACAGGATATGGAAGATGAGAAAGAGGTGAAATAGGATTGCAAAACAGTGAGATCCTCAAGGGCAGGGACTGTGTGTTATTAATATTTTTCTCCCTAGGGCCTAATTCAGCATCCAGCATATCGTTAGGCATTGAATCTGCTACGGTTTTTGAATCATCTTTTCTTGATGACGTGAGGCAATGTTTTTACCTAGTCTGTGCATACCTAAGAGAACCCCAAGGCTTGCTTTCTGACAAGTGCCTGTCATGAGGAAACCCATGTTTGCTTCCTCAGAGGCACAGGACTTTTACTGATTGTTTTGTTTGTTTGTTTGTTTTTTAAAGAGAGGATCGTACTGTGCAACTCAGGCTGGAGTGCAGTGGCATCATCATGCTTCACTTCCAAGCCCCAGGCTCAGGTGATCCTTCTACCTCAGAGCCTCCTGAGTAGCTAGGACTGCAGGCACATGCCACCATGCCTAGCTATTTTTTTTTTCTTTTTTTTTTTTTTAGATACAAACTTCACTGTTTTGCTTAGGCTGATCTCAGATTCCTGACCTCAAGAGACCCTCCTGCCTTGGCTTCCTGAAATACTGGGATCACACCACACCCTGCCCACTGACAGTGTTTAAGTTTGACAATTCAAAGATCCCTGCTTATTCCTTTGTGGCCAGATTGGTTTTTTTTTTCTTGTCTTCCTATCTGTGTGTACCATTGCCAGATTGCCAAGTTTGCCAGTGAAATTTTGTTTTTACTACTTTAATTTCCACAACTGTATGCTGTTTTCTTTTGTTTCTTTTTTACTTCATTTTATACAATTTGAATTGTCAACTTTTCTTCCTATAATTATAGACATGAAGTACCAGTATAAAAGAATGGTAACCCTGGAAATTTAACTCATCTAAAATAAGGGATGATACATGCCTTTGATCTTCAGAGCAGCACCAGAAAGCTCTACAAAACACATTGCTTATTTCAGAACCCTGTCATCTCCTGGTCCCTAAAGATGGGACTTAAGGAGGTTGAAAGGACAACATCTAGAAATTCTTTCTGGAAAATTTGTTAGCCTTAATCCAGGCTAACAGAATTCCCTAAGCGACCTTAAGAAAGCCCCAGAAGAAAAGCTTCATGGATTAAAGTTATTTTATTAAGATTCTATTCCTAAATATACAGTAAAACCTCCATAGTTGACCACCTCCCTACATTGGGCATGCATCACATGTATGCAGTGGAAGTCTGACCTCTATATATTGACCTCCTCTAAGAATTGTATCTTGACCACTTAGCAATATATCATCTATAACTTGACCAATTGACTCCACTCTATACCAAGGGGTAGAAAGTGTGGGCTTTGCCCCTTAGTTCTATTATTTTTTTAGTATAAATCCTTTTTTCCATATTTTATTATTACCACATGTTGGATTAGGCCTAATGTTTTCTTGTTTATCACGTGTTGAGGAAGAATTTTTGCAGCATGAAGGACTGGACTGAATTATAGGTACATGCTATAATTACTGTACAGTTAATTGAGTCATGATGGCCAAAAAAAACTCAAATAGCTGACTTTGAAGGAAAAAATTGATCTCTTACATCTTCTGGAAAGCAGTAGCCAAAGAAAGGTAGGGGAAATTTTGGTATTAGGGATACCACAGTTAGCAGCATCCAAAAATGTAAACATGGGTTAACAGAGAATGGGCTGGGGGGAGGAGGGTGGAGAAGGGAGGTAGTTGGGTGTGGTGGCTTACACCTGTAATCGTAGCACTTTGGGAGGCTGAGGCCGGTGAATCGCCTGAGCTCAGGAGTTCCAAACTAGTTGAAACAAGAGCAAGACCTAGTCTTTTAAAAAAATAATAAAATAAAAATAAGAAGGAAGAAAAAAGGGGGAGCCCTAAAAATGTTTTCTGTCTCTTCAGAACTACTTCCCTGCCTCAGGCCAGTGGTCAGGATGAGTAGGGGAAGGTCTTTTCTTTGTGTGGTAGGAGGTAGCTCAAGGGAATTATCTGGGTGGAGACCATGGGATTTTATTAGTCAAAGATGGGATTAATCCAGGCAGAGATGAAAAATTGTCTTAGCCCAAAGGGGATTACGGGATTTATTAGACCCTTTAAAGGCTTGGTGCTCCTGTTCAGAAGGGGGATGCTGCTATTTTTGAAATAGGAGTTTGCCAGCCTCATCACTTACCACTAGATTAATAAACTTCTCTTCAAACCTCTTGTCCCTGTTTTTCTGATGTGGCTTCAGGGTACAAGTGCTGAACTTTCAGTAACAACATGAGTACTTGGGGAAATATGGTAAGGAAAGTGGAGATGTACAGTGGAAATGGAGAAAAACTTCCTTCAATAAAGTCAGTGAAGCTACATTAAGCTAGTTCAAACAGATGAGGGCAGTTAATGTCTAAATCTCCAGGCCAGTGATCCAAGAAGTTGCTAAAAAATTCACACAAGAATTTAGGGCAGCAGATTTCCAAGCATCAAGTGGTTGACTGAAGAAATGTAAACTGCAACACAAGATGTCTCAGAAAATCTTATGTGGCAAATCTAGTGAAATTCCAGTAGAAGTTGTGGAAGAGTTTATCAGAAATTCTGGACTTCACCGGAGGCTTTAGAGATGATGACATCTTTAATACTGAAAGTACAGACTTTTTTCAAGGCAATGCCTGACAGGAGCCTTGCCATGAAGGGTGACAAATGTAAGAGCAGAAAACTTCCCAAAAAACATTTCACAGTCTGCTTTGTGCTAGCTCAATCAAAGAGAAACTAATGACTTTGGTGATTGGCAAATCAACAAAGCCACACACATTCAAGAACCTGAAGCCCAGAGACCTTCCCATCACTTGGATATCAAACAGTGCACATGGATGACTGGTGCCCTATTTGAAGAGTGAGTAAAGGATATTGACAAAGAAATGAAAAAGAAGAAATTGTTTATTTTACTGATGGTAAACAACTATCTTTGCTACCTGTAAGTGAATCATCTCACAGATGTGGCACTGTAATTCTTGTCTCTTAACATGACCTCAAAAATCCCAACTCTTGATGAAGGTATCATCAAAACATTTAAAATGTACTACTGAGCTCAGCTCTTGCAGTGAGTCATTAATAAAACACAAACCTGTGTTCCAACTATGGAAGCAACTTAACAATCTGGATGCTGTCCTCTGGATCAGTTCTGCTTGGATTAAAGTTCAGCCAGAAACAGTACAGAAGTTTTTCAAGAAAGTTAGCATGATGTTTTGGCCCCAACAGACAGTCCATTTCCCATAGCTGAATTCGAAGGAGTAGATTTTGAAGGTTTTGTTGGCAGTGGATGATGAGGTGGCAACCTGTAATGAACCTGACCTAAAAGCAATTTCCCAAGCAATATTGACCAGCATAAAAGTACATGAAGCAGCTCATGAACTGGAAGAAGCAACTGAGGATGATACAGAAATTGTAGACACGTCAAAAGAAGAGGATATCAGGCATCTGATAATGCAGCTGATGTCATTTGCTATGGAAAAGTGCCCAAGTACGCTGAGTACTATAGCCAGCGTTGAGAGTGCTTTCTCTACTTATATTTGTAATAAGAATAAGAAACAAACCAAGATTGACTCTTTCTTGAGAAAGATGATTAAACCATGAGAAAACAGTAAATTTATGGGTTTTGTATGGTACTGTTTTTGTGATTTTATGGTATTTTGACAATTATTTTGTATGATATTGTCTAATAAAAGCTGTACAAGAATGTAAAGTGCATGTATATATCAGTACAGTGGGCTTTGTTCCTTGGATTGACCACCTACATATCTTTTTTTTTTTTTTTTTTTTTTTTTCTGAGACAGAGTTTCAAACTGTTTCTCTGGGGAGAATGCTGTGGTGTCATAGTCACAGCAAACTCCACCTTGAACTTAAGAGATCCTCTTGCCTCAGTTTTTCCATTTTTAGTAGAGACAGGGTCTCACTTTTTGCTCAGGCTGGTCTTAAACCTGTGAGCTCAAGCTATCCACCTGAGTCAGCCCCCCAGAGTACTAGCATTACAAGCGTGAGCCACTGCACCCAGCCCACCTCCATATCTTGATCAGCTTGTTACAGTCCTTTGGATGTTCAACTTACAGAGGTTCAGCTATAATTACAAGCTTTTATGTCCATTCTCTATGACTTTATGACATTGGCCAAGTCTAATTAGACATTATAAAGAAATCTTGTCTAATTGCAGAGGTTTTGGCTGGGTGCAGTGGCTTACACCTATAATCCTAGTACTCAGAGAACCCATGGCAGGTGGATCACCTGAGTTCAGGAGTTAGAGACCAGCCTGAGCAAGAATAAGACCTGTCTCTACTGAAAAATAGAAAAACTATCCAGGCGTTGTGGTGGCTACCTGTATTCCCAGCTACTTGGGAGGCTGAGGTAGGAGGATCATTCAAAACCCAGAGTTTCAGGTTACTATGAGCTATGATGCCATGGCACTCTACCCATGCTGACAGAGTGAGACTCTGCCTCAAAATAAAAATAGTAATAATAATAATTGTAGTGATATTAATTTGTCAGCTGCAAATTCATATACATGGGGTCACTACGAAAGTTTTGAGACAGAATGTGTTGTGGTTCATTAATTTCACTTCCAAGAAATACATTCTACAGCATCTTTCCTTTTTTTTTTTTTTTTGTTAGGTAAAGTCCCTCAATAGTATCCTTTCTGATTTACCCATGCAAGTTTCAACTTGTTTGGCTTATTCGTATTGCTGGGAGGACTTCATTTGTTTCTGGCCACGTGGATTTTATGTTTCTTGATTTTTGTGTATCTCAAAACTTTTCTTAATGACCCACATATATTATGCACAGACTTAATGTGAGTATGCTTTATTTATTTAAACTCGAAATTGTGTTATGGGAAATGTTAATAAAATCACAGTTTGTGTAAATACTTTGAAATAACAAATTTTCTCAAATTAAAATAATTAGGAATCTCATGATTTCACAGCTAGCTGATCAAATAAATTATGAATTATGTCTATACTGCTGTCATAAGAAGGTGCCATTTTAGCTTGTAAACAGAAATGGCTGGCATACTTGTTCATGTTAAGTGAACCAAGGCTGTTGTTTATATTAGAACTTCTGTGACAATTTCAGACATTATTTTTTTGGTTATTTTGTTATGAAACTTACCTACTTTCATTAATTTTTAAAAGTGTATTCAATGATAATATCATGCAAATATTTGTTAAGGTCTTTCTATTCATGAATTTAGAAGTTCTATAATGAAATGTTAACAAGCTGAGCAGTTACCATGTTGAGCCATACTTTTAATTAATGCAGAATATCAGAGATAATGTTAAGAATTGTTTCTAGGGCGCCAGCCACATGCACCCGGGCTGGTGGGTTCGAACCTGGCCCTGGCCTGCCATACAGCAACGACAACTGCAACAAAAAAATATCCAGGCGTTGTAGTGGGCGCCTGTAGTTCCAGAAACTTGGGAGGCTGAGGCAAGAGAATCGCTTAAGCCCAAGAGTTTGAGGTTGCTGTGAGCTGTGATTTCACAGCACTCTACTGAGGGCAACATAGTAAGACTCTGTCTCAAAAAAAAAAAAAAGAAAGAAAAAAAATTTTAAGCTAATAAAGCTAAAGCATCTTATAGTACTTGTGCTACACCAATGTTTATTTCCCATTTTTCATGAAAATAAATGTATATTATATGTATTTTATATCACATTTCTCCCTTGAGAAAATTAGTTTTGATTTATGTAAAGTTTGAATCATATAGGATTAAGAATCCAACAACCTTTCTGAAGCTCCCTCTAAATCCAAGCTCCAAAGTATGAATAATTGCATGTTTGTTCAGATCCTTAGAATACTCTGAAACACATTTCCAATAGCCCACTCTGTTTTCCCGGAAAATGGAGGAACTCAGTAGCAAATAGAAAGAAGCTAAATTCCCTGTTCAGTTTTGACACTGACATCTTATTTTTGATTGAGTTAGTTGTACTGATTTGGTTAATTTTACATAGCCAGATTCTCACCTCTCTGGTACATGTATAATGTAGCTCCAGACTCTTCTCTGGTCTAGCGTACAAAGAAAATTAATTGGGCATGTCTGTACTTTATTATTGGTTATAAAGATTACTGAAATGTGAATTAAGGTGCCAGCCTTATGTAATTTACTTTTCTGTAATACTAAGGAGACTCAAATGTCCAGATTATAGTCATATTTTCAGATCTTCATTCATAGGAAATTTGTACTGAAAACATTCTGCAGGAATAAGTTCCTAAATCAAAGAAAATGTCTGAATAAATCCATTGAATATTATGCTTTAATTCATGTTTATATGCTAGTAATTATAAGTTTAAGAAAATATATATTGATCTATGTAAAAATCATATTTTTGTTAATTATGAACTAGATGGGGAATATCTGTTTTGATGTGCATATTTTAAAATATGTAAATAGTATACACGTCATGCTGTAGTTTATTGTATTTCTTTTTTTAACTAATATTGTGACAGATTATTTTTTATATATTCTATACACAAATCCCTCCTTAGATATATGATTTGCTAATGTTTTTATCGTTCTTTGAGTTGCCCTTTCATTTCTTGAAAAGGTGCCCTTCGAAAGACAAAGGTCTTTTTTGTTTTATTTTTATTTTTTGTTGTTGTTTTTTGAGGCTAGTCAAGTGAAGCAGTGGGAGTGGACAAGGAACAATGGAATTTGTAACTGATTGTTATCAATTAGTTGTAAAAACCACTGCCCTTGGATCAGCCAAGGCAAAAGCTTTAATTTTTTTTTTTTTCCGAAGCTTTTGGTCAGGGCCAGGTTTGAACTGCCTCCTCCGGTATATGGGACCAATGTCCTACTCCTTTGAGCCAGAGACCACCCCAAAGGCTTTAATTTTGATGAAATCTTACCTAATTTTTTCTTTTGATCACAGCTTTGGTGTCATACATAAGAAATTTTGGCATGTTCAAAGTCATGAAGATTTATACCTTTTTTTTCTTTCTTTCTTTTTTTTTTGATAGAGTCTCACTATGTTGCCCTGGGTAGAGCTCTGTAGAGTCTCACAGCAACCTCAAACTCTTGGGCTTAGGCAGTTCTCCTGACTCAGCCTCCCAAGTAGGTGGGACTACATAATGCCAGCTATTTTTTGTTCCAGTAGTCTTTGTTTTAGCTGGCCTGGGCCAGGTTTGAACCTGCCAGACTCAGTGTATGTGGCTGGAGCTATAATCACTGTGCTATGGCCACCAAGCCCATACATATTTTTTTTTTTAACAAGTTTTATAGTTTGTGCTCTTATGTTAGGTCTTTGATTCATGTGAGTTAATCTTTGTAGATGATGGTGAGATAAGAGTCCAACTCCTTTCTTTTGCATGTTGCTCCTCAGTTTTCCCAGCAACATTTGTTCAAAAGACTTTCCGTAGTTAAATGGTTTTGGCACCCTTGTCAAAAATCATGTGACCATATATGTATGGATTTATTTCTTCATTCTAAATTATATTACATTCCACTGATCCCTAAGGCTATTTTTATCCCAGTACTACACTGTCTTGATTACCATTGCTTTGTAGCAAGTTTTGAAATTCTTAAGTGTGAGTCCTACTTTTTTCCCTCCCCCCCCAGATTATTTGGGCTATTCTGGTTCCCTTGCAATTCTATATGAATTTTAGAGGCAACTCTCAGTTTGTACCAAGAACAGTCAGCTAGAATTCTGATAGGAAATTATGTGGAATCTTAGATCAGTTTGGGTAATATTGCCATGTCAATCATGTTAAATCTCCCTATCCTAGAACATGGAATGTTTTGCTATTTAAATAGGTCTTTTTAATTCTTCCCAAAGTGTTTTTAACTTTCAAAGCAAAGGTTTTGTACTTCTTTTGCTAACTTATTCCTGATTAGTTCATGCTATTGTGAATGGAATTGTTTTCTTAATGTTCATGATCATTTCTTGTATATAGAAACAACTGATTTTTGTGTGTTAATTTTCTATCTTGTTGCTTTGCTGAATTAATTTATTATTTCTAATAGTTTGCATATGTGTGTATAATTTAGGATTTTCTGCACATAAAATCCTGTCATCTCCTAACAAAATTTTACTATTTTCTTTCTAATTTGATGGTCTTCCTTTGCTTTTTCTTGTCTGCTTGCTCTAACTAGAACTTCTTCCTTCTTTTTTTGGATACCGCTTGATCATCTTACTTACTGTAAACTCGTGCTATTTTACTGTTTTCTGTTCTGTTTTCTATTTTACTGATTTTGGTTCTTTATTGTTTTCTTTATTCTATTTCCTTGGGCTAATTTTGCCTGTTTTTTTTTTTTTTTTAATTCATGGTTACATGAGTTGCTTTTGTACAGTTTGAGTCAAAGTTGTAAGTGTGCCCAGCACCCAGATTGTGTATATTGTACCCATTGTGAATTTTTCCTTCATTCCTGTCCCCTCCCACCTGCTTGCTTTCCCTTGATTTTTACTACCACATATGCACATGGGTATTGATCAATTAGTTCCAATTTAATAGTGAGTACATGTAGTGTTTGTTTTTCCATCCGTGTGCTACTTCAGTTAGAATGGTCTCCAGTTCCACTGAGACTGTTAGAAAAGGTATTAGTTCACCAATTGTTTAATGGCCAAGTAGTACTCCATGATGTACATGTACCACATTTTATTAATCCACTCACGCATTGATGGGCACTTGAGTTGATTCCCCTTCTTCACAATTGTGAATTATGCTAGTTTTATGTTGAATAGAAGTGGAAGCATTGTCTTACTCTTAAGCATAGAGGGAAATCTTTCAGTCTTTCACCATTGAGTAATATATTAGCTGTGAGTTTTTAATATACGTCCTTACCTCTTTATTTTTTCTGTACATCCAAGTTATCACCTGGTGTCATGAAATATTTCCTTTAGCATTCCTTAAATGTAGACATAGTGGCAGTGGTTTTTCTCACTTTTGTTTACTTGAAAATGTCTTTGAACCTTTAATTTTAAATAATTATTTTAATGGAAAATAGATTTTTGCTCTCAACACTGTGAATTTTATTTCAGTATCTTATGGCCTCTATTGTGCTAGTGAAAATAAGCTAGTAATGACATTTTTGTTCTGTACTTACGTAATGTAGGGGCTTTTTGCTGTTGTTGTGATTTATCTTGTTAGCTTTGGCAGTAGTAGTTTGATTATGATATGCCTATGTGTAGCCTTCATTATTTATTCTATTTGTGGTTCATTGAGCTTCTTGTAGCTGTGAGTCAATTTTTTTCAACAAAGTTGAAATTTTTTTATTATTTCTTCAAATATTTGTCTGCCCTTTTTCTTCCTTTGCTGCTTGTTCAACTCTAATTATCCTTATGAGTTATGAAAGCTATTTTTAACACATAGTTTTAAACTTGGGAAAAATGCTTGGAAATAAAAGAGGAAGTATGAATGAAATGCCACAATTTTCTGAGACTATTTAGTTCCTTACATATGCACACACATAACATAACTCATTAGATTTACAGTGGAACATATTAATATTACTTGTCCTTTTTCTGTCTTTATAACATCTGTTCCTAGGTGCCTTTCCTCCCTCTGCTATTTATGCACGAAAAGACCTGCTACAGCGACCTGCCCATATTGCTACCAAGACTTTCCAAGCCCTTCGCATATTTGTGAATAATGAGCTCAATGAACTCAACACAGGACTGAAGACTGCTCAGAAGTTTCTGAGACCTGGTGGTCGTCTCGTTGCCCTCTCCTTCCATTCACTAGAGGATCGCATCGTTAAACGGTTCTTGCTTGGAATAAGCCTGGCGGAAAGGTTTAACCTAAGTGTTAGACAGAAGGTAATAAGAAAATCAAAATCGTGTTTAGGTCATGAAAACAAGGAAGGAGTCTCTATAAATAAAGCTCCTTTAATGTGGGAATTGATACACAAAAAGGTACTTACCCCAGAAAATAAGGACGTACAGGATAACCCCAGAGGGCGCTCAGCCAAGCTTAGAGCAGCTATCAAATTATGACACAGTTACCCCATCTTACTCTTTAAGTTTTTCTTCACAGTTTCTCGAATTTTTTTTCCTTGTGATGTTCTGAATGGCTTAGTAATTGTTTTAAGTGTGGGACAGTCTAAATTGATGGCATTTTTTTTTCCTCAAAAATAAATTAGGAAATATTACCATTACACAGTAAGTTCAACTCAGGAAGCAGCTGCAAAATGTGTTTATCTTTGCGTTATATTTAACTTTTTTTTTATTGAGACTGATTCTTATTCTGTTGTGCTGGCTAGAGTGCAGTGGTGTCATCCTAGCTCACTGCAACTTCAAATACCTGAGCTTAAGCATTCCTCCTGCCTCAGTTTCTCAAATAGTTGGGACTATAGGGCACCACCATACTCAGCGAATGTGCCACCACGCTTGGTTAATTTGCTAATTTTTTCTATTTTTAGTAGAGATGGGGTCTTACTTTTGTTCAGGCCAGTCTTGAACGCCTGACCTCAAGCAATCCTCCCACCTCGACCTCCCAGAGTGCTAGGATTACAAATTTGAGCCACTATTCCTGGCCTTTATATTTAACTTTTGAAATGCAGTCCTTTCTCTGGCCAAGAAATTAAAAAATAAAAAAAGAATACTATGTTGTATTTATCTAAATATATAAACTCAGTCTGTAAGGAGAAAGATATTATAGTTATATTTGCATGCCCCAATTTCTGAATTTAGATATTCAAATTTGCAACAGACTTCCTTTGGATCAAATAATTAATAATGATCATAGAATGAATTTTAATTTCCCTACTTGTGAATAATTAATTACTATGGCTTTTTCAAATCTAGACTTTACACAGATTTTAAATTTTTAAATATTTGTCTTAAAATACATCATATTGATAAATTTCATTATGGAAATTATACATCATTTTAAAGGTGTTTTTCAATGTGATATGGGCCATTTTTTCATGTATTATAAAATAAAGCTGTAGAATTCTCATGGAGCATTGTTTTACAAAACTTATATTTAATGTCAGTTGTACTTTTTTTTTATTGTTTGGAATCACTAAGGGTACAAAGAATTAGGTTACACTGATTGCAGTTGTTAGGTAAAGTCCCTCTTGGAATTGTGTCTCAGCCTCTGAGAGGTGTGCCATACACCATGACCTCCCCCACCCTCCTCCCTCCGCCTCTCTCCCTGATCCCTCATTAGCCCAGAATCTCTGACGAGAAGCTTGGATTTTTTAATTGAGCTATCCAAAATAATTCAGCCATGTCAATTTGAAATAGAAAACTATTTAATGTAGTAAAATAAGTGCTTCCTTAATGTTTTTATATAGGTATAGATACTGTGATAATAGTAAAAAATGTTTATTCGGGAAAAATATACTTGGTAGAGAATTCTTGAACAAATTCAAGAAATTGATTTATAATTCACATGGAAACTTTATGTATATAAATATGTCCTTCTAATTATTCAGTTATTCAGCAAGTACTGAACATTTCATTAGAGAAACAAAGTGCAATATGCATGGTCTACACTACCTGTCCTCCTGCCTTACCCTCCCACAGTCACCGCTACACCTGGCTAATATTTTTATTTTTTGTAGAGATGGAATCTTACTGTTTCCCAGGCTGGTCTCAAATGCCTGACCTCAAATAACCCTTCCGCCTGGTCCTCCTAAAGTACTAGGATTACAAACAAGAGCCACTGCACCGGCCATAAGAGGTTTTTAAACCTAATTTTTGTTTTAAAGAAGAAGCATAAATAATGAATCTGTACTGCATATTTTTAAAAACTCATTTTAATTTGAAATTTCTCATCCAAAAACTATGAGACAATTCTGAATAGGACATAATGGTTAAAAAAAAGAAATATATATATGTATTAATTCAATAAGCATATATTTGAGGCTAACTAGGAAGAAATTTAAAAAATCTCCTCCTTTTATCTTACTTCCCCTTTCCCTTCTCTGTTCACATTGATATGTGAATTTCTTATGCTAACTGAGGTGACATTAATTTATATTTCATCTTAAATACGGGAAAATATATTAGATAATAATGGCATGTACAATGGCAAACTAAGCCCTACAAGTTAAAATCTTTATAATTGATAAAAATCGATGAAGAATTGCTTCTAGTTAAATTTCTGGAATGTTTATTTTAGTACAGCTGTTTTTCTATTCAGTGTTCATAATTGCTGCAATGTTCTAGTAGATGCATTTTGTATAAGCAGCATTCCATAGCAGAAATTGTTAAAGCATAAAAGTAATTTTATGAGGTATTTGATAAAAATGTATATAATGACCGAAATCCTGATTAGAGATAAATTTTTCTTAGAACCACAATGCCATATATTTAATGTTGAATGAAACATGGTTTGTAAAAATCGATGACATGTTCTAAAGAAGGTGGGTTGTATTATAAGCATAACAATGTTTATAGTAATTCCTCAAATTTCATCTGTTTATAGATACTATTTCCAACTAATGTTTGATAACACAGAATGATCTGCAGAAATGCTAAGAGAAAGTGTAAGTGCAAATTATTTCTTAAAAGTCTCATTAAACAGTGTAGATTTTCAAAGCCATTCATGAGAATTTATGATGCAAGATACAATGGTCATTGTTTATAATGTATATTATTAATATAAAATTCTTTACATACTTTTTAAATATACATTACTTTCTTCTCCCATAGTCTACCCAGATTAATAAGCAACAAAGCAAAGGAATAGAATTTAATGCTCTGATCTACAAAGTAGAATATATCTCTTTGGTAGCATTATATCTCCTTAAGTAATTCTTTAGCTTAGATACTGAACAAGTTTTCTACCATTAGCAATTGCCATATTAAACACAGCATTACCCAAATACTAGAATACAAAGCTGAAATCAAACAAGAGAACAGGCTCCATATCTGATCCTTGAGTAATTGCTTAATTTCATTAAACTCTTTTTGTTAGCCAATGATATTTGTCTTACATAGATAAGGATTTATGTTCTTCAATAATCAAATGTTATGAATCCTTATTCTTTTACAAGGAAAAGTACTATTAAAGTCTTACAGGTGCTAAATGGAGGAGGAGACTGTTCCAGTATTATACAATATAACACTATTGGCTGTCGACTTAGAAAACCAGAAGTTTCAATTCCAAGTCTGCAATATTAGCTGAATATATGAATGTAGGCACTCTATTTAATGTCATGAATTCTCATCTGTTTCATTTAAAAATAAGGATAGTATTGGTACTTTCTCATTAGGTTTCTGTGAATCAAGTAGAGGATAATAAATGTGAATGAACTAGAAACTACAAGGAGAAAAGGAGGTCATCCAAACATTCCTGTAGTTTGGATATGATTTCTTTGACCCCTCCAAATCTTGTGTTGAAATTTGATCTCCATTGTTAGAAGTGGAACATAATGGGAGATGTTTTTGTTATGGTGACACACCCTGTCACGAATGGCTTGGTGCCATCCTTTTGGTAATAAATGAGTTCTCTCTCTGTTACTTCCAGTGAAAGCTGGTTGTTGAAAAGAACTCCTCCCTCCCCTTTCTTGCTTGTTCTTGTCATGTGATCTCCACATACCAGCTCCCCTTTACCTTCTGCCATGAGTGGAAGCAGCCTGAAACCCTCACCAGAAGAAGATACTAGTGCCAGGCTTCATGTCAACCTGCTGAACTGTGAGCCAAATTGACCTTTTTTCCATATAAATTGCCTAGTCTCATAGAAACACGGACAGGCTGAGACCATGCATTTAAAGCATTTAACACTATTCTGGGCACATAGCAAACACTTAGTGAATCATCTTATTTTGGAAAAGATTTACCAAAACGTAACTTAGATTTCTGGACACTATGATTAAAGATATTTGTGTTTTATTACAAGTAGTTTTAAGTGCAGGCTCTGCAACACTAGCAGCAACTGATTGGATTATAGTCAGTTTATTATTTGGGGATTTTATTCCCATTTATTATTTATTTAACTCCCCCAGTGTTTACTATACCTCAACAGGATGCAAAAAGCACACAGTCATTGCTCTTGTGGCATTTCCATTTATAAGAACACAAGATGGTATAAAAAATACCAACTGCTGAAGTTACCTGACATTCATTTAAATTGAATAAAGTATTTGTCTTCCTACACCTTCATATCAGTAAGTGACCAGCCTACGTGGTCTTTATAGTGACATTCTCCAAAATGCATTTTGAGAAGGCAAAGGAAATAAATAATTTGTGAGTTATTAGATGGAAGATTTTTATAGGACCATGAAAAACTTTCTACTTTTTCACTCTAAAACCAGTAAGAAGAGGCTAAGGGAAGAGGCTAATAAAAAGTATATGTTGTAGGTCTTAAAGGAAAAAGAACTCATGGAGATGAGAACTACAGTCATGAGCCACATAAGAACATTTCAGTCAATTCAGTGGTGGTCTCATATAAAGAAATTTTTGTACAGCTATACAATATGTATTTTAAACTATGTTTTATTATTAAAGAGTCCAAAAGTTTTAAAAAAATGAAAGTTTATAAAGTAAAAAGTTACAGTAAATTAAGGTTAGTTTATTAGTGAAGAAAGAAAATTAGCTTTTACAAATGTAATGTAGCCAAAGGGAACAGTGTTTATGAAGCCTTCAGTCTTACAAGGTAACATCTTAGGCCTTCACATCCACTCATCACTTACTCATTGACTCACCCAGAGCAACTTCTAGTCCTCCAAGTGCCATTCATGGTAAGTGCCCCAAACACGTGTACCATTTTTTTTTTTATACTTTCTACCATATTTTCACCATACCTTTCCTTTGTTTAGATAAACAAATATCATTGTGGTAACAATTGCCCACAATACTCAGTACTGTAGCATGCTGTACAGGCTTGTAACCTAGGAGCAATAAGCTATCCCATTCAGCCCGGGTATGTAGTAGACTGTACCATTCAGGGTTGGTGTAAGTGCACCCTCAAGCTTCCAAAATGACATGGACATGTATTTCTCAGGGTGTAGCACCATTGTTCAGCAATGCATATATTTATACTTGGAATGAGCGTCTGATCTTTCCTTTTACAGACCCAGGAAATAGCTATCATCAGAACTAGATTCTTGTAATTTGCACTTCTCATCATTTGTAAATCTCTTCTTGTATCCCTACTTTGTGCATATATGCCTCTGTTTCATCAGAAAGCTTATCCTTGCTTCCTTTTTTTGCTCTCTCTTCTCCAGTGCTTAGTTCAATCAATTTTGCTTACCCTCTATAATCTGTAATCCCTTCTTTCCCCTCATTTTACAAATGTTCAGAAGTTCCCTGTGCTAAAAGCAAACAATAACAACTAAATCCCTCCCTAACTCTGTTTTTCTTACTAAAATACCACCCATTTTTCTGTTTTCTTTCATAACTTGATTTCTTAAAGGGACTCTGTACTACCTTCAGCTATTCACCTATTTTTTATTTATTCAGGTCCAATATATTATCTGTAAAATTTGTACTCTTAAAAGTCTGTGTTGGTGCTCGGCGCCCATAGCTCAGCGCGTAGGGCACCAGCGACATATACCAATGCTGGTAGGTTTGAGCCTGGCCCTGAACAGCAATGACAACTGCAACCAAAAAATAGCCAGGCGTTGTGGCAGGTGCCTGTAGTCCCAGTTACTGGGGAGGCTGAGGCAAGAGAATCGTTTAAGTCCAAGAGTCTGAGGTTGCTGTGAGCTGTGATGCCACGTCACTCTACCAAGGGCAACATAGTGAGAATCTGTCTCAAAAAAAAGAAAGTTTGTGATGGTTTTTGGTTACCAGACCCAACATCCTAATTACCATCTTGAGCTACTTGGTCTCTCTGCAACATTTGATAGTGTTGATCTATCTTTCCATAAAGTTTTTTTCTCCATTGCATTCTTCAAAATTGGTCCTTTTGTAGGTTTATCTCTCTACCAGTCTGATTCCTTCACTGAATTCTCATCTTCTGTCTACTCCATCAAGCTAGATCATGACTCATGGGATTTGTTTGTAAGATATAGGTAGCCATAGGAGTGCTCCATTCTTACCACAGTTAATTAGTCCAGGATTGTACTCATGCAAACTAGGATAATCCTGGCTACATGTGACTGGCCTAATCTAGAGCTTTCCTATTTTACTTAATTTTTTTTTTTTTTTATTTAACATGAAAAGATCTCTTGGGCCCACTTCTATGTCTGAAAGATATAAAAACTAAAAACTCTTCAGGGCCATATTGTCATTATGTAAAAAAATGTGACTCTAACTTTCTGAGAGAAAATAAAAAGACAGGAGTGGGGAGCTTCATCCCAGGAGCATTCACATTCCTGATCTCAGAAGTGTGTTCCAGCTCCTTCCCATGATTCAATTGTGCAAACTATTCTTAGATTCTATAAACCACTAATTTCTTTCTTTCCTTCCTCTCTTTTCCTTTTGTAGATGAAAGCAGTTCCGATTGGGTTTCTATTATTTGTAACCAAACCAGTAACAGGTTTAGAATAGATGACTTTTAAGGTTTCTTTCATCTGAATGTAAACAATATCTTAAAGTATGTTCTTCAACTTAATGTATTAACTGATTCATAAATTAGATTCTTCATGATCTTAATAACACTTTGTGAAATTTTTTGTGTGTGCGGTTGTACATTCCCCTTCTAGTTTCTAAGCAATACGGTATGTCATTAGTCTTTGTCTTTAGTCTTCCTAACCATATTTGATAATGTATGTCTGAACGAGACTGACTCCCAGAGCTTTCATTTACATGATGGCAAACATCCTACGTTTCTGCACAGTGCTGACTTGATAAGAAAAAGGGATTATGTACTTTTCCTGTATTTACATATATTCTTTATGATGCTGCTTTTCTCTTGAATGGCACCATACCTACTTTTGACTCTGTAAAATTATTGTTTTCACACAGAAACCCCTTTGATGATGAAGAAAACTATGCTTAAGAACCAGCCAGATGGCTTTTCCATTTCCTATTGTATATATACATATGTAATATTTTTTCATGGAGTTGAGAATGGTCAAAGAGAAGAACAAAACAAAAACCTATAGTGAATGTTGAACCCATCTAGTTACCCTAAAATCTATCATTGTTCCTTTGAAGAAATTCAACATTTGCCTTACAACTAAAGAATAAACATCAGCTGCTAGAGAAAGCTATTGAATTTCAAAATCCCTTTGAAATGTCACATTAACCTGTTTAACTTTCAGTCAGTTCTTTAAAGTCTCAAACAGTGCATGATGACTCCCAGATCTACAACTGCTTATATTTCTGTAACTTGAAAGTTTGTTTCCTTCGCTCTCAATGACTCTGTAGTGAATGAATCAGCACGGTTTGGGCTGGGAGAACTTTATTGCAGATGCAGCCTGTGCAGTTTTTCTGCAGGTTAGTTTAGTTTTTGAAGACTGAACAGGGTTGACTTGCTAACTCTGGTTATTTGACTAAAACTCTATAGCACTGGCCTTTGATTTAGCCCCCCAATTAAATTTTTTTTAATTTATTATTATTATTTTGTAGAAACAGAGTCTCACTTTATCACCCTCAGTAGAGTGCTGTGGTATCACACAGCTTACAGCAACCTCCAACTCCTGGGCTTAGGCGATGCTCTTGCCTCTGTCTCCCAGGTAGCTGGGACTACAAGTGCCCACTACAATGCCCGGTTATTTTTTTGTTGCAGTTTGTCCGGGACTGGGTTTGAACCTGCCACCCTCCATATATGGGTCTGGGGTCTGGCATCCTACTCACTGGGCCACAGGTGTCGCTCCCCCCCCCGTTAAATTTTGAACTTGTATTTATTTCATACATTATCTTTTATTTTGAGATATATAGAAATCAGGGAACAATCATTAGTCTATTATTTTACTCAACATCTATTGCATGTCTATTTCCTAGGCACTGGGTGGGGGTGAAAGAGTAAAAAGAAAAAGTGTGTCTTGTTCTTGAAGAGCCACAGTTATATGTATTATAGTTGGAGAGAGACAGACATATAAATTTTGAAAAGTTAGACTGTAACAGGGTAAATTCTATAATGGAGATTAAGTACTATGAGAGCCCAAAGAAATGAAGACATAAATGAAGTTTTCTTCAAGCAGAACTAAATTTAATATATCCTTTTAAATTAGGGTGAGAGCTCTAAGACTTTTGTGCTGAATCATTACTAGTTTAGTTTCCTGGGCCATAACCACCACCTGATGGCCTTTCCTTATACTGCCATTGACAGTGTTACCTGTCTTACACTTACTGTTAGTTGTTCTTGTTCACCCATCTCCATAACTTTGACTACTATAGTTTTCTCAAAATGCTGTCTATAGGAGAACCAGTCAAACATCATTCAGATTTCTATGACATGTGAAGGCACATGTTTCTATTATTAAGAATACTAATATTTGGAGACAGGGATGATCACCTAACAACGATTATGAAATAACCTGTCAGATGAACCATTCCTTTCTAGAATTAAGATTCTCAATATTTTTGAAATTGTGGTTCCTAGACCTTTGAAAATCTAATTAAAATTATAGCTTCTCTAAAGAAAAGGCACATATACACTAATTTTACATACAATTTTAAGAGATTTATGAAAACCCCTCAGGTCCATCAAAGAAACATGTCACAATTCAAGTCACATATTCCACTTAGGACACTGTGACATATGAAAGGTTAAAAGCTAAGAATGTCTGCTTTTTAACTTAATCTAGCTCTTCCATTATGGAGTGCTTCAAGCTCTATAGAAAATCTTAGAGAATCTCAATTTTGACATCAAAAAATTTGCTAGTGTCCGAGCAAAACTAATCTGGACCTACATAGAAATTATGTGCTAGCCACACAAAATGGAAGAGATTAATTTCTGAGGGCTTGAATATATTGCATATTTTAGAGTATTGCTGCCAAAGTATAATGCAAATCACAAATTTGAGCCACATTGTAACTTTTAACATTTGAGAAGCTATGTTGAGAAAAGTAAAATAAAACAGGTAAAATTAGTTTTAACAGCATAATCTAAACTAATATATTCAAAGTTATTTCAACATGTATTTGAAATAAAAATGAGATGTCTTATATTTTTGTCCTAAGGCAGGGATGTCCAACCTTTTGGCTTCTTTGGGCCACATTGGAAGCAAAATAGAATACACAAACACTGAAGTAAGCTGATAAACAAAAATAGGTCCGTGGATAATTTTTGTGATTTCTACCACCACGGATAAGCAAAAAAGTTCTCACATAATAATCCTAATTATACAGTGGCCTGTTCAAAGAGTATTTGAAAAAATCTTTTTTAAAATTCTCAGGCAATTGTTTACTCTCTAACAGCAGCTTTACTCTCTAAACTTATTTGAACAGCTTTTCCCTTCTTATCAATTTATCTAGCTTGGTGAGACAGACTGATTTTAGAAATATCCCCCTTTTTTTCAGTGCAAATTATATCTGCATGATTTCCATAAATTGATTAATAAAGTCACTGTCAGTAAATGGTTTTCATTTCTTTTTTGCTATTAAATACGCTACCACATAAATAGCTTTTACAATGGAAGTTCGTGATCATTAATACAGAAAATGTATATATCTAAGTGACAAAACATCTGTTTTTCATATTTTTTATTATAAAAGTAAAAGAAAAGTGGGCAACTAAAACTAGTGGGATATTTGACAATGGATATGAGAAACTAATGCATCTGTATCTGGTTGGATGGGAGTAGCTACAATTCTCAGTGAGATCTCAAGGTGCTCATCAGATACTTTAGTTCTACACTTGATCTTAAGCCCAAAGGCTGAGAAACAATAGATATTTTAGTTCTAATTTCACTCATCTGCTTCATTCATGAAAATAGTTGCTTGCAAATGTAGGTGCTGCAACAAATTGATGACATGAACAAGGCACTGTGAAGTGAAGGATACTTGGCCCTGGGACCTATGAAAGTCCAGTAAAGAAACATGATCAAATTTTTAAGTTGAGTGTCAGATTGCAGCTCTTTATATTCCATTTGAAAATTGACAGATAATGTGTTCATGTCAAATGAAAATGGAATCGCAAATGCACCAAAATATTATTTTCCCACAAATCTTGAAATCCTTTTTCAAATTCTTACATCAAAAAGCAAGGCTGCATATTTTTTGCTTTTCGCAGAACCACATTTGGCCAATGTGTCAAAATACATTGAATTGTCTTCATTTGAGCCTGCCATAATTTCAGTTTCATTTGGAGCACTGTTATAGTTTGAAACATTGTGTTGATAAATTGGTTTTCACCTTGAAGGTGCTTCTTTAACTCATTTAAATGAGTGATTAGGCCAGTAAAAATACTAAATCTGTTGCCCAGTTTTCATCATCAAGTTCTGACACAAATTTGGGTTTTGATACTATAAATGATTTGATGACATGTAAAAAATCATAAACTCTTTTTAACATTTGGCCTCAACTTAGCCATCTTCTGAAAAGTTAATGATGTTTACATAGTTCAGCATCAGTCCTTTTCAGGAATTCCTGGATTTGGCCATGATTCAATCCCTTGGACCTTAGGAAATTCACAATTTGGATGATGATTTGATGACATTCATTTTTTAAATATTTGCAGATAAATTTCTTTGATGTACTGTGTAATGGTAGTTCATCAAACCTCTCTCTTTTTATCTGCCATCGTCTGGGCACCATCAGTACCTATATCAGGTATGTTGACAATGGACACAGAAAATCTGTAACATATTTTTTACTGCTTCATATAAATCTCTTGATTTAGTTGTGTCTTTTAATGGCACTAAAAAAGTGACATGTGCATAATCAATACCTCTGATAAAAGTGGCAAGTTGAGCCATATTTGTAGCATCAATGCTATCATCCATCACCAAGGCATAAATTTAAAATCAGCTTTCCTCTCCAAACTTGTTTCAGTAGATTTTCCCTTTTCTTCAATTCACCTGGCTATTGTATGATGAGATAATTTGATTTTAGAAACATCACCTTTTTTTTCAGGGCAAATTATATCTGCCATGATTTCCATACATTGGTTAATGAACTCACTATCGGTAAATGGTATTTTTATTTTTTTTCTATTAAATATGCTACCACCTAACTAGTTTTTACAATGGAATCCGTCTAAGTTGTAACTTCTATAAAAATTTTTGTGGAGAAGACAGACTTTTTTCCAGTTCCACTGTTTTGTGGACTGGAATTAATGACACAATCCTTCATAGGCATGGAATTTGGCAGCATGTTTTTGCATATAATACCTTTTCAAATTATAGTCTTTGAAAACTTGTACAAATTCCTTATAAATAAAGCAGAGTACTTTACTGTTTCCTCAACAAAAAATTAGTCATCTCTCCACTTTTCACTAAACATACTTCCTTTATCCATCATTTTTATTTTCTGGGGTTCTGTTTTCTTTTGAGACATTGTAGAAGCCATGTTGAGATTAAATAATAATAATAGATTAGGGACTATATTTACTTTTATTATAAAAAATCGAGGCAGGAAGATAGAAAGCAAGGTTTGGGCCCTCTCACATCTCAGCTGCTGCTGCAGAGTGAGGCAGAAGGGTAATTGTAAAGCGTAGTAGGTGCTGTGGAGGTGCTGTGAAGGTATGGGAGTACCCTAAATAATCCAATAGAATGCTTACCTGACTTGTAAATAACATCAAATGCCTATTATTGCAGTGAGAGGTTGAAATATTGAAAATCGCTGCCTCACCAACTCACCACAAGCACATATCTCATCTGATGGTGTCAATTCAATTGTCTGGGCTGTAAGATAACACACTGGAACCTGCACACTTGCTGGCGCGACACATGCATACAAATTGGGAGAGCGTACATACATATGTGTATTTAACGTGACATTGCCACGTGATATTTTCATCTTCAAAGTTTAAGCTCGAGAACCGCACAGTCAAGTTCCACCAAAAAATCAGAAAAAAACTCTTTAAGTGTTTTATGTAAGTTTACAATTTCTTGTTGGGCTGCATTCATAGCCATCTTGGGCCACATGAAATCCACTAGCAGAAGGTTGTCTAAGGCTGCGATATCTGGGGCGTATTTTATGCTTAGAACACATCCCAGTTTGGGCTAGCTATGTTTTAAGAACTAAATCCGACAGCTATATATGACTTCCTTATAGCAATAATCGGTTTTTCACCTTTAAAGAAAAAATTATCTCTTCTACAATTACTGTCTGACAATGAAAAATAAACAGTTTATATTTTCTGATTCAGGAAATTCATATGTAATTCTGGGACCTACAACTGTAGCTTGAAGAAAAAGGACTATATTGTTTTGCTGCCCCACAAGTGAAAGAGTATGGGATCTGTGTTCACAAAAGCACCATGCAGCGACCCTGTTCTTAGAAGAAACTGCGTCTTTTCCTTCCTCTTCTCTGAAGGACTAATGGATTTGGTGCCCTTACAAAAAAGTCTTAAAAACAACATGAACGAAACATCTTTTCACCAAAATCGAGCAAATTCATAGCAACACCTGTCTTAAAAATTGCTTCTGGGCAACTGTAGCAGGATTACTCCTCAGGTCAAAATTAAAAGATGAGTGTATATTCTGGGTAAGTCACAACATACATGAAGCCAGGAAAGACATTACTATGAAATATATTTAAAACACATGACTATTAAAAAAAAACAAAAAACGAAATTCTTCCTTCCCACCTCCCTCATCACACTGAGAATATTGCTATACTTTTCAAGTACTGTAGAGCATTTAATGAAATAATCTTGAAGACCAAATGCAACAGCTATTTTAAAGATACATCTTTAGCATGATTCCTCAGTTAATCTCTTGTATGCATCCCATTTTTGAAATAACAATTTTCTTGCCATTGAATGAGAAAACTCCCTCAAATTCTTCCAGGCACCAATTTTTTACCCAATTAAGTGCTCTGTTGTGTTTTTAAATGGCATCATTTGGAACAGGCACATCATCCTTTGAGGAAAGGGCACGTTGTTAAAGTTTTTAAAAGCAATACTGGACATCTTGAATCTTTTTTCTCAGAGTTGGAAAACTCAATGCTAGCAGTTAATAAATGTTAATAAGATTTTTTTTTAAAAAAAATAGTGGCTACAATATTACAGGGTTAATTGCATTACTCACTGAAAAAAATGCAGTGAGTCATAGTTTATAGGTGTTTCTATGCCATTTGGAGAACTTTTCAGGCATTTGATAAAAAAAATGAGGGTGCTCCAAATCTGATAAAATGAGTCTAGAAAGACAATTTCCTTTCTTTAATAGGGTTGGGAAAATTTGCAATTAAGAACAGGCTAAAGCAACTTGAAATTGTGTTGTGAGTTCATAGTCTTTTCAAACTCATAAGGATCCAAACAGAATCAGTTGATTTCAGTAGTTCCCAATATTTTTAAAATCTAGAATACTTTCGCTGTTTTTCATTACCAAGTTTTCTCCTACAACATGAGTCCAGTGTTTAAGAAGAAATGTGTTTTTCTACTAAATACAAAGAAAATTTATATCCCCGTTTTTATTAAAGGCATATACAGTTACTAACCAGCTTCTGTTTGTTCAGTGTACCACAACAGGATGAACCAAATAACTCCAGGGGAAAGACAGTTACGTAATATTGAGGTTAGCCTTCACAGATGGACCAAAGGCTAAAAACAGAAGACTTAACCACATTAAGAAGGCAAAGCAAATTGGTAGGCTCTCCAAAGTTAGATGTCCATGTTTATTAAATGCAGATTGACAAATACGGTCACAGCCTAGTTCAAAAATGTGCATGACTCTTTTGTAAACTAAAAGGAAATTAATAGTTGAGAACAAATGTGAAGTATTAAATGCTTGCATTTAAGCTCCTTTGCATGTCTTCCTGGAATCTTCTTCACTTCTTCTGCCACTTAAATCTTGGATTTAAGGCTCGGTGCCTGTGGCTCAATCGGCTAGGGTGCCAGCTACATACACCTAAGGTGATGGGTTCGAATCCCCAGCCAGGGCCTGCCAAACAACAATGATGGCTGCAACCAAAAAATGGCCAGGTGCTGTGGCGGGCGCCTTGTAGTCCCAGCTACTTGGGAGGCTGAGGCAGGAGACTCGCTTGAGCCCAGGAGTTGGAGGTTGCTGTGAGCGTGATGCCATGGCACTCTACCCAGGGGGATAGCTTGAGGCTCCGTCTCAAAAAAAAAAAAAAAAAAAATCTTGGATTTAAACACTTTGCTCCCCTTCTATCCTTGGGAGCATAATTTGACCAAGGGTCCAGGCTTCCTCACTTTGAAGTCCATTCTTGCATTTTCACTGAGGCTATGCCTCATTTCCATGAGGTATTTCCCACCAATGATTAAGTGAGTTGGGAATACTGGCAGAGGGGTCTATATTGTCATTGATTTTTGGCTCAGGGATTCAAAAAATGGCTTTGCTGACCTGCCGCTCAACCTTCCTTACCTCTCTTTCACTTGGGGCCAGACTTACATTATAATCTCTTGGTTCTCCCAGACATTAACTCCCTTCCTATTTCTTTTCATACAGACATTTCTTTTAATAAATGCCTGTGAATTTAATCCTGCAATGCCACCTGCTTCTCAGAGGACCTGGACTAAAACATACAAACTCGTCTGCCTGGCTGCAACTGCTCTGTGTGAACTCTGTATGCACCCAACCACTGCAGTGCCCCCACAGAATTTTACACCTTTGAAAATGCTTCTTCCACCTAGAATGATTTCCCCTCTAGTTTATGTGACAAGTGCTTCATGTTACAAGACTGTATCTAAGTTGTCTCCTTTAGTAAAGCTTTCCTGACATCTCTAAACAGAATTTAGAGAGTCCTCCTCTTGTATCCATACTTTAATTGACATTTAAAGTATTCTTGAAGATAGGTCAGTTGTTTTTCAGCATATCCTTCAGTTTGGGTTTGTTCACTGTTTCCCCATGATTAGACCCAGATAATGCATTTGGGTCCAACTGTCACACTTCCTATATTCTTTTCATTACATCCTATCAGATTGCACATCATGTCTGCATTTCCCGTTACTCATGGTGTTCATTTTGATCACTTGAGTCAGAGGAGAGCCACCAGGTTTCAGTGCTTTCTGTTCTCTTTGTAATTAACAAATAGTTTGTAGGCAGGTACTTTAAGACTATAAAAATCTTTTTCCTTTCTTCACTTTCACCTACTAGTTTTAGTATCCATAGAAGTTTCTTGCCTGGGTTAATTATGCTTATTTGCCAAATGGTGATTTTCTAAAACAGTATTCCTTCTAGATTTAATTGAAGGCTTTCCACTGTAATGAAGAGCTTTCTCTTCTACCCATTTATTTAGCTATTCACTTATTTATACCAGTGAAGTACTAGTTTATTCAATAGGTTATAATACATTATCAGATTATTACTTTAATTCTCCATTTGTACTTTAATTTGACCAGCGGGAATCAGCTCCTTCAAGCTTATAGTTTTGTTCTTTTGATATGTCCTCATCCTTCTTTGAGCATTTCCTTGCTTTCTATTATGAGAGATGTCTCAGGCTCATCACATTTTTTTCCTACTCTCAGCTTTAGATTCAATCATTCCTTTAAGGAGTCCTGGTTAATTTTAGTATTGAAAACCAAGATATGAGCATCAGGTGCTCATTACTCCTAGAGTACCACTGCTCTCAGGCCCTTTCAGCAAGCAGCGAGGAGGCACACACGTATCTACATCTATATTTATTTCTATGTTTATCTATAATGAAAACTGTTAGTTCACTCTGGTACCTTCAGTTCTAACCCACTGAGAAGAACATTTTCATTTCCCTATAAGTCTCCATCTCCAACTCTTACAGCAATTTTTATTCTGACTTAGAATATTTCCTTTGTAAATATTTTTAAGAAAAAAGTTGTTAAAATTAAAAAAGATTACAAATGGCAGTGATGACTTCAAGAATATAGAATGGTACAGAAGGAGTTGCATAGTTGATGAGACTTTCACAAAATGACAGATTTCCCAGATATCTTACAGAGTCACTTTCTTCCCTTTAAAAAAGTTTCTCCTGCTACAGTGGAAGTGGCTAGCAATATTAGATAAACTATTGGATACAAACACTAGCCTTTCCTCTGTACTTCTTCCATTTGTACTTTTTTCCAAACATCTACTTATATACCTACCAAGTGCTATGTGCTCCGGCAGCTGATAAGAAACAACTTCTGTCTCCAAAAGAGAAGTGACCATCATAATGGGATCTATGGTACTGTTTATAAATCTGTCCATAATTTCTTATTTATGGCTTACAGAAATCTGTCTTACAAATGATGGTCAAAATTCATAAATCCATGATTTGAAAGAGGATAATTTCAGAGTGAAAGAAGTAAGCAGAAAGAATGAAGTGGGTAGCATTTGTATTTTACTATGTCCATGTGGTTTGGGTTGTTGTATTTGTTTGTTTTTTTATTTTAGACAGAGTCTCTATTGCCCCAGGTTCAGTTTCCCTGGAGTCTGCGTAGCTTACAGCAATCTCAAACTCCTGGAATAACTGGGACTACAGGCATCTGCCATGCCTGCCCAGCTAATTTTTCTATTTTTAGTAAAGATGAGTTCTGGCTCTTGCTTAGGCTGCTCTTGAACTCCTGAGTCAAGGAATCCCCTCACCTTAGCCTCCCAGAGTCCTAGGGTTACAGGCATAAGCTATTGCACTCTGCCTATCTGTAGTTTTTAATAAATAAAAATAGCTTTATTACAGAACTATATCTGATATTTAAAAAATAAAAAGGCCATCCTTACTCTATCATTTAAACATATTTAGTGCTGTTTTAATCCAAACTTACTGAAACAGTCTTGTAGAAAATTCTTTATATTGGTATTTCTAAATGATAATACACTCCTACTTTTGCTCTACTTCCCTTTGAATTCATGTCTTTTTATGGTCAAACTACCAACCCCTAATGGGGAATTCATTTTGTATCTCAGCTAGTACATTGTCAAAGGGCATTAAGATAGTACAAAAATTGATGCTATCAATCAATCAACTGGTATTCACTGACTGGGCACTATCAGGCAAAAATATCTGTCCCCAAGGAGTTTATAATGTATTGGAAGGAAATAAATTACACTTAACTAGAATTTTGAGAAGCAGAAATGACAAACTCCCACATGAACATTCTGTACTTTAACTATTAAAATATACTCATTGTAGGTCACTGGTTATCAAGCAACTTTTCAGAACAAGGATTTCCCATTCTCCCATATCCTACCTAGATTTGAGAAGTTTAGTCAGTAGGAAAGTAGAGTGAACTCCATAATTTCTTCTTACAGGGTGGAGCAATAGCAGCAGGGTCTACTTCCCTTGTAGACCTAATGGAATTTAAGATGGACTACTTGAAGCTATGAACTTAGCAACAATTATTTAGGAATAGGAATAAGCAACATGAACATCTGGGATCTTAGCTCCTTGTCCCACATCTCTGTAACAGCATCCACCTCACTGGGGAGTCAGTGAGTTACTGCATATATAAGAGTCTGTTGTAAACATTGACATACTATTGAAGTGTATGGGGCTATATAGTCCCCATGAGTCTGTACAGTTTGCTGCTTAAGCCATAGACATGTGTCTTTACATTTGAGTACAATTAAGTATTATATAAACATAGGCAATTTAAGTATGACAGAAAAAACAGTCACCAGAGCCATACTTAATGGCTGGATGAGGCACAGCAGGAAATGTACAGCTGAGCAAAATCATCACAGGCAGCACTGAGCGGTCTTAAATAAAAGCAGCTCAGGGTTATGGAGGCTCTAAAGCCGAAGCTTGAGAGAGATTCTTTAAGTTTTGAAGCTCATTTTGCCTGAAGCCATGAACCTAGTCACTCTTTCTGCCTTGATTTCTCTTATAAAGGTGTCATAGCTACAGAGGTGAAAAGCTGCCCTATAGAAGAAGAACAAAGTTTCAGGGATTGTGATTTTTTGTGATGTAATTTATTATTCTGTCTGCATAAAATCTACTTTCTTCCTATGCAATTTGAGCTTGAAAATCTGAACTCCTTTGGAAATGGCCCAGGGCTAACACATACCTCTTCACAGTACAGGTGAGAAAATGCTGTCTGGCCTTTCTGCTGGAAAGAGGGATCCTGAGCCTGAGCAAGTTTTAAAAATCATCAGCACAAAAGTGATTGAGATGACCTTGTCTGCCTGGGCCACCCACAAAACATTTCTCTGCCAGTCCATAGGGACAAGACTCAACCCCACATTCTCCTTTTAACCCAACTTGTATGAAATGTTTTCAGTTACCACCTTTACGTGGAAAAATGGACATAATTTCCTCCCTCATTCACTGTTCAAAATTTCCCACTTTTCAGTGAATTTTAGAATTTTCTAAGCCTTGTCAATCCAAAGGCTTATGAACAAAAATTCCATGTGAAGAATGTCATTTATGTGGTAATTTGGAACTGTCTTGCAGGTTAATAGTCAAGACCAGGCCCTCCTGGTCTTTGGGGGAAATCCACCATTAAGTTGGTTAAATTCCTGAAGCCTCAGTTTCTTCACTGCTAGAAAGCCATGTCATTATACCTGCCCTCTGTATCTGTGGGTTCCACATCTGAGGATTCAACCAGCTGTGAATAGAATATATTTGAAATATATTAAAAAACACAAAAAATGTGTATAGCATTTACATTGTTTTAGTTATTATAAGTAATCTAGAGAGTATTTTAAAGTATATGGGAAGATGTGTGTAGGTTATATACAATTACTATACTGTTTCCTGAAAGGGGCTTGAACATTGTGGATTTTGATATTTGTGGAGATCCTGGAACCAATCCTCCAGGGATACCAAGGGACAACTGTACTTAACAGGTTTGTAGGACAATCTAATAAAAGAATGTGTATCATGACCACATACCTTTCTAGCTTTGTCTTACCCATCTTTTCCTTTGGTTTTTACCCTCCTGGCACAGTAACTGTCTTTCTCTTGCTTAGAGGCATCAAACTGTTTCTTAGGGCTTTTCCATGTGTTCTCTCTACATGTAATCTGATGCCTCAGCTATTTTCTCCTTCCTTTCTTTTAGGTCTTAGCTCATATGTTACCCTCTCAGAGAGCTCTTATCTTCCACCTTAAGTTGCCTCTGCTGGATATTTGGGATCTCATAACCTTGCTTTTATCTCTCATCGCATTTTGGGGGGAGAGGACAAAGTCTCACTATGTCACCCTCTGTAGAGTACTATAATGCCACGGCTCACAGCAACCTCAAACTCTTGGCCTTAAGTGATTCTCTTGTATCATCCTCCCAAGTAGTTGGGACTACAGGCGCCTACCACAATGCCCGCCTATTTTTTGTTGTTGTTGCAGTTATCATTGTTGTTTAGCTAGCCCTGGCCGGGTTTGAACCCACAAGACTTGGTGCATGTGGCTGAGACTTGGTGCACCGTAACCACTGTGCCATGGGCACCGAGCCATCATAGCATTTTTTTTTTTAACAATCTGATTTTTTTGTTTTTTTGTTTTCTGTTCTTTATTTTCTGCCTTGTCTCACTAGATTTCAAGATCTTTGACATCAGTTTGTCCATCTTGTTCACTACAGTACTCAAGGCAGCTAGCTAGTACAGTGCCTGGTACACAGTAGGCAATAAATATTTGTTGAGTGAATGACATGAGCCCTCTGTTTATAAAAGCCTATGGGAAGGTTAGTGTGAACATTGTGAAATAGTGAAAAAGTAAAGAAATATGGGAAAAGAAATTGTTCAAGCTTATTTATGCAGAGGCACAGAGGAGATAGGAGAAGCCTCTCTGCAGGAAAGATTCCAAAGGCCAGGGATTATTTAGTGAAAAAAAGCCAAGCAAGGAACTCTAGCTGGAGCAAGACAATAGCCTGGCATTTTCTGACCCCAAAGGTGACTCCTGTCAAAGCAGTAGCATGAATTCTCATTTGGCAGAGCATTTTTAGGCCAGATGAACCATGCCAAACCAAAGGCTTGGGAACAAAAACACTGGTTGAATAATGTCATGTCGTAGAACAAGCTGAAATTATTTCACAGGTTAATACCAGCATCTCTTGGTATTTAGCGCTAAGACTTCTTCAACCCCTAATTTTTCATCTTCAAATTAATTGGAGACCCAGATGGCATCCTGGCTGAACCAGGATGTGCTCCTGGGAAGAAGAGGCATTACCTGGCATGATGGTGGCTGACAAGCCCAGGTGTGCTGGCCTCAGGGCTCATTTCTTGAGGAGACTGGGCACTCTTAGCTCTACACTTGGGCCTGACTCTATGGGCATGTCCAGAATCTCACAGTTGCTACTAACATCCTGGCTCAGTGCACAAAGAACACTTCCCATTTTATTTTCTCCTCCTGGTAAGAACATTTGCCTTTGACTTTGGAAGAGGTGTGTCACTTGTAGGGCTGATAGAATAGACTAGAAGGATGGACCCCAGATTTTAGGTTATGTACTATTCTTTGGCATTAACCCCTACAAATTCTAGAGTCTTGGCAAAATCCCTTAACCTTACTGAGTGTCAGTTTTCTCCTCAATGAACAGAGAAAATGTTACCAAATAGAATATAGTATGTGTGAATGTCTTTGACACATAAATATTTTTACCCTCTCTAGTCCTTTTTTCCTTTTCACCTAGTTTACCTATAAAAGAAAGTCCTTCTCTAGTTGTTGGAAGACAAAGCATTTGGTAGTTATCAGAAACTTTGACTCACAAGCCATGTAGCCTTAGGTTTTTATTTTAGGGTTTCCTGTCCTAGCTTATAGACGTGACCAAGCCATTTAAAACTGTTTGCACCTTAATTGGTTTATCTGACAAAGAACCACAGTAATAATCCTGCTCCATAAGAGGATTGTGAAAATCACATGAGTTCAAGTGTCTGACTTAAGGTAAATGGTCAATATATGTCAGCCAGCTCAACCCCAGCTTGTACCTTCACTGACAACCTTAAGACATGGGGGTTGGTTTTAATGAAAGCAAATCACAAATTAGGAAACCGGCTTTGATTTTCTGACCTAGTGTAAACATATCTGTATTTCTTTACACAGTGCCTTTAGGTTTAAAACATTCTCTCTCCAAGGCCCTGAACATTTTTTGTACTTACTCAAAAGAAATGAACTAGCAAGGAGAAAAGAACAACATATACATGTCAGGTATTGTAGGCAGAATTTTGGCCCCTATAACCTTTTCTTTCTCTAGTGTTACACTCATGAATGTTACATGAGAAAAGAAATATCACAGATTTAAATTAAGATTACTAATCAGTGGACATTAAGATAGAAATACTATATGATCTCTTAAATAAAATAAGGGAAAATCTAAGATAATAAAACATGAGAAGGAGTCTATGTGCTGTTGTTAGCTTAAAGATGATAAGAACTGCATCTCAAGAAAATTAGCACTGAGTGGCACCCATAACTCAGTGGGTAGGGTGCCGGCCACATACACCAGGGCTAGTGGGTTCGAGCCTGGCTTTGGCCTGCTAAACAACAGTGAAAACTGCAACCAAAAAATAGCCAGGTGTTGTGGTGGGTGTCTATGGTTCCAGCTACTCAGAAGCTGAGGCAAGAGAGTTGGTTAAGTTCAAGAGTTTGAGGTTGCTGTGACACCCCGGCACTCTAAAGAGGGTGACATAGTGAGGCTCTGTCTCAAAAAGAAAAAAAAAAAGGAAATGAGGACTATAATCCTACAACCACAAGGAACTGAATTCTATCAACCAGTAATCTTGAAAGGGATGTCTGGTTTTTGAGAGGCCAAGAACCACAGCCTTGGTTGACACCTTGGTGTTAGCCATGTGACACACAAAGCAGAGAATCCAATCCAACCATACTGTGCTGGATTTCTTACCCACTGAAACTGGGAGGAAATAAAGGGTATTGTTTTAAGCCATTAGGTTTGTGGTAATTTCTTACGTAATCAGTAGAGAACCAACACAACAGATCTGTAATTTTACCTGAGCACAAAGTATAACTATGAATTGAGCAAAGTTGCACAATACTGAATCAACACATGAACATCACTTGCACTTCTATACACTAACAATGAACAAAGAAAAAATGAAATCAAGAAAATAATGCAGCCGAGCACAGTGGCTCACGCCCGTAATCCCAGCACTTGGGAGGCCTAGGTGGGTGGATTGCCTGAGCTCAGGAGTTTGAGACTAGCCCGAACTAGATCAATACCCCATCTCTAAAAATAGCTGGCACTGTGGCAGGTGTCTGTAGCCTTCCCAGCTACTCGGAAGGCTGAGGCAAGAGAATTGCTTGTAGTGCTATGATGCCACAGCACTACCAAGGGTGACAAAGTGAGACTTTGTCTCAAAAAAGAAGAAAATAATATAATTTACAATACCATTAAAGGAATAAACCACTTAGGCTAAACTTAACCAGAGAGGCAAAAGACATGCACACTGAAGACTAAAAATATATTGCGGAAAGAAATTAGAGCAAATAAATGTAAAGATAGCCTGTGTTAAAGGATTGGAAGACTTAATACTTTTTAAACATTCATACTATCCAAGGTGTTCTATAGATTTAATATAATTCTTATCAAAATGGCAATGACATTTTTCACAGAAATAAAAGGTTTTTAATTATGGAATCACCAGAGAATCTGAATAGCAAAAGCAATTTTGAGAAAACAAGCAAACAAAACTCAAGGTCTTATACTTCCTGATTTAAACACAAATTACAAAACTATAGTAATCAAAATAGCATGGTGCTGGCATAAGGACAGGCATATAGACTAATGGAGAATAGAGAGCCCAGAAACAGACCCTCATGTCAAATGATTGTCAATAAGGGTGCCAGGGTATGCAATGGGGAAAGAACAGTGTCTTCAACAAATGGTGTTAGGCATCTGGATTAAAAACCTGAACATAACACCTAAAACTGTATTAGAAGAAAATGTTCTTGGTATTAGATTTGGCAATGATTCCTTGGATATGACATCAAAAGTACAAGCAACAAAAGCAAAAATGGAGAAATGGCACTACATCAAACTTTAAAACTTTTATGCAGTAAAGGAAACAATTGAGTAAAGAAAAAATTATATAATAGGAGAAAATACTTGCAAGCCATATATCTGAAAAATAGTTCATATCCAGAATATATAAAGGTCTCCTACGACTCCACAACAACAAAAAATAATAACCAGTTGAAAAATGGGCCAGGTGCAGTGGCTCATGCCTGTAATCCTAGACTCTGGAAAGCCAAGTTGGGCAGATTACTTGAGCTCAGGAATTCACGACCAGCCTGAGCAAGAGCAAGATTGCATCTCTAAAAATAGCCAGGAAGTGTGGCGGGAGCCTGTAGTCCCAGCTACTTGGGAGTCCAAGAGTTTGAGGTTGCTGTGAGCTATGACACCACTGTACTCTACCAAGGGTGACAAAGTGAGACTGTCTCCAAGGGGGGGGGGAAAGGAAAGGAAAGCCAAAGAAAGAGAAAAGAAAGAAAAGAAAAATGGGCAAACGACTTGAAAACTTGAATAGACATTTCTCCACAGAAGTTATACAAATGGCCAACAGGCTTATGTACATACGTTCAACATCACTAACTATCAGGGAAAAGCAAATCATACCCACAATGACAGGTCACAATTATCAGAATGGCCACTATGAAAAAACACCCAGGCAATAACCAGTGCTAGCAAAGATGTGGAAAAATTGGAACACTTGTGCACTTTTTGTGGAAATGTAAAATGGTACAGCCACTGTGGACAACAGTATGGAAGTTCCTCAAATAATTGAAAATATGATTTCCATATGACCTTGCAGTCTTACTTCTGAGCATATATATTCCAAAGAACTGAAAAGAAGATCTTGAAGAGATAACTTGCTCAACCATGTTCATTGCAGCAGCATTCAAAAATTCCAAGAGGTAGAAGCAGCCTAAGTGCCCACTGATGAATGGATGGATAAAGAAAATGTGATATATACATACAGTGCAATACGTGTATGTTATTCAGCTTTAAAAAAGAAAGAAATCCTTACCCCCATATGTGGTAGTGTAAAGCAATGGTTAAAAATCATTTATTATTGTTCAGGTTGTTGGTAGGTCAGGAGCTTAGAAGTGGCTCAGTGGGACAGTTCTAGCTTGGGGTCTTTCAAGACTTGCTATCAGATGTCATCTGGCTTCCTTCAGAATGATTGATTTAAGAGACCAAGGCTGAAGCTGTAATGCCTTCTATAATCAAGCCTTAGAAATGACACATTGTTGTTCCTACAGTACTGTCCTGGTCACTCAGGTCTGCCCTAGTTCCCTGTGGAAAGAGACTGTACAAGGTTGGGAACACCAGGAGGTGAAGATCACTGGGAGTCATCGTGAAGGCTGGCTATTACTGTATCATTCTTTACTGTGTAGGTGTTACTCTTCTGGGAAGCCTTCCCTGAATTTCTCAAATTATGCAACTGCCCTTCTTCCATCCCTACTCCTGTGTAATTTTAATTGTATACAGTTTTAACTGTGTATTGTGCAGTATAATTACTTAGTGTGTATGACTTTTTCACTATGCTGGGAACGTTGTGAGTAGGGTTTGTGACCTCTTATCTTTGTACTTCCTGGTTTTTTTGCCCAGAAATTAATGAAGAAAATTGCAGAAGGCAGGGGATGTGTGGAGGAAAGAAGGCAGCAAGGGTAGAAGAAACAATCTTGAGCAATTAGATTTGGTTGTCACAAGGCTCTGTGACACATAAGTGTTCCATTTCTGTTAATTAGCAGATGGTTAATAACAACAAAAATCTCTAGAGGGGCAGTTATGAAGGAGCAGGAAGAGCTAGAAAAGCTTTTGCTCACAACACACATGCTGGGGAACGCATGTATACTTTGGCATCATTCAATTTGCACAGTTCCAACAATCATGTTCTGTCATATTTGGGTCTAATTTTCTTTTCTGTCCTCTTTTTGATATTTCACTCACATACCTTGGCTCACGAGCAGGGGGGATGGAAGTTATAAAAAGGAGTGTGGTCTTGGAGATGGCAGAGGATAAAAGTTCTCAATACTAAAAAATTCCTAAAATGTCTCATAGATTCTTTCTGCTCTAATCTCCTGCTGGGAGGTCCAAGTGCACTGAAGATATTAGATATTTTCTCATACCAAGATTCTCTGCTGAAAGAGAGTTGTATACATAAAGATACTGATGCTTCTTTTTAATGACATAAATTGCTGCTCTATACTATGAATGGCTCCTATAGCTTTTTCAATAAAATTCTTACCTTGCTTTCCCATAATTATTAGCTTAGCTTGTCTCTACTCTGGACTGTGAAAGACTCATACGTAATTTATCTTTATACACACCATGGTGCCTGATACGTAATAGATACTTATTAAGTATAAGCTTAATGAATTAAACCATTTATTCAAAATAGTCATATTTAAGATGCCACATTGCCTGATTCCTACCTACTGTACAGCACTTACTGAATGAAATCTTCAGAAACAGTGACCTGATTCCTACTAATCAGCCATAATTATAAGAAAATTTAATGAAATCAATTTTAAGAGCGTTTCTTCCCTATGTTTATCATATATGCAGAATTATCTGACATCATCTGGCAATTATCCTTTGATGGCAATTCCATTCTACTTCAGAAATTCCATTCTGCTTCACACAATTCCTTTCCTTCAAAAAGGATCTGATTCTTCCTTTAGAATTTAGGGACCCAAGATTTCTTAGCTTTTGAGTGCCAGGCAGCAAACTTTCACTGAGCATTTCCTTCGGGCTAAGCTCTGTGTTAAGGCATAGAGATGTGAGGATAATTAATGTTACCTTCTGAGGGAGGGTGGGTGAGTTTCTGTATAATCCATGGAGACTGAACAGAGGTTACTTTCATGGACACTATAGTTCATAGCTCAGATTCTTCACACACACACACACATACCCCACCCGTTTCAAGATTAAAACAAACACTAATTTCCCCTCTCAGTTGTGGGTTGTTGACTGATAGCTCATAGCTGAAGTCCCTTGGGAGATTGGCCTCATTTTGAAGACAGCTGTCTCACCCATTGTGATGTCCCCTTTCCTGGGGCATCCTGTGTTCAGTGACTGGTCAATATGCAAAGATGTAGGTCTGCCCCAAAGCTCTGATTTGGGACAGTTCTGCAGGGCCATTCCTGCTGTAAGAGTTCCCTGTAGGATCAACCAGACCTTTGTAAAGACTGCTTTGGTGTTCAACCTCTCCCTCTGCCCCATCCTGCTTCCTTTACTACCTGGCAGATGTTAATCTTGAAAGCATTCCTGGTGAACCCAACCTATAAAAGTAACTATAGTTAGAGTACCTGCAGTGGGATAACCTCATGAAAATAGGTAACAGTATTATGTCTCATTTCAAATTTTTATGATATATATTTCACAAGAAAAACCCAAGTTCAGCCAAGATTTTGGGTCACTCTAAGAGAATATATTCTAAACAGGTAAATATAGAAACATGATTTACTTGTTTTAGTATTTATCAAACTTGTCTAGAACTCAGTCCTGGAATACAGAACTAAAGGTATAGCCAGTCCTGTATTAAAACTCAATACTTAACGGTATGAGTGTGAATTATTTTCAATGCATTAGGACTAAGGGAATTTTGTTTTACTTATAGCAGCTACTACAAGGGAAAATAAAACTCTCTTTCACCTCTCCAAGGAATACTTCTAGATAACACATTCATATTGTATTTGCAAAGCTGCAATGGTAATACAATGTGTCTGATTTTCAGAGAGTTTCAAAAAATAAATGTATCTTCCTAATGCATATATTGGAACATTAGCTAATTTTTATAGTTTATATTGCTGTGATGTAGTACAAATACATGCCAAGTAAGTTTCCTTACTTTATTACCTACCCCCTTCCCTTAGAATTTCATCCACTTATTGATAATGGAATGCCAAAGATAAAATTTTGAAAATCTTTACATGTAATTTGCATAAATATTGGGAGGTATAAATTCAAAGTAGCTATATTTCATTCCCGAAGTCTTTTTCTAAAGTTTTCTTGGGTTAACGTGATCAGAGAGAATCACCACGTTTCTCAAACTGTTTGGCAATTTGGTACTGCCACCTGAAACGATGAGCTATAGTGCAACCCAGAGTGTTAAATCTGCATGGACCTTTAAGATAGGACATAAGAAATGTCAAAGAAATTGCTGCAATTAACTATCTTTTGTCTCATCTTACATCATCCTTCTTTCCCCTCCTCCTTATATTCTTTGCTACACTTAAGCAGTAAGCTTAAGAAATATCACATACAGATTTGATTCACAATCATAGACTTGGGCTTTTGTTTAGAGATGATCACAATATATTCAGCTGTACTTGATTAATAAGCTATCTGTGTAGCATTTTATAAAGCAAATTTCCTCTTTTATTTCCTGTGGCAGTCTTACAAGGCAGCTTCTATCAATTTCAGTAACCCAAGTTCTACTTGACGCCTACATGTTTGTGCCTTTAAGAAAGGATGACTGTGTTTGAAGTCATCAACATAGAGAGGAGACACGATACCTGGGACTAACCTCCTGCTCAGATGTGAGCCATGGGAAGTGCTCAAGTCCAGCACCTCAGATAAACAACAAGCTGACTTACCCTAATTAGACATCCTTCTGGATGCTTTCTGAGTAAACAAAAACGATCTTTGGTGTGGATGTGGTTAAAAAAAACAGTTTAAAAAACAACTTGAATTTGTCAATGGAATCTGTGTTGCCCCCATCTCTAACCCCTCTTTAGGGCCAAAGGTTACATATTTTACTGACATTTCTGCATTCTGTTTTCCTGCTTAGTGGGCTTTGCAGAACCTGAGGGGTTTACATTACCCCATGAGCATGTATAAATATCGAAGTTTCATCCACTGTTGTGGGTGGGCTTGGTCAAGGGAATGAAAATGTTTGCTAAATTTAGATGGCTCTTGTAATGCTCACTGACCACAACAACGTGCTTTCAGAAATTGGAAAGACAAGCATTTCCCTGCCAACCAGCTTCACTCACTATTGAATTGAACAGAATTGAAAACACTCAAGAGCAGTGACTTATTCGAAGTCTTATTAACAGAGAGATTTCCATTGGACCAAGGACTTAAGTCTATGTGGCAAACGAAAATTAGCGTGTGTGAACAGCTGTCAAGAGGAAATCATTACCAATCTCTGCTTTAAAAATAGTCAACAAGTTTTCATTATAGCCAAAGATAGATTTTTTACTTGGCATAATTCCCCCCAAATAAATGACATAGCCAGTGGTATGTGTTGTCGTTTTAATTTTGACAAAAATCTGATTTCAGTGGATGTGAGACTGCCACATTTATGGTTTTCATTTAATGAAATGCCCAAGTTAGGAAATTGATTATCTTCATTGAAATTGTTATTACTTGCCTGGAAGAATCAGCTGTCTATGGCTTTCTGTCCTAGAACATGTCCCTTTCAATGAGGACTGTAAACAGCAGTGCGGGTGCAGCCCATGCATGGTAGTCAGTGCTGACGCAGGGATGAATAGCTGAATGCCTTCTGAGACATCAGCGGACCCACACTTGGCCACTCCTGAAACCCAGAGAGAAGCTCTTATTTGGCTTTGATGAAGATCGAATCCTCATTTGGCTAAAGGAGACTAAAAAAAAAAAAAAAAAAAACTACTTCTTTGTAATTCATAAACTCTAGAGGCCAAATTACTCCTTTCACAAGAAACTTCAAAGATAGCTCAGAGAAGCCACTGCTCGACAGTTTCCTCTCACAGTGTGAATCACAGTCTCTCTGAAGAACTTTTTTAAACTATGAAACTCCACATAATTGTCCTTAGTAACCCATTTTTACCCTTGTCAGTGAAATAAACATAACTGTTACCTAAAGCAAGCATCCAGTTCATCTGCACAAATCCATCTAAAACCTACCCAAGAATGTCTGGTACTTTCCAGAACATTTGCACAGTATTCTGATAGGTCAAAAAAGTTGATGACTATTTCTCCTCAAGTCTCTATTTTAGGGAATGTCTGCTGGCTAACTAAACCAGAACCTGGGATGACATTCTGTCTCCTTCCTTTCTCTCATGAGTGGCAACAAGTCAGTTGAACCTGAGCATCCTGCCTCCTGCAGGCCCCTCCAATGCAGTTCGTCCTCTTAACATAGATTGCTAAAGCAGCCTCCTGACTGATCTCCTTGCTGTCTCTCAGCCTTGCCTTCCTCTCCTTCCAGCTCTGCTCTGTAGCCAAGCTGAGCCTAATCACTACTCCCCACCCAGTTTCGAGCCTCCAGTGCTCCTCAGATTCTAGGATAAAGTTTAAATCCTTAAATGTCATTTGAGATCCTTCTGAGTCTACACCTCTTCACTGGCATCTCTCACATCCACATCCACCTTGAAATCTGATGGCAGTCAATTCCTGAAGGGTTACATCCCAGTTATGTCTCTGGCCTCTGCCTCTTTCTCTGCCTGGAACATTCTTCTTGCTCACTGCTGGATCACCTATTCATCATTCAGGAGTCAATTTAAATGTTACTGTAAGATGTAGAAAGAAACCATTTTCTCCTATTCTCTACTCTCACATAGTCATTCAACACTTTTTGACAACAGATGCATGGTTTTTTGTTTTAGTTTCCACACACACACACGCCAAACAAATCTCTGATATGTTCTTCAGTGGATGGTCACTGGGTATCCCTCAGTTCCATTCTGACACTGGCAAACTGGAGATAACATAAAATCTTCCAGTTTTAAGGCTCAGTCCCACAAGACTGTCTCCTACTCCAGATACCAGTCACAAGCACAGATTGTGGCTTGTGCTTCTGACTGACTTCTATAAATCGGGGTTCCCGTGACCTCCTCCTTGGGTTGATGAATTTGCTAGAGCAGCTCAGAGAACTCAGGAAAACACTTAACTTCTGTTCATTGGTGTATTTAAAAAGGATATAATAAAGGATACAGATGAACAACCAGATGAAGAGATATATAGAGTGAGTGTAGAAGGGTCCTGAGGAAATTACCTCAGCTTCTGTTCCTGTAGAGTTAAGATCTACCACTTTCCAGGCTCATGGATCTGTTTTCTAAACCAGAATGTCTCCAAACCCAGTCTTTTTGAAGCCTCATTACATAGGCATGATTGATTAAATCAGCGGCCATTGGCATCAGCTTAACCGTCAGCCTCTCTCCTCCTCCCTGGAGGTTGAGGATGAAACTGAGAGTCACACTCTCTAATTATACATTGGTATTTCAGGTAACCTGCCCTCATTCTGATTTAGGGGCCCCCAGGCACCAGTCATTTCATTAGTCTGCAAAAAGGTACTCACTACTCCAGAGGTTCCAAGGGTTGTAGGAACCTTGGATATCTCCCATTATCACACTTACTCCAGGAAGACCCCAGATGGAGGGAAGAGTCCTGCTGTTGTGCTGCCTCAGCTTGAGCACTCCAGTCACAGCACCTGTCACACTGTCTCTCCCCTCTTTGGAAAGCTGTCCTGCAACTTTTTCTTTGACAGTTTTGAGGAAATCAGGAATGAAACTTCATGGAGAGCTTCAGCAGAACAGGAATAAATGGTAGTCATGGTACAGCAGGTCAGCTGGAAACCACAGGGCTGACCAATGGATTACTTTTATTTTCAAAGCGTAGAAGCTGAGCTCCAGAAAAATGAACTGACTGCCAGGAGTCATAACCATATTAACCACAAAGGTCCTTGAGCCAGGCATCCTGATTCTCACTTGTATTTCCTAAAGTGTGTAGTGCAGGGCTTCTGTGCTGTCTAATACGATAGCCACTAGCTACACTTAGCTACTGTGCACTTCAACATGGCAAGACTAAATAGAGAATTGGGATGTTAAACAATATAAAAAAGGAGTGAAATACCTCAAGAGTAAAAATGTGTTTACTACATGTGTTAAGATTTTGGATATGTGACTTTGAATAAAATACTAAAATAATTTCTCCTGTTTATTTTTACTTTCTTAATGTGGCTAGTAGATTCTTGTAGATTCACAAGTATGTGGCCAAGGAACAAGTCCATGTTTTCTAAAAGGCCTAGGGAACATGTATCAGATACCTTTCCTCTTTCCCTTTGTGTTCATCATTCTGGTGAATTGCTAGAATATGGCATCTCCATTCAGTGTTTTTTAAAAGGATTATAAGAAAATTAAATTAAAATCAAGATTTCATTTCTTAAAATTGTATTGGCTATTTGGCTTTTTTCTGGTTCCATATGAAATGATGTACTATATTTTCAAGTTCTTCAAAGTTTGATGTTGGTGCTTTGATGGGGATTGTATTAAATCTGTAGATCACTTTGGGTGTATGGACATTTTAATAAACCCAAGTGCCCATTAGCCTGTGAATGGATTAACAAACTGTGTTATATGTGTAAGAAAAAAATCGAGATTTTACATCTATTGTATTTACCTGGGTGGAGTTGAAACAGATTCTTTTTAGTAAAGAAAGTATCTCAAGAATGGAAAAAAAAAAGTATCCAATATACTCAACACTAACATGAAACCAATATATAAACAACTACATGCCCACACAAAAGAAAAAAACACAAGTATAGTCTAGTGGGGGGAAGTGAGTGAGGAGGGAGGGCAATTGATGAGATCTCACCTAATGTGCACAATGTGAGGGTGTTAAGCATGCCGGCTGGTTGAAGGGTTCAACTATAACTTTACCTTAGAAATGAAGACAATGTGGGGGGCAGAGCCAAGATGGCAGACTACAGCCAGCTTTTTACAGAAGCTCCTGTCCAGAAGGAGGCTTGAAGGACAGAAGTTTAGCGAGGGAGCTGATGGTTTGGAGTGGAGCCACGAGAGAAGATTGAAGAGCGCACTTCAACCTTCCTGAGGTGAGCTGCAACCCCAAAAATACAATCAAAAGGTACAAAATCCACCACCAAGTGGATGGGAGTCCCCTCCCCCACAAGAAGGGCTCACAGTTTACTCCATGCGAACAAGCAAGCAGAGTTCAAACATCCTCCCATCCTATCCCACAGGAGACACTCTCTAAAAACTGGACCTCCTACCCCCACTGGTATGCCATGACACCTCCCTGCCAGGCATAAAACTGTAAAACTGTATAAAACTGCATATATTCCCCACCTGCAACATTGAACTCCGAGCATTCCCACCCCTCACCCCGAGGTCTGGAGGTTTGTTACCTATGGAGTCCACATTCTTGGGCATCTCCTTGAGAGAAGTGGAGGGAGGAAAGGCTGGTGCTGCTCTGTGCTGACTGTGGCACAGAAGTGAGGAGAAGAAAGTTGGCTCGTAGGAAGCTATTCAGCAACAGTGGCATCCTGAGCTGCGAACTGACACCATTCCAGATAGGCAAGCCATGCCTCTTTGGGCAACCAGAGGTTCTGGACAGCAGCCACAGGCAGAATGGACTTGGTAACTTTTGTAAGTAAAGAGACCATTAGCACCAGACCTCAGGGGAAAATTGCTGAGACAAAGGCAGTGGGCAAGCAGAGGCTGGAATTGACACCCGAGTGTAAGCTCTAATTGCTTGCTGCCCAGAGCTAAATTCCTCATCAAATCTAGCAGCCTCTGACTTGCAGAGGAATTTAGCTGGGACAGAAGGCCAGGGGCTGGAATTGAGAGAACTTTCACAGCCTAATTTAAACAGGCAAGGCCCCCTGCCAGACTCAGATTTCTGGGTGATTTTGGCAGTCATGAACCCTGGGAGCAGTTGCCTACTGGAGTGAATAGGGTCACAGACCTGGGAGACTATGAGTGACTGGGTGCAAGGTGGGGAAGGAGGTATTAACCCTCCCAGACTAACCCGTTTTCTGGGTGGATCCCTTTGCCCTTAAGGAGCACTGGAGCAAGTTATAACTGAGCTGCCAGTAGACCCCTCTTATCTAGCTGCCAGAGACATTTGAACTCTTCCACCTGAAACGGATGCTGACTGGGACAACTGATTTGGACCCCTTAAACTGGGCAGACCACCCAGGGACTATTCAAAGGGGTACCCTGGGTGTATGGTTGAGGGAAGGTTTGATTTTCCTTGCCCAATTGTTGTTTGTGCGGGGCAGGGCAACTTAATTGCTGATATTTCTCCACAGCAGAGACTGCAACCAAGAGTAACTGAATCACCAGGGTAGGACAGAGACCAACTGAAAATAAGACAGAGCCACTTAGCCCCACCACACGAATCAGGTCCCCAGTCTCTCAGGCCATAACACCGTACAAGTCCTTAACAAACCTCACAGGGAAAAGCCAAATGGGGTAAAATAATCATGGGGCAGAATCAGCAGAAAACATCTGGTAATATGAATAACCAGAATAGATCAAGCCCACCCCCCCGAGAAAGGATGTGGCTGGTAATATGAATAACCAGAGTAGGGTCAACCCCCCCCCCCAAGAAAGGATGTGGCAGACGAAACTGAAGATCCCCTATATAAACAGATGGCTGAAATGTCAGAAATTGAATTCAGAATTTGGATTGCAAATAAGATTAATAGAATAGAGGCAAAGATAGAACTAGAAATTCAAGGAGCATTCCAAAAGTTCACTCAAGAGTTGAACGAATTCAAAAACAAAACCACCAAAGATTTTGAAACATTAAGGCAAGAGATTGCAGCCCTCAAAGATCTGAAAAATATGGTAGAATCTCTTGGTAACAGAGTGTAGGAGGCAGAAGAAAGGATCTCAGACGTAGAATACAAAGTTTCTGAATATGTCCAAACGTCCAGAGAGAATCAGAAATGGAAAGCAAAAACAGATCATTCTCTCAGAGACCTCTGCAATAATTTGAAGAAAACTTATATTCACCTTATATGAATCCCAGAAGGCAATGAAGTTGCTTCGCAAAACCCAGAGGCTCTCCTTTATGAAATTATGAAAGAGAACTTTCCAGATATGTCAAGAGATCCTGAAATCCAGATTGCAGACAGCTTCAGAACCCCAGCACGACTCAACCCAAATAAGACACCCCCCAGACACATCATAATTAACTTCACTAAAGTTAATATGAAAGAGAAAATCTTGAAAGCAGCAAGATGTAAAAAACCATAACCTACAAGGGGAAGAATATTAGAATAACTGCAGATCTCTCTGCTGAAACCTTTCAGGCAAGAAGAGGGTGGTCACCAACATTTAATCTCTTAAAACAAAGTAACTTTCAGCCTAGGATCCTGTATCCAGATAAACTGAGTTTCGTTTATGATGGAGAAATTAAATACTTTAATGATATTTATGCATTGAAGAAATTTGCCATAACTAAACCAGCTCTCCAGGATATTCTCAGACCTATTCCCCATAATGACCAGTGCAATCCTCCACCACAAAAGTAAACTATCTCAGAAACTATTGATCAAACTTCAACTTCTACAGTGGCGAAAGGATTAAAAATGTCCACTGGACTTTTGAGCAACTGGATACCTAAAATTTTATTAGGCTTATCAATAATTTCAATCAATGTGAATGGCTTAAATTGTCCTCTAAAGAGGTGCAGATTGGTTGATTGGATACAGAAACTCAGACCAGACAGCTGTTGTATACAAGAATCTCATCTTACCTTAAAAGTAGAGTGACCAGATTTTAACATTTGTAAAGCAGGACAACATGGCAGGGGGGATGGGGTGGGAGTGGGGCAAGGCAGGGGACGGGGCAGGGCAGGGCCTGACAACAATGCAAACTTTTTTTTTTTTTTTT
>NW_003852396.1:55687241-55852719 GCF_000181295.1 Otolemur garnettii
CCTTCGTGATCAGAACATGTAAGAAAATTGGTATAGAAGGGACATTTCTTAAACTGATAGAGGCCATCTACAGCAAACCCACAGCCAATATTGTATTGAATGGAGTTAAGTTGAAATCATTTCCACTCAGATCAACAGGCAAGTTTGCCCATTGTCTCCATTGCTCTTTAACATTGTAATGGAAGTTTTAGCCATTGCAATCAGGGAAGAAAAAGCGATCAAGGGTATCCATATAGGGTGAGAAGAGATTAAACTTTCACTCTTCGCAGATGATATGATTGTATATCTGGAAGATACCAGGGATTCTAGTACTAAACTCTTAGAAGTAATCAAGGAATACAGCAGCATCTTAGATTACAAAATCAACACTCATAAATCAGTAGCCTTTATATACATCAACAGCAGCCAAGCTGAAAAAACAGTCAAGGACTCTATCCCGTTCACAGCAGTGCCAAAGAAGATGAAATATTTGGCAGTTTACTTAACAAAGGATGCGAAAGATCTCTATAAAGAGAACTATGAAACTCTAAGAAAAGAATAGCTGAAAATGTTAACAAATGGAAAAACATATCATGCTCATGGCTGGGAAGAATCAACATTGTTAAAATGTCCATACTACCCAAAACAATATATAATTTTAATGCAATCCCCATTAAAGCTCCACTGTCATACTTTAAAGATCTAGAAAAATTCATACTTCATTTTATATGGAATCAGAAAAAGCCTTGAATAGCAAAGACATTACTCAGGAACAAAAACAAAGTAGGAGGAATTACATTACCAGACCTCGGACTATACTATAAATCAATAGTGATCAAAACAGCATGGTACTGGCACAAAAATAGAGAGGTAGATGTATGGAACAGAATAGAGAGCCATGAATCCAGCCACCTACCATTATCTGATCTTTGACAAGCCAATTAAAAATATTGAATGGGGAAAAGATTCCCTATTTAATAAATGGTGCTGGGCTAACTGGATGGTGACCTATAGAAGACTGAAACTAGACCCACACCTTTCATCATTAACTAAGATAGACTCTCACTGGATTAAAGATTTAAACTTAAGACATGAAACTATGAAAATACTAGAAGAAAGTGTAGAGAAAACACTTGAAGAAATCGACTTGGGCGAAAATTTTATGAGGAGGACCCCTTGGGCAATTGAAGCAATGTCAAAAATACACTTTTGGGACCTGATCAAACTAAAAAGTTTCTGCACAGCCAAGAACACAGTAAATAAAGCCGATAGACAGCCCTCAAAATGGGAGAAGATATTTGCTGGTTATGTCTCCGACAAAGGTTTAATAACCAGAATCCACAGAGAACTCAAACGTATTAGCAAGAAATAAACAAGTGATCCCATCTCAGGGTGGGCAAGGGACTTGAATAGAAATTTCTCTAAACAAGATAGGCGCATGGCCTACAGATATATGAAATAATCCTCTCCATCCTTAATCATCAGAGAAATGCAAATCAAAACTATCTTGAGGTACCACCTAACCCCAGTAAGATTAGCCCATATCACAAAATCCCAAAACCAGAGATGTTGGCGTGGATGTGGAGAAAAGGGAACACTTCTACACTGCTGGTGGGAATGCAAATTAATTCGTTCCTTTTGGAAAGACATCTGGAGAACACTCAGAGAACTAAAAATAGACCTGCCATTTGATCCTGCAAGTCCTTTATTAGGTATATATCCAGAAGACCAAAAATCGAATTACAACAAAGATATTTGTATCAGAATGTTTATTGTAGCCCAATTCATAATGTCCAGGTCATGGAAGAAACCCAAATGCCCATTGACCCACAAATGGATCAATAAATAGTGGTATATGTACACCATGGTATACTATGCAGCCCTAAAGAAAAATGGAGACTTTACCTCCTTCGTGTTTATATGGATAGAATTAGAAAATGCTCTTCTTAGCAAAGTATCTCAAGAATGGAAGAAAAAGTATCCAATGTACACAGCCCTATTTTGAAACTAATTAATAGTTTTCATAGGAATGTCATAACCTAATTATAGCCTTAGAATATGAGAAGGGGTCCATTCAATAAAAAACAAACAAAAAAACCAAGAATATGGGAAGGGAGTGGGAGAGGGGAGGTGAGGTGGGTGGATGGGGGGAGGTCCACCCCATGGATGGAGGGAAGGTAATTGGTGGGGTCACCTCTATGGTTTATCTTACAAGGGTGCAAGTGAATCTTTCTAAAAGCAGAGTATGAGTGTCTTGGCTCAATAACTAAGAAAATGACATGAAGGTTATGTTGACCAGTTTGATGAGAGTATTTCAAAATGTATATGAAAACAGCACACTGTATCCCATGATTGCATTAATGTACACAGTTATGCTATAAGAAATAGAAAAAAAGAAATGAAGACAATGCAACTTCAATATTTATACCCTCATATTAATATGAAATAAAAAAAAAGATTTCAAGATGGGCAATGCTTGCTATATGCCATTATGGGTACATAATATTTGTATATCTTTGTAGGGTACAAATGAAGTTTTGATACAGGCATACAATGTGAATTATTCAAATCAAGGTAATCAGGGTACCCATCACCTCAGGTATTTATCATTTCTTCATGTTAGGTACATTCCAATTCCAATCATTTAGTTATTTTAAAGTATACCCTAACTCAGAGTTGAGTATAGTCATGTTGTTGTGTTATCTAATATTGTTCATTCTATCTGTCTAACTATAGTTTGCACCTATTGACCATCTGCACTTTATCCACTCTTTCCAACCTCTTACCACTGTCATTCTATTCTCTGTCTCCATGAGATCAATTGGTTTTAATATTTGACTCCTACATATAAGTGAGAACGTGTAAGATTTGTCTTTCTGTGCTTGGCTTATTTCACTCGAGCTAATGTTTTCCAATTCCACCCATGTTGTTTCAAATGGCAAGATTTCATTTATTTTTGTGGCTATGTAATTAATGTTTCATTGTGTATATGTACCACAGTTTATCCATTCATTCATTGATGGACAATTAGGTTTATTCCAAATCTTGGCTATTATGAATAGTGCTGTAATAAACATTAGAGTGCAAGTATCTTTTTTATTTTTATTCAGACAGAGTCTCACTCTGTTACCCTCAGTAGAGTGCTGTAGCATCATAGCTCCCACCATCCTCAAACTCTTGGGCTCAAGATAATCATCTTATGTCAGCCTCCCAGAGTAGTTGTGACTACAGGCATCCTCCACAACACCTGGTGATTTTTTAGAGATGGCGTTTCACTCATTCTCAGACTGGTCTTGGACTCCCGACCTTAAGTAATCCACTCACTTCAGCCTCCCAGAGTGGTAGGGTAACAGGCGTGAACCACTGAACTTGGCCTGCAAATATCTTTTTGATATACTGATTTACTCTTTGAATATGTACCCATCAGTGGGATTGCAGGGTCATATAGTAGTTCTATATTTTTAGTTTTTTCTTTATGTTTTTAGAAAGCTCCACACTGTTCTTCCTGTGGTTGCAATAATTTACATTTTCAGACAGTGTATAAAGGTGCCCCATGCTCCTCATCTTTGCATTCATTATTATCTTTTTGATAAAAGCCATTTTACCTGGGGTGAGATGAAATTTCATTCCAGTTTTTTAGGGGGATGTCAAATGATCTTTCATTGAAATGTTTTCCTTTGTATTTTTAACTAACTGGGCATTCCTCTGTACCACTGTTGGTATCATTTATGATGTCATGAGGGTGGCGGCATCAACATTGCAGTGCATGGACTGGGCAGCCCCCAGAATCTCTTTAATGGTTCCAGAGACTTCCTCTAGCTAAAGATCAGTGCTGCATCTGTCTGTCTGGCAATGTCGACAATCTCATCAAAAGTGATATTTCTGTTGTGTTTAATGTTTTTCTGTTTTTTTCTGTCTCTTTGTGATTCGTTGAGAGCTTTGATAATCGGAAGGCAGAGGCAGAAGGTACTACTTCAATATGAGCCTGTCTGTTCTGAATCATCAGTTGCACTATAATCTTTAGACCGTTCCAGTCACTGGTGGCCTCAGCAATGTCATCACCAACCTTTTTTAGAGACAGACCTAGGGGGCCAAACTTGGGGGCCAGGGTAGACATGGCACTGACTTTGCAACCAGTGTACCTCGGGTACATGACTTTGATCTTCTTAGGGTCAAAGTTGGGCAGCATGGTGAAGGCAGCTGGAGTCAGATGAACCTGGATTCAGGACAACTGAAGAAAGTTACATCTTGGGCTCCTCTCAGCTGAATTGATTTCCCCTTCTATGATGACTAATGCTGAATATTTTTTTATATACCTATTGAGCATTTGTATGTCTTCTTTTGAGAAATATCTATTAAGATCATTTACTCATTAAAAAAAATCAGATTATTTGATTTTTACTTGTTGAAATGTTCCTTGTTCATATGTTCTAGTTATTAATCCTTGTCAGATGACCATTAAACTTGAGCTAATTTATTTTGACATGGTTTTCCTAATTAGTCTTAACTACAATTTACTTTTTTCTCAAATCCTTTAGAATAACTTAGTCCAATTTTGGGTTCCACAGAACAATTTTATCTCTTAAGTATTTAGTGCACAGGAGACTTTGTGGTCCAACTGGTCTGAGAATAGTTTCCTTTGGTGTTTTAAAAAGTATGAAAGAACATTAAATACTCTGGGAAGACCTGCTATAAAACATATTAGCAACAAATCCTGTTTGACTCTTAAGTGTGTATTTTCCAGAGTCACTGTACTTCAAAACACTTTTTAATGTTAGTACCTATTAAAAGGCAGCACGTGCTAAGGAGAAGTCTGCTGTAGTTTTACAAGTCTTTAGTTTAAGCTCTCATTTCCAATGATTATTAGAAATACAGAGCAGCTATTTTAGGAAGGATCATTGCATTGGCATAACCTCCTCTCCAATTCCATTGTGAAAATCGTGTTAGCTAAAACCACCTCTATTTTTATGTTTTAAGCTTTTCTCTCTCCACTATCCAGGCTTGATGTCCTATCATCTTAACTCTATTCACAACCTTCGAGCTGCCATTTCCACTTCAGAGATATATTGTAAGGAAATAATCATGCATGGGAACAATTTTTTAATTTATTACTAGTAGTGAAAAAATTAGAAACAACATAATCTCTAAGAATAGAGAAATGCCTAAGTAAATTATTATATAATAAAATGTTATACAGCTATCAAAATCAAATTTTTCAAAGACTATTTAATAATATAGAAAAGCCCGTTAATATTTTAGTGACATATGTAAGATATAATATTGAGATTATCACTCCAATTTTGTGGTTACAGACACGTGCACAAATGTACATGTCTGCATACATATCAAAGCTTAGAGGAAAGAATGAGATGAAAATGAAGGCACATTGTTTCTATGATAGTTTATGCCTTATTTCGTACTGGTCGAGAGATGTCATCTAAATGACTTTTAAAGTGTGCACTTTTCCAAGTTTATAAGCTACAGAAAGCTCATCTTCCTGCTAGCATAAGTAACTGTAAGTTCTTAAACTGAAAAACATAATGAAAAGAAAATACACAGTATGTTGTGAAATCTATTTGAAGCTTGCATTGTTATGAGACTAACTCTAAAAGATTCCTTAAGATTCAGAAAATCAAGAAAACCGAAGAGGGACTTAAATGCTTGAGTCCTTATCTCTGTTATTGCAGATTGTGTCACTGGACACTCCAGAAAAATGAATATGTCTTGAAGTGGATAAAGCATGCGATTAAATCCCAGAGTATGACGAGTATGACATAATAATGCTTGACAAGCTCTTCAAGAGTTTAAATAGCAAGCAAGGAAGAAAATGGTTTCCTACAGCATAAGGAGTTAGAACCTGAAGTTCCAAGTTGGAATTGGCCATTGGAAACATTTGAATGACTTTCTAGAAATATTTCCTAATGGAATCATAGTTAGGACAGTGGAATTGGGGGTGGTTAAATCACAGGTGTATAAAATAAATAAAAGATCTGAGACTATACTATAAGGACTATACTTAAGAAGCCAGATATTATTAAGCTCTTTTTTTTTTAGTTCCATCATTAGAAATGTAACATTGCATTTGCATAGTGCTTTTCAAAGAACTATATGTACAAATATTGTCTCATTCAGTCCTCAGCTGAGAAAATAGATTCAGAGAGGCTAAAAGGTTTTGTTCAAAGTGGCACAACTGGTAAATGTTAGAGCTGGGTCACCAATCTATGCTCTCATTCAGCCTTCAGCACTCTTCCTGGTGTAGTACAGAGCCGTGGATCTGGAAGAGTCACTCACAGCAAGTAGAGGCAATAACTGATACTGGAAGACTTCACTAGATGAAGTCTACAACAAATCTCTGAGTTGACTGAGACTCAGCTACAAGAAAAGGAAAATAACCACCCACACCCTTCTAAATACTCAGAGAGTTGTAACAGCGAGGATTCTTGGTTTTAAAGAAAACACAAGCCATGTTATTTAGTTTAGGAAGAAATGGTTTTACCATAAGATATGAGGTAGCTTGTGAATTTATGGACAGGATAAAGAACTAAGAAGTCCTGCTTCAAATATTTGTGGCACCTGGGGCAGAAGTACAAGTAGAGATCCATATAACATATGTCTAAATACTTAAAAGTTTAACCTAAACTTCTGACTGTTAAATCAAATATGCACTGTTCTCCCACTTGGAGGAATTTCCTTCTGAACTGACGTGGAAAGTCAAGATTCACTTTAGAATTCTCAGATGCCTTGGGGTTTCTCACCAAAGCATCGTGCCATGGGGAAAGCATGACCCACATCTCCCACCAGGTTCCCAGCCCTTCTCTGCCAATCTCTGTCTATCTTTTGTACTACTAGGACCTATATGCCTGTTGTGGACACTCAGCCTACCTGTCCAAGTTCTACTGATATTTTTGGCATCACATTGCCCTGTGGTCACCCTCAGTCCTAAAGATGCCCACACTAGTGGTGTGGTACACTCTCAGGAGAATGGCCCAGGAAGGAGGCCCACACAGAGCTGCAGTGCAAGCTCAGGGGTATTTGGGTAAAGAATATGGGTCCATGTTCCAGGTGGACAGTCTAGGGATAAAGCTCCAGTTAAGCATATCTCCCTATCCCCACATCCTCCTCACTCTGTGTGGAGGGGCAGAGCAGTGAGGAACCTCTATTAAAGTCTGGGTCCAGAAGAGAGGCCCTTCTTGCCTGGATCTAAGAGTGAAACCAAGCATGGTGCTAGCAACAATGCAGACTGATGGACTGCCCAGCCACCCTAAGACACTCATTAAAAGAATCGTGTCTGCCATGGAAGATTTGCTGTTCTGTACCTGTGGCACCAGGGACTGACCTGTAGAACTTACCCCACAGCTGCCTTGGGAAAAACAAACACCTGCATCACCTGCATTTGTATTTGCCAGGAGGTTTAATCTCTTCATGCAAGGCTACCATTTCACTCTGCTGATTTCTCATTTTATGTCTCGGGTGTACATAGTAGAACCTAAAATAGGGTGGAACTTAGAAACTACATCTTCTGTCACTTAGGAAGACACATTAGAAGTAGACTGAAATGTGTGACTACAGGTGAACCAAACCCCTGCAACATAGTGGAAGAAAAAATTATTGAGAAACATACAAAAATCATTGATACCTCTGATTCCCTCCCACCCCTCGTGGTGAAACCATGATTATGGATTTATTGGTAGTGGCTATTTGGAGCACTCTTTTATAAAGAATTCTGGGTTATGTATGGGCCCAGTGAGAAAAAGCACTCTCCTTGATATCTCTGCCATGATTATGAGAGAGGATGGGGTGTTGTACAAGCCATCTTGGTATGAGGACTATGTCTCAGAAATCTGTGTTACAAGTCCTCCACATGATTCTTATATATGAGTGTGCTCAGATATGAAAATCACAGATCCACTTGTAATATGAGAGCACAAATTTCTGGTGGACGGCTCCTGTGGTCATTACATGCAATACACAGATATTTGAAGCCCTCCCTGCAACAGGATTTTACTTCCTAACTCAGGCTTCAGCATGTGACTGACTTTAGCCAATAAAATGTGATCAGAAATGATAATTATCACTCTTATGTGGTGGAGGTTTTAAAAGCTAGCATGCGTGTTGGGACTTCCTCTTTCCTTTCCTCAAAAACTACAAGGACCAGATAATAGCTATTCTGTTTAGCCTGTATCTTGGACTGGGGAGAGCAGAAATAGAGAACAGAGCTCCAGCTGACCTGCAATGAGCAAGTCGCATGGAAAAAAAAACAAAACCTGTGTTGTTTTAAGATTTGGAATTTGGGGGTTGTTGGTCACTATATAGCATTATCCCTTCTGTCATGCCTCCTTTCCTCTAACCCAAATGGTATGTGTCTGGTTTTGCAAAACTGCTTTCCAGGGGGTTATTTCCTCCTTGGTGCTATGGTAAAAAATTGGACATGCTACTTGCAAGTGAGTGGTGGTTCCTCATTTTTGTACACTTACTCCCTTGATTTCTGGTAGACCTTTTCATTCTTCAAGTATTGATCACATCTAGGCCCCTGACTATTGTACAGCAGAATACTTGCAAACCAAGTTTGCTCGGTTTTGGTGACTCTGATTTTTCTATTTTTAATGTCTGTGAAAAGAATCATGCAAAATAAAAGATGACTTATGACAGTTTTTGCTCCATCTTCTAGGTCCCAGTCAATCTATTGTCTTTCTCTTCTAGGATCAAGAAGGCAATACTATTGGGTGGCAATAATATGGTTTCCTTTTTGGCCAGGGCTGGGTTTGAACCTGCCAACTCAGGTATGTGGGGCCAGCACCCTACTTGTTGAGCCACAGGCACCACCTACTAATTTGATTTCTTGAGAATCTAGCTCAAGGGATTCAAGGATAAATTAAATCACAAAACCTCAGACTGTTAGATTAGGAAGATGTCTTCTTAAGTGGTCCATTGAAATCTAATTTAAACTTGGTCAACACACACTAATGTATTTTACATGTGATTGGCATCAGGCAGTAGCATAGATAACTCAGAAATCATATATTGGGAGCTGGGGTATCAGTATGTGATATTTTCTGGAGGGGGCGGCAGATTTTCCTACCTAATTTTGTTCAGCTTAAGCTACTATTTGCATAATGACTTTGTGTTTCCTGAGTGTGGCTCCCTGACCAATGAGGGGCAGGTGGTTTGGAATTAAAATTAGAACATTACCAATGTACAGTAAAATGTCAACTATCTATCTGGAACATTAAGGAAATGAGTTGTTCTGGTTACAAAGTTCATATGTATAAAAATAGGTTCATTTAAAACTATTTTTGCTGAATATATCTGAAAAATATATATACTTCCCTGCTTTATTAAATAGAACATTCTAATCTGATCTTGGCTTGATGACTCAATCATAAATTATTCCAACGGACTTTAATAGAGCCCATTGAGTACAGGGCTCTCTGTTTGAACCTGTGGGGGATCCAGTTTGGAGTTCTGGTATCAACTTTTCAGAGTTTTTCTGTCCTCTTCATCAACTCTCGGGCTGCCAGCTGTCACTTTTGATACTGCCAGTGTGTGCGTCTCTCTGATAACCTGCTGCTTCTGGGATTCCTTGAACTGGGAAAGCAGACAATCATGCTTGTTAAAGTTGGGCCGAAAATATAAGCAAATTGACTCTGAATGTGACCCCCAGAAACTCTTTTGTGAAAAAAAGTACACGAGCTTTATTATATCACCTTTGCCTGATCAGTGGCCCATTTTACTTTCTCTCTGTATTTCTCAGGAAAGTGAGATTGCTAAATAACTGAGTTTCATGCAGGATGCATGCTTCTTTTCATTGCATCTACTTTGAACATGGATGATGGAGTTGACTAGAGGTAGGTAGGCCATCATAGCTAGAGGAGGCTAATGAAAACCTCGCCAGAATGCTGTGCATTATCAGAGCCCTTACACTGTTTAGAATGTTCTCCCGACTGACATTTGCAGCTGTCATTTTGGTATAATGTTAATACTGCATCATTTCTGTAACCATAATGACTACAAAATTGTTTTAAACTAGACTTGTTGCTAGGTCAGAATGTCTGAACGTGGCCTTACAAGGAAGTGAAAACTTCTGGCATGTTGCTTGTTTTCTTCTTTCTAAACATTTACCCTTTATTTTTCTTGGCTGCATGATCTTATGAAAGGACCTAAGATAATCACCTCTTGCTTTGTCTACTACTGCCTAAGGTGGGTCTCTCTTATCAAGTTGTCTGCAAGGAAGACAACACAGGGTCAAAGGTCGAGAAGGCAGTTATGACAAAGGTGAGAGGGGAGTGAAGAGGGGCATAAATTCAATGCAACAATTAGCGTTTTCTACTCATAATCTCTGCTGAAAAGCATAGTAAAAGCTCTTCAAAGCTGTCTGTTTCTTGTCAGTTACAAAATGTTTATATTCCATGAATACCTGGATTATTAAAACATGTGTGATAGTAAAGAAAGTGGCCCCTACCAACCTGGGCTTCAAATGGGCTCATTTAGTGATGGGAGAGGACCATTTGGCCACACGTGGAAGAAGTGTTGTGCCCCCTTTTAATTTTTTCACCAATAGATATGGAAGGTATGATTTATCATATGAGGCCAAGACCATTTTTTGTGGCTGGGACTATACCAAATACATTCCAGACTTCCTCTGTGTCCCATTTTCTCTGTGTGGAGCCACAACCTGTAAGGCTACCACAGAGATGTGGAGAGAGCAGAAAACATGTTTATAGTTACGGTAGTAGCAGTGGATGGTTGTGGATAACTTGTCAGAGCTATTGAAGCTGAGCAGGTTCAGAAACCAGTGAACACTGCCCGGCTGGGATGGGAGCATGAGAGACCATGCGAAGGTGGAAAGAAACTGCCATTGAGTGAGAACCATGCGTTGCTCTCACATAATAATATTCCTGCTGGTAGACTTGCCTCTGCTGCTATCTTCTGGGCTCTGGGCTCTAACAGAAGGCTGAGGGGCACAAGGGCTGCAGGTGCAATTAAACCTAGTTGAGTCTGTTTCATGAAGTCACAAGGGCAAAAGTTGGTTTTCTATCCATTGGTCCATCCACATAGTCACCCATCCATCTACCCACTCCTTCCACACGGAAGTCACAGTAATTATACCAAAGTAAACATCTGGTACTATTATTTCCCTTTGTAAATTCTTTCCTAGCTTTGTCCTCAGGATAAAGTCTGAACTCCTGACTGTGGCCTTCCAGAACTCTGCCCACTTCTCCAGGTGACATCTCTTGTCTTTCCATTTCACCTCCTGTATCCTGGATGCTCCCTGGTCATGTAGAGCTGCAGATTCTTCTATAACTTGAAAGACTTGCCTTTGGAACTCAGAGCAAGCTGCTCTTTCTTCTTCCCATCCATCCTTTGCTTTCATGACCTCTAGTCATTCACCACTTCCCTTAAGAAGCCTCACCGTAAGGGGGTGCTGGGTTCCTGTGCTCCATACTCTCGTAGCACCTCTAGCCTTGTCAGAGCCCTGGAGTGAGTATTATTGCCTTCAGTGCATTTGTGGTCCCATTAGACCAGTGTTTTTCAATCTTTTTTATCTCATGGCACATGTGAATCTATAGTTAAACTTCCATGGCACTCTTAAATTATATTGATAAAAAAAAGTGTATTACTTTTAAACATGTAAATACATTTATAATTTAATTATGAAGACATAACCATCATAGCCAAGATACTAAATGTTAAATTTGTTCATTAAGTGAAAATAAATATACATGTTTTGGTGTTTTCTGAAAAAAAAATAGCAAGAAAAAAGAATATGCTTAATTGTGCTTTGAACGTCTTTCAAAAATAATTTAATTAATGATCTTTTAAAAAATTCATGGTACATCTGAGATCCTCTCACAGCACACCAGTTAAAAATCAGTGCATTAGAATTTAGGCTCCTTAAAGGTTCCATAAAGATTTTAATATAGGTGATATAGATATAGATATAATTATACATATATGTATTATTTTTGAGATCCTAATATGATGAGGGTGATATAGATAGAGATATAATTATACATATAAATATTATTTTTGAGACCCTGGCATATGATGAGTTTAGCAAATATTTGTTGTATAAAAATGTCTTATTAAGATGGGCAAAACAGTTTAAAAATTGGGTTTTGTTGAAAAGCTGTCTGGATCTGTATTCCAGAGTCACAAGTGAATGCATAATTATGGGTAATTTATTTCATCTGCTTGCTGTTTAGCTTCCATGTCCGTTAAATAAGGATAATAGTATAGTCCTGCATTGCTTAATGATGGGGATATGGTCTGAGAAATTCATAGTTAGGCGATGCTGTCATTGTGCAAACATCTTCGATTGTATTTACACAAACCTAGAGAGTATAGCCTGCTACACACCTAGGCTTTATGGTGTAACCTATGGCTCTGAGGCTACATGCCTGTACAACATGTTACTGTGCTGACTGCTATAGGCAATTGTAACACAATTGTAAACGTTTGTCTATCTCAACATAGAAAAGGTACAGTAAAAATACAGTATTATTGTCTTAACCTCCATCACATATAAATCCATTGTTGACCAAAATGTCATCATGTGGCACATGACTATATACTTCTTAGGATGTGGTTATACTTCTAACTCATGTCAAACACTTAGACTAATGTCTAACATACATAATAAAAACACTTGATTATACGTGATTATAATTGTCTTCTGCATATAGTGCTCTACATGTAAACCTATGGTGGAATCAAAAAACATGCAATCTAGAAATCATTTCAGGGACTGGTTTAATTTCTCTAAACCTCACAGATGTCCCTGTGCCAAGTTGAGTACTAACATGACTCTGGGAGACTTCTTGCCCTAAATCTGGCTTAGGGGCTCAGGACCATCATTCTCACTGCTGACATGGCATCATCCTGACAAGTTCAATTCCTACCCATTCCTGAACCTAAATTACTAATAGAGTTTCTATCTTGTTCTTTTGGGTTTTTATTTCTTTTCCAGGATCCTGGCACTTCTGAGAAGGTGGCCTTCATGTGTCACCTACAGATCAGATACCCTTCCTAGATCCTGATGACTAGAGTCCTATTTCCAAAGCCCAGGCCCTGCCTGGGCCATTCTACTTCTCTGGTGCTGAGCACCTATTTTATTTTATTTTATTTATTTATTTTTTTTCTTGCCTTAACCTCCCAAGTAACTGAGACTATAGGTGCCTGCCACAATGCCCAGCTATTTTTTTTGGTTACAGTTTAGCTGGGGCCAGGTTTGAACCTGCCACCCTCGGTGTATGGGGCAGGTGCCCTACTCACTGAGCCACAGGCACCACCCTATTTTATTATTATAGTCTAGAATGCTCATCATAATGTTCTCTCACTGCCTGACTTTTTAACCCCTATGTGAAACTTCCTGTAATGCCGCCTCTCTCCTACACAGTTACACAGTTACCACACTCTGCTGGCCTGTCTGGAGTATATCTGAGTCTACCTTCTATTGCTTACCCTGCTCTGTTTTACATAATAATTTCTTCAATCTGAGTCTCTCTTTTCAGTTTTATCTTGCTATTCCCCAAACTCCTGTTTCAAGCATCCTTGCCTAAAAGAAAGTATAGTGTCTTAAGAGAGATAATGCATGCTCTTAAATTACAATTGAAAAAGGTCAAAAGTCAGAAGTAACTTGGAACATTGATGTAAATTTTCTGCTTCTAAGACTTTAAAAAGTAAGGAATTAAACAGGGTAAAGAGAATGCTTTTGTTTGATGAAATCTATACTGACACTCCAGGAAAGAAGCAGACTAACAGTTTATTGGACAATAAGAAACCTGTGTCTCCACAGGGTGTTCATGATAGGATTCTTAACTCTCTCCTAGTCCCTGTTAGAAAAGGAGGGCTCTTTCCATTAACACCAGAGTGTGTAACTAAGGGTGCAGGAAAGACTCCAAATTTCCATTCCAAACCTTTTACAACATGATGTCCATCTCACGGAGAATACATGGACCTTACAAGGGATTATGATGGGTATAGCCAAATGCTATAGTTTGACATGTACAAAGTAAGTTGTTTGGATGGTGACTTTGGGTGGAAAAGAATAAAACACCGAGCTCTAAAAGAAATACTATTTAATGTGGCTCTACTTCTCTCTTAAATTATCTTCATGACTAGTTCTGCTAACTGAGGCTGGGGTCAGCTTACTTTGACTGGGCTCTCTCAGGCATCTGCAGTCAGCCAGCAAGTTGACTAGGAATGGGCTACCCTAGTATAAATTCAGCTAGAACAACGTGGCTCACCTTATGTATCTGCAATTCCCTTCAGTAGGCTATCCCAGGGAGGTTGTCATGGCTGTGGAAGGGATCAAAGAGAGAAGGCAGAAATGCAGGAGCAATTTTTCAGGTGGTGTCAGATATTTGCCGTTGTCCAAAACAAGTAACATGGTTAAGGCCAGAGTTACAGGGGGACAACACTACCAAAGGGCACAAATACAGGAGGCATGAAAACCTGACGTCCATATTCAACCAATCTACCATAGTCTGCTTTCTGTCCATAATTACTAACATTCTGACACATGCAAAATACACTTCATTCCCAGCCCAAGACCCTCCATGATCTCTTCAAATTGAAGCATCATGTGTGAAGTCTAGGATATTGTGATGGACATCAGATTCATATAAAGCTCCTCTTGGTCCAGAAAGTTATATACTGGAGAAACAGTCATTTTCTCTAAACATTGTCACCACATAGTGATGAAATGAGAATAGAATAACCTGTGCAAATATTCCCATTTGAAAAGAGGAAGAATAGAAAGCAATAGCAGTCACTGGTTCCTGGTAACTCTGACCTCCTTCCGGGAAGATGCTGCCCATTTCCCCAACTCTGGAGATGCAGAATAGCCTTTGATTAGTTCTGCTCTGTGAGAATGGCTCCCCTAGCTATTCTCAGCGGATACTGTCTCTGCACTCCAGCATGTCTTTTCTTTCCCACATTCTTTGGCCACTTCTGAGGAGGATACTGAAAAGCATTCCTGCTTCCTGTCTATAGAAATTTAGGAGCACAAAGGTCTCTCTGTAATTTTGAGACATTTCTCCGCAGTCTCAATTCTTTTTTGTCTAGGCTGGCAGAATGTTGCCAGTATAGCTGAATTAAAAACACTGTGGGTTTCCTATGAACATGATTTAATTCTACTCTAGGAGCTAAAAGCCTTAATATTCTTGTAAGCCATTTGGGATAGTATTCTACAAAGCCATGTCTTAATTCTTTCACAGATCTTTTTAAGGGGTGTTATAGCCACACCTGTGAGTTTTTAATTTTCCTCTAGGGAGCAAACAGGTTAATTTTTCTTGGGAAAAATAGTTCCATTTTTCCTCCCAGAAAATCATGAACCATATGTTTTCTCCAAGTTCTGCTTATAGACTAGCTAGTTTTTTCTTTAGAAGATCTCCTTCTTGTATCAATGTATCAAATACAGCCAATAAGAGCTAGTTGCCACTTTCAGCATTCTGCCTGGAAATCTCATGGATTAAACCCAAAAGTTCATTAGTACACTTTCTTATTTTCTTAGTTACAACAGGTGACAGTAGTTTTCCTGGTGGTTTCACCATTATATGAAATAGATCATCATTTATTCAGCTTCCTTTCATAGTTTCCTTATCATTATTCTACAGCTTCTGCCAACAGCTCTGATCCCAAACCAAGGTCACTGATTCCAAATTTTAGTTATGATAGAACTCAAGTCCAATACCAAATTCTTTATCAATTTGCTATTGTGCATCACAAACCTCTCCAAAACTTAGTGGCTTAAAATGGCACCTGTGGATTATTCCTCACAAGTTGGGAGATTTTGCAAGACTGCAGTAGGCCTGACAAATGCATCATTGCTCATGCACCTGAGGCCAGTTGGCACATCAGTTAGGACCTGGCTTATCTGGGGTAACCAGGATTAGAAAGTCAGCCCTCGTACATATATCTCTTACACTGAATTTTATTTCTTGGAAACACCTACATGATATACTATGTCTCAGTACATTCAGAGGCTATATGTAGGCTCAGCAGAAAAAGGTGTAATAATTTCAATGATAGACTAGGGGGGATAAAAGAAGTATAACATATGCCATGTACTCACTATTTCTGTCTTGTCCCATGGGTCTTCAGATCTCATATGTGCTCACTTCGTATGATACCTGACAATTATTAGGTGATAGATACATAATTTTCATGAATAATTGGGTAAATAAATGGAAAAGGAAGATGACATGGAGAGAGGTAACATAGACCAAATTCGTAGCCAGGTATCTATCAACTTGTTCAGATGCTTTTCTCTCTAGTTCTTAAACACACCCTATAGAAAATATTCATCCTTTTATGCTTTTGCAAATATTAGATGGGCATATTTCCTTTTGTCCCTGTTATTTCAGCAGATGAGTGCTCTTCTCATATTTAAATTTCAAGATTTGTCTCAGTTGGCAGCTTTGCTCAAATCCCCCATCTTTAATTAACCTTAGTCAGAAGTAATTTAATATTTGTACTTAGTATTCACTTTTTTTGACTAGTGCTAGAATGAATCATTTTGATCTGTGACAGCCCAACTAAATTGAAAGCTGCTTGAAGGAATGGTGTACATACATAACATTTGCCTGAATTTTCTTCATAGTACCCAGGCCATTTTCTTCCAAATAATGTGTTTAATATTTGTTGAATGAATAAATGAATGAATAAGCAAATAAATGAACACCACACAAGGTCAGGGACCTTGTCTATCTTGTTTATCTTTTTCTTTCTTTTTTGCTGTAAAGTCAGTGCTTGATATGTGGTAGGCAGTAAATAAATATTTATTAAATAAAAACCAAAGGAATTAGTGAATAAATTGATAAAAGTCAAATCCAGACTCTTTGTTCCTATTTTAAGAAGTTCCACTTTACATTATATTAGGAAATCATTTGATAACTACTTTTAATTGTAATTCCTTACAACAACCTAGGAACTCAGTTCTATTGTCATCCTAGTTTTCATTCTTGACCAAAGACCTTATCCCAGTCAGCAAGAAAGAGAATTGTGTGCCATCCTCACCAGAAACTTTGTTTATAAAGTCAACTATTTCAGAGTTTACATATAACAAGAAAAATGTCAGGGACTTTTCAGGCCAAGAGGACTGGTCGTATCCCTGAAGACAGAAAGGATTGTATCTATGTCCTGAGTAGGGTAATCTGGTAGATTCCAAAACATTTGGGCCCTAAATGTTTCCTCTTCTACTGAGACATATTCCTTGCATTTGAGAGATTTAGGGTTCAATGCAGTGTGGTTGTCATGCTTCATTATCTTACTGAATCCTATTTCCCACCCTCCAAACATTCTAATTTATTTGTACTGGAGGATGAGTCCCAGGAAACTGTATTTTATCAAACACACCACTCACCTGATTCTGATACTAGAGATCTATAGGCCACACTAGTGTGTGTGTGTGGGGGGTATGTATGTTTGTGTTGAATGCGAAAGAAAGAAGGAAGAAAAGAAGGAAAGAAAGAAAGAAAGAAAGAAAGGAAGAAAGAAAGAAAGAAAGAAAGAAGAAAGAAAGAAAGAAAGAAAGTAAGTTAGTTCTGTAAGATGTTGTAGGTGCAATGATGGATGTCTGTGGAGAATCCAGTGGATGTGGAAAGAAGTTGTTACTCTTGCTGTACATCTCTGGATCTTTGTTCAGAGTCTTGGTTAGATAAGCATTTTCTGTTTGGCAATACCTTGTAACATTTTTAGGATCCATACATGGAATAATTACAGTCCTGATAGGACTAGGACAGTCATGGACATTGATAATTTTGTTAAGACTACATCTTTCCTAAAAAATCCCAAGAGAGTGCCCATTTTGTGTTATATATTTCTGAGAATCCTCCCACTAACCATACTGCCAGCAAAAAAATAATGAAAGCTTACCATGTTTGGCACATAACCAGGGCATGGCCAGCAGGGATGAAGGGGTCACATGGAACAAATATGCTTCATGAGATCTCAGGAGAACCGTTCCCAAGCCAAGTAGTTAATGCCATTTAAAAGAACTGAATGCTATCTGTTAGGGTATCATGCGCCTCAACTTGAACTTGATGTGCAGTGTTTCATTTAGACCTCTCTGCATTTGTCTTCCCTCATTATCCCTGTGGGTGAGACCAACGAGGGGGTGGAGGAGAGTAGGTACTCAATGTGTACTCTCAGTAATGCTACTAACATCGCATAGCCTTGGGTCATTCGAGATGTGTTTTATAAGCACTATTAAGTTTGATCTCTTTTACTTGTACTGCAATTATCTGTTGGGATTTTATAGGACTGTGGACATACTGAGAGGAGGGATTTAATCGTTAAGTACTTTCAGCCTAATTGGTTCTCAATTGGAGGAGATGCCTTGAGTTTGGAAACTTGCCACTTGTTAGCAGAGCATGTCAGTTTATTGCCCACCTGTGGAGCTGACAGATACAAGAGAACGTTCTGATTTGGCATCATTTTTGGAATTTAGTTGACTTCACTGTCTTCGGGGCTACTCCTAGAGCTCTGTATTTGTCAGCTGTGCCTGCCTGTGTTGGGCAGACACAGAGGTTTTTTGCCAAGTCTCTTAGTTACCTGGCTAAGCCTCTGACTATGGCAATTGGTGTGATGCAGATGGAGTATAGATATAATGCTAGTCTCCATAAAAAGCCATGCCTGGGGAATTAGATAATCATTAACATAAATGGGTAAGTGTGAAAGTTTCAGGATACAGAAAAATCAAGAAATGTAAAATCTGCATAGACAGAAACAAATGAAGGAGTCTGTCTCAGCAACACTCATAATCTAAGCAAATTAAAACTCGCAGAGATAAATCAGAAAGGACACTGTCAACTATGTTTCTTGGAAGTGAAATAGTGGACCATAATGCAGTCTGTCTCAAAACTTTCATAATGACCTACATATATTTTAGTGTATCTTTTTACATGTCAAATCAAAACAGTGAATGAGTTATTTGTGTTGCTAAATACAAAGGCCCCACTTATGTGCAAAAACCCACTAGATCTAGAGAAGAGAAATGGTACCATGAATTATTCTATATCCATTTGATATCCATTACAACTGTAATTTTGAATATTCTTTAATAGTTAGAAAATTGCTTATCATAGATTACTAGATAACACTAGCTATAGCATTTAATTTTGCCATAAATAATCATAAAATAAATCCCATGTTTTCATAAAAGTTAAATGCAAGGATTCTGTAAGGAGATTGGCCTTGTTTAAAGAGTTTAGGTAATATTTTCTTTCTTTTCTTTTCTTTTCTTTTCTTTTCTTTTCTTTTCTCTTTCTTTCTTTCTGAGACAGCGTTCACTCACCCATGATAGAGTGCAGTGGCGTCACAGCTCACAGTAACATCAAACTCTTGGGCTCAAGTGGTCCTCTTGCCTCAGTCTCCAGAATAGCTGAGACTACAGGCGCCCATCACAAAGCCTAGATATTTTTACAGATGGGATCTAGACTCTTGCTTGGGTTAGTCTCGAACTCCTGAGCTGCAACAATCCACCTGCCTCAGCCTCCCATTGTGCTGGGATTACAGGCACCACAGCTGGCCTTAGGTGATGCTTTCAAAGTTACTTTATTGCTGCACAGTTTTGAAAAAAGTTGATTAACCTTATTAAGGCAGTTTTTTAAGTTTATACAATGGGAATAAGATTCATTGCACTTACTTCACAGAGTTGTTTAAACTATTTAACACACTTATATACATAAGTGCTAAATTCATAATAAAAGCTCAATAAATGGTGTAAGTTCATACATAAACAGACACACATTAGGCATACAAACACACTTTTATAAACCTTCTCACATTTCCATCTTCATAATCAATTTGTCCTTCCCCTCCAGTCCTGTCATTAATGCTAAGCAATGAGGAGAGGAAAAGTACTACACGGAATTGCACTGTTTAGTATCATAGCCACTACCCACATGTGGCCACGGAGCACTTGAAATTCAGCTAGGCCATATTTATTCATTTGTTAATATTTTTAGGGCAGAGAACTCTTTTTAAAAGAATTTATTTCAAAGTATTAAGGGTGTACAAATGTTTTTGTTACATGGATAGCTTTTGTTATGCTTGAATCACAGCTATAAGGATGCCCATTACCTGGATAGGGCTCATATGAGTTAGGTAGGTTTTTGCCCCTCCCCACTGCTTGATTTCCAGTGATTATTACTTTACACGTGTGCCCATCAATTAGTTCCAGTTTATTAGAGAGCGCATGTGGCTGTTTTTCCATTCTTGACATACTTCATTTAAGATAATGCTCTACAGCTCCATCCAAATTGTTGCAAAAGACATTAATTTGTCCTTTCTCATGACTGAGTCGTACTCCACAGTATACGTACACCACATTTTGTTAATGCATTCATGCATGGATTTGTGAACACTTTTGTTGATTCCACAGCTTTGCGATTGTGAATTTTGTTGATCCCATATTTAGATGAGCTGCAACTATAAAATCCACACTGGCTTTTTAAAATTCAACAAATATTCATTGAGCTTCTATTATGTTAACAAACTGTGTATGCGAATCTAGGAATATAGTAGTGAATAGCACAGGCTCCTTGTCCTCAGTAAAGAATAGAGAGTTTAATAAAAATAAATAATTATAAGTGTGAAGGGATTGCAATTGACAGGCACGACTCAATAATGCAGAAGTGTGACTTGACTGTTTTATAAGTGAATTCAGCTTTGCTTTGGGATCCCTATTTGTATAGATAGATGGTGGGAAATTCTCAGTCTTGCTGCTTGCAGGTAACTCAGTCACTTCTAGTATAAAACATAGTTTAGATCAATAGTTAGTTAATGTACAGATTTATACTCAGTTCAAAGTTCACATTTCTATCAGGAATATTTTCTCCTTTCAGGAACTTTTTCCTTTATTTCTCAAGGATGGCATCTGGTTGCAGCAAAAACTTATGCCAGTGGCATCATAACAGAAGGGGAGAAATGCCTAATCCACGTGCTGCCCCATGTCCTGATGGCTTCCACTGAGACGTCCTGTCCTCCTTGCAAAGGAGTATCAAAGTAATATCAAATTAGCAATGATGTCATTGCTATTCATTTTTGGATATAATTTGTTCCAGTTACTATGACTGCATAATATGTCATCCCAAACTTAATAGAGTAAAACAACTAACATTTTATTATCTTTATTGGTTCTATGATCAAGAATTTGAAAAGAACACAAGAGGAATGACTTATCCCTGTTCCCTTATGTTTGGGACCCATGTGACTATGACCGGGAGTGACTTGATAGTTGGTGACTGAGATCATCAAACATCTTTCTCAACTGCTTTATCATAATATATTCTGTTCTTTCTATAACTGTAGGAGACAATGATTTCTGACTCTACAAAGGACCTCCCTAGAATTAATAAGTGAATCTAGCAAAGTAGCACAATACACTCCTATATACTGGCAGTGAGCACATGCACACCAAAATTAAAAACACAATAACATTTATGATGACTCAAAAAATTAAATACATAGTATAAAGTCTAATAGAACATGTACAAGAATCATATCCTAAAAACTATAAAATGCAGATGAATAAAATCAAAGAGTATAAAAATAAATGGAGAGATGCTCTATACTCATGCCATGTAAGACTCAACAAATATGTCAATTCTCCCCAAATTGATATACAAGTTTAATGCAATTCCTATCAAATTCTAGCCAGCAGTGTTTTTTAGACATAGATAAGATTGTTTTAAAATTTCTATGAAAGATAAACTAGAATAACTAAAAACAATTTAGAACTTAGATTAAGAAGAACAATAGGAGGAATCAGTCTACCCAATTTTGGGTCTTATTTTGAAGACTCTGGAGAAAAGATTTTGTAAAGTATGAAAGAAATAGAAAGTATCTAAATGTTTAATATTGTTTATACAAATAAATGATGGTATTCATGATATATAGGTTAAATATGTCATTAAATCCATAAGTTTATTACTCTCTTTTTGGCAAAGGCAAATACATGGACCCTTTATGACAACAGTGCCTGGAATATTCTTCCCAGAGTAATTACTTTGAAGTCACATTATACTTTTTTCCTGCTTCCTAGTCCTGCATTTTCACATGTACCTGCCTGACATTTTTGTTGAATCCCACCGTTACCGTAAACTCAACCACATGCTAACCTATGTTTTCATTTTCTTTATAACTGTATCCTGATTTCTGATTTTCCTATTTCAGTTCTGTGCTTGCTGTCTTGACAACCTCACATCCACTTTCCTGAACCACATCAAATAGAGTTTCACTGGGGACTCTACTGTTACCTGGTTCTCTTTCAATCCATTTTGCTCACCAAATGCAAATCTATCTACTAAAACATCCCATTAAAAAATTGCATCATTCCTTTCAAAAACATTCAATAGGACCTATTTTTTCATAAGATAAAACTCATGCCATTTAGCATGGTATTTTGGGCCCTTCCAACAACCCAAATTATCCTTCTGCTCTTCTTTCTAATTTTTTAATCCATTTCTCTATTTTAAAAACTATTTACTACTTTTAATCCTTCAAACATAATTTCTGGGGATGATGGAAATGTGCTAAGACGCTTTTGCCCAGGAAAAGGAATAGGTATTTCTTAGGTTGGAAGTAGGAGAAAGAGATTTTATTTGTGCACATATGGAAGTGATATGCCTTTAGGTAAATTAAAATTTTCTTCTCAACTAACTTACCTGAAGAAGACACAATGTTCTCATTCTAATGGGCATTGAGAAAGGGTAAAAGGCACAAAAAAAGGAGATTTGAATTGGGGGTGGTCACTTGACAATTTTTGAAGATAAGAGCTTCTCACTGTACTACACAATGAACTGACTGTAGAAAGGTGAGACTTGAAGTTTACAGTAATTTGGGAATGTACTCTGGGCTATTTTACCAGGAAAGAAGGTTTTGATGTCTACCTTCAAAAGGCATATCCCCTGGAGGATGAAAGACATAAACGGAACTTCCCAGGGACTCATATTTTATTATTTCTGAGGTCTTGCACTTGTGGGGTTCTTTATGATTTCCAAATAGTTCTCCTGATCATTAGCTCCTGAGATTATCTCAAGATCCTGAGATTAACTTATGGTAGACAACATTATTGTCATTTTGAAGAAAATCTGGATACAGAATTTAGCCGACTTATTCAAGAACATAAACCAGTATTTTGATGTTGGCTTCCAGGGCTGGTTTCAATGTTCTTTCTATTACTTTGAATTTGCAAAATGCTAAAATCACTCATTGCTTCAACTGTCCAGTCTTGACCTGTTAAGTAGATGTTTTCAGGTTTATCTGCAGAAATTAGTTTTTTACTCACAGAGGTGAGTTTCCCCTGGGAAACCCTTGGCAAAGTTTTCATTGCATGCCCTATTCAAATATTATTTACCTTGGTTTTTGGTTGAGGGAAAAAATAATATCTTGCTAATTCTTAACTTTACAATTCAAAGAAGTTTGACATATGCAGTAATCCAACCTTCATTTCTAAATGTTTATTTTTTATTATAAAAGTAATGAATGTTCATTATAGTAATATTGGAAAGTGTAGAATGTGAAAAATAGAATTTATTTTTATTTTTATTAAAGTTTAATTTGCATACAGTGAAATGCACAGATCTTATGTGTATAATTTCATGAGCTTTGAAAAGTGTTCACACTTGCGTGGCCAGGATAACCCTCACATCTCTTTCCTGTGTATCTCCCTCTTCTCTTCCTCACTCTAGGCAGTCACTAGGAAGATGGGATTAAAAGAAAACACTCAAGTCCCACCACTCAATGACAATCACTGTTTGACTGATCCGCATTTTTTGACACCGCTGATTTTTCCATTTGTAATACTCCATCATGGCTTGGTTTCTGAGGCATAATCTCGTCTCATTATTCTTCTCAGCTGCCCGGCTGCTGCATCTCTGTCTCCTTTGCTCTGTTTTCCTCATCTTCTCAACCTCTAACTGGATGGGGTCAGCATTTGGGTCCTCTTCTCTGCCCCATCAGCACGTTCTTGGTAGTGATCTCATCAAGTTGCACCGTTTCCAGGGCTACCTCTAAGTGGACAATCCCCAAATTTATATAGTAGCTTTATAAGTGGTCAGTGGTTTATTTTCCATACAGCAGAGCATTTAGGCTATTATTTTAACTATTGTTAAAAACACAGCAAGGAGCATCTTGGTATACAAAGGTGGCCACCCTATAGTTGCAATACTGGATTGATACCCAGGAATTGCTAGGTTATCGAATATAAACATTTTGAAGATGGAGCTACATACTGTCAGGTTGCTTTTCAAAAGGAAAGGATCAGTGTATACTCCCATCAGTAGTACTGACAATAAAATTATTTAGGGATTATTCCCAAATAGGTTGAATTTTATTAATAACTTCATAGGAGTGGTAAGTAAAAGATCAACTCAATGTGGCTTATATTTATTGGAGTTTAAGGAAATTTTTTGATATAAATTAGTTTAGAGTTCATTTTCTATTATTAATTATAAGTCAGTGCAGATATCACCACTCAATGCTATGCCCATAGAACTAGGATGCCATATAGCCAAACCGTTTAGATAATAAGCTTTGGAAACATACAGACAAGGGTTTGATTAATGGTTTAGCCACTTAGTAGCCATGAATTTGAATAACTCATTTAACATTTTTGAGCCTTAACATTTTCATCTATGAAATGGGGATACTAAAATCTGCCTTGCAGAAATATGAAGATTAAATGAGATGAATCTTAAATCACTTGATGTAAGTTTGGCACTCTTAAATGTAAGTTCCTGGCCTCCCTTCAAAAGTCACTCCCTGTTCGAAGTTTAGATTCCCATCCTGCCCTACGTGCAAATAAATTGTAAGCAGGACCTATCTCTTGTTGATGGCCAATCTGTGAATATCAGGGAATGGTTTTGCTCTGCTCCGGACAAGGGAAACAGTTGTCATGGCGGGATGTGGCAGTATTAGGTAGAGGTTGCCATATGGGGACTGAGTCTGGCTGGAGTCTTGATCCTGAAGGGATGAAGTTAGAGATGGGGAGGGGTCGGCAGGGGAGACAAGCTGAGGGGCCGGACAGCAACACTCCTGGAAACGACCTGCTTTTTTAAAATCAAAATAAAAATGGGATCAAATATGTCAATTATCCAATGATAATTTCTAAGTCTAAAAATTATATACGTTGCTTGTGGAAAATGTAAAAAGAGCACAAAAGACAAAACCTTAAAAATTACCCGTAATCTCTCTGCTTGTCCGGTTCATGTTTGGGTGTTTTCTCAGACTTTATGCGTGTGCATTACCGTATAATCTCCTGTTTAATGTTGTTCCCTTTCTTGATCAGGTTTTGAGCATCTCAGGCTGTTTAATGTTTTTCTTCTTAATTTGGGGCCCAACTGAATGTAGTTCTCTCATGAGATTAGGTTATAAAAGGCAGACGAGGAAGGGTACAGCCATGGAAAGAACAGAGGTTGGCAAAGAGTCAGGGGACCAGCAGAAACATTTCCAGGGGGCAAGTGATGTCCTAAAAGGAGACACAGCATCTATTACTCACAGACCCGGGAACGCCAGGGCCCTGACGGCACTAAGACACTGTCTTCTATGTGCGAGGCCAGATTCCTTCACTCACTGCTAATTCATCCCTCTTGGTAGTGCTGGTAATAAAACATTGAATAACAGAAACATGAACTTTGACCCTTTTTCTCTTTGCATAGTCTAATGGGGTTTTCCTTTTTGTGCCACAAAAAGCAATGACTAAATCTCATCGCCCTGTGATCTGCTTGAATTTTGAGATTTTTTTTTCTTCTTTTATAATGATGTAAAACTTACCATGGATAATTTTTTTTTCAAATCAATTCTTCTTGATGTATTCAAAACTTAAGAGAAGGACTATTATGTACTTTCTTTTTGAAAAATTGTTCAGATCCAGAATGTCTCAGGAGGAGGGAGAGTATGAATGTCTTTCCTTAGGGGCTGTGATGGATCGTGTCAGCCCTGGTGTTTTTCTCTCTCCTATGGGTACCCACCCCTTCAAGTTGGCACCGGCACAGCGCTGTTTCTGACTGAAGGCAGAAAAGAAGATGGAAAATGTGGTGTTCTTCACCTAACTCCTCTCCTCTGAGTAGAGTAAATTTTAAAATTATGTCGTGTATCCACCCTGGAGCATAATTTTTCCTCCACTTTGACTCCACGCCCCGTGCTGCTCATCAGCCTTGGGATCTGAGTGCCCAGGTGACAGCAGTGTTGTAGCAGCCTCCTAACTGTTCTCTTTTCTCACTTTCCTCACTTTTAATCACGGAACAGAGTTTCTACGTGGGTCCTTTCTTTTTATCTCCGACTGGTCATTCTGTTTAGCCTTGTAGAGCCCCTGATTACACTCTGCCTGCTGGGCGAGGGCCCTGAGCTTTGCCCCATATTTATTGGTTCTTTGCTCTGGGCAGGGTTCCTGCTGCCACTACTAGATCGCCAGTAACTCTACTCACCTTCATTTAGCCTTCTGGATGCCTTTCATCCAGCGCTCAGGAGCTTCATTTGTTAAATGTATTGAGTCCTCATTACACACCAAGTGTTACTCTGGGTGTCTAGGACACAAGAGTGCACAAACAAGTGAAGATCTTCCTCCCTCTGTATCTTGCATTCTGGTGGATCCTTTAGGAATGAGAGATTGTCATGCTTGGCCAGGGACCACTGTGCCCCATCAGACCCCAAGCTGTTCTCCCAGTCACATTCTCTGGGGTTTCTATCTGTAGCCTCCATCCAATTTCATCTTGCTTGTTCTCTTCTCTGCTCATGTAATCTAATAAATTTTGCATATGCTTTGTGTCTAAATCTCCCTAAGTTATGGCAGAGCTTGTATTTATAAAATGTTTTCTGCCCCCACCTCTCATCCCTTTGTAATGAAACCTCCTGTGGGCTAAAGAGATCCAAGTGCGGATTTGCATCTGACAAAACCAAACGGTTCCTCCTTTTGATCAACTAAGAGCAAAACTCTGGGTCATTGAAAATAAATATATGATATAAATGCTGGGCCAGACAGAGATTAAGATCATGACCCAATGAGAAAATAATCTTTGTGCCTGTAGAAATAGTTTGAATTTGTGAGCGTTGGGGTGGTCAAAAGCTTCTAAAGTAAAATTCCTTAAAATGTGGAGCCTCTAGAAATTAGTGTTGAGAACAAACTTCAGATCTCTTTGGGATTGTCCAAGATGCCCTGTGCTTGTTTGTGCTATTTGTATTTCCTTTCTTCTATGTGGTTTCTGGCATCATTGTGCTATTTTAGCTCTTACTTAGCCATACTCCCTGTTGAGATGCTAAAATATCCTGAAAGTGGCAGTACTGATTTTTTTTTTTTTTTTTTTTTTTGCATGCCCAGGAGGTGGAGTGCGCAGGGTTGATTTGTAATGACACTTTACTGTAGAGTAAATTTTTAGCTGTAATGATATTTTGGGCTGCTTGATCCCACCAGATTTGGAAAAGTTTGAATTACCTTAAATAACTAGAACACAGTCACTCCTATGTTACCCCTGAGACATGCTCACTGAAGCAAGGAAATTAATTCAGATATGCATCCAGGCTTCACTGAATTTTAATCTAAGGGTTTATAGAATTATTTACTGATATTTGTGAAATGAAAGTTATTCCACGAGGACAATCTGATTGTGGGTGGCAACAAGAGCAACTCCACAGTTCAATGTTTCTGAACCTTCTGTCATGTTTAAGGGAACTATAGCAGATTGGCAATGGCTGCACTTTCTTGGATACCCTTGTCATCAAGAAGTGGGATCTAATTACATGTAATCTCACTGCTTGAACCATCGGCCAGCCTGTGTCTACCTTCCCCAATAGAACACAGTGAAATGAGGATGTTCCAGTTCTCACATAGCTTTTAAGTGGCCTGAAGGTTTGGCTTCATCATCTTGGAGCCCTCAACTGCAATCTAAGTCTAACTACCCTTCCTATAAAAAAGGCAGTGGAGGGAGGCTAAGGCACAGCCCGCAGAGGGAGAGAAGCCCAGCAGAGCCTACCCTTTCAGCTGTTCCTGCCAACGCACAGGCGAGTGAGTTAAAATTCAGCTTGGAAATAAATCGTCCAGCCCCACATACCCCAGCTGATGGCATGCGGTTTAGAGATAAACCACCCAGCTAAGCCTTTCCCAAATTCCTGACCCGTAAAATTGAGAGCAAAAGTAAACGGTTGCTTCAAGCCAATGCGTTTTGGGCAGTAATACATAAAGGAAAATGAAAACTTCTGTTTGAATTCAAGCTTATACTTTTTAGATATGAGGTTTTACTTATTTATCCACCTATCCACCTATCTATCCACTAAACATTTACTGAGAGTTCATTATATTCCTGATGACACTGGGCTAAACCCCAAAGGAAGATGTAATAGAATTTTAGCTTTGCACTGATTTAGCTTCAAATTATTCAGGAAATGAATCTTCTTTTTCTGTATTTTTTCTTCATTTATTTCAAATACATTCCGCATCTGTCATATTCCATGAAAGGTATAAAGTTTCAAAGAAATAGTGATGTCTAAGACAATGTGGTCTATATCCTCATGGAGCTTATTTACCATAGGGAAATGCAAAATGAGTTTTTCTTCTTCCAATCTGTAAAATAGGACAATAAAACTTACTTCACAGGATTTTTTCTGAACATTAAATGATATAATGAGTGTGAAACCTTTTTGTAAGTAGTTACTCTTTACAAAAGTAAAATATTACTGAGTCTTGATGATAGTAGCAGCAGCAAAAAAGCTTCGAGATAAAGCAGGTGTTTAATACTCCCTGTGAAAGTACAGTATGTATATATCATAAGGGACCACCTAGGGCAGAAGTTACTAATCTAGTTTCGCTTTTGGACTCCTTTTTGGAATTTACATGTGGCTCCAAAGAACTTTTAGAATTATCTGCAAGAAGTTGTGTGCGTGTATATGTGCGTGTATATGTACATATATGTATATGTATTTATGTGTGTGTATATATGCACATTATTTTTTTGGATTAGAGATCCAATGCTTTCATTAGATTTTTCAAAGGTGTTAGTGATCCTGAATAGTAAAGAACCATTGGCCTACAGAAAAAAAGCAACTGTGATATATTAATTACCTTCTGGGAAAAAAATATATTAAACAACCTTTCAGAGTCAAATATTTATTTAGTATTTTCACCCAGGCTAATCAACTTTATGTCTCCACTTTACAGAAAAGAAAGCAAGGCTCAAATTTAGAAAATGATGGGCTTGGGATTCCGATACAGCTATTTTTAACCCCAAAGGTCTTTCTGTTATACCAGGTGTATCAGTCAGGGTTCATAGCTGCAAGCTACGGTAACCAGTTATGCTGGTTTAAACAGAAAGGAAATGCATGCAAGATACTGCAGCTCACAAAACTCCCAGGCAGAGTGGAGAACCAAAATCATGTCCCAGACTCCCACACTGTCTGAGAAACGGGTATGTTAGGTGACATTGCCAACATCGCTCAGAGGTTAAGTGAACAGAAAAGGAAAGGAAAGTTAATTTGAAAAATGCACTGTGTATATATATATTGGTGAATTTATTTGACAAGGTAAATAAGGAAATATAGTTCTTGTATTTCTAGTTATATTATATTTTCTTGTATTATAGTTCTTATGTTATAGTCTTGTATTATAGTTCTTGTTCCTGCTTTAGGGCACAAGCCTTAGCAGGTGTTTCTGATGACACTGCTGCCTGCTCACTCACTGCCTTTGCCTTTAGCCAGTGACTCTGAGGCGCACCAAGATCCTTCATTTCTGGGGGACTGAACTCCTTGATTGTTGTGGGTTATGGGTTAGAACAGTGTTCCGTAAAATGTCATTACTGTTACTGAGGTAGCTCAGGAGATCCTTGTCTTATTTGCTTCTCTTTCTAAACTCCCATCTGCCCCTGTAATGTTAGCTGTATGGTCACATCAATGGCTTCAGGCAGCCTTGTGAGCCTGCAGGCCTGTTAGTGGTTGGTCAATGTAATGAAGAACCTGGATGACCATTTGACAGGCTCAGCTTCCTGTGGCTAAGGATTGTTTTGGGGGACCCTGGTAGAAGTATTTCCCCATAATCATAACCAAAGGGAAAGAAAGCAAATATTTTGTGAGTGAGCCCATGGGAGGAGTGAGCCCATGGTTAGTGGTTTGATCAGGGAGTAAAGAGGAGAAGCATCTTTTTCACTTTGACGCCTCAATTCCGGTACCTATAGCTTCAAACTGAGAGAAACATTCCATTTGGATTATTGGTTCAATAGCATTTACTACATTCAGAAGGGCAGCAGCCCCGCCTTCCAAAGTGTTTTCTCCCTGCTGATTATTTAATTAGACTGCAATTGCTTATTCCACTATTCTATACCTCTTCATTAAGTCACCTTCTTATAGGTCTCTAATCTTGCTCCTTAGATGGCATTGACCACCTGATCGAACTACTAACCACTGCCCATGACACAGTATAGATCCTTCCATCATCCATTCCCTGTCAGAGTGAACAAGACATCCCTTTTCTTCTACAACCTATGGAGAAAATTTCCCTACTCTACTCCTTTGGTGAGCCATGGAAAAACATGTATGACTCCTGCTGGTATACTGTGTATGCCATAGCTTCTGTAAATCAGGCCTACCTTTTCTCCTACTCAATCAGTAAGCTCGTCATAGAGAAAAACATCCCTCCCCCTGCCTGCCATCTTTCATAAAAGAAACACAGCTGGGTTATAGTTACCAGGTTACAAGGGCAGAATAAATTTGCTCCAATAGAGAGACCACACCCAGAAGAACAACATTAGACAGAATCAATAGCTGATAAACTTCTGTTTGTCCACTATCAGTCTTTAAGTACCATCTCTCGTCTGTGTCCGCCAAGCACTAAATTTAGATGAGATTGTGATAAAAGTTTCTATTCCTGCATATTTGATGATAGTGCTAATCTATATTATTCCTTCAGAGATGTGCTATTATTTTATATTTACTTTGGTTGGGGGAGTATGTTTCTACCTGGCCCCTCTACCATATTTTTCTGTGAATTCTGGTAGGTTATATGTGTCAATTCTAACTACATAATCAAGTACAAGGAAAATAACCACAGACAACTTCTGAATCTCTCTCTGCTGATCCAAATTCCATTAATATCCTGACCCTTATTAGCTTCCACTATGTGCAAATACTGCAGTGGACTCTGGCACCTAAGAATTAGTGTTAACTGAGATCCAATGTAAGTTCCTAAACAGTTTGGGTTTTTTTTGCTTTTGTCATTGCACTTTTAATGGTCACAGGCTCTTGGGAAGGCATAAGAAGAAGATCCACCCTAGGGCACAATTTAGATTTTGTGGTAGCGTCCTTTATTGAAGGTATATAGTGTCTTCTTCATTTAGGGGTTATGAACAAGTAAACTGATAATTAGATGAGGGGATCTTCTATTATATTGTCCTAAGTCAGTCCTCTTATTGATGGACTTAGAGTTATTTTGGTTATATCAGTCAAACCGAATTTGTTTATTTCTATTTCGGAGCCAGGGACCGCTGATCAATTATCCAATACCAAAGATTCCTACAAGTGTAAAACATTTCAATGAATGCTCAGCCTTTTTATTATTAGGGTGACCACATAAAAAATGCTTCCGATTTTTAATGGCCAGTTGACGTTTGCCACCTTCAGAATCCTGGAATTAAGGAGCCCATTCCTATTGAAGTGTCTCCCAGCAACATCTCTCAGCTACAGAAAACAGCTGCAAAAATAATTTTCAACAGTACCAGGGTGTGCTTCTCATCAGTATGTTTTTTAATGGTTTCCTTAGTAGGAGCTCTGACGGCTCTTGGGAGACATATTTGGGGTTTTGTGGGTGAATCACATAGAAAATATCCCTTTCCATATTTTGTTCCCTCATGCCTTTGCATTACTTCCTCTATGCAATACCCGGAATTCAAGGCATCTCAAATTCATTTAGCATGGACCACTGAGAAGTTCATGTTTCAGTCTACTCACCAAACCAGTAATTAGAACCTCTCTTGGTTGATGGAATTAACACATTTAACCTAGAGTATTTGATTAATGCACCTCTATCAATCTATTCAGACAAAAGAATCATGTTCTATCCTCCTCCTTATAGTATTCCTATATTTCACCAACATAAACTAGACAAGTGTGGAAACTGTCTTCTTGTATAAGCTCTCTTCTCCCAAGTTTTATTTTGTAATTTCCTCAACAACTTTGCTAAGCGAGGAAACAGAGGCTTTTAGCTGGCACTAGACTTTATCCAAAGCTTGCATGGCTAAGAGGTGTGACTCCCCCACTCCTAGACTTCTTATCTATTGATGTCCTGTGGGGATCAACCACTTCAGCCACCACAGAGCTGAGGCAATGGGGCCCTCATCCAGGCTCCCCTTCTTCAGTACTCTAAGGGGGAGATGCCCACAGACTGGACTTTGTCAATAGTTGCCGTGAGCTTGGCAAGTGTTGTGTCATGGTAACATAATCAGACAACAATGAAGTGAGTTAGGCTGGTGGCATACCATGGATTTGTATGCATACCTATATGTCCTTTTTAGGTAACAGTTTTTGTGAATATGTGTGTATTGTGCTGGGGTTCTAGAGTGATGTTTGAAAGGATATAGAAACTTTGGAAAGCTCTCATTTAGAACCTACTACAACTGGCAGGAGCTTACCCTGTAGGAGCAGAAGAATATCACCACACCCTGGTGCATATTTTATGATTTAATGGAGCAACTTTCAAGGAAGTGACCAGTGAGACTCTTCTAGTCCAGTGTTCTGTGGTAACCTTTGCAGAAAATACATCCTCTGGCCGTATTGGCATATATTGCAACTGGTGTAGATTTGTGTATCAGATTGTTCATTTTCGTGAAGCCTCATCTTCAGTCTTCTACACCATTCTATAGGATTTAGTAGTAGGGGCAGAAATGGACAAATGATCATATTTATCTCTTCTTTTTTTCTTCAATATAAAACTATAAAACTGTCATGTATTGAATATTTTCTATATGCTATAGGGCTGTGATATGCAATTTACATAATTATGTTTTTTAACCTCTGTCATAACTCTGTGAGATAGTTATTCTATTCACAAAACTGGGAATTATATAAACAAAATATTTTTCCAGGCTAGGTGTGGTGGCTCATGCATATAATCCTAGCACTCTGGGAGGCCAATGCAGACAGAGCTCAGGAGTTCAAAACCATCGTGAGGCCAGAACCTCAGGTCTATTAAAAATAAAAAATCTAGCTGGGCATTGTGGCTGGTGGCTATAGGCCCAGTTACTTGGGAAGCAAGGAGGATCACTCGAGCCCAGGAGTTTGAGGTTGCTGTGAGCTATGATATAACAGCACTCTACCTAGGGTGACAGACTGAGACTCTGTCTCAAAACCAAAACAAAACAAAACAAAAGCATTTTCCTAATACTTTATAGCTACCCAAGTAACTTAAGAAGGATTTGAACCCAGTCTTCTTTTTCCCCCAAACCTGGAAATTTTAACACCACTTGCTCAGAGTCATTATTCTGCAGCTCATTCAAGTTAAAATAGCAGATAGGCTCACAGTGTGATGTGTTCTCTTCACAGAACTGCTTTCTATGGCCTTGCAGCAGAAATGTGTGTCACCAAGTAGAAATCTGAACTACTATTTCACTTGGGTCCACCAAGTGATTGCCTCTACCAATTCTCTGATGCTATTCCAAACAACACATAGTTTCCATGTATCCAGAGGGGTTTCCCATCCATCTGTATGGCCATATGTAGCTAGAAAACTATATTTATCTTTTTTATCCAGTGTAGTTGTAGGAAATTTGGAGGGATATTGTTAAGGAAAGGCAGAATGTCTTTGGGTAGAGTGAAAGGTCAAGTGGATGGTTCAAAAATTTGTCTTTTTATGCAGCCTATTCATATATTCTCCTTAGAACTGTGAATTTTTTAGTTAACCTGACATGTCTATAAACCTCCTTCTGTGCTCCTGTCTTCATTCTCAACCTTTTCCTTTTCTGTCTTGTTCTTTACTTGGGCTCTTCATCCCTAACTTTTTTTTCCTGCTATATCTTTACATTCTTACTCCAGGACAAAAGAAATATCTTCCAGATATTTTGGCATTCCTTGTGTAAAATGGTAATTAAATATGTAAGTTGATTTTAGTAAAGTGATTAATATACTTTTATAAAGTGACTGTGTGTTACTTCACATGTAACTATGTGTTAGGTATTGAAATAAGTGCCTTCAATCCTCATAAAATTCTAGGAAGTGGGATTTTTCAATCTTAATTCTATAGATGAAGGTGAGATGATGCTTCACTGGAGTTAAATAACCTCTCTAATCTTCCACAGGCAAGAAATGACATCCAAGAAAAGACAGAGCCAAGAACAGAAGCTATGTCTCTCTAAAATCTACACATTGTTCATAGTGCCATATTGCCTTTTAATTTCAGGGCCAGTAAAATAAATTTGTAGCAATTTCTTATATATTATCCTTCCATCACTGTTGAAATGCTATCTTCTTTTGGAATCCAGTTACTCCTCTGATCAATTTTAGGAGTTGGGAAATTGTGCAGGTTGAAAGATCCCTTAAATTAATGTTACCCTATAAAGAGAAAAGCTCTTTAAAGCTGTTGGAATCTGGGCTGAAAAAAAACAACTTCTATCTATGTTCATGTTAGGAAAGCTTAACCTAGAATAGCTCTTTGACTGAAATCGTTGACCTTCTTTTTCTTCTCCCCTAAACAGAATCAGTTGGAAATGAGTGTATGTTTATCCTTTGTCATATATGGTTTGTGTCCATAACAGTTTTATGTGTCAGGTATTTACACACCCTAATGCAGGGGTCCTCAAACTTTTTAAACAGGGGGCCAGTTCACTGTCTCTCAGACTGTTGGAGGGCCGGACTGTAGGCCCCGGGATGAGTCGGCTGCTAATCAGGACAGGCAGCGGTGGCAAAAACACCTGGCGGGCTGGATAAATGTCCTAGGTGGGCCACATGTGGCCCATGGGCCATAGGTTGAGGAAGCCTGCCTTAATGTGTGTATAAAGAAATGTCCTGCTGGCAACCTGTAGAAGACTGAAACTGGACCCACACTTTTCACCATTAACTAAGATAGACTCTCACTGGATTAAAGATTTAAACTTAAGACATGAAACCATAAAAATATTAGAAGAAAGTGTAGGGAAAACACTTGAAGAAATTGTCCTGGGTGAAAATTTTATGAAGAAGACCCCCTGGACAATTGAAGCAACATCAAAAATATACTACTGGGACCTGATCAAACTAAAGAGCTTCTGCACAGCCAAGAACACAGTCAGTAAAGCAAGCAGACAGCCCTCAGAATGGGAGAAGATTTTTGCAGCTTATGTCTCTGACAAAAGTTTAATTACTAGAATCCATAAAGAACTCAAACATATTAGCAAGAAGAGAATGAGTGATCCCATCTCGGGGTGGGCAAGGGACTTGAAGAGAAATATCTCTAAAGAAGATAGGCGCATGGCCTACAGATACATGAAAAAATGCTCACCATCCTTAATCATCAGAGAAATGCAAATCAAAACTACTTTGCGATATCACCTAACTCCAATAAGATTAGCCCATATCACAAAATCCCAAAACCAAAGATGCTGGTGTGGATGTGGAGAAAAGGGAACACTTCTACACTGCTGGTGGGAATGTAAACGTTCCTTTGGAAAGACGTCTGGAGAACACTTAGAGAACTAAAAATAGACCTGCCATTTGACCTGTAATTCCTTTATTAGGTATATATCAAGAAGACCAAAAACCACATTACAACAAAAATATTTGTATCAGAATGTTTATTGTAGCCCAATTCATAATTGCTAGGTCATGGAAGAAGCCCAAGTCCCCATCAATCCACGAATGGATCAATAAACTGTAGTATAAGTACACCACGGAATACTATACAGCCATAAAGAAAGATGGAGACTTTACATCCTTCATGTTTACATGGATGGAGCTGGAAAATGTTCTTCTTAGCAAAGTATCACAAGAATGGAAGAAAAAGTATCCAATGTACAAAGCCCTATTATGAAACTAATTTATGGCTTTCATATGAAAGCTATAACTTAATTATAGCCTAAGAATATGGGGAGGGGGGATTGGAGGGGGGATGGGTGGAGGGAGGGTGATTGGAGGGATCACCTCTATGGTTTACCTTACAAGGGTACAAGTGAATCTTTCTAAGAGTAGAATATGATTGTCTTAACATAATAACTAAGAAAATGACACGAAGGCTATGTTAACCAGTTCGATGAAAATATTTCAAATTGTATATGAAAACACCACACTGTACCTCATGATTGCATTAATGTACACAGCTATCATTTAATAATAATAAAAAAAAGAAATGTCCTGTGGCTTTTATTGGTATGAATTTTGAGATGTCACGATTGGTCACTAGCATGGTAAACACTGGTGAATTCTCTCTGGCCCTATAAGGTCCATTTATTTAATGTTTTTTTGAAGTGTTTTCTAGCAGACCTCAGAGATAGCAAATTTATTTTTCCATAATAACAAAGATTTAAATAAACACACTTTATTGTTTTGTGGCATTATTATTTTGTAACGTTTACCAACTAGAGGTTTCTCCCTCATTAAATTGTAAGCTTTGAAATTTGAGATTATATTTCTGGTTGGTGGGGCCAATCCTGGAACTGGATGATCTGCATGATAATACTTAGCTTTGGGTTTTATTTAACATTCTTAAGAGGAAGGAAAGACAGTATCACAATTAACTGGACACTAACTTTTCCCTCAGTGATAACCTTTTGTGCCTTTAGTTTGGAAATGAGTTGTCATTAATCCAACCAGTAAATATTGGAATATCTACTACATGTTGGAAACTGTGATGGACATATGCTCACAGCTCTCAACAATGTTCAAAGTCTAGTAGGGAGAAATAGATCAAAAAATGAAATACACATAACATGGAGATAAGTTTACAACACTTGGAGACTCAGAGGACTGAGGGTCTAAGTCTTTGAATTAAGTAAACAAGGATGGAGAGGATTATCTTAGTAGACAAAGGGGAACAGGTTTCCTGGTTCAGAGGTGCAGCAGGCTGGAGTGTAGGGGGATCAAAAAGTACTTGGATAAATTGGCAAAGTTCACAGCAACATGCTTTTGTAATAGAATGGAAAGGAAAGTGGGAAAGGAGGTAGGTGTGGACCAGATAGGATTATGAAAGACTTTGTGTACTGAGGTCATAAATTTAGAATTAATTTAATAAACAAAGGGGTTAACATGAAGAGGTTCAAGAGGTCAAGTGAGAAAGATCATTTTCCCTTTTCTTTTAAGAATGAGGGTTGGGCCAGGTGCGGTGGCTCATGCCTGAGCTAGGCACTCTAAGAGGCCAAAGTGGGTGAATTGCTTGAGAAAGAACAAGACCCTGCCTAAAACAAAACAAACAAACAAACAACCAGGTGTTGGAACAGGTGTCTGTAGTCCCAGCTACTTGGGAGGACAAAGCAAGAAGATCACTTGAGCCCAGAAGTTTGAGGTTGTTGTGAGCTAAGACACCATGGCACTCTACCTAGGGTGAAAAAGTGAACTGTCTCAAAGAAAAAAAAAGAATGAGGGTAAATAATAGCAAAGAGATATTTATTAATAATTCTGTGGTCAATCAGGAAGGGCAGAAGGCGAGTCAGGGTGTGTCATTAAATAATATGAAGAGACAACTGGCTTTACTTATCTCCTCCTCATTTTGATTAACATTTTACTTCCTTGATTAGAGTTAATTCATTTGAGCAGTTGAGAAAGTGGGTCTTTGGATCAACCTTTTCAGGAAGGCAAATAGGACTCCTGGAGTTTTCTTCTTTATGATTTTTTTTATTGAATAATTTACTGGCAATAAACCAGGGGAGCCAAATTATATCTATTGCTAGAATTTCCTAAGGGATTGCATCCTGTCCTTCATACACATTAGGAGTCTCATTAAGGATTTCATGTTTTTTTCTTCTACCATATGGTCTCAGGAGAGGAGGGAAATCCTGTCTGTTATACAATATAGCTCATTGCATAATGGGTCATTGCATATTTCTGCAAAGATAGAGGCCAAGGGAGCCTGGCAGGGAACAAAAAATGGCATGGAAATGTGATGTGTCAGTGGAAAAGGCAGAGTCAGAGAACCACTGAAGGTACAGAAGTGGGGCAACTATTTTTTTCTTTCTAATTCTCATCAGTTATTAATTTTAAACTCTATAAAGCATTAATAGACAATTTTCAAAAGAGATGCAGGATTGGAGATTTTTAAAACATGTAAACAAAAAATAAATAATATGAGATCCCTCTTTTGGAAAGAAAATCTCTATTCTCTCTAAATGTAATTCTGTTCATTTAATTCAACAAACATTTATTGAACTTTGCCTGCGCGCCCTTTCACCATCTCCTGGAAGAGGTGTCTATGGGAATCATAGTCATGCCGTAACTTAGAAAAATGTGTAAAGTTCTGTGTGGACATAAATACGGAGATGCTTAATTTTGCCTGATAGTGCTGGGAAAGTGTTTTAAATAGAAATACTTGCATTTTTGAGCTAACACCTGAAAAGTAAATTGGAAAGAAATTTGTCATTTCTAAGAATGACAAAAGGGTATTGTAGGACTAGAAAACAGTAGGGATGGGTGCACGAAGAATGCAAGTGTGTGGCATGTTGTAGACACCATTCAACTTTGCATCGTCCTGGGATCTATGTGAGAAGAGGCCTAGGAGGATATTTGAAGGTAGCATGTCCGTTAGAATTCTCTGGTTACAAGCAACAGAAACTGATGAAATAACTCAGGCCAAACATTCACAAGTACACATACACATTCATAAGAATCCTCACACGTATTTGCACACAGTGTCTTGGAAACACTGATGCTACTCGCAGAATCTTAGGAAATGCTGAAGAGCCAGGATGTAAGAAAGACAGGAATTGGGACATCAGAAACTGACGATGATCTTTTTAGGAAGCTTCGTGAGATAAACTATGTTCAACGAACATCAAAGCTCAGTAAAACAGCATCATATTGGTTCAATTTGAGAACCTCTGGGCTTGGAGAAAATAGAGTCTCTGTACCAATTGGGGATAGAGTTAGATTTCTCCAATCAAATGTGATCGTGGGAACAGATACTGATAAGAAAAATGGCAATGTGCATCGCAAGTAAGAAGGTGCCAGTTTATGCAAAGTCTTATACGTAAGCTGAAACTTTTGAAGCATATTTTAGAGGTAGAATCAACTGGGCTTCATGGCCTATCATCAGTTGGGGGAATAGTAAAGGGAAGAATCAAAAAAGATGGCATAATTTTGCCTCAAATGAATATATGGATAATGAATTTGTGGCTGAAATAGGTGTTAGAAACAGGTGATAAGTCTGTTTTGAGAAGCCAGGCAGATATCAGGGTAAAGACAGACCTAGGTATGGAAAAATAATTTTAAAATACACACACACAATCACACATACAGGCAAATCTGAAATTTTGCAGAACAATACCATGCAGTTTTATTAAACATGGCAATCCATACAGTCTTATCTAAAAATTACTGCCAGTAGCCTCTCTTATTTAGAAAACCACCTAAAACAAGAAAGAATACCGCCTAAAACAAAAATCTGAATAGCCAAAATGGATATATTGCTAAGACATTTTATTCACAAAAATTCCCCTCAGGGACTTCTCTTAGAGAGAATTAATTTTACTTTAGAAATGACTACAGGAAGCATCTGCTTTCCTAGCTCATCTCATATTAGGAACAGAAAATTATAAGTGAATATGAATGTAAGACGTATTGATACTGCTTTAAATGATAGTCTGATACTGAAAAAAGAAAATATAAAATTTCAAAGTATTGAAGAGATCTAAAGTATATGAGTCTGAAACTGATAGCATAAATGAAGCATTCTTAAGCAGAAGAAGACTCCGTAAAGCCATGATTTGAATCGGGAGAAGACAGGTTATACTGTAGTAACAAGTAACACCAAAATCCCAAGGACTTAGTGCTTCAAAAGATGGTTTCTTATGCAAAGACTAGTTTTAGGTGGCTCCCATGGGTTCTTAATCTCCACACAGAGGCTTATTAGTTCATCACTGAATACCATGGTGCGGAAAATTACCCTTGGAGGCCCTCCTCCTGGTAATGAAGTGCTAAGCAAAGGCACTGGACAGAGCTAAGCACATAACCCTGCCAGGGTGCAAGGTGGGCAGACAAGTGCAATCCTCCCTTGTGCCAGAAGCAAAGTCAAGTTAGAGAGAATGGGCACTAGTGGTTCCTGTGCTATAATCTCGGGTGATAATTAAAGTATACAATGATGCTAGCTGGCATCATCTCAGCCAAGTTAAATCATGTTTGATTATAATTTACTTTAGAAGAAAATAAAGAATATAGGTATTCCTTTCATTTTATGTGTGGAAGATTTCTGTAGAAAGCCTGGGTTCATATTAATACTATCACCAGCATGTGTCTGCTTAAGACCTGGTAAGACATTCTGCAAAGATTTAAAGGATATCCTCTGAACAGGAAGGCTTCCATTACCTAGAACAAGGGTTGGAAAACTTTTTCTGAAAAGGGCCAGACAGAAAGTATCGTTTGACTTTTGGGGCCCTATAGTTTCTGTCTCAACCGCTCAAGTCTTCCACAGGAATGTGGAAAACAAATCACAGACAGTATATTAATAAATGGGTACAGTTGTAGTCCAGTAAAAAGTGATTTAGAAAAATTTCTGGCAGGCAGAATTTGACCCAAGGGCAAAAGTTTACCATCTATGATCTAGAATCTTCACTTGTGTCATCTCTGTAGAAATCCTAGGGCTCCCCAGGGCACTTTTTGACAACTATAAAATAGATGATATGTGAATCCTTTCTAAACTACCTTTGTGCTCCAGCCGAAATGGGTAACATTGTCTTCCTCAAATGCTGGTGAGTGCGCCTGTGCGTTTATCTGCATTCTTCTCCCTCCCAGGAATACCCTCCTGCTTCTAAGTTCTCCTCCTTCTTTGGGGCCCAAGTCAAAGAATATCCTGCCTCTTTGAGGCTTCCCTAAAGGCTCCTATTAGCAGTGAGAACTGTTTCCTCCGAACTTCATGATACCTGGCTCAGGTCTGTGTTTGCTTTGTTCTTTGTGGATATGTTATTATTTACTGCTGGATTTTGAGTTCCTCAAAGGCAAGAACAATGTCCTGGATTTAATTGTATGACCTAACATAAAATAGATGCCCTGTAATCTTCCTCCTAATCTTGTACAAGCCTCCTGGAAGGTCTGGTCACACTGGTGCCTTCTATTTCCCTCCCTCCTGTTAGCTCATCTTTAAAACATGACAACACAGCCAAGGAGCTCTTTCTTGCCAATTTCCCCTTGGTATTTTCCAATCAGAAATTGCCATCTTATATTTTCTTATCTGAATCTTTTAGCAGCATTGACACTAATGGCCACGCCCTTCTGAGATACTCTCTCACCTCCCACTCTTCTCCATCTCATTTTAGCACAACACACCCTGTGAAACTCAACTCAGTCAGCATCTCCTCCAGGAAACTTTCCTTATCTCCTCAAAGTGAGTGAGATACACCTCCCCTTCTACTGGGTGGCATTAGCCCACTATGCATCTGTCCAGTATTGCATACTTATTTGCTTCACTGGACTATAATTGTTGGTTACTGTGTTAGTCTTCCCCTTCAGACTGTGAGCTTTATTCAAGGTCAATGGCTGTCATACTTGCCCGTGTCCACCTGGCTACAGTGTATATACCTGACTCAATGTATAGAAAATTATAAATTGTTCCTAGGTGTTGGTTGAAAAAATATTTTAAAATGAATAAATGAATGGTCTTTTCATAAGAATAAGATTTTGAAACAGCAATCCCATCAACATTTGGGGCTGGATAATTCTTTGTTGCTGTGGTTCTCCTGTGCACTGTAAGATATTTAGTGGCAACTAGAAGCCAGTACCACCCACTGTCCATATTTACGATAATAATAAGTGTCTCCAGACATTTCCAAGTGTCTTCTATGAGGGCAAAATAGTCTCCAGTTGTAAACCATTGTTTTCAAACATCTTTACTCATTGATTATAGCTTTGTGGTAGGTATATGTTTTAGCAGTTCTCAACCTGTGGGTCGTGACCCACAGGAACTGTCTTAAAGGGCTACGGCATTAGAAAGGTTGAGAACCACCGTGTCAATTCTTTCTTTTCCTTCTCTCCTGTCTTGATTAGAACTTTATGTTGCCTGGGACAAAAACTCAACTTGAGCTATCTCAAACCAAAGGAGGAATCTTAAGGAGCCCAAGAAAATAAATATGGCTGTGCCTCAGGAATAGCTGGGACAACAACACTGGCTCAGTCTGGGTCAGTGTCTACATTTGCTTGGATCAATCAACTTGGCTGGTGTCACAGGACAAGGTGAAGCATGGGAGTGTCTGCAGGAACCGAATGAATAGATAGAAGGCTGGGGAGATTGGAAGACTGTTTTCAAAAGAAAGTGCCTGGCAGATACATAATAGGTTTCCACCAAACCTGTTTCTCTGATAAGAAATTTATTTAAAGAAGAGTCTGGAAATAGAATGGGTTCCTGAGGGAGAAAACAGCTGTCTTAAGTTAAATAGGGGGTCCCAACCCATTGGGCATCAGTTTATTTTTTTAATTATTATTATTATTATTATTTTTGCAGTTTTTGGCTGGGGCTGGGTTTGAGCCCACCACCTCTGGCATATGGGACTGGCGCCCTACTCTTTTGAGCCACAGGCGCCGCCCAGGGCATCAGTTTAAAAGAGAAGCACAGAGACCATGGCCGTACTACAGCTCAGCCCATTCCATGGGTTGTGGGGGGTGTGTTTGTGCAGTTCCCAGTGCAGTTGAGAAAGGTCTGTCTCCCCAAACTACATAATTTTGTGCTCCCCAATCAATCTCAATCCCAGCCTCAGTCTCTCCATCTGGGTAAGGTGCTATGACTCTCTTCATATGTCACACAGCATATATGCAGCAGCTCTGGAAGATCATCTACCCTCAGCTATTTGCAAATTGTTGCCTCTTTATTCAGCCACCGGCTTAGTGTATCCTCTTAGGAGGGCTGGTGTGTGGAATGCCCACATCTGGATGTGGGCAAAACAGAAGTATCTGGGTGTGGTGGTTTCAATACTGTCAAAACAGACATATGTCTGGGCAACACATGTGGAACCTTTATCTGCTGAGGAGGAGGGAAGGCAGAAAACTACCACAGCAGACATCATACTTTCTGCCCTAGGAAGGTTTTTTAAAACCTAAGTCCTTTTTGTGGAAGGTGCACATGGATTTCTTCCCTGGTGGCCTGGCCTGCAATTCTCCTTTTCCACATTCTGGCATGCTGCCTTCAGGGATCTCCCTAGATACCTTTTATCAATGATCATTGGCACAGCACCAGTTGGTTATTCCAGTAACTGCAGAGGGCACACAGAGGAGGCACTGCGGGAAACTTGAAACATGGCCGGACCCAGGTTGACCAAGACTTCTTTCTCTGGTCATGGTGGCTTCTTGTGGAATGGCAGGGGTAGCAGGGTAAAGGATGAGGAGGCCTGGAGAGTGGCAACAGAAAGATTTGAGAAGAGAATTTTGGTGTTTCAAAAACGTTTTCTTCACAGCCTGAACAAAGATCAAACTGCGTAACACCTCTGTAGGCAACTCCCACCCAGCTGACTCAGGAAGAGCTCAGCTCCCAGGCCTCTGACAAGAGGCTCCTCACTGCCTCCCACCACGCTCTGCGCGCATCTCACCCCTTTCCTGCACCACCTGCTTCCAACCTTTCCTCAGTTGCTCACACGCTATTAGGAATTTGCCCCTCCATCCAGAGTCCCTTTCCCAGTGCTCTTCTTGCATCCCTCTGCTACGTGAACCGTGGAGGGTCCTGCAGCTGTCTGGTCCTCTTCCCTCCTGTTTGCCATCTGGACTTGGCCTCACGCACTCAGGCACTGAGCGTCTTCTTTGTACCAGATACTATATTAGGCACCAGGCACATGACGGTAAAAAAGACAAATGAGAAGGATTGTTGATTCCAGTAGGAGATGGCAGGGAAGAAGGACAATAGACAAAGAAATGAGTTAATTTTCCGGGTGCAATATGTACTACAAAGGAACTAGGGAGAAGAACAAGCTTTGGAGCCATGCAGGGTTAAATTTTAGTTACATGGCCAAAGAAGGACTCTTTGAAAGTGTGATGTTTGAGTTGTGATGTGGAGGAGAAGGAGTCGGCAAAGTGAATCTCCCTTCCAAAATATAGACACTGATTGTTGCATTTCACCATGCTGAATTAAATAAATCAAGATACAGGAAATGATTATTTTGCTACTGAACTATCTACCTGTCAGATTGCACAGACTACCCCTTTAATGCTTGAACATTAAAAAATTCATTCTCAGCATAGAATTTAGATGGCCAGGTGGCACCTGTGGCTCAGTGAGTAGGGCGCTGGAGTCATATACCGAGGGTGGCAGGTTTGAACCCAGCCCTGGCAAAACTGCAACAACAAAAAAATAGCCGGGCATTGTGGCAGGTGCTTGTAGTCCCAGCTACTCAGGAGGCTGAGGCAAGAGGATCCCTTAAGCCCAAGAGCTGGAGGTTGCTGTGAGCTGTGATGCAACAGCACTCTACTGAGGGTGACAAAGTGAAGATTCTGTCTTTAAAAAGAAAAAAAGAAAGAATTTAGGTAACCATTTCACCCCAGGGATGTGGACACACTCCCTGACATAGCCCAGGTGACTTGCTTTACAAGCTCTGTCCTGCACTCTAATTGGCTCTGGAAAGTTTGGACAAGCCGTTAACTTTCCTTCATCTTAATTTTTTAAATTAAGATGTAATTTAAAGTTAAGGAGGTTTAAGATGTAATGTAAAGGTGATTAAACTGCATGTTTTGTTAGGATTTTTTTTTTAGTCATAAATTCTATAACTGAGATATTCTCTCATGAGCTGAGAATTACTCCTGGAAAAGAACACCAGGGATAAAAACACAATGAGAGGAGAAATGAAGGGATGGGATCAAAGATACGGCAGCGCATCCATGAAAAAACAATCTTATTTCCCAGCAGAGCTACAGCATGCCAAATTGGGGATAGCAAAGTATGTCAGGTCATCTAATTTATCTGGTTCATCAAATATATTTTCATACAATATGTCTTAGTCTAGTGTATGTCTTTTTAAGAGACCAGAGGATTCTTCATAAATCTATGAAGAAATTCTATTTCTATGCAAAATAGTTTTATTTAATAATATGTGCAGGCATAAATTACCAAAGCACTTGAATTTCTTTAAGTGCCCCAGTGTAGGTTTCCTAGTGTGTGAGAGATTATTAGGGACTTTTGCAAATATCTCCTTGAGTCTTAAAGTCAGCAAAGGGAGCTTTATGACAGGGGCATGTATACTGGCCCACAGTCTTAGCACACTATTTGTGTATCATTCCAGGGCCCCACCTCACTTATTTGTCTCTGTATCTTAATGCATTTTGATCAATAAATGTTTCATGGTTGAATGAAAGATTGAATCCCCACTGGCGCTCTCTGTTGGAGCTCTATTTTACACGGCAGAGACAAGAACTATTTAGGGGGTGTAGATTCAAAATTGGGATAAGAATTGATTTTAATTTCTTCCATTTGGTAAATATAATGTGACCTTTTCAAAAGCTCAAGGACCTTCTAAAAGATTTTAAAAGAATAATGTAGTAAACATCATTTTCCAAAGTTATTCATGGGTTCAGTAATTTATTTACTTGTGAATGTGCTTATTCAGTGCTATATGACACAACTTTTGGGCAGTCATATTTAGCTGTTACTTGGTTGGGTCAGTTTCTGATACCTGCCTTCCATTTTGGACTCTCTAGCTTTTAATTTAATAGCCATACTAAATTTGTTTCACTACCGACTAATCTCTTTTTTTCTATATATGGTTGACAAACAAAACTTGTATATAAGGTATACATTGTGATGTTTTTGTAAGTGTACATGGTGAAATCATCACCACAATCAGGCTAATTAACATATCCACTTCATCCTTACACATAGTTATCTTTTTTTTTTTTTTGTGGTAGCAACACTTGAGATCTCTTTTAGCAAATTTCAAGGATACAATACATTATTAACTATAGTCACCATGCTGTATATTAGGTCCCTGGAAATTATTCATCTTTCAGTTGAAAATTTATACCCTTTGACCAATATCTCCTCTTTTCCTCCATCCCTAGTCCTTGGTAGCAACCATTTTACAATATGAGTTTGACCTTTTTTTCACACACAAGTGAGATCATGCAGTATTTATCTTTCCGTGTCTGGTTTATTTCACTTAGCATAATATCCTCCAGATTTGTCTGTGTTGTCAAAATGGCAGAATTTTCTTCTTTTTATAAAGCTGAATAATACCTTATTGTATGTATATGCATTATGTATACACACACACAGATGTGGACCCTTGTCCATTTCTCTGCTGACGGGCACATAGGTTGTTCCGAATCTTGGCTGTTGTGAATAGAGCTGCAGAGAACATAGGGGTGAGATAGCTCTTTGAGACAGTGATTTTACTTTTTTGGATGGATACCCAGAAGTAGGATTGCTGACTCACCAAATTCCTAAATTCGAAATTATTAGATCTCCTCCTTAGGGATCCTACTGATTTTCAAATCTTCCTTTAAGTATACTCCAGATTTAAAATTGTTATATTTATACAATGAGAAAATGTGTTAAACTTTGCTTGTCCCTGGATTTCCCAACATTATTTGACCAAAAAATAGCCTTTTCTTTTTCTTTACTTAATAACTTTTATTACTTCATGAACGATACCTTGGGAAATTTTGTGCTATACAATTCTACCTTGAGAAATGTTGCCGCATATTAAACATATTCCTGGGGACACCTTTTATTTCGTGTATTAACTTTCTTTCTTTTGGTTCCATGGGTCACTTTAATAATCATGCTTGAGTCAAGGGTACAATTGTGCCTGTCCCCCAGATAGTGTTCACTGTCCCCGTAAGGTAGGTTTTTGCCCATCTGCTGCTCCCTGCTCTTCCCAGGTGATTTCCATTGACTTTTATTTACCTCTGTGCACAGGTGTGCTCATCAGTTAGTTTCATTTTAATAGTGAGTACATGTGGGGTTTGTTTTCCCATTCTTCACTTAGGATAATGGTCTCCAGTTCCATCCAAATGGTTGCAAAAGACATTAAGTCATCCTTCTTCCCAACTGAGTGTATTCAGCCTTATGTATATGTGGTATATATATATATACACACCATATTTTATTAATTCACTCATGAATTGATGGGCACTTAGGTTAATTCCACGTTTGTAATTGGGTCACAATCAATATTCAATTGCAGGTTCTTTTTCATAAAATCACTTCTTTTCCTTTGGGTAGATAGCCAGTGGGATCACTGGATCAGATCACAGATGTACTGTAGTTCTTTGAGGAATCACCATTCTGTTTTCCACAGAAGCTGTATTAATTTGCAGTCCTATCAACAGTTATGTAAGTGTTTCTTTCTTTCTGCCTCCATGCCAGCATGTATTGTTTTTAGATTTTTTGATAAAACCTATTCTAATAGGGGTCAAGTGATACTTTCTTGTGGTTTTAATTTGCATTTCCCTGATGATTAGTGACGTTGATGCTTATCGGTCATTTATCTGTCTTATTTGAAAAGCTTTTGTTCATGTCTTTTGCCAGAGCAATCAGGCAAGAGAAAGTAAGTAAGAGTACCCAAATCAGGAGAGAGGAGGTCAAACTAGTGCTTTTTGCTGACTACGTGATCTTATATTTAGAAAATCCCAAAGATTCCACCAAGGGACTCCTGGAATTGATAAATAAATTTAGCGAGGTCTGGGGTTACAAAATCAATGTACACTAATCAGTACCATTCCTTCACATCAATAACAGTCAAAGCTGAGAGTCACATCAAAGACTCAAAATTATTCACAATAGCCACAAATAAAATAAAATATTAATTCCTAGGAATATTTGTAACTAAGGAAGTGGAAGATCTCTACAAAAAGAACTATGAAACACTTGTGTATTACCTTCAGTTGACGTTCCCCCTCTAAATTTGGAGGCAGAGTTATTATGTATTGCTAGGAGAGTACCTAACATATTGTATATGTTTACAAATATTTGCCAAATTGTACTCATATTAAAATACAAATAACAGCACAGTTAGTTCTGGAGGTGTGTAAAATAGTCTTCCAGTGTGTAGCAAACTGCAAAAAGAAGATTTTGAGTGTAGCATTCAAAAAGAAGTCTGTCCTTTTGATTTGGTTGAGAGAAATCCACTGTCCTGGATGTGGTCACAAATTCTAGGAAGGAGAGTCAAAGTTTCTGTTGTCTAGACATGATATTTCTAGTCATTGGTTGGTTTTCTTAGACAATGGAGGGAAATAATTTTTCAGTAACACACATGCCTTGAAGATATTTAATATAGAACAAACCCTCTTTTAAAAAATGCTCATTTAATCTATTATTACTTTGTCCAATAACAACTTTTTAGAAATATTTTTAGAAGATCCCTCAGGAAATAAATAATTGTATTTATTTAATGGAATATTTCATAGCAGTTGAAATAAAAATGTTAAATCTGTATCTCTCAGTATGGAGAGATATTGAAATTTTTTATGATGAAATCATATTGTAGAATGCTACAAATGACAACACTTAATGGAAATTAGAGAAAAGTGAAACAATATGACTTATTTTTCTTGAGACCTATCACAGACTGGCAATTTGCTGTCAGCACTTTTAAAAGCATGTACTCAATCTGGAGTCAGCATGCAGGGATTCACATTCTGGCTAGGCACTACTGTTTGTGTGACTTTGGGAAAGCAATTTAACCTCTGTGTTTCAGTTTTTTACCCATAAAATGAGGATAATAATGGTAACTACCCTTTGGTAGCTATGAAGATTTAATGAATGAATACTTGTAGAGCTCTTAGAAGAATGTCTATACATACTAAACACTATATTTGTCATTACTATTATTATTAGAGAAAGTATGGGAGTATGCATTGAGGTACACAAAGTTCATGAACTGGGATTCATCTCTAGAGGTGGTGAGGGCAATGGGACAGGGGAATGTAGCACAGGGAATTTCCATTAATAAGCAATTTTGTATTTTCTATAAAAAGAGAAAAAGTATATAGCCTATATGAAACATAACAGCATTTACTAATTTTGGGTTGGGATCCTGCATATATTCTATTTTTCCTATTGTCGTACTTCATATTCTTTAATTAAACATTCATACATACATTTAAAAAAAAACACAAAAGCCAAAAAACCAGAATTACCATAGAGACTCTCGTATTAAAGAAATGGAGGGTCATTGGTACTAACAATGCCACTGGTAATGATTTTCAAGGGAAAAATAATTCTATATCATAAAAAAAGTCTTAGAGTAATAAAAAAATTCCATCAAGGTGTTTTGTGGTGAATAATGTTTGTTTCTGTTCTACCCCAATACTCTCTTCTACTGGACACTTCATCTCTTAGAGATTGCTAGTTGTTTCCCAGAAATCTTCTTACAGAGTAATAGTAGTAGTAATAGTAGTTGGGCTTACCACCAGCAATAAAGACTGCATTTCCCTGACGCCCTTGTAGCAAGGTGTGGCCAACTGACTCAGTTATGGTGAACTGCATGTGAGTAAAAGCCGTAAGTGTGTCTTTTCTTCCCTTAAAGAGAAAAAAATCCCACATCTTTCTTTCCTCTTTCTTCCCCATCCTATTTGAAGGGATATAACTATGATGTTTGGAGCTGTAGTAGTCGTTTTCACTCCAGAGATGAAACCTATAACATCAGTAATGGCTGAATGATAAAATAAATGGATCCTGGATGCCTGATGCCTTCTAAGAAGAGAAATACTCCCTTGCTTGAACTTATATGTGAGAGAGAAACAAACTTTTTCCTCAAGTCATTTTTAATTTTTGGAAACGGAGGTGATATCCTAATTAACATAAACATCCTAATTTTCTTTAGGGAATCATTTTTCTCTACTCTTAGTCTATGCATTTATGAAAAAGTATTGATTTCATCTCTGGCTTGAGAAGTGGGCTTATGATGCAAGCCAAGCCTATCTACACCATAAATTAGTATCTACATAAAAATTATTTAGAAAGAGAACTCTCTTTTCATTGGGCTTTCAAAGGATAAGCTTCAAGCCTAGCAGTATTGCTGTCCACTTTGCTATCACAAGACAAGAGCCTGCTTTAAAGTGGAGCTAACTAAGGGGCAGAAGTGAAGGAATGAGATCAGTTCTATTTCCATTGTTTAAAGGCTCATATCCTATTACGCCTGGAATTTTCTACAATGTGGATTTCCAATTACCTAAACCAGTAAATTCCCTTTTTGTTGCTTAAGGCAACATGTATCTGATATTTTCAAATAAATATCCTGTATGATTCAAGGCTGATGCCATGTAATATTTAGAGTTAGCATCCCTAAGTTTTAGAATATTTTTCTTGTTATCTACTTTGGTGCAACCACATTCTTCCCACCTCACTTCCTGCTCCTCTCCACCTTAATCTCAGAGTTTAGAACAATGATTTATTATCATCTCCAATGTGAGGTTAGTCAGCTCAGCTGGGTAGTTCTTGGTTGGTTCCTTTCATGTGTTACAGATGTCACCTGGGGCTTGAGCCATCAGAAGATCCAACTGAGCTGGGTATCCAAGGTGAGTTCTCACAAGTCAGACTCATTACACGGGGCTGATTTCCTCCAGAGTAAGCATCCCAGAGACTAAAGTGGAAACTACAAACTTCTCAGCCTCAGAAGACATGCAGCATCCATCGTACTATATTTAGCTGGTTTTGAGCAAATCAAAATCCAACCCTGATTTGAGGGGAAGGAATCTTACAAAGGCACAGATACTGGAAGATGTGGTTCATGTGGGACCTCTTTAAAGACTAGCTGCTGCAAAATTTTCTTTCCCCATTTTTCTGCTCTGGAAAAGTCTGGTTTCCCATTGTGATCTGAATCAATAGAATAACAGATCATTACTCTGAGTTGTGAAGCAATATTTGGACCTAAGTGGTTGAAAGAACTTCTGTGATTTGTATGCTTCCAATTGTGGACCTCTCTTTATGTGGGGGTTATGGCCTTCCAGCTCCCCCATCATGCAAGGTTGCTTTTCTGCTGAATCTTTTGTGCATCTCTGGAACAGAACATAACACATTCTGAATCAAGGTCTAGATACAATGTAAGCTTCTTTGAGGAAGTGCTAGGTATTTCTTTATAACTCCACTCCTGTAGACTTTCACCTTGTTTTCAGAGAAAATGTTTCCAGCTGGTAGACTACAAACCTTTTCATAGAGGTGAAAAAAGAAAATTGTCCTTGATCATAGGAAAAGAACTGGCTGGATTCTATGCTAATCAGAGCAGACATCATTCTCTGTGGGGAGGACAAAACCCTCCCAATGAACCACTTTGAGGTGAAAGCTATTTGAATGATTTTTCTGAATGAGGGAAGGTTGAGCTCAGGAGAGGCAGATCAAATCTGGCTAAAGAGACAAAGATGCTGAAAAAGAGTAAGTGTCCAGCTGAGAGTCCTGCTAGTCACAGGTTTGCAATAGAAACTTTGAGAAAATACGATCTTTTTTGGAGTATGAGTTCTCCAAGGAGAGTAAAGCTACTTAAATTGAAACAATGAATAAAACAAATGGCCCCCATAATTAATACATGCAGGTGTTGGCTAGAACTTGATAACAAGTTTTTGTTCTCTTATTTATTTTGTGTATTTGAAACTCCAGGCCAGGTATACCTGGAAACTCATTGTTGATAAAATACCAGTTTGGGGGCCTAATTGCTTCAAAAGCGCTTAATAAAGTAATCATCAATCTTGTAATAAAGCTACAATTTACCCAGTTTCTGAATCCTTATAGTCTAAGGATCAGGCGGCCACCCTGGTGTCAGATTTCAAGGAGGCATGCTGGTTGAGCATCCCACCTGTGGTATTCTGAGGCTATGGAAATAAGCCGAGGTATATCTAAGGCAGACCCCATAAGGATATTCAAAAAACAGAATTCAGTCCAGCGGGGCTAAGAACAAGAAAAAAAGCCTAAGTGGATTAGACTTGATATCTATCTAGATGATGCCAGTGACAATAATAATAAAAATCACATAGAAAAAGTCCGTTGGAAGATCAGCTGGAGAGATAATCTCATTAAGAGATTGGATGTCACTTCTTGTTCATGTGTCTTTTTTTCCCTTTAGAATTTGAGCTCCAAGAGAGTGAGCTCCAGATCTGTTTACCTGAAAGATCACAGAGCCAAGCATATCACAGGTTCTCCATACCTATGATTCTTGGGGGAAATAAATGGATGAAGCAGGAAGGTGAGTTAACAAGGATACTCTGAGACCTAAATTAGGAAGGAGCACATAGTCTAAAATTCCTCCAGGAAAACCACGAGTCCTAGTGCATCAGAGTGATGCGACTGGCGTCCAGTAGCTGAGATGGCTCTTCAATATTCATGTCTATATGTAACACAGACACTAATGTTTAATGTATGTGTCACCGAAAAATTTTATCCCATTTAACATTTTAATAGGCTTTTCTGGAGAGAATACTGGTCTTGAAATACGGTATTCCCAGGAATGCCTGAAAAATTGTGATATGGCACCTATAAGAGTCATGAAACTAATCACGGGGGTGCTACATGTAAAACCTGTCCTGACTAATTAGGGCTTAACGGTTTTAGAATGAGCAAGTCTGATGACTTTGTTGTTAGGTTTTTTTTTTTTTTTCATCTACCAAGCAAGGCATGTTTTTTCTGTGTCTACCCTCTATCATCTGCAGGCACCCATAATTGGCAATTGTGTTGTCAAGCCCAGCTCCTGCATTCATGCTACCCAAGAACTATTCACACATGAGCATGAAGCAATGAGCAATCATGGCTCCCTTCCACTTGAAAATCGGAATCCCTCTCACGGTGTATTTTGAAGCACCAACCATGAGCCAATCAGAATGGGGACTCAGAAAGAAACCCAAGCATTGAATCCAAGGTGCTCCAGGGAAGACAAAGAATGATACACAAGCTTTCTCACAGTTCCACCTTTTGTTTCTCCTTGACCTGACCCTCCCACTCGTCTAATGCTCAAGAGCCACCTGTCAGGGTGTTTGCCTTCCATCCCCATCTGCTCAGTGAGAACCAATGTTTCTTTAAGACTCAACATCTCTGCACCACCCTCTCTGAAGTTTCATAAAACACTTCCCTTTTCCCATTTCCAGCCCCCAAGGCAGAATCTCTATATATTTTTTTCAGTCCATCTACTCCATTAGAGGGAAGACTAGGAGACTTCTAGTGTGTCACTTATTTCCCCAATGGTAGAGAGCTCCAGGGCAGACACTGTCCCAAACTCTACACAGAGAAATGCACACAAACTCGTGTGTACACACACACTTACAGATATGTATACATACATTGGTATATTATTTAGTTGTAATTGAATGAAGACACTAACATTGTTTTGTGTGTTTTCTAATATTAAGGGTAGATTTGTAAATATTTATTTCCATTTTTCTCATCTTGTCCTCCCCTTTATAATAAATATACCTTAAAGTGTTCAATTATAAATCTCCTTTTTTAAATCTAATGAATAATGATAAATCCTTTATAAAACCATGAAAAACACAAGCAACTTCCCTCAAAATATTGTAGAAATAATTAGATATTCATGAATCTGGATACATGTGTGTTTGTGAGAAAGAGAGATGAAGGGGATCCAAGTAGCAAAATCCAGCTTTTCTGGGAAAATATTCACAAATGCCCGATAGTCTTTTTTTTTTTTTTTTGAGACAGAGCCTCAAGCCGTCCCCCTGGGTAGAGTGCCCTAGCATCACAGCTCATAGCAACCTCCAACTCCTGGGCTCAAGTGAGTCTCCTGCCTCAGCTTCCCAAATAGCTGGGACCACAGGCGCCTGTCACAACGCCCAACTATTTTTTGGTTGCAGCCATCATTGTTGTTTGGTGGGCCCGGGCTGGATTTGAACCCGCCACCTTAGGTGTATGTGGCTGGCACCTTAGCCACTTGAGCCACAGGCACTGAGCCATGCCTGATAGTCTTAAAGTGGATGACAGGTAACTAAGAAATGGAACTGTGACAAGACTCCTGGTTCATTCCACAGGTATTCAAGGATGATGTTGACTGGCAGGTCCTGTACAAGAAGGATTCTGCATGAGTTCAGACACCAGATTTTTGCGAAAACAGTTCATATTTTGTTTTATAATGCTGTTTACTCAGAAATCCTCTGTCCATGGGATATTGCTGGGCAGTGATGGGTGAACTGTACAGAAACCCATCAAATGACGGTGAATGGGTTGTTGTGTTAGCACAGTTTTAAACTCCTATGCACTCACTCAACATTGATCCTACTTAGTCTCTTGATAAGAGTCTTGTGTTTAACCCATGAGGCTGTGAAGTTGGTTCTACAGATGGCTACGAGGCTGAGGTCCTCAATCTCTCTCTGTTTTATTTAATCAGATAGTTTTGGTAGCCAGAGGTGATTGTTTGAACTGGAGCTGTGTTAGTGAGAATTCTACAGGTCAGTTAGCAGTTGTACTCACCTGGGCAAGATTTGATTTGAACAAACTTTAAGCTAATTGGTGGTCGTACTCATCTGGAAAGTATGCAGTGGTTCTCAACCTTCCTAATGCTGCGGTTCACAGGTTGAGAACCACTGGAGGGGAGGCAAATCAGCAAAGCTGTGGAAGTCTAGAGGCCCTTTTAGGGACTGTAGCATGACTCTGAGCCTCTCGGAGTAGGTAGAAGTCATGAAGCTACTTTGGCTGAAACTGAGTTATCACGTGAAATGTGTATGATCCTCTTCACCATCTCAGGGATGTGAAGAAAGTCGCTTTTTTTTTTTTTTTTAATTATTCAGGTTCTTCACTAGGTTAATCTGAGACTTCCCTCCATAGATTGTCCTAGATTTCCACTTCATTGGAAAGAGCTGAACCCTATTTTCCCTAAACTGTAGGAGAACAGAATATTGGAAAATGATTATTCTGGTGGCATTCCCCAGGTTCTGCGTATATTGCTTCTGTCATAGCCATGTGCTGTTACTGTTGAAAAATGGTCTTGGTTTGATATATCTTTGGACCCTACTACAGTGATGCCTTTGCTGGTCCAGGCCCTTCTATAGGCTGCAGTAACTCTTCAAAAGTGAATTTCTTTACTTCCTTTGGTGTTAGGCTCTCCCCAAAGTGCTCCCCTGTTGTGGGCTCCAAAGATCACAGTTCTCTAATAACTTCTTGTATTCAAAACATTCCCCTTAACCAGGGAGCCTGACTTCTAAAGAAGGAATTGCAGCCTTGGTCATGTGCTTTTCCAAAACCAGCCCTTCCAAGATGCTCTCAGATTACCTACCCCATTTTTACTGTGAATAAAACAGAGATCCACAAAATTGAAGGTACTGCCCATTCAGCAGGTGACTGAGTCATGGCAGATTTTTGGGCCTGCCCCTTACTCAGACCAATGACTCTCCTGTCCTACCACCATCCAGTCTGTGTGCAGTCCTTGGTGGCATGCACACTTGTTGGGAAACAGTGATCACAGCTGAGCTTAGTGCAAGGCACCCTGTTATCAAACCTTTCTTCTGTGCTCTGTTTGCAGAACCAGGCTTGCTGGGGGCAGTAGACAAAGAACAGAAAATGAATAATTTATATTTCACTCTCTCACAGAGGATCCCCACTGGGTCGCTTTCTAGGAATAATATTCTGGGCTTGCATTCTCAGCATGAGAGCATGTGCCAAGCCTGGCCCACTGTCCCCCTCTTCTCACTGTCTGAGATATTAACCAGACAGAAATATCAGGCTGCTGGGTTTGATTATTGCCTCTCTATTTTGGTCTCTGGGAGAAGGGAATGCTTTCTATCATCATGGGTTAAACCTTACTCTCTGAGTGTTTGGTTGTTGTTGAAATGACACAGATGGTGGCTAAAGTAATAGTGCTGCTCTAACAAGAGCAGCAGAATTCTTTTTTGATATTGTCTGTGAGTTTTCCTTGTAAGCTTGGCTGTGGGGTGTTTGTATTCGTCTTCTTTGCATATTAGTTTCCATTTGTCTGAATTATAGACTGAGTTGAGATGGTCCTTAGAGACTTATTTATTCCTTTTTACTCCTGCCTACTGTTCTAAATAGGTTAATCAAGGTGTCTACAGTTCTTTCCTAAGAAAAACTACATGGTCTACAAAGCATGTTGAAGAGCCAGCCCTAGGAAGCTGTGTTCTTTCCTATAGGACCTCTGATCCTACCCTGGATATAGCTGTTGTGATTAGACACGAGGCTCCAACCCAGAGGTAGGCAAACTTTAAGCTAATTGGTGGTCTATGGCAGAACTTAGTGCTGCAAGGTCATCAAAACAATGATTCTTGCAGGATAATCAGTTCCCTTCCTGCACTGCACTTCTCTGTCTTGTAGAAAAAATCATATTGTGCACAGCAGAAACATAGAGAAGGACAATAGTAAACATGAGTGAGCAGAGTTATGAATAATTTAAAACTACAAAGAACCAGGGACCATGCATGGTGGCTCATGCCTGTAACTCCTGCACTTTGTGAGGCCATTATGGGAGGATTGCTTGAAGCCAGGAATTCGAGGTTAGTGCAGACAATGTAGTGAGATCCCATCTTTACATAAAACAATAAAAATAAGGATTTCTTGAGAACAGGAGTTTGAGGTTGCAGTAATCTTTGACAGGGCCACTACACTTAAGCCTGGGCAACAGAGCAAGACAGTTTATCACCACATTGCTCAAATAGTAGCCAATAAAAGACAAATATTAGGTTTGTCTATGGCCTCAATCATGGCAATGATCTTGCCTCTTTCCCTTTGCTACTGTCTCTATTGTTAGTATTCACTAACTTTTAGTTTCTACCTACCTACAGAGCCTTTTACCTCTGTCTCTGATTTTTTTATGTCCCAAAATTGCCAAAAGATTTTGTTTTCCTGCTTTTGACACTTGGGATACTAGAGCATCTCTTTCTTGCCTTCTGTGGCTTTTTCTGCTCCTGAAAGCTCATGGGCACACTATGGCATTCATTCATTTACCCTTTCTACAGGAATGCAAAACACATGAGCAAGTCAGCACAACTGGCCACTTGAAAAAAAATCAGGATGCTATCATTGCTGCTTCACAATTAAGCCACAAATTTGGGGGAGACCCCAAGGGGTCATGGACAACTTAAAACAGAAAAGAGTTTAGGTTTTGATTTGTTTTTGACTTGTAAAAGGTTTAAATTAGATTAGCTCCTAGGAAGCAGAAAATAATATGGCCCTTGCCAAGGGAGGCCACGTGGTTAAAAATGCAGATAGGGCATGAAACAGAACACAGTCTGTGCCCAGAAGGCAGTCTTGTTATGAAGTATCTACTATGAGAATGTGAACTTGTACTTTGCAAATTATTTATTTGAAGTTTGCTTATTTACCTTTGTGTGTGCATGTGTGTATATGTGTCTTGACAAAATTCCAGCCATGATCAGTTGAACTAAAAATAAAGGAAAGGGTTGTGTTGCTATTTTGTCTGATCTACCAATTCTTTAAATAAATATTTATTGAGTGCCCACTGTATATTATGATTACATTATGACTGTGTATACTGTGACTAGGCTGAATAGGATGAATGCTGTAGACACCACCTCTGCCCTCATGAGACTTACAGTTCACAAATATTCTGTAGGACAAGAAATGTAGGGAGAAACAGGTAACCAAAAGAGAGAATCACATAACAGTGACAAAATCCAAAGAGGGATGTGATACCTTAGGGACTTAAAAACTAAGGAATCTTTCTACAGTTCTCATTAGGTTCTTTCTTTTTTTTCTTTCTTTCTTTCTTTTTTTTTTTTTTGCATTAGCCCAGAGTTTTATTTTATTTTGTTAAATCATAGCTGTGTACATTAATGCAATCATGGGATACAATCTGCTGGTTTTATATACAATTTGAAATATTTTCATCAAACCGGTTAACATAGCCTTCACAGCATTTTCTTAGTTATTGTGTTAAGATATTTATATTCTGCACCTAGTGAATTTCACATGTACCATTGTAAAATGCACCAGAGGTGTGGTCCCAGCAATTCCCCTCCCTCCACCTTTCCTCCACCCCTTCCCTCCTCCTACCCGTTTCTCTTCTTCTTGGGCTATAATTGAGTTATAGCTTTCATAAGAAAGCTACAAATTGGTTTCATAGTAGGGCTGAGTACATTGGATACTTTTTCTTCCATTCTTGAGACAGTTTTGCTAAGAAGAATATGTTCTAGCTCCATCCTTGTAAACATGAAAGAGGTAAAGTCTCCATCTTCTTTAAGGCTGCATAGTATTCTATGGTGTACACATACCACGATTTATTGATCCATTCGTGAATCAATGGGCGCTTGGGCTTCTTCCATGACTTAGCAATTGTGAATTGGGGTACGATAAACATTCTGGTACAAATATCTTTGTTATAATGTGATTTTTGGTCTTCTGGATATATACCTAGTAGAGGAATTGTAGGCTCGAATGGCAGGTCTATTTTTAGATCTGTAAGTGTTCTCCAAACATCTTTCCACAAGGAACATATTAGTTTGCATTCCCACAAGCAGTGTAGAAGTGTTCCCTTTTCTCCACATCCACACCAACATCTCTAGTATTGGGATTTGGGGATGTGGGCTAATCTTACTGGAGTTAGATGATATCTCAAAGTGCTTTTGATTTGCATTTCTCTGATGATTAAGGATGATGAGCATTTTTTCATACGTCTGTAGGCTGTGCACCTGTCTTCTTTAGAGAAGTTTCTGAGATGGGATCACTTGTAGTTTTTGCTAATACGTTTTGAGTTCTCTGTGGATTCTGGTTATTAAAACCTTCTCAGAGACATAACCTACAAATATCTTCTCCCATTCTGAGGGCTGTCTGTTTGCTTTACTTGCTGTGTTCTTGGCTGTGAAGAAGCTTTTTAGTTTGATCAGGTCCCAGTAGTGTATTTTTGATGTTGCTTCAATTGCCTGAGGGGTGGGGTGGGGGTTCTCCTCATAAAATATTTGCCTAGGCTGATTTCTTCAAGTGTTTTCCCTACACTTCCTTCTAGTATTTTTATAGTTTCATGTCTTAAGTTTAAATCTTTAATCCAGTGAGAGTCTATCTTAGTTAATGGTGAGAGGTGTGGATCCAGTTTCAGTCTTCTGCAGGTCGCCAGCCAATTCACCCAACATCATTTGTTAAATAGGGAATCTTTTCCCCACTCAATGTTTTTAATTGGCTGGTCAAAGATCAAATAACGTTAAGTATCTGGGTTCATCTCTTGGTTTTCTATTCTGTTCCATGCATCTGCCTTTCTGTTTTTGTGCCAGTACCATGCAGTTTTGATCACTATGAATTTATAGTATAGTCTGAGGTCTGGTAGCGTGATTCCTCCTGCTTTGTTTTTATTTCTGAGTAACATCTTGGCTATTCGAGGTTTTTTCTGATTCCATATAAAACGAAGTATTATTTTTTCAAGATCTTTAAAGTATGACAGTGGTGCTTTAATAGTGATTGCATTAAAATTGTATATTGTTTTTGGGTAATATGGACATTTTAACAATGTTGATTCTTCCCAGCCATGAGTATGGTATGTTTTTCCATTTGTTAATATCTTCAGCTATTTCTTTTCTTAGAGTTTCATAGAGCTCTTTATAGAGGTCTTTGACATACTTTGTGAGGTAAACTCTCAAATATTTTATCTTCTTTGGCACTACTGTGAATGGAATAGAGTCCTTGACTGTTTTTTCAGCTTGACTATTGTTGGTATATATAAAGGCTACTGATTTATGAGTGTTGATTTTGTAACCTGAGATGCTGCTGTATTCCTTGATCACTTCTAAGAGTTTTGTAGTAGAATCCCTGGTATTTTCTAGATATACAATCATATCATCTGTGAAGAGTGAAAGTTTGATCTCTTCTCTTACTTGGTGTGGGGGGCTAAGTGGCTCTGTCTTGTTTTCAGCTGGTCTCTGTCCTAGCCTAGTGAATCAGTTACCCTGGGTTGAAATCTGAGCTGTGGAGAAATACGAGCAATTAAGTCACCCCGCCCCCCACGGGCAACAATTGGAAAAGGAAAATCAAACCTTTCCACAGCCACACACCCAGGGTACCACTTTGGATAGTCCTTGGGTGATTGGTCCTGTCCAAGAGATCCAAATCAATTGTCCCAGTCAGCACCCAGTCTGAAGTGGGAGAGTTAAAGGTCTCTGGCAACTAGATAGCAGGTGGCTCAGGTATGACTCATTCTGGTGCTCCGTAAAGTCAGAAGGACTGCCACCAGCAAATGAATTAGTCTGGGAAGGTTGATGCCTCCTTCCCCACCTTGTACCTCTGTCACACCTGGTCACTGGTAACCCCGCAGGGCTGTAACCCAGTTCCCTCCAATGAGCAGATGCTCCTCCAGGGGTTTGTGCCTGCCTGAGTCACAAGGAGATCTACATCTCCTCAACCAGGCCTCCACACTGTGCAACCATCCAGCAGGGGGAGCTGAGGCCTAACAACCTCAGGTGGTTAATGGAAGCTGGGATGATTCACTCAGTTCCAGCCCTGCCCCTGATTGATGTTGCTGACAGTTACATTTTTGCAGAATTTGTGATTCGGTCCTGTGATTCCCCTGCAGACCAGGTGCTGTTTGAGTTCACAGAAACTGTGACTCAGCCCCCATCTGTGCCACTGCCTGGAGGTGGTGTGTCTGTCTCTATTGTAGTCTGTGTTGGGGCATGTGCCATGAGAGCTCACACTGAGCTCTCAGTTCTAGCCTCTCCCCACCTGCTTTTGTCTCATATATGATCCTTTGAGGGCCGGGTGCTTCTTAGGCTCACTAAAGCAGTCCTCTGGCTCAGCTCTTCCCCAGGAGTATGCTGTCTCTGTGCACTTGTCTTTCATTCTCCATCCTGCAGCTCCCCACCCAGGTACCACCTCAGGCATAACCTTTACTCACAGGGCCTGCTTTACCATCTCAGATATGTTCTGCCAGTGTCTGCCACTGGAGATGATGCCGACAGGGAGTGTCTCTCTAAAACATCCCCAGGGGTGTGAAACCTATTGTTCCTGCTGCTGCTGTTGCTTCTCTGTGCCATGGGGCACCATGTCTCCCTCTCCTACGGTTCCTTCAGTCCACGGTCTTTTCCTTACCCCTGTGCTGCAGAATCAGCACAGACCTTCCATAGCCCATGCCCTATGCACACCTCTGGAGAAAATGTCCAAGAATCTGAACTGCAATCTCCAGACCTCAGGGTGAGAGTAGAGGGGAGTTCTGGGAGTTCAGAATTGCAGGTAAAGAATATGTATAGTTTTATGCCTGGCAGGAGAGTGCCACGGCACCCTAGTAGGGTAAGGAGTTCTGCTTTTTAGAGGATCTCTCCCATGGGATAAAATGGGAGGATGTTTGAACTCTGCTTGCTTGTCTGTAGAAAGTATACTGCAAGCCATTCTCTTGGAGGTGGGGATTCCCTTCTGCTTGGCGATGTATTTTGTACCTATTGTTTGTATCCTCAGGGTTGGGGTCGCAGCTCACCTCAGCAGGGTTGATGTGCGTTCTTCAACCTTCTCTTTTGGCTCAGCTCTAAACCAACAGCTTACTTGCTAAATGTCTGTCCTTTAACTCTCCTTTGGACAGGAGCCTCTGTGGAAAGCTGGCTCCAGTTGGCCATCTTGCCTCTGCTCCACCCCCCCACCCCCCGCCCCAGGTTCTTTTTCTATAACAGTTGCTTCTCTCACCAACCCTCCTATTTGGGCTCTGAGAACATCTCCTCAAGTGATTTTTTTATAGTCTTGTGCTTTGCCTGCTTTGCACACAAAAGAAGGTTTTGTATTAATCTAGATATAGGTTCTGTCTAGTTTGCTACTAATCTCTTTTCCCATCTAGAGGTTCATCTTTGCAAGCCTTGGTTGGAGGTGAATGACATGCTCTTAGAGTATTCTCTTTCTTATCTCTAATTAGTTTTAGTTGGTAAGTTCCTCTTTGTGAAGAACATAACCAGTGATGTGACAATAAATGTTTAATCACCAGCTCTACAAAAAGTAGGAGTTTATACATTTATTAAACATTTCACTGCCATAAAGTGTGTGTACTACCCATAACCATAGAATATGCAGTATTCATTATTATAAATAACATATAGTTCACTGAATTTTATGGAGGTCTTTTGTCAATTCTTGCTGAACTCTTATCCCTTCCAGGCCTGTTGTTATTGATGATGAGTGTAGTTCCAACATGAATATTGCTTGATATTTTCATATATATTAACTAGTAAGATGAAGTGACAAAAAGTGGAGATATGTATTAGAACTTTACTCATTTGTCAGTGATATGTATGACCTATTTGCTGAATAGGATGCAAACTTTAGAATACTGGATGATTATTTACTTGAATAGGTACGAATATGACATGTTTTTAAAAGTCTAATATGCATTGTTAATATTTTCTCCATCATATTCTTAAGTCTATATACTCAATAAAATCATAAAGCAAGCCCTGATTTGTAGCATTTTCCAATTTCCATGTTGTAACTACTCCCTAAGTGGCTGACTTCCAGCTACCAACACCAATGTCACTGAATGCAGAGTTGGGCAGAGAGATGTGGTCATGCACCATTATAAGTATTTCCACTTATAGATACTGTATCTGTAAATAACCATAAGCGCATACAAAATATTAAAATGTACTAAAATCATTCAGAGTGATGGGTTTGAGTGTTTATTGACTATTTTTAATGTTACTTTTTAAATCATAAATTTATATAATAAAAATTGTAATAATGACTGTGTTTAACAACCAGCTCAGCAAGTGCCTGGAAGTTTAATGACAACTCCTGTAAACAGTACAAACTAGATCCTGCCCATCACTCCAGATGGTTCATTCATTTTAGCAGAGTGCTCCTGGGTCCGAATCCCCCAAAGTAGAAAGAATAAGAGAACTACAACCAGGGTAAGGCTTTGCAGTCAAATATTATTATTTCATATCTTCATCCCCATTTTGATATTTTAAGGTTTTACAATCCCAGTTTGTAAGCTATGCATACTTCTAATTTAAAGGCTATGCAAGGACATTGGCTGTGACTTCTTGGTCATAAAATTTTCACCTTGCAATAGTTTCAGAAAGAGGGAAAAGATAATGGATCAAATTTGCACATGCATAGCTCCCTGCTGAATAGCTCTTAGAGTTTTATTCCTTAAAATAAGACAAATCAGTAAATGTGCCATGTGGGGGAGGGCAGGGTTATGTGGTTGAGGAGGCAGGGTAGGAGGAAGGTGGAGGAAGAATAAGGTATAATTTCTCTAGTGTTAGAAAATGTTATTTTTATCATTTTAATCTTGAAAATAAGTGATCAAGGAATGTCTTTATAAACAAGTAGTTCTGGGGAAGGAGGTGTGACATTACAGATAGAATTGTATAACCCAGATGTCAGCTAGAGTTACCTCCCCCATTTGAAGTTTAGAAAAAAATGGACTTTGTTTCCTTAACTCATATCCACATGGAAAATTGCTCCAGAAGAAATGCAATCTTACTGATACCCAGCAAACCTCACAGACTCCTGACCTCCAGAACTATAAGACAATAGGTGTTTTGTTTTAAATCACTGAGTTTGTGGTAATTTGTTACAGCCTAAATAGGAAACTAATACATGTTTCCCTTCTGCAGAGATTTCCTCCATAGGTTTTCCCAGGAATACAAAAAGCAGTTGGGGGAAAGGGTTCTGTTGTGCCCCCCACTCCAAAGTTAACAAAAGGCATTTGAGGATTGCTGATGGGACTATTTCCCAATTGTTCTATTGTTGGGAGCACACTCAAGGTCCCCAGCCCACAGAGGGACTCAGTCTCTGCCTCTGGGTTTGATGAGTCCAGTTGGCTTTACTCTCTGATCTCCCTCACATCAAATGAGAGGGGTAGCTTTTCTTAGCGCCTAAGCACAACATCCCCCCAGATCACTGAAACAGCCAGGAGGGTTACTTCCCAGGCCGGCCCAGAGCAGCACAAGCAAAAGCCTGGTGGCAGAGAAGCTTCTTCAAAGCCGCAGCTCGGGCTGCTGTGCAGTGCCTGCCCTGCGTGACAGCTCCATTAGAGGGGTGTGTCACACAGCCATTATCCAGTCACATCTTAAGTGCAGCCCGCTGGGCTCAAATACCACTTTGAGAAGCAACAAATAATTTTCTGCTATTGGCGAGGGTCGCTGCAAGTTTCCTCCTGATTTTTGGCACTTGTTTCCACAGCCCATTGCTGTTACGAAATGAAAACCCAGCATTAAATGTTTAATTCTGAAATATATTTTCTCAAGAGGTGTTCATTTGAGCTCCCTGGATTTTGAAAGGTTTCTTTCACCCTTGGCTGCAAGCTCTCTCAGCCCCAGGCACCCCTGCTGCAGGCCATTGAAGGATGAAGAATGAAATGATTGCTTTCAAGAGTGGGTAATCACGGTCTCAAGCACTCCATCAAATAGCATCATCAGTAAAGGGCAAGTGGAGAAGCTGTCTTCACTTCTGGGGTGGCTGGAGACTGTGGCTACTACTTGTAATCTGGAGTCCCAGGCCTTTCCTGCAAACTGGGCACCAGTTACCACTTGAGCAATTTCTAGCAGAGTCATTATGCCTGTTTGGTGATTGAAAAATATACACTGATGACATTCAAATCTGTGTCACAATTGCAGTTTTTTGTTTCCTAGCTATGGGTCTTGGATAAGGTATCTCTTATCTTATGAGGTAACTTGCCTGTTAAATGGGGGATCATATTTCCTTTGTAAGGCTCTTATGAGGATCAGAGATGATGTGTGGCACAGTATTTGGCACAGAACTGAGTAATTGCTTTGGAAATCCTAATTCTCATTACTGGTAAATATTAAAGCAACTTCTGCCTTTGAGTTTCCTCTTCCCTTGATTATTACCTTATTAGCTCCATTTATCAAACACGGAAGATGAAGGCCAGGAAGTTTTAGTGACTCACTCAGGTAGTAAATAGTGTCTTAGGGACTGGAGCTGTTGTTCAGGGCTAAGTGACCTCCAGGCACTTGTTAGAAATGTAAATTCTTGGGCCCTACCTATGAGGCCAGCATAGATCCCAGGACTCTCTCTATTTTAACAAGCTCTCAAGGTAATTCACAGGCAGAGCTAAGTGAAAGGGGCTCTGTGTGACCTCAGTGATCCTCTCTCTTACAGAAGAGGCTATATTCTTAGCCCCACCTCCAAAGTGAAAATTGCCGCTAACCAGCCCTGAACAAGGAATTCCATCAGTTGTACAGGAAAGAGAACTTATAGGAATTTCTTTGCTTGATTTAGCACAAAGAAAGAGAGGCCTGTGCAGCTGCAGAATGCAGTAAGCAAAAGGAACCATGTGTGCTTCAAGCTCACCACAGTGTACTGTTATTTGACAAGATGACTGAGGACAGCCAGCCTCTCCAGTGGGTGGCCATGGTGGGAAGTACTGTTGACTCGTGGGCCTGATGTTGGACATTTAGACAATTAACTGATGTTCGTAAATCCATCTGCTTATTTCAGCAAGTCTCAGTGACTTTCTGTTGGTCTCTACATCAAGACCAGTAACTTCAGAGGTTTATAATACTGATTGAGAGCCTGAGCTTGAAGTCAAGAAGACTTGGGTTTAAATCTTTTCTCTGATCATCTCTTGGGAGGAGGGATCAACAAATCTTTTCTGTGAAATGCCATGTAGTAAATATTTTTGTATTTGTAGCATGGCTATACAGTCTCAACTAAACAACTCTGCCACTTTAGCATGGCCATAACCATAGACATAATGTAAGTGAATGGTGTGGCTGCATGCTAATAAAACTTTATTTTAAAAAGCACGTGGTGGGCTGGAGTTGGACTGCAATTTGTAGTTTTCTGACCACTGATTTAGAGGAGATGATAATGATGTTTCTCTTTAGAAAATTAATGTGATAACATAATACAGAGGGTGCCAAAAAGTGTATACACATTTTGAGAAAGAAAAAAACTATATTAAAATTACATACTCAAGTCACATTTGACTTTTGCAACTATAGGAGATATAAGATATAACATACAAGAGAACAAATATTACTGGCATATACTGATACTAATAATTACAATTTTAATTTGAATACAGTTTTTTTCCTTTTCTAAACTGTGTATATATATTTTTGATGTCCTCTGTATATATACTTAGTACCTTGTATAAAATCGATATTCAACAGTTGGTATTTTTTTTTTTTTGTAATCTGTATCAAAGTGCATATTGATACATATTTTAAAAGAGAGAGTGAGATGGTAGGACTGACAAGTTGAATCATAAAAAGATTCTAAATCTTGTTTTTAATTATCTGTTCCTCCCTATTAAGATCTAGAGGGATATATCTACATATCAGGCAAAGAAATAACCATATAATAACAGTGATGATGATAATAATAAAGAACAGCAGCACATATTAATTACTTGCTCTAAATCTAGAATTATTCTAAATACTTTATTTATATTACCTTATTTTAATTCTCACAAACAATCTGGTTTGGTCTGTATTATTTTTAGCCCCCCTTTTTATACAAAGAAATCAAGGCACAGAGTTGAGAAATTTGCCCAAGATAACACAGCTATAAATGTCAGGAGTGGGATGTAAACTTAGGCAGTCTGGTTTTAAAGCCAACTCTCCTAACCATGAGGCGCACTGCCCCCGCCCCCCAAGGCAGTGTGTCCTGATGATACACACTGAGTGCTATGGAGGGGAAATGCTCCGTGCATGCTCAGCTCACATGGCTTTAACTCCTGCTGTTTGTTGGGATTTCCGTCTCTTTTGCTGCCTCCCCCCACCAGTCTCCTTTGCAATCTCTACTTGAGCCATCTAGTCTCATGTTCCTTTTGGGGACCTGCCTTTAGCCCTACATCCTAGCTCTATGTTCCTTGGCTTCAGAACATGCCAGATAATGTTCGTAATGGTTTGATAATGTTCATAATGTTCTATGCTGGCTCCCACCAACACACTCACCTCTCTTTCACTCATACCTTCCATTCTTCTCATTGGGAACTTGATAGTACTAAGTAGACAAGTGACAGAAACAGATGGTAAGACCTGACCCCAAGACATCAACTAGGCTTTCTCCAAGATGGTCAGCAAGGAGTTTCTAAACAGGCTGGCTGTCTCTCCCCAGGATTTAATGGCATAACTTCTAGTGTTGTTTGGTCTTGTGCCCCAGGTTAGTACTTTGCCTGGTCATAAGTCTTAGGTACCTCTAATGGCTTCTCTATTTCTTTCAGGCAAATAGATGTCTAAACTGGAGTCTGATGAGAGATTATTCTTGACTGCTTTTCTGATTCTCCCTTGCTATGATGTTGGGTTCCTAGTAATCAAGTTTTTCCTGGCCTGTGACATCCTACAATCCAAAATAGAAACCCCCCCCCCCACTTCCTACTTTCCTCCCTTACATACACACAGTAAAAGGCCGTAGCTGGCATGGGCATTCTCGTTTTAGCTGTTCATTTGGAAGAAAGTATGACTAACTATGCCTAATCTTATTGAATGCTGGAAAAAAAAGAAAAATAGTTTAATTATAATGTCAGGATACTGGATAATAATGACAATAACTACATTTACAAGGTTCACTGCGTGCCAGGCACTGTTCTAAGGTACTGGAAGTCTTTTCTTACCAATGACAAATTCATTAGTCAAGATCAAGTGCAACTCAACACTGAGAACATAAAAACTAAATGGCCAAGAAGAGGGAACATTCAGAAATTCACACTAGTTACCAGGCTGAGGATAGAAGCATTAAGGTCAGGAGTAGAGAGAGAAAAGGCAAGGGCAGAATGAAGTATATTAGAAAATTGGTACATACTGGACAAATATCTGGGTGAGCAGGTTATCCAGAGGGGAGAGCATAGAGAGTAAGAAAGAGCAACTAAACTTTATTGAGCACTTAATATGTGGTATGTGTTTCCTATACAAAGTTTCATTTACTTCTCCCACATAACACTGTCTCAGCTGCTATAACAAAATGCTCTAGATTACGTGGCTTAAACAACAGGCATTTATTTCTCACAGTTCTAGGGGCTGGAAAGTCCAAGATCAAAGTGCTGGTCAATTTGATTCCTAATGAGAACTCTCTTCCTGGTGTGCATATAGCTACCTTTTTGCAATGTCCTTACATGGTCTTTTTTCATTGTGTACATGTAGACAGCCATGTCATGCTCTTAAGACCTTACCCTTATGAATTTAGTTATCTTGCAATGTCCCCTGAAAATCCTGTCTCCAAATACAGATACCTTGGGGGTTAGGGCTTTAACATATGAATTTTGGGGTGGGGAGATATAATTTAGCCCATAATTAAGTAGTATGAGAAAGGAACATTAATTTTTAGTAGACAGGTGAAAAAAAATAAATGCTTAGAGGTGTTAATAACTTATCTGTGCCTTCAAATCTAGGATAGAGTACAGCAAGTTCAGATACCAAAGCTCTAACTCTTGGGATTGCCTCCATCCCAGGCCACTTTGCACACAGGGGATGGTGTGAGAAAGCCTGTGGGAGCACTTGGCCACTCTGGGACCTGATTAGACCTCCTGGATGAGGCTTCTTTGTTAGTACTTCTCTGTTGGGCTTGGCTTCTCAGGTGAGAAAACCGGGAATGTGTTTCTCCTCTCTTTTCTTTTCTCTGCCTCTCTTAGATGATTGGTTCAAACAGACATTCTGTCAATTTGTGGAGAAACTGGCAGGCCCTGGGGATACTGAGTGGACTTCTGTGATTTTCTCTTGTCTGTGCCAATGAGAACGAGCCTTTGACTGTTTCTCTTTAGCCTGATGCTGCCAGGATTATTAATGAAGCCTGCACCTTCCTGATGGCAGTGGTGGCCATCTGCCCTTTAGGCCATCTGTCTGGTTGGTCAGAAGTACCCTCTCATTGTCTGTGGCAATAAATCCAAGTTGGGAGCCTCTCTGACAGAAGAACTTTTACCACTTCAACTGTTTTCTCTATAATGTATCTTCAGAGTGTCTTTTGCCCTGCCTAGAATATTGTAGCTGATAACTTATCTTTCTTTATCCATTCAGCCTGGAAAAATGCACATGGGCACCATTCACCTTGTCAGGAGGAATCAGCTTTTCCATGAGAAAAGGAGGATAAGAAAGTACCAAGTGAGGTCAGCTGGGGCCACATTCTTCAGTGCTAGGGTAGACAGGCAGGCATGGAAAGCTAAGAATAGATCTCCTGAAAATAGACCTCTAAAAAGGTACACATAAAATGCAAATTAAGGAAAAAACATACAGTGCCATTTTCTATCAGATTTGCAAAGAATTTTTTTTAAAGACATCAAAATATTCAGTCTTGGTGAGATTGCAATGAAATGCCCACTCCATTTACTTGTACAGCCTCTCTGGAGGGCAATTTGACATCATGTTTTAAAAGGCTTCAAAAGGCATGTACCCTTTGAAACAAGCAAATCCACTTTTAGGAACATATCCTAAGAAAATAAAGAATCTGTGCAAATATTTTGCTATGAGCATGCTCGTCACAGGTTTATAAAAATAAACATTGAAATAGCTGATTATATCATAGTAATAGTATAGGTAAGTAATTATGATACCTTAATACAATAGAATAATATCTAGACATAAAGAACCTGACATATTAAATATTTGTTGACATATGAAGATACTTTTGATATATTTTAAACTACAACATTTTTATAAGTTAGCGTATATGACATGATTCATTGCACCTATTAGATATTTAAGATACTGTATTAGATATTTAAAGTCCAGAGAGTTATACACTTAAGTTCTTCAATAGTGATATAGGAATAGGCATATACTTAGAGTTTTTCTTTGCCTTTCTATATTTTTGTTAATTTTTCTATAATACGCAGATCTCATTTTTCTAACAGAAAATAAAGTTTATTTCATAAACTTATAGTAAGAAACAGTTGCTTAAAATGTCAACAAAACCACTGATACAGGGGTTGAATTTAGCCCCATCTACCATCCATCACTATCTACCCAAGTGTCTGTTCTACATCTTCCCTTCTTCTATTCCTTTTTTTGTGTACTGGCTCCTTTACTTGGCCATCTTTGGCACTATTATGGTTGGTTGTATTGCATGAAATATTAGATACTTTTTTGATAAATTATGTAGAGTTTGAAAGTATGAAGGAGGGTACATTGACCAAGATGATGAAACCACAAGATAGGAAATTTTTTTCTTGATTTTTATCATAAAATGCCAGAATTTTTAACTCCTTTGGGTACAATGGAGAAATGTAACTTGTGTCCAAATTCTGGAAAGCATCCACAGTGAAGACAGGGCAATAAATAATTTTATAAATTCTATTTCTACATTGATTGGTAGCTCCATAGTTAGTATTTATTTATATAACAGCTTCCAACTCAACAGTGAAACAAGGTATGCTTATTTCACCCATAAATGTGAAATAAATGGTATTTCTTCTCCAGGAACAAGACTTTTTTTTCTCTTGGTGGATTAAGTCTTATGCCAGTTTACTGTATTTATAAAGATGTACAAGGGAACTCTTTAATGTGGTTGACAAAAAAGATACATGAACTGTAGAGAAATGGTATTTTTGTTTATGAAGTGAATAATACTCATATTTAGTAGTTTTCCCAAATGTGCTTGTAAAAATTATTTTATATAATTTTGATAAGAACAAGTCTTAAACTATTTTGAGGTAATAATTTCAATTAAAGCAAAATAACTCTTTTAAAATTTTGCCTTTGAGAATATAAGTTTAAAATTAAACACATTTCATCAGCTAACTTTTCTTATTCAAGATGGTAAGTATTGTGATCCCAAAACAAGTGATAGCAGATTATTTAAATTCTGCTGCTGCCTTTTTCTATTCTTACATTGATTTGAAATCATTTCCATATCCCTAAAGAACAATACAACTCAGTTTTGTAATAAGAGTGCTGTGTTATTTCCTGTCACTTCTATTTTCTCATCTGGAATTAATTTAAATGAATATCACCCTAGCTCTCCACAGGATCTAATCTATTTACAACCCACTAAAGTTAACTGGACTAATTTCATTATGTCATCATTGACACTACGTTGCTTATACTAGTGGAGACTTGAATTCTCAGTTCTGAGATAGTCTCTGGGATGTGCAAGTTCAAGATGCCATGGTTGTGGTTATGCTCTGCCCAGCATAACCTGAGCAGATCATGATATAGCTATCATGTATCATGATATAGCTATAATTCTTATCACATAATTCCCATCCCCTTTGTTTCTGGTCCTTTAAATCAGTCAGATATACCCAGATACCTCAACTGATTCTAAACAATTCTGACCCCACAGGACTATTTTCATGGATATCCTAGACCTAGACCCACTATTCTTACTTCCTCTTTATCCCATCACTTGCTTCTGTATCCCAACTCCAGTCCTCTAGATTTTAGCTTTTGGTATTTGTATTTGGTAATGAATCAAATATCAAGAAGACCTTCACTAAGAGATGCTAATGTTAATAAGCTTAGAGCTAATAACTATGTATCATGGGCTCTCTCCCCTTCCTTCACCCATGGCAGACATCACTAATCAACATGGCACTCTGTCCTATAATGTAAGAAAATATAGTCTGGAGCAGTCTTAGATTATTCCCATTATAGTTCTTGAAGCAATCAATACCAGTTCAATGGATGAGATGTGTGAGATAAAAATCAACTTGCCATTTCTGGATCAATCTTCCTTGCTCTTCTTGCTTTGGGTAGCTTTGATTATAATACTCTCTCTAAAGCCTTTGGAGCCCAGCCCCAGCACAGTCCACTTGTTTGGTGCCCCAACTCTTTTTCATGCCATGAATATCTTTGATTAATTGAAGTTGTGATTCTAAAACAAGAGCTTCCAGGTCACAACTTCTTTACTCAAAAGTTTCCTTAGTATTTTAGAGCATGACTTGTTAAATGAAATTGTTAACTATTGAAACATGCAATGTGCTTCTTCAATTCCAAAGCAATTCACCTTTTATTGATTAGACATATCAACACATTATTGCACTGGCATAATGAGGGACACAAACTGGATACAGTCAGTCACTACTTTTGGAGAGTCAAAATCTATAAGGGTGGAGGTGTCACAATATTGGCATAATATGGAGTAGAGCAATCCAAGTGCTTTTAAAAGGGAAACTGAGTGCTCTGGAAGCCGAGAGAGATCTCCATTTCCATCATTTATTGAGGATGTTGATCATGGGGAGGAGGGAACTAAGGTGCACATTGGCTCTGGTAATTACCAGGTATGTGACTTTGTGCATGTTATTTTATCTCTATAAATCTTAGGTTCATCAATTATAAATTGAGGATAATACTGCTCACTCTGCAGAGAATTACAGCAAGGATTAGATGAAGATGAGAAAACAAAGAGAAACTCATGCTAGCACACTGTAAGTGTTCAATAAATGTTAACTCTATGAAGGCTTCCAGAATTAGACTACAGGAAAAAAGAAAAGTGAACTTCTATTTGGCCAGTCTGAGTAGCTGGCCTTGTCTCTGTCTTTTCCTCCATCACCTCATGTTGCTTTCAGAAGTATAAGCAACGTTCCTAGTGGCATTAACAGAGAAGAAAGAGGAGAGAGGGAAGGGAGGAGAAAGTTGAAAGAAGGTTGCAATAGATAAGGAGCAAGGAAGATCAATTTCTTTGAAGAACTGTGTTTATTTTTTCAGTAGTTGAGATGTCATGGCTGGGAAAGATTTTTGACAGGAGTTCTGCAATCTGGTCCATAGGAAGAGATATCAATTTCCTCTCTCACATTGTCACAGGCCTTGCCAGGTGTGGTGGTTTTGGAATTGTATGCTTGCCAAATCCCCAGAGTCCGCTCCCTTCACATTCATCTGTGTCTGAAGATCATGATGGTAAAATACTCCTTATGGCCTAAGACCCTCAGAATCACTTTTACATTAATTTTTTTCCCTGAATCCATCTTTTAAGAATGCTCCCAGACTGGATGACCGACTGTTGGCCTCACATATTTTGAAAGAATAATATAAAGATCTAATGACATGGAAATAAGTTTGGTTGCTTAATTCAGTAGCTCTTAATTCTGGCTGCGAATTGCAATCACCAGCAAGGCAGGATCTGCCCCCCTTCTCTAGTATTTTGATTTAATTTATGTAGGGTGAGACCCTGGCCTCGATTTTAAAAGCTCCCCAGGTGATTTTTAATGTGCAGTCAGGGTCGAGCACTACTAATTTAATTGAATACATTTTGAGAGGAAAACTTCAGTTGTAATTTGCCTATTCATTCTAACATATAAGAAGAAACACTGAAGAAAATTAAGGGAGGAAAAAATAGTCCTTATTTGTTGGAGATGAATGTTTCCTATTTAAAATAGCTCCACTAAAGGCAGCATTAATGACCACGACTATGCATAAATAGATAGTTTTTGTCTAAAGGCTTGGCTTATTATTTGGGGCATTGTATAAAGTTAGAGAAGCTCCAAGGATTTGAAACTGGTCCCAGGATTAGAAATTTGGAGGGATTTTGTGTTGAATTATGAAATAAAAACACTGTCTAAGATTAGCAAAAGTAATTTCCCGATGAGTTATGGTTCAATATTTTTACACATTAAATCTTGGCCTCCCTAAAAGGGAAATAGAAGAAGTTTTTGGATGTTTTTCATATATAGGACTGGCCCCAGATAGACACATAGGCAAAACAGCTCAGATTTGCCTTAGAAGGGGCTGGGGAGACAGACCATCTATATGTTGTTCTTCTTTAATTTTACAGATATAAACCAAGGTCAAGGCACAGAAAACGTCTGAGAATAATACAAAGCTGGGGTCTGGGGTGGCGCCTGTGGCTCAAGGAATTGGGTGCTGGCTCCATTATACCAGAGGTGGTGGGTTCAAACCTGGCCCTGGCCAAAAACTGAAAAAAAAAAAAGGTGGGGCCCAGGTTGGACCTCCCAAGTTCATTTTCTTCATGTTGTTGATTTAAACATTTTATGTTTGTTGAGTGTTTATTTTGTGCTTGGTTCTAGAAGGAGCCTGTGTAATTGAAATGGAGGAGCAGGGTAGGAGTTTTGGTGAGAGAATTAGCGAAAATTCAGGTAGTAACTAGGGTCCTCACTCATTGCTTAACCCCACAAATCTTAATTGGCAATGCCAGATGCACACTCTGCGAAGAGCCAATACCAAGGTTAGTGATGCTGAGGCTGTTGACTCTTCTGGTGAACAGACGTGGGATTCAGCACTAGCCGTTGCAAAGACGGAAGGGCAGAGTCTGGCAGGTCATCCTTGTAGACACTCAGGAGGCACTTCAAACTCACCCTTAATGAAATCAAGATGATGAGTAAAGCATCTTAAAACTTTGCAAAGTAAGACAGCCAAGCTACCTCCTCTGGGAAGAAGATTGCCAAATATAATACAGGACACCAGTTAAATCTGAATTTCCAATACACAACAAATACTTTTAAAATTATAACTATGTCCTATTTTGGCTCAAGATACTTCTACTAAAAAGTATTTATTGTGTATCAAAAATTCAAATTTAACTGGATGCCCTTCTATTTTTATTTTCTAAGCCTGGCAACTCTATCTGGGAAATTCCTCTGGACCCCTCTCCCACCCCATACTCTGCCTTAGTTTACTGTTGTCTGTATGCACATAGACCTTAGCACCTGGTATCACTATTACATGTTAATATTGCCCTCCCCATTTTATGGCATGTGGTACAGACCTCCAGGAGCCTGGCACAGTAAGCTGTCAGGAAATGCTGATTGAGGGTGTGATGAATAGAACAAATATCTGATTTCCAAAGTGTGGCTAGTTTAGGACAAACTTCCTTCTCATTAGAAGTAATTCCCTGCATAGTTGACACAGGTTTTATATGAAAATATTTTTCAAACTGGTCTAAGCTTGCTTATTGAGAGCCACCCTCTCCAATTTAGCTTTCTAGAAGCACAGTGAAGCAGCTGTGATGACTTCCCAGACCATGGTAGGTCTGAGGCTGGGTTGTTGTTAAACTGGTAGAGTTGACAGGCACGTCTTATAGCAGCTGCTCCTCTTACTGCTGTTGAAATGTCCAATGGCTGTGTCCACCTGCTGTCCCTCAACACTGCAGACCTTTGAATTAGATTCTGTGGGGGGTGGTGAGTGCATACAGTTTTTCTCTGACTTTCTATTCTTGCTTTGTGACAATGTCAGAAATTGATAAATTTTAGAAAAAAGAACTTGAGACACACACACACACAGGCACACAAACCTTGAATGCTGACTTATTCCCATTGTCATGAGCAATTCATGACTCACTTACATGTTGATACCTCCTGGAAAGCCTATGTCATGTCTCCATTTGTAATTTTCAGAAATCAATTTTGGGTTTTCACTTTCTGAGTACAAGTACTGGGTCTGTGGAGTTAAGTGGCTCTATCTGGGAGAAAAAGTAAAAATGCTAGTGCCTCATTATGCGAGTATGGATTGCAGCAATTTAATGAATGCAAACTGGCATGGTGTCTGGCCTCAGGAAATGGTAGTTGAAGAAAGGTAAAGATTTTTGGGGTGCATCAGGTGCACAGTGAGGTAGGCAAACAACGAGATTGTGTAGCTAAGGCACACATAGCTGGTATAAGGCAAAGCCAAGACTGGAACTCAGTTCTCCAGACTCTTACTCCCATAGCCGTCCCATGTCAACAGTGATGGATCCTGAATCTCCTGAGTGATTTTGGAGTCTTTTGTAAGAGACTGTTTGAAAAGTATTCTTGTAAATTTACAGATCTTCCTGTGTGGCAGTTCTAAAGACAAAGGCGTCTCCCTGTTTTGCTCTACTTCGCAGATTTGGAAACTCATGGCCTCTCCTTCTTACAGACCAGTGTGCAGCAATGCCAGAAAGCCAGCCGGTACTGACTCTAGGTTTTTTACTGTTATGGAGTAACAGACTCCTGCTTAGGAGTCTGGTGGTTAGAATCAAGCATTAGCCTCCCCTTGTTCACTTCATCATATGGCCTCTGTTCTGTCACGTCACATCTTAGCTGTTGGGCCTGAAGACTAAGAATGGAGCATCAATAATTAAAGGTACAATCACAGCTGAAGCTTCCGTTAGTTATTTTTCTCCAACCCTGACATTTTATGAGTCAACAAAGCCAAAGCCATCAATATGAAGCAGATTATTTTTAGCAGTTTCTTAACCAGTGTGCTCTAGCTTTAAATTAAACATTGACGTTGGTTATTATTAAGATTCTGGAAATTCTGGGCAGAGCGGAGCCTGTGTGAGTACAGTAAACACTGGGCTTTCGTTACTTTGTTTTGAAAAACATCAACTCACTTGCTGTTCCCACCAAATACAACTGTACAGAACTAACGGAGTGTGGATTTTCTAAGAATTCGTTGTTCAAGGTCAGAATCTGAATATATGGGTATGGTTTGCATGGTTGAATATTACTGTGGACTTTAACCTTTTTGGATTTGCCATATCTTAGCACAGAAATTATCTTATCATTTGATTCTAGAAGTTTGACCCATTCTCCTATCAACACCAAAAGTGTGGCATTAAAATTTCTTAAAGGAAATTATCACTTTTGCTTTGAAAGTTTTGCTACATATTTTTTCATTATGAGATAACTAGGACAGCCTCTGTGGCATGAAACTGGGGTTGGGAATCAATTTCACTGGCTTGACGTAGTGGAAAGAACCCTAGTCTTGGGACCAAAAGACCTGGTTTCTGCCACTTTGTAGCTATGTGTCCTTGAACAAATCATTTAGTAGATTTAACAAATATACTACATTTAGCAAATAAACTAATATAAAAGATTTCTCATTTTTTGATTAAAGGGATACGGGCTCCAGCAGGAATATGCAAACTAAGTTTTCTACACACACACTGAGATGCTTCAGGGCCACCCACGGAGGAGGGGGAGAAGGCCATGCCACCCACTTCAGTTACTCACTGCCATTTGTTTTACCTCTTGAGCTGATCTCTTGAGCTGATTTTTCCCAGCGAAGAAAGTCCCATTGGCTAAGAAAGTCTTAAAATCAATAGAAAATGTATTTCCTAACCTGTCTTTTGATTATAGAAGTCTATCATTCTAGATGTCAAAATAGCATTAAAAGTATTTCTATAAAATATTTGCTGCCAATTTTTAAGACACCTGGATCTCAGAGGGGACTTGGGCTCTTTCATTCATTCTGTGTAGTGTGGTGAGTAGGAGCTTAGGCTTTGGGGTTAAATGGCCCAAGTTCAAATCCTGCTGCAAACCCTCGCATGTACCTTAGGCAATTCACTTGACTTCCCTGTGCCTCTGTTATCCTCTCTTGTAAGTCCTCTCATTGTTACTGTTTTACTGATGAGGAAACTGAAGCACAGAGAGTGTGTAGAGATGGGGAGACAATGGCCCTTACTTCCCAGGCATTTGTGATGACTACATGTGTCCAGAACACTTACAACAGTGTCTAGCACAGAGTAAATAGAGACAGCCAAACAAAATATCAATTATTATCATAAATTCATTTTATTTATTAAATATTTATTGTGCATCTACTGTGTGTCAGTTGTGTTAAATTTCAGAGATTTAATGTGACAGTTAAGATATGAACTTGCCTCCACGTACTTCCATTGGCAGCACTGCACAAACAAGTCAGTAAGGTTTCGTGACTTTAGTATATCAGTGTCTCACAGCCTTGTGCATGTAGACATGTGGTGCCATCTTTGAGTGGTGTTTATTATCGTTGTTGTGTGTTTTTGTGTACAGGTGTAAAAATGTTGGAGCTTGAGTTAGAGCAATGAATAAACGTTAAATTTCTTGTTAAATTTGGCAAGAATGGAAGTGAAATCAGGGACATCTTAGTTTGAGTTTATGGGGATAATGCCATGAAGGAAATGGCAGTGTACAAATGGATTAAATGTTTTACTGAAGGAAGAGGAGGTGTCATTGATGAAAAGAGGTCACAGTGGCCAGTAATGAGCAGGACTGATGAAAACATTGCAAAAATTTATCAAATTGTGTGTCAAAATTGTTGGCTAACTGTGAAAAACATAGCAGTTCAAGTAAACATTGATAGCAACAGTAAAATCTTAACTGAAATCTTGGCATGAGAAAGGGGTGGCTCTTGCATCACAGCAAGGCACCAGCTCACACAGCACTGTCTCTGAGGGAGTGTTTAGCCAGTAAACAAATGACTATATCAGAAAACCCTCCCTACTCACCTTATCTGGCCCCCAGTGACTTTTTTCTTTATCCAAAGATAAAGAAAATGTTGAAAGGAAGCCATTTTGATGACTTCAGGACATCAAGGGTAATATGATGATGGCTCTGATGGGCATTCCAGAAAAAGAGTTCCAAAATTGCCTCAAAAGGTGGACTAGGTGCTGGGTCAGTGCACAGCTTCCAAAGGAGAGTACTTCGAAGGTGACTGTAGTGATATTCAGTAATGAAGTGTATAGCACTGTTTCTGGGAGGGGTTCCTAAACTTAATTGTCAGACCTTATACAACGTATAGGAGAGAGAAACCATAGAGAGAGCCAAACAAAAATGCTTATAAGCAGAATGATAATTTATGCTTAGGTTCTGAGCGGGGAGTGTATACAGGCAGAAGGAAGAACCTTTGCAAAGGAGATGACCACTCATGAGAGGTCTTTGGGACTCTCCTAGTAAGGAGATGGAAGATGGGCTGGAGCCTAACAGCAAAGGAAGAAGGGAGAGAAGGACAGTTCAGGTTTGATCTTCAATAACGGAAGTCCAGTGGGGCGCTCTAGTCTGTAAGCTCTTTTCTATTTAAGGTCCTGACGTGCTAGGAAGGGGGTGTCCACTACCATCTCCCCCCCCAACCACGTTGTTCTCAGTTTGTCCCATCCGATTTTGAGAAATTCTAACATACATCCTCTTGCCAAGTCAGGGCCTGAAAGTTTATGTTTGCTTGTGTGCTTCAGTTATTCATATATCTCAGGAATTTCAGACAATTTTCAAACAAATCCCATGGAACAAAAGAGAGGATAGGAGTAAAGCTAAAAGACCCAGAGACTTTGCAAATAGCATTTAAAGCCAAAACATACCATCATTTTGAAAGCCAAGTGAGGCCCCCAAACCAGAATCTCTGCTGTCTTTTGTTAAAGGAAAAAAAAATCAGGCACACTCCAGGCCTAAAGATGAGACTATGCTGGAAAGCTCAGAGAAAAGGAAAAATATATCTAGGGATGAAAAGATCCATGTTGAGAAATGAACCCAAATACAGCAGCACTTTTCTCTCCTTTGGACTCTGCCCTTCTTTCTTTATGGGTCACTGAATTCCTCAGACATTCGGAATGCCGGGGGTGGGGGAGTAGGGTTCAAACATTTTTATTACTGTTACATAGTCATGTGGCATAATTATTGATCCTGGCACAAAGGGACTCTCAATTATATGCTCCAAAAATAAGTGATGAGTGAGTGAAGGCAGAGGGAGACACAGGGGACTATCCCAGAGGCTGTTTTTCTTTTGATTATTGCTTCTGCTTTATTATATTTATTTTTTTAAATAATTTCTTTGTTGACGCATAATAGATGTGTATAGTTTCAGGATACATGTGACAATGTAATATAGTTGTATAATTTATAAAGATTGAATTTGTGTACTTGGGATATCCATCTCCATAAACATTTGCCTTTCTTTTGTGTTAGAAACATTTGAATTTTTCTTTTCTAAGTATTTCAAAATGAGCAAGAGATGATCGAAAACTATAGTTACCCTACTGATGCATTCAATATTAGGTTTTATTTCTTCTCTCCAACTGTGTATTTGTACCCATTAATCAAATTCTCCAGAGGCCATTTGAACCACCATTAATTCTACAGGTTTTGGAAGGACATGGGTTGTGGCTTTTGCTGCCCTTTGTGGCCACCAGAGAGCTTTATGGACATGTAATTAGTGTCCTGATGGACACCTGAGGGCCTCAGTGAATATTCTGTGAGCATTTCGATTTCTTAGTTTATTTCCTTTCTGGCTTTATGGTTTCTACAGAGAAATGGCACTAAAGGAAAGCCAACAGACTCTCTATGCCGATAAATAACAATGTAAGCATGACGCTGAGGCCTGACCAGCACCCTGACTCCAGGTAGACTTTAACTTTGTCTTTGTTGTGTGCAATCTGTGTGCCTCTCTTAGAAAACTCAGATCTTTCCAAAACATGAGGCTGTCTGTATCCTTAAAACTGAAATCAATCTTTCTTTGCCGAAATACTTTCGAACCTTCCTCTTCTCTCTTTTGACTCAGAGTCTTCCCACTTATGTCAGTTCAGTGGAGCCAGGGTCAGACACTGCCTCCATGTTTGGCATCTAGCTAGACATTGAGAGTAGTCTGAGGGAAGTGGAAGACTCAGTCTCTGCACTTTAGGATTTTGTAATCTAGTTTGGAGATAAAGAAGACCAACTTAACAATTGGGGAGCAGTTAATGGGCACTATGATAAAAGACCGTGTTATGTTTTGGAGTTCAAAGAAAGGACAAATTGTCATGGAATGGAATAAAATGTAACTGCCTCTTATTTAGCTTTGTACTTCCCTCAAACCTTCTCCCATTGGCTCCAATGCATGCACATATTAGTTTTTATTTTATGCACAAAGATTTTATAAGTCTAAGGACACTGTGTCACACAACGTATATTCTCAATCCCCATGGAAAACTGTAAAATAAGGTTATGCTTTGGGGTTAAAGAAGCTTAATTTCAATCAATGCTTCAAAAGGGGGGGGTGATATTCTACATATTTTTCAATCACTTTTCACATATCCCTTTTCAAGGAAAAAATAAATTCCAGTGCTTTCCTTATGATTATATGTATCTCACTGGTTTATATGCCTTTTGGATGCACAGGTATCCTCGTCCATTTCTGCTGCTATTACAAAATCCCACAGACTAGGTAATCAACAAACAACATAAAATTATTTTTTGCAGTTCTAGAATATAGGAAGTCCAAGATCAAGGCAGCAGCATATTTGGTATCTGGGAGGGCCTGGTCTCTGCTTCTAAGGTGGTATCTATTGCTGCATCCCCAGAGGAGTTGAATGCTGTGCCCTCATATGGCAGAAGGTCAAGTGAGGCACATACTCTCTGAAACCTCTTTTATTAAGGGCATTAACTTGTTCATGAGGCCATAGACCTTATGAATTTCTCACTTTTCCCAAAGACATCCTCAACACCACCATGGGAATTAATTTTCAACATATGATTTAGGGGGGTGGGTCATTCAAAGCATAACAAGGGGCAACCACTTTTTATTTTTTGGTAGAGACAGAGTCTCACTTTATAGCCCTTGGTAGAGTGCCGGGGTGTCACACAGCTCATAGCAACCTCCAACTCCTGGGCTTAGGCGAGTCTCTTGCCTCAGGCTCCCGAGTAGCTGGGACTATAGGCACCTGCCACAACGCCTGGCTATTTTTTTGTTGCAGTTTGGCCAGGGCCGGGTTTGAACCCGCCACCCTTGGTATATGGTGCTGACGCCCTACCCACTGAGCCACAGGTGCCGCGGGGCAACCACTTATTAATATTTGCTTCAAATTTTTACACTCAGGAATCTAAGAGAGTCATTCAATAGTATTTGTTGAATTATCTATATATCCAGAAAGATTAAGTAGGTTTCTTTGTAACTGTCAAAAGAAATGATAATTCCTCAAATTTCCCTCTTAACTCTATTTGTCCCTCCCCTTGGCATTGACCTTCCTAAAATTTCCACATTGGTTCATACATCTCCATTATGTAGAGATTTGTCCCGTTCCATAAGCACTGCTTACTTCCCAGTGTCCTTTGATTAAAGACAATAGTTCTAGACTTATGATCTGTAAGATACCTCTCATCCAATTATTGATGCATTTCAGATTCTTCATGATATAATAAGTTCCCCACAAGCAAAGCACACTCATTAATACCCAGATATTGCAGATGGCTTATGTTCTGTACCATCTTTCCTTAAAATTTGACTCCATTTCCCAACATTTTCTGATCTTAGCTACTTGCTGTTTCTTCCCTTATAAAGTTATATTCCAGATTCTAGGAGGTAGTGCGACCCCTTAGAGTGGTGGAGAAGGCAGGGTCTGGAGTCTGCCAGCTTGTTTTACATCTTGATTCTGTTGTACGACCTTGGGTAGGTTATTTCACTTGTCTATTCCTGACTCACAGAGTTGGGATGAAGAGTGAATGTGTTCTGATGCCTGCTGTTTCTCCCCTTGAATTCACCTGACTTTCTTCTTTGCCTCAGATTCATACCTGCCCCATGAGTGAGAAAATTGAGGATTGTGGAAATTAAGTGACTCATTTCATCCAGCTAATGGATGATAATGATTCAAACCCAGGTAGGCCTGATTCCACAGCTCATACTCCTAAATACCACATTATACTGTCCTGCTAATTTATGATGTATTAATCGATATTAAGGATTGAAAACTCAAATGTGTTCAGGGGCCAAGCAGGAAGCGTGTTGGATATAATAACATTTGTGCTGGTAGGCCTGTGGCAAACTGGTGAGCCCGTGCTATTTCTAAAGAGGGCAGTTGTAATTCATCTTAAGCTGATGGTTACCTTGTAGAATTTATGCCCAAATAGGCTCATTATTGTCGAAGCTTCAGAATTTTTGTGTGTAATCTCCTGATTTTAAATGTTAAAGATAGTTCAATATTTAAAATATTTTTAAAAATATTTATGGGCTAAGTAAATAAACCTGTGAGTTAAACACACCCCACAGGAATTTGCAATCTCTTCACTAGGTCTTCTGGTGGGGTCTACCTGGCTTGTTAGGAAGAGAGTAATCTACTCAGATTATTAGTTAGGAAATGTCCATGTGTACATGAGATCTCGTCTAAGATGCAGAGCCAGTGTAGCAAAGGCTGAATTACTTAATTCAAATGATTGTCATCAAGACGCATGAATTTGTGCATGTGTTAGGAGCACAGTCGTGCGCACACGTGTTGATTTTGAACTCATTCAAATGTTTAAATAGCCATGGAATGATTTTCATTTGCAAGCTGCTACTGCATCACATGCACTGATTCCTTCTTTCTCTGGCTAGTAAAGAGCTGCCATCATTCACAGGGGAGCCTTCCTGAGGAGGCTGTGGCTCAGTGCCCTTCGGTTCAGTTCTCGCTGTACCACCAGACTAAGCAGCCTGGGGTTTGACATGCGTTAATTACCACTGAACACATGGAAGGACCATTCCCAGTCTCAGTGAAAACTGGTCACATTGGCTTCTGGTATAAACAGCCGGGACTTCGCCTGGTGGGAAGCTGGCTGGACATGGCTCTTCCTAGAAAGCCAATAGCTAGAACTTTTGAAGAAACCAGGAAAGCATGTAACTTGAGGTGCTTGTTTGTTTTTGTGTAAAGATCTGGGTATTTATTCTTGAGTGAAGATCTATCACCTTCACTAAATTCTCAAATAGTTTTGCTACCTCCAAAAAATTCACCATCAAATCTTTCAAGCTAACAAATCATCAAGCAGGGCATGGAAATAATACTTCCTTACACTCCACAACATCTTCCTAAAAAAGCATTCAAAGCAGGAAGGTCTACTGACCCCTAAACATACTTACCACTGCTTTTCATTACCTGGAATGCTTTCTGGTCATCTCTGTCTAGCCAATTCCCCCCATTAAAACAAACAAACAAATAAGTGAACGAGGCTATAAACCACTTCCCAAGCCTCACAGGAAGTTTTTAGTTCTGCTGAGAACATTTTCTTTATAGCTCTCCGATGACATTTACATTTCACCTTGTATAATTTCACATGTGCACGTGTGCATGTGTGTGTGTTTGTGTGTGTGCTGTATCATTTCTTTATAGAACAGTTAACTTCATAAAGGTAACGAGGATGTCTCATTCATCTATAAATTACTTGTGGTTGCTGGCACAAGTTGGATAATTGTTGCCAACTTGAATTTTGCCGTCTGTAAGTCAGCTGGTGTGGTCAATAAAATACTGTAGATTTGGGTCTGTAAAAAGTTGACTGTGTAATGACAATGAGTTGAGTGCTGTATACTCCTAGAGTTTCCCTGGAGAGACACTAGGAAGAAGAGTGCTCTCCTCTGTGCCTAACCCTTAGGGTGTTGTAAGCTGCAAAGCCAAGGGGAAGTTAAGGAAATGATTTCTCCTTCCCCCTGATAGAACCTTCTTGGCCTGTATGCTTGTGAGAGCCCTCACCTTGCTTCCGCACACCCAAGCTTATCTGACTCATAAACCAGCCTTGCTCTCGCCTCTTCCCCTCCCTTTGCCTTTCTGAGTTTAATAATATTAATAGAATAAACAAATGAACATGAATTCTCAGCTGTGGTCTCCTCTTGCTCTGGGGTTTGATTTGTAGTTGTTTCCACTCTCCATATTGGCCCAGTCTTTAGTCTGACTCGGTTCCCTATTTTGACATTTTCTAAAGAAATGGTTATGGACTCTAGAGTCAGACAAATTTACAAAACCTGATTTTGAACTGCAATGTCACTATGTACTAGCCTCATAAACATTGTCGCTGAAACCTGTAAAACGAGATATTTAAATAATACCCATTTTAAAAGATGAAATGAAATAAAGTAAATGGCACAAAAATAAGCACTCAATGTAATGGTAGCTGTTCTTACTCATATTCCGCCCTGCAAGGCATTCTGCCTTTGAATATTAAAGCCTGATCAGAACAGAGGTCCTAGTTTTTGTCTTGTAGAAACATCTTACTTGGGACTATGCATTGCTGTGTGGCTCCTAATAGTAATTATGGCCTACAATCCCCTTGCTGTGCTCTATGTGCCCCAATCATGGGATTATTGGCACCTGAATTGCTAACCACTCACAATCTCTTCCTAACACCATGCTTCAGCAGCCACTCCCCACCGATCAGCACAGACATTTCTGACTCGTAAATCTCTGTCTTTCGATGTTACCACTCCCCTGAGTTCCAGACGTATATCCAGTTATCTAGGTGGCCTCCTTTCTTACATTGAATAAACTTTTTACACTTAATACTTCCAATACGGAAATCTTGATTTCCACCTTCAAAACGTCTGTCCCACTATTTCCCAGCTTAGGAATGGGACCATAACTCTTTCAGTTTTGCTTAGTTCTCAATGCTAGACACTGTCTTGAAATTATTTCTGTGTTTCATATCCAATCCATCAACCAGTCCTGTTGGTTTCTCCTTTGATCATTTCCTTCCCCCCAAACTGCTACTTCTCAGTCCCTGGCACCACCCTTGTCCGTGCTGTCATAAACTCCTCCCCATATTTCTCCCTCACCTCATTCTGGTCTCCTCAGTCTATTCTCCATGAAGCAGTCCCAGCGATGTTTCAAAGTGTAAATTGGATCTTCTAACTTACTTCTTCAAAATGCTCCAGTGGTTTCCCCAGCCCTCTATAAAAGATTCAAATTCCTTAGCATGTCCCTCCAGGGGACACTTCGTCTGATCTCTGCCCAGTCCCATCATCACCACCTACCACTCTTTCTCTGGCACCCTCTACTTTAGTGGTAAAATGACTGTCCCTTTGTATTTCAGACCCTCTAAGCTTATTTCCTCTTCAGGGCCCTGAAGAGCCTCAGGGCCTCATCATTCTGTACTGCCTCACTCTGCCTTATTTTTTTTTTTATAGTATTTATTACCACGTGGCTTTTTTTTTTTATTGGTTTTTGTTTTCTTTCTGTCATTATAATGTGATGACTATGAGGGACAGCATCTTGTCATTTTTACTGTCATTAACTCTAACACCCAGAACGGAATCTGGTCTGTCACAGCTACCCAGTAGCTACTGTTTAATAAGTGAATGAATGACGACATGAGTGTGTCCATCTGCCACCCTGTTTTAGAGTTTATCAACACCATCACTTTCAGCTATGCATAACTATCCATATACCCAAGGAGCATTTATTAACACTAATTTTATGCCCAATTGTCAGTTTAATTAGAGGAAAAAAAATCTAATACTAAGTGCCATGCCAAAGTATAGCAGGACCATACTTTGACTTGATATAAAGTGATGTTTCCACACCGCTATAGGGTCTTTTCATCTCTTAGTCACGTCCTTTCATGGCCACCAATAAATAGGCTCTCTCTTAACTCTTGTAAGACCCACTGGATTTAAGTCTAAATGACCATTAGATTGTCCCTTGTCTTGGGGGTGAGGGGTGAGGAATGCTGTCCTGAGAATGAGGTATCAAGACCTTTTTCTTCTGTAATCGTTTGGAATCTGAGTATTTATTCTAGCCGAGGAAAAGTTCAGCCAAAACTCAAGGGACATCATTTAGGAATAAAACCCAAACACCTGGTCCTTGTCTGGCAAATCAAATGGGTTGGCATCAGGCCAAGATGGGCATGGCGCAGTGATAGTAACACACATACATATTGTATAAACATTATAAATACAGGGACTACTGGACCATGCTAGGTAGTGGCTTAATTTGGGGGCTCCCCTTTTCTGACAAGCTAGTGTCCCCCTTTTCATCGATGATGACATTAAAAGCCTTCCCTGGCATGTGTTTTGCAATTTTTATGCTTTCTTGGTATTGAAAGCAGCACAGAGTTAAAATCAGGCTGCAGCTGTTGCTTGTTAGTACCACAACTTTGCCATATGTTCTAACTTTTGTGAGATGGAGAACCAATTCCTTGGAGCTGAAGATTTTCAGACTCTTGGATTTCAGTGTAAACATAAGGTATTCTGCTTTTACAAGAACTGTGAGCATACTAAGTATTTTGACCAAATTATCTTTGATCTCCGGGAGCTAGCGCAGGGCTTAACACAGAGTCAAAGTGCAATTGATGTATGACGAATGGGGTTTTTCCAACTTTTTCAACAACTGTCCAGTCCCAGAACCTGTTTATACTTAACCTGTCTTCCTCTTGCTGCACTGAGTCCATCCTTTATAATTAAAAAAAAGATAATTACGATAATAGGAAAGACTCTAGGAGGGTTTCTGGATGGTGTTATTATTCCCCCCCCCATACATCCGAGGGGTAGAATGATAAGAAGGAGGAGGCTGGCGGAGAAAGCTCACCCAGAGATGTTCCTCCTGCACTCTGGCCACACCCGGGTGTGCGAGTGGGGTTAGTTGTTTGACCTCTCCTGTTCCTTCATTGGTCAAGTGACCGGCTCAAGATTAGATCTCCCCAGTTTCACTTTCTGTGAATCTATCGCTTAGACACTCCTGACCTTACGTCTTATGCTAAGGTAGAGAGAACACCTTAGGGGAACTCACTGCATTTCAGGTGTTTTCCTCCCCATTGAATTAAATCCCTCATCTCTCACTGCTTCATACCTCTCGCCACTTTATTTTAGATTGTACTGCCAGGGCTTCCCCATCCCCCCCGCCCCCCCCACCCCTTCTTATTTTTGACCTAAGTAGTAACAGAGTTACTATGACAATGAAGGAATTTTCCTGGATGGCCACATTCAATTTGCTTAAGTAGATATTAGGATTGCAACATGTTTCATTAGCTTCGAGGCCCTTGGGATGTAATGCTGGGGTGCCGTGCAGGCCAGAGCTTCTGGTTAAGCCTATTGAAACCTGGATCTATTGACGGTGTAGAGATGACATTTTCTTTACAGTGCCTGTGTCTTAGTTGCTTGGACTCGGTAAGCATCAAAAGTAATTACTAAAGGAGATTGTAAGAAGGTCTTCTACCTTAGCTAACAAAAAAAATGTAAGAAATGGAATAAAAACTTTAAGTGGATACCATAAATCAGAAAGTAAATAGCCAAGATATTAAAAAATAGGTTTTGCACGTGTTTGTTTATTTTCCTTTTATATGAAAGAGGAAAATAGACCTTTATCTAAATTAAAGCTTAGATCCTAAAAAGCGGTACATTAAGCACATGGAAATAAAATGTGCCTAACGCCAACTGGGAGAAAATAGAATGGATTTGGTCCTTTAAGTAAAATGCTAATTCTGGTTAAGAATCGTAAAAGTAATAAAATAAACATTGATATTTATGATAATATCAGTGAAGGTTTTTGAATGCTCTCTATGTGCCAGACATTGTATTCTGTATCTATTATTATTAATTTAACGTTACAGGTGAAAGAAAGGTTAATGACCTGTCCCAAATCATGTTAAGAAAACTGAGTAGCAAATTTGGGATTTTCTCACTCTGACTTCTTGGACTCAGCCTTATGCTGCCTTTGTCTAGTCTCAACATAACCCAGCTCATTGAGCACGATGCATTTATAAACTGCAGATTTCAGGTTCATGTTCTCTACCGCCACACAGGCTAAACCTGTGTGAAGCGTGAGTGCTGGGCGACAACCCTGGGATGATTGTACGAGACACTCGGGGTTTCTGAAGGGAGGCTAGTCATGTATCATGCGCTTCTAGAATATTTTCACAAATTAAGAAAACAAGGCAGGCCAACTATTGTTAAGAATTTAGAAGCACTGGGAAATAGTACATATACTCCTATGTACACTCAATACTCGCATTCTCTATTCAATGTAAGGATTGTGCAGTTGACCCTTGAACTCTGCAAGGGTTTGGGGTGCTAAACCTTGCTCAGACATAAATCTGCATGTATGTTTCAACTCCCCTAAAACTTGACTACTCACAGCCTGCTGTTGACCAGAAGGCTTACTGATAACAGTTGATTGACATATTGTTTATGTTGTATGTATTATATGTTGTATTCATACAGGAAAGCAAAGTAGAAAATAGAGGATGTTATTAAGAAAATCTATAAGAAATAGAAAATATTTTTATTATTCATTAAGTGGAAGTGGACAGTGACAGAGGTCTTTCTCCCCCTCGTCTTCATGCTGGGTTGGCTGAGGAGGAGGGGGAAGAGAAGGGGTGAGCCTTGCTGTCTCGGGGGTGTCAGAGTCAGAAGAAAATCTGTGGATAAGTGGAATTCTGCAGTTCAAACCCATATTATTCCAGAAGGATCACCTGTACTTAGACACTTAGGTGATTCTAAGGACCACTGTGTACTTTTCAAACTCAAACTGTGGGTTCTGCTTCACAGTAAACAATGCCTGTCAGAAAGTAGAGCAGAGCCCAGCCTTCAGATAGGGCTTGCAGGCTGCACATCTCCTCATGTGCAGGCCAGCCTGGAGGGATAACATCCTCTCACTTGGGCTTATTTTTTGGGTGGGAGACATCATGATAGGGCCTAAGAACATGGGATTGAGTCAGGTGCTATGTTCGCACCCTTGGTATACCACTTACTGACTCCAGCATCTTGGCAGAGGGATCTGATCTAACCCTCTCATTCCTAGTTTCCTCAGCAGCAAAATGGGCCTGATTTCTTATCTTACAGAGTGGCCAGGCAGGGCCTAGTGAGTTGATATGGTAAAGTAAGACTTATAAAATCTACCTGCAGGAGGATCTGAAGCATGTTCTTGAAGAAACTGAGGAAGGCACCATGTATGTTGACCTTTACTTACTGTGGTAGACATTGTGATTATCTTTCCAAATCCATCCACCCCTCTCCCATTACATGGTTAGTATACAGATTGAGTCGACCCTAATGATCAAAAGCCAATCAGCATTCTTTCTCCCTTTGGCAAAGTGATTGTGTCAGAGGGAGGCAGGAACCACAGCTCTGAGCCAATTAACATCTGCCATCTACCCAACCAAGTTAGTCCATTCAGAACCTGGGATTATTTTATGTATGATTAGAGAGAGGCTAGGATCCCTCTTTAGCTTAGAATGGTGTGATGTGCAGTTGTAGGGTCTAGGGCTGCAGCTACCACAGGGGAGATATTTGAAGACATAGCTGTCATATGGAAGAGGAGAGAGATAAGAGGCCTGTAAGGAAATGGAGCCAGAGCCGTGGTCAAATTGTTTCAATCCATTTTTAAATTCCATCCTAACTTTTTTTTTTCACTTAAATATTACCATTCCCTTTGTTGTTTAAATCTGTTGATTTGGGATTTGAATTATTGTTACTTGCAACTGAAAGCATGTTAAGAAATAGGTAGCACCCACTTACAATTCTTCAGTTGTCAGAGGGCAGGAATGATTGTGAATTAAGAGTATACCTGTCACTTAAACTTGCTCCTTCTAAAATGTGAGCTGCACACCCCATAAAACTTTGGACACCTCAGCTAGGCTGAGATAGCTTTGGAACTAGAAGTCGAGTGAGGATTTTACTACGTTCTGAGGCACATTAGGCTCAAGCTGCTTAGCCTTGAGAACTTCTAATGAACATTAACACAAAAGAAAAGGCTAAATCTTTTACTTTTCCCACAGGTCACCAAACAGCTTTGTCCATAGAGGATAGTAATGTGTTTGTGAGTGGCGGACACTGGCTATTTTCTTTACCAGATTCTTATGGCATCTTACTTCTAAGTTTAAAAAACCCATTAGTATCTATGTACAGAGTGAGCATAGCTAGTATAGTTTTCACATAGGCCTGTGGAATAAAATATATTTTATAACATTTTAATTTGACTGCCTAATAAGGTATGAGAGAGGACAGGAGAGCAGCTAAGGAAGAAGAGCACAGGAAAGAATAAATTATTCTAGGAGCCAGAATGAATCAGAGAACTGGTGAGCAAGAGAACTAAATCATGAGGCTCTGCCTTAAGCTCCTCTTGGTGCCTCTTTAGCGCTCCATATTTAATCCTCAGCTTTTAAATTTTATACTAGGATCATGTGTTAGGAAAGGCAAAGAAAGCTAACTTATTTAACAAATAAGTTCCAAAAAACTCAATGGCCAAATAAAATAGAAGTTTGCTATTATATTCCAGGTAACAAGCCAAGACAGGTGATCCTGGTCTGTGTTGCTGTGTTTTTTCCATGGAGAGTCAGGGACTCAGCCTTCTTTCATCAAATGCTCTGTTATCCTCTAAGGCAGGCATTGGCAAATTACACCCTTTGGGCTATGTATGTCTATCCACTTTTTTTTTTTGATAAATAAAGTTTTATTGAAACACAGTGCCCAATCCTTGTTTATGTATTATCCATGACTGCTTTGCATTTTAAGGCAGAGTTGAGCAGTTATAACCGAGCTCAAGCAATGACAAAGGATAAAATATTTACTATCCAGAGAAAGTTTGTCAAATTTTGCACTAGAACCCTTTTCTGCCTGCATTGCATCAGCAGGAATTAAAGAACATGGAGAAGTTACAACCATTTCTTTAAAGCCTAAAGCCCCAGACAAAGCAAGATACACATTTCCTCTATTTCCATCTCACTGATGGAAAACACACGGCCACAATAGATTCTAGGGGTGCTGGGAAGTCTCTTGCTAAGTTTTAGTCCCAGTCTCTAGCTAAGAAGCTTCTTCTGAGCAATATCTCCACACCATGAAGGGTAGAGCGCACATCTTAATAAACAAGTATCTATCTCTGCCACAAAACATCTAACCATAAGCCTGAAAGGAACCATAGAAGGCATACTTAATTTGTATTCATCAAGTGTAGCCTATGTGTTGAACAATATGTCGGGTTCTTAAAAAGGATGAATAGAACTTAGTCAAGTAAGTGAAACCAGATATACATATTTATTTCATGCTTATTACAGGAAATTCATATTTAAGACAGTTGTCTAGAATGATTGTGGAGACAGTGCTGGGCTGGCAGGGGAAGAGCTCCTGATTCCTGGTTCACTGTTGCCCTCAATGTCAGCGTTTGGCTGGTACCAGGTGGGTGGGGAGATTGGAGAAAGCATTTATCTGCCTTAAAAGACATGAAGCAGAGACTGTCAGGAGTGGAGTTCGGTGGGCTGGAGAGCCAGACTCTGTGAACCATGCCATGAGACTCAGTCATGGTGGTAACCAGGAAAGACCAAAGTGGTCAGCAGTACAACCTGCTGCAGCTGGTGAGCTGAGGGCTCTGATCTTTATAATTTGAATTTGGTGCTCTCTCCTCTACTCCATACTACTCTTTCCTGTTTTGATGAAATTCAATGGAGTGCCTACCTTTATGCTTGGCACTGGGGACACTAAGAAAATAAGGCAGAATTGTTGCCCTTCAGGAACATATGATTGAAAACCCAGAATCCCCAAACAGTCCCTGATCAATAGCACTATCCTTAGTTTGTCCATTTCTCAAATGGAGGGAGGAATCACTCCAAGAGTATGCTTTTCCTTGAGATTTTGAAAGGTACATTTTATTTTGAGCCTTTCAGCTTCTGCTTCAGTATTATATATCCTACTTGTTACATTCAAATGTATTTCTCCCTATTGTCCTGGGCTCTGTTTGACCTACCAAGAGCTAAAAAGGTAGCATTTTCTTTGTGGGAGAAGGTGGGCATCCAGCCTGAAGCTCTGGATGCCTCACTGCTTCATTTCTTGTCTGTTTACCTTTGCTTCCTGTCAAGCCTTGCCGGATGATGAAAGGCATTGTGAGCACTTAGAGGAGAAGGGACTCCTTTCCCTTTTTAGCAACTTCCCTTGTTTACAACAATGCCTTATGCCTGCATTTCAATCCTTCTTGCCACTCTTTCCATTCTCAACTGTCATTGCCATTTGCTTTGGTGATAAATAAGGAATGAAAGGTGAAACAAAGCAGCCCGCCTCGATTGTTGACAGTGATGTGTGTGGGGAAATTTTTCAGAAACCTCAGAGATGAGACTCCAGTAATTTCTCAGCCCACGAGTTTTAGCCGCCCTGGCAACAATGGCTGCTCTGCCTGCCTTCGGAAGACAAGATGAGGCACAGGCCTTGTTGTTTTGGTTTTTTTCTCTTCCAAGCTTCAAACTTGAGCAAACAACCTTTGTTTAACCCACATGGAAAACTTGCAAACACAAACACATTCCTCCTCTCCTATTAGTGCTGGGATGAAAAGCAAACTTCCAATTAGTTAATGTTCATGTAATTGAGTGGTTCCCTATTGACTAGCAATAAGAAAGTGGGGGAGCTGACTTGAGAGGAGGGGCTTTAGCCGTCTGGCCAAGAGCAAAATGAAAGCCATAATCACTCCAGATTGCAGGAGAAAGTTAACCAAAAAGTATGAACAAATTATCTAGGTGGTACCGGACCTTGCCTCTGTTAGATGCTAGAGTTCCCCGACCCTGACCCCACATGACATGTCTGGGTGGGACTGTGAAAATGCAAGGCAGACTTCTGGGACGAAACCATCCTGGTCCTTGTCATGGTCCATGAATATTTATGGAACAGCTCTTTATTAGGGTGCCTGGCGCCACCACACAGTTTTATTGTTTGGCAGATTGAAAACCAGTTCCAAACTCACTCCTGGGTCCTCTGAAAAGAATTTGTGGGTTTCCAGCAGTGAGGTGGCTACCTCACTCCTGTTGGAAGACACAACCTGTCTGTTCCACACACAGGAACGTCTAAGAGTCTAATGTGAGAAATGAGACCGTTTGGGAACTGAACAATCCTTAGAGCAGGAGTCTTTTGGAAAGTGTCTGTGGGTTTCCTGGAGTTTAGTCACGTCATCCTCACACCTGTAATGGAATAAGCATTTAAGAAGAATTCGGTATAATGCTATTTTGGTAATTAAGGAAAACAAGCAAAAAGGGAATAAGAATTGTTTTGAATAATTAGAAAATTTAGAGGTCCTGAGTTGGTAACTTTAGGTTTAGTGCAATTTTGGGAGCCAAGAGAATGAGATTTAACCCCGGAAGGGTTCTGTGTCCAAGGGATCATCACACTTGCCCTGCTATGTCATTAAGTCATCAGTATCATAAAGATTTTAATTATGGCCCATGGGGTGTCCAAGGATAGACATTAGGGTGATACATAACTGGGAGCATAAACTTGCTGAAATTCTGGGAAAATTTTATATATGCATCTCTGAATGTGTGGGGATGTGTGTGTGTGCACGTTTCTCAGGGAGAAGATTTGTTCCTTTCATCAGATCTCAACAGGTCTTTGTATAAGTCTTAAATACTGAGAACCACTGTTAGAATGTTAGAGTAAAAAGGGACTTCAGAAATATGTCCCAGTACTTTTCAAATTGCTGTGCTGTGCTCAAACTTTTGGGTGTATGACAGTCACCTGAGCTGCTTGTTTAATTAAAATTCCCAAGCCCCACCTCTAGACAGGTGGATTTAGTAGATTTTGAAGTGGGATCCAGGGTTTTGCTTTTTAATAAGAACTCCAGAAGGCATGAGCCCCATGCCTGGGCCAATGATCATACATTGAAAGCTGAGTAAATTTAAGAGAAACTATAAAGTACAATGGTCATGGGCCCAGGGTTGGTAAAATCACCCTCCCTTCAAAACAGAGCAGCTCTATGTGTGTGTGTGTTTTATTTTTCTGCATCAGATATTGAACTCCCATGTAAGAGTCTATTTGAAGAAAGGCTCAAAAAGTAGCATAAAATCACTGACACAATTCAACCCCTTCATGTTCTAGAAGAGGTGAGGAAGACCAGAGAGGCAAAGCAGTAAAGCAATTGAATTAAGGTCACACCAGCTGTTAGTGGCAAGGTCCGAACAGGAGCCCAAGCCCTCAAATTCCCTGTCCAGGCCTTTTCTGTTATGGCTGATTTTCCTTAAAACTAACATTGCCGTTAAAACACCAAACAGTTTTTTGCACATTATCCAGAAAGGAGGACAGGAAGTCTTTCTTATTCAGCCACAGGAAGGAAGTCCTCTTAACTAGGATGATTTAGATTTGAGGGAAACTGGGTGATCAAGAAGGCCTAGAAAAGGCTGGCCGGGGAGCCCAGTATTAACAGTGAGGGCAACTGGAGCCTATGTCACTGAAGATAGCTTCACCACTTTGGTGTCAGCCTTGCCACCAGAGAGACGCTGCCTCCGAGAAGGTCCTGAGAAAATGACTGCCTGTCAGGCAGCCCCGAGAGTTCTGTTATTCACCCATAAATGTGAGTCTTTTCTTTGGCTTGACTATTATCTGGTAATTAATGGTTTCAAGGTGATTCCTCAGACTTCAGAATTTCCAACATGGTATAAAATTTCAGGTCAGTTTAGTAGGAGGAGGGAAACACTTAGCATTCTTCATGGAGTTTAGAATTGTATTTGTTTAGGAAGGTGAACTTTAAAAGTTTTCAAAGCCCAAAGTAAATCTGGGTGGTGATATTAATTAACTAAACTAACAAGAGTTGTAAAACCAGTCTGAAAATATTTTCCATCCCCTTTTAAGATTTTCGACTTGTGAAAACAGTTTCTTTTCTTTGTTCTCAGTTTCCAGCTTGGGTCTTCGCCAGTTAAGAACTAGGAATTTGAAGGCTGGTTTACAAAACTATCAAATTTTTTTTCCTTTCTTTCTTTCTTCTTCTTCTTCTTTTTTTTTAACTTTAAGAACTGTTAACATGAAACACCCAGTGAGGTGATATTTATCCAACATGCAAATAATCAACCTTTTAAAGAAAACCCAGAATTTTATTTTATACAGTTTTGTACAATAACTATTGACATTTAAATTCTGCCCTGAAGTCCTATAAAATCTTGATGTGTCTAATCCACCAAAGAAGATTCCATTGAAATCAGGTAGCAATTCAGCGCCAAGTGCATCTTACCATACTTTATAGGTCTCAGCACAAAGGTCCTAGAATAAACAATATCCAGCTAATTCCAACTTGTCAGAGCCTGTCCCATGGGGTGGAAAAATGGGCCCCACTAGTGTGCTATTTCTCTGAGTGAGTAAACAGAAGGTAGTCAGGAAAAAAAAAAAAAAACCCAAAATCACTATACCAGCTACAAAAGGATTGCTCCTTTTAAAAAAAAATATTTTTTATAATTTTGAGGCAGAGTCTCACTCTGTTGCCACAGGCTAGAGTGCCCTGGCATCAGTCTAGCCAATAACCTCAAACTCTTGGACTTGAGAAATCCTCTTGTCTCGGCCTCCCAGGTAGTTGAGACCACAGGTGCCCACCATCATGCCTGGATAAGCATTTTCCCCTATTATTTTAGAGGTCTTGCTCTTGCTCAGGCTGGTCTTGAACTCCTGAGCTCAAGCAATCCACCCTTCTCAGCCTCCCAGAGTGCTAGGATTATAGGTGTGAACCACTGTTCTCCTTGATGGCAGAGAGTTGGATGCAGAGGTTTGTGGGGTGGATGAACCTGTGAGAGAACACAGGCTGTTAGCTTCATCCTACAGCTGCCATAGGAAGTAATTCCCTCTGGGGCAGTGCCAGAGGTTTAAGAGAGTGGGGCCATGAGCTGGATATCTGACACTAGTGGGCCTTCCAGATTGACATTCTACTTTCTCACCTTTCTGTGAACCTTGAAGGATGACCCTGAAATTCTTTGTGTCCTCTGCTTCTGCTTGAGTTTGGTTGAGGTATTAGCAAGAAACTAGGAGGAGGGGACAGAGTGGGTTCGGAATGCTATCCTGTCTCCCTCCATGTCCTAGGTTGGGTGTTTCCCTTGAGTTAAGGACAAAGCTGGCTCAGTGTCCTTCTCCACCCCACTCTTGCTGTCTCCCCAGGTTCCCTGGGCTTTCTTGACTTGGTCCTTTATTTATATAAATAAAGGCGTAGGGGTGAGCCTCTGTCACTGGGGTTTCCTTACCTGCTGTCCACAGCTCTGGCAAGGATGCTTTTATTAATCTCGCCCTAATTTTCCCAATTTGAGTATGCCATCTGTTTTCTGCTGGGACCCTGACTGGTACTGGTGTATAATAATGAGTCTGAGCAATGAACATTGTATCATTAATAGTTTGATCAGAAACTTGGAGTACATGAGTTAGAGAAACTCTGGGTCTTAATAAGAACAGGAGGCTCTGGGGGATATGCAGACTCTGAAAGTGACATTAACGCATGATTTCTGTGAATCTAGCCATCCTATTCACCTGGTGGAAGTGGTTAGAGAACTGTGTTAGTCCACCCAGCTCTTGTCTCTTTTTTTAAAAAAAAATTTATTTTTAAACATTTCTTCAAAATATGAAAGGGTTAAAAATGTTTCTGTTATATGGTTCAAGTCAGGGCTATAACTGTGCCTACCACCTGAGTGTGTGTAGTGTTCATTGTAGTTGTTAGGTAGGTGTGTGCCTCTCCCCTCCCCCACATTCCCCTACCCTCTCCCCTGCTTGATTTCCAGTGACTTACTTCCCTCTATGCACGTGTGCCCATTGATTAGTTCCAATTTACTAGAGAGGTCATGTGGTGGTTTGTTTTTCCATTCTGGAGATACTTAGGGTAATGGTCTGGTCTCTTTGGATAGACTGAGGTGCTCAAGTAACGGCACCCTCAGACAATAACACTCTGTTTCCAGACCGCATTTGGAACATGTTCCACTTGCCTGTTTTACTTGGTTCCACATTTTCTAGGTTCCTCAGCTTGCTTCACCTCTTCTTGTGACTTACCATTACAGTGCAGTTTTTATTCTTAGCTTACCTTTTGATTAAAGGCAGTTTGGACTAATGTCCTAACTTTGACCTTGGTACCTCTCTAGGACACAGTTACAGCTATTAATAGTTAATGTTTGTTGCCTTCTTGCAATGGCCGGGCATTTGGATAAATGCTTTATCCTACTACATTATGATGTAGGTATTAGTAGTATTATTAGTCCCATCTTACAGCTTACACGATTAATGAGTGGCAGAGCTAGAATTTAAACTCAGGTCATTCCACGCTGATAAACTCTAGGCTTAATATTTGGCTCTTCACAGTGTTGCTGTGGGAAGTAAAGCTCAGATCCTATGTGTTTTACTGGTTGAGCTTGTCCCTGTAAGGGAACAGCCAAGGACATCTCTATGACCACAGTAAACTGAATGTCATCAGGAATGTGGGGAAGTAGAAGAAGGTGACAGTTTGGGGATCATGCTAAGACTTCTCTTGCTTTGAATCAGATGAAAAGATTGTTTTGAGATAAAATCCTTTATTTCAGCAGATAAATATTGAGCTATTGATGTATTCATTTATTTAACTCAACACATGTGTTTTGATAGTCTATTATGGGCTAGATTATGATGCAGAAAAAGGAAATAATATAGTACTTGACTTCCAAGGGCTTAAAACCAAGCAAAATAAATAAATGAGAACATATAAGCATAATTTAATTCCTGCAGAAGTATCTCTTTTCCTCCTAGACATGAAGGCAGCTCTGTGTAAACTATATAAATAGATGTTACTGTGAAGTATAAGGGTGATACTCTTATTTAGAGTGAAGGCTGAAATCAATATATGTATAGGAGCAGTGTATTAGTCATGATTCTCCAGGAAATGGAACCAATAGGATGGGTATATTCAGTATACAGAAAGATTAATTTGAAGGAATTGGCTCATATGCTTATGGAGGCTGGCAAGTACATAATCTGCACAGTGGAGCGGCAGACTGGAGACCCAAAGAAGAGCTGATGTTACATTTCAATGATGCCATCTGCTGCAGCTTTTCATCTTTCTTGGAAGAGGTCAATTTGTGTTCCTTGCAGGCCTTCATGTGATTGGATGACGACCAACATTATGAAGTGCCATTTTCATTACTCAAAGCACACCAATTTAAATGTTTGTCTTATCCTAGAATACCTTCACAGAAACATCCAGAATAGTGTATCTGGGTACCACTTGTCTGGGCACGACAGTCCAATCAAACTGACATAAAATCCACCATTTACAAGAAGGCAGAAGCAGCCCTAGGAACAAACACAATCAGGAAAAGCTGGATCTTGCAGAAGAGATAACCCCCTCATTCCCACTGTCAGGGAAGAGTGAAGAACCAGCTGTAGGTACTTTAATTAAGCAGGGTAACATGATATCAGGAGACCAGAAGGAATGCTGTAGCCTACTGCACTGAATTCTATTTTTTTGCTTGTTTGCAGCACTGTCCTCATTCTCTATCACTAGGAAAGGCCGCTTGTTCCATGATGCTAATGTCTAGATCTGTGCTTCCCAAAGAATACCGAGAACCATACCTGTCATTTATTATTCATCTGTTCATTCTTTCATTCATTCATTTATTTAACAAATTTTTACTGAGGAAGTACTAAATGTCAAGAACTTTGCTAGGTTCAACAAGTTAGCAGCTTTCCTAGGGATATAGCATTGAATATGATGGATGTGGTTCTGGCCTTTATGGAGCACACGGCCTTAGAAGTAAGATGGATAATAAACCAATAGTTGCTTAAATCCATTATTATAATTATAATAAATAGCATAAAGAAAAAGTATAGGGTACAATGAGAAGATATGACAAATTGAAGTAGCAGGCACTGACAGTGGCTCATGCAATCTATTGCCTTGTACTACTGGGCACATAAATAGTCTATATTTTCTTTCCTAAATACAACCACATTTGCATTTAGATGTGACAATATAATTGAATTCTAGTAATAAAATGTGAGCAAAAATAATATATGCCATTTCCCTATCTAGCCCATAAAATGCTTCTTTATATAATATTCAGTATTCTTTTTGCTTATGGCTTAAACATGTGAAAGGGATGACTCTTGAAACTATGTGTTGAAAATGGCAGAACAACACTTTGGAAGCAGCTCAGCTCTCTGAAATACCACACAGAAGGCCACCTACCAAACACCAGCATTTGGCTCTTAACATGTGGAAAAGGAATTGTATAGGGTCTGTCTACAATGATGCTGGTATTTATTATGTAGCTGGAATTACTATAACTGTTATATAAACTAATTCTAAAGCTATGATTCAACATAGTGTCAAAATGCTAGTATAATAAATATTTAAAATAGGAGATATTGACTTATCAGTAACATACTAATTGCCTGGAAAACTCTTTAAATGTTTAAAAAAAAATGGAGACCAATACTATGAATCTGACTAAATATTTGGTAAAGGTATTGCTTGTAATAACTTTAAGACAGAAGGATGGGTCTATTTAGACTATAGTTTTAGTTCTTAATAAGAAATGTTTTTATACCCCAGGAGATGTATGGTATGTTTAGAGACATTTTGCATGTCATGATTAGGGTGGGGGAAGTACTACAGAGGTAGAGGGTAGAAGCCAGAGATTCTGATAAACATTCCACAATGCACAGGATAAACCCCTACAACACATAATTACCTGATCTAAAATGTCAATGATGCTGGAGTTGAGATACTATGTCTAGAAAAAACAGCTGGAAAGATTCAGAATGGTGTGATAAATTTGCTTTCATTTTCACCTTTTACCAGGGTGTTACTAGGAAAATAAAGAGTAATCCAGAAATAACTGAACTGTTGCTAGGCAATAAGAAAATATTGAGAATTTTGGATCCTCTAAAAAGTCATGCTTTAAAGACCACCAACCATAATAGATGAGATCAAAAAGGTTTTGAGTGACAGTGGCTGATTTAGAGATCTGGGGTACAGATTAGAAGTATGTGGCCTTCATACACTAAAGTCTATGATTTCATCTGGTCTCAAGATATCTTCTATTAATATGAAAGACATTGCCCTGGTGGATAGGAAGCAAAGACCTAAATCTGGCTTGAGAATTTTATCTAGGATAAAATTCAGGGCATAGTTACTGGAACATAGAACTGAAAACAAGATTGAAAGCCTATCATGTAGCCTATCATGAAAGCCAAATATTTAAGGCAAAAAAAACAAAACATTTTCTTCATTAAAGCAGTTATTACCTTAGCAGTTACTTGTTATGAGAGGCCTAAGAAAGTATCTTTGTGGAAATAGCATTTAAACTGAGCCCTCAAAGATAAAAGGAAATAACCAACAAGTTCAATAAGTGGAACATTGTGTAGTTGCTAATGCCAGGAATCGTATGAGACCCAGTATAATTGAGATGCTGTAAATTAAAGGGAACATGATGAAAGAAAAGTCTGCTAGATAAAGACAAGAACATACAGAGGTTTGAGGTTATGGTGAGGATTTTGGAAATATGTCCATTTTATCTAGATTACTTTGTTAGCATCTAATTGCTTAAAGCATTTCATTATAATCTATTTTCTTTCAGCAGTTTGACTATGTCATCCCACTGTCTTCTGGCCTTGATAGTTTCTGGTGAGCAATCAGCTGTTATCCTTATTGAGATTCTCTGGCACCCCACTTTTCTTTTGCTATTTTTAAGATTCTCTCTGTGTCTTTGATACAGGCACACACAAAAGAAGAATCATTTGAAAACACAAGAAGTAATAGCCTTCTGCAGATGACAAGAGAGTTTAGAAGAAACAAACCCTGCTGATACCTTGATCTTGGATGTTTAGTCTCCAGAACTGTGAGAAAATAAATTACTTTTGTTTAAGTCACCTAATTTTTGATATTTGTTATAATAGCCCAAGCAGACTAACGTAAACCCTGACACAGACTTTATGTAATTTAATACTCCTTCCTGGGTCATGATTTTTTTCCTATGGAGAATGCTCTCTGTAACTGTCAATGATAAAACCTAAATGGGTAATATATTTTCTTGAGTAGATGTAGACTATCTTTATAAAATCTTTTTTCTTCTCTCTTAAAAAAGTACCTATTTTCTGAAGAAAGATCTTCATTTGGTTGAGTCCAAATGGTTTGGTTAATCCAGCTTTGCAAATAATAATTTACTCAAAGTATTGCTGATGACTTGTGAAAGTTACTAAGAACAACTTTAATTATTAGTAAATAATAATTTACTCAAAGTATTGCTGATGATTTGTGAACGTTGCAAAGAACAACTTTGATTTATTTTACTACTCTAGTTGGAAACCAAATTTAGTTACTTTACATTTGCATTTGTATTGATTTAAGACATTATGTTTTATTTCATTGTTTTCTTAATAAGACATTTTGAGACATAGTAGGGTATATTAGGATAATGAGTTGAGTTACACAATATGTCTCAGAAATCACAAGTTTATTTTGCCAGCTCTGTTACTAAATGGTTATGTTATCTTGGGTTAGCTAACTGGATTTTCCGAGTGTAACTGCTTCGTAACATGATGTTAATTTCATCATTGCCTCATTGTCATTCATAATTCATTCATATTTTATTTATATTTATTTATTTTGGGGGGATCAGTCATGGTGGCTTACATCTGTAATCCTAGCACCCTGGGAGGCCAGAGGTAGGTGGATTACCTGAGCAAAGGAGTTGAAGACTAACCTGAGCAAGAGTGAAACTCCATCTCTACTAAAAATAGAAAAATTAGCTAGACATTGGGATGGGTGCCTATAGTCCTAGCTGCCCAGGAGGTCAAGGCAAGAGGCTAGCTTGAGCCCAAGAGTTTGAGGTTTCTGTGAACTATGATTATGCCATTCTATCCAAAGCAATGGAGTGAGACTCTGTCTCAAAATAGATAGATAGATAGATAGATAGATAGATAGATAGATACAATTAAAAATATTTATTTTGGGGGAGATAGGGTTTCACTATTTTGCCTAGACTGGGCTCAAACTTGTGATACTCTCTCTATAGCCTCTCAAGTAGCTGGGACTATGGGAGCATGCCACCATGCCTAGCTCTCATTCATAATTTAATAAATACATAGGCATTGATTATCTTTTATATACCAAGAACTATACAAGATACAAGATACTAGTAACTTAATAGACAACAAATCCTGCTAAGGTCTATATTTTTGTGGAGCATAAATATTAGTGAGAAGGTAGATGTTTATCAAAGAACTATAAAAATAAGTGCAACATAAAACTTTCTTTCTCCTACAGGAACAGAGGCAAGGTGCTTTGAAAACATATCATAGGGGAAATTTACCTGATCAAGGAGGTATTTGAAGGTCTCCATAAGAAAGGGATAATTGAACTGAGATTTGATAAAAGGAGTAGGTGCTAACTAGGTCACAGAGAAGATTAAAAACAGGGCAAAGTATATGAGATGTCATACTAGTTTCTGGCTATCATTACTATTATTTAATAAATATAGACCAATTTAGCTTTATTTTATTTTATTTTTCTTATACATGTGTATATTAGGTTTCCACTTTTGCCTTCACAAAATTAAAAAGGCTAAATTTAATGGCAATAACAATATTTAACATAAGGACTGAGAACAAAAACCTCATAAAGAATGAATGAAGATAAATACATTCAGAAAAGAAATCAATTTAGCTTTTTTATCTAGTCTGTAAAATCATAATGTGTCTTATGCAGTATCGTATGGCAATTTCTTGTCCAGAATAAATCTTTTTTTTTTTCTTTTTTTTGCAGTTTTTGGTCAGGGCTGGGTTTGAACCTGCCACTTCCGGGATATAGGGTCCATGCCCTACTCCCTTGAGCCATAGACACCACCCCACGCTAAATCTTTTCAAACTCTAAGTTGTTATGCTCACAAAAATTCTGACTCTCAAAGTAATTGCCAACTGTCACATACATGAGCAGAATTTGTAAAAAAAAAAAAAAGCCAAAGAAGCCAACTCAGTGTAAATTATGTTATTTTACATTTTCCTTAATCTTGTAGCTTCTTATTCTCTACCTATATTAAACAATAACTTTTATGTCTATGGTATTTCTCATATTAAATCTGAATTATGAAATTCTTTCTGCATCTTATTTTGTGTATTGGAAAGAGAGTTAATTCTTTTCAGCTTAATCCTATCCAGTTTAAAGCCCTTGTAATAATGTACTTTATTTTTGAAGTCTTCTGACCAGTAAACTGCATACTTCAGAAAAGGACCATCTAAGCCCACTAGGCACCACTCAGTGACAAACCAGTTGATTCCCTAATACCATGCAATTATGTAAGGACCGTCCAAACATAATAAAACACCATATCCCCCTTGGTGGAGGACTTAAAGGGACATTTACCTATTCCTATTCCTTTCATATAACATTGCTGCTTTCCTATCTGAACTAAGACTAAGTCAGCATGATTGGTTAAGCTTTTCTTACGAGAACAAACTGAACCCAGATGTGAATTGAAGAAAGTTGGCCAATTTTGCTTTTGGTCTTGGCAGTGCCAATGGGTCAATTTTTTCAGTTTTACAATATCTGGCAACTTTGGAATATGTGGTAAAAGTTGTTCATGAATGTTCATTAGCAATTCTCTGATAATTACTTTGCCTACCATTTTCAAATTGAAATAAAACCTTAATTTCATTTTTTCTTCCTTTAGTAAAGTACTCATGGTATATATGTTTATATTACCTAGGTATCAGATTTCAGATTATTCTAAGTTAGTGCAATGAGCATTCCTTAAAATAAAGATAATGCTTTTCATTGGTGAGCCATTGTGAAGCAGAAATAACTTAATGGGTCTTTTGATCTGTCTAATTTTGAAACATGTGAATAAAAATGTTCTTGAGAAACAAAATGGCATGGGGAAATGTATGCTATGATGAGGTAGAATCCTCACCCCTGATCTAGTTGCTTAAATTTAGTAATTACTGGGGTCTATGAATTGGGTGGGCTCATGCTGAAATGTTTGGAAAGGATGGAGACATAGGTGAAAGTCTACTTGTTTTGAGGAGAGACTTTAAGATCAATAAACAGCACTTAGTGGAAACCACTAATGAGCTACACAATATGTCTCAGAAATCACAAGTTTATTTTGCTTTTGTGAGAAGTTGGAATAACTCGTGGCTGAAGCTGTCAACATGCTAGACCGCAGCATTGTGGTGGCCTCTGGCCCTAGTTTTTCTCACACTGGAGAAGTATAAAGTTCATCTGAAGCATGTAGTTCATAAGCTTCGTCTGGAAAACAACTCGAGATGTATCAGCACAAATCCGCTCTTGTTATTCTTCCATACTCACACATTTTTAAGAAAATATATACTCTCTTGCAAAGATAGTACCTTGAAAATATGGAACACATAATTTTACCCTGATCCCTTCTTTGTTTTCTTCCTCTTTTGTGAATTAATGAATATACTTGAGATGATTTTTCTTCCCATTCAAAAATTTCATTTATTATTTCTTATAGCATAACTGTGTACATTAATGCAATAATGGGGTACAGTGTGCTGTTTTCATATACATTTTTAAATACTCTCATCAAACTGGTTAACATAGCCTTGAGATGATTTTTTTTTTTTTGAGGGAGTATATATGGCAGAGGGTTAAAGAGGGATGGGAGGAGAGGAAATAAAATGAAGAAAAATTATTTTTATTCTTCTCTCTGGCATTTTTATTCTTCTCTCAGACTGTATTAGTCCTGAGTGGTTCTTTCAATTCTCTAACTTCAAGCTTTCTCTTCAAATTACCATAAATCCTTAGGTCTAGACTTGGAACAATATGAGTGCCCTCTGGTGGACAAAATATCATTTGAAAATGTTGTGTGTATGGACTGAGCATGGGTAGGTATGGAGAAAGTAAGTCTTATGTTTCAAATGTCCTCATTGGACTTGTGAAATCCTTTCGGAAATTAGTTCCTGATGTTTCAGGGTGGTGACAGAAGAAAAAACAGTTCCATAAAATAAGGGGATAAAAGGAAAGCTGGGGTGGTACTCTTGGTTCTATTTGCCACCAAAATCGTCTGGGAACTATACATAATTTGGAACCTGAACAGGGGAACTCAGATGTCTAAGGGGAAGGCCAATAACCCTATTTCTTGGCCACTTATGTGAAGAAGAGAAATGTTTTCATTGGGAATAAGACATTAATGAAACAACTTAGGCATAGGGAAAACCTCTAAAGATCTGTGACTTTGGCATTTAGTGGTTAAAATTCTTTAAAAAAAAAAAAAGAAAGAGAAGAGAAAACCACAACGGTTATGTAACTCATTCACATGCCAAATAATGTAAAAGATCTAAGGCAATGCAGACCTTTGCAGTTAGTGCTCATAAAGCATGTTTTCTCATTATTTAGACACTCTACCTTCTCTGTTGGAGGATGACACATTAAGACTGAAGGCAGAGTATCTGGTTCTTGTTTTAAGTCTCCCTCAATTTTTGACTTACTGGAAGGATAGTAATCTGAGTTGAAGTTTACCAAATTGACAATGCTCTAGGGTTATGGACAGTTGTGTGTTGATAAATGTATAGCAACTGGTTCTAAAAAAGAAAGCTCTGCTTTGTGTAACATTTTCCAATTTCTGTCATGTAAATAATCTCATCATGGTTGATCTCAAACTGCTAATATAGCATTACTGAACATATAATTTAGAAGATATGCACTTAACTGACTCAGAAACCTATACAAGACAACTCCAGAATGTTATAACAGGTTAAAAACAATTTTTTTTGTTATTTTAATAGTTTGGACCATGAAGATACATTATTTTTGTAATAAGAAAAGAAAAACTCAAAGTTATTTCAAAAATTAACCCCAACTGAAAAAAATTATTAAAAAATGTATGATAGGTATATCATATATCACACAATATTTAATATTCCTTATGTTTCAAACTCATATGTGACTGGACTGTGTCTTATAAAAACTCTATAAATAGAAGAGATCTACATACTACTCTTTGATAGTGAAGAAAATGAAAATTAAAGGAGTTGGAAATTTACAGAACTGGTCCTAGAATTTCATTTTTCTACCTGTTGATTTATTTAATTCCCTGTTGTACATAGATATTAAATGGCAATTGCAACTGAAAGTGCTGCATTCTAACTGCATATACAGTTTTCATCAGAGATGTTTACTTTGCTTTGAACACAAAGGATTATCTGAAGATATCTCTTCAAGAAACTTCTAACTTCACAAGATAATTCATGACGATATAATGTTAGACTCTTACTGTTAGACTCTAAAATGATTACAAAAACCATTACCTATATTCACCTCCCATGGACCTGCAAAATAAGAATAAAATGTGTTTATATTTTTAATTTTATTTCCCTTTGTTTCATTCTTTTGTCAGTTCAACTAACATTGTTACTGTCCTTCACAACTTTCGTTTTTATTTCTAATTATGGAAAGAATTCAAGTTTATATCAGAATTTGAAAACTTCAGAAAAGCATGAGCAAAGTAGTATATATATATAAATTGCTCATAATCCAAAGAAAATAATTATCTATATATTTTTGATTTACATGTATGTATAGTGAGTGGAAATATACATGTTTCTGTTGGTATACATATTTTTTTAAAAATCAAATTTTATATTTACTGCTTCATAATCCTTTTGTTTAAACCTAGTTGTACATGAATGCTGTTTGATATTTCTGTCTAACTTCGTTTTTAGTGATGGTATGCCAGCGTATTGTGGGGAGAGACCATGACTTCTTTGACTAATTAACTAATATTGAATATTTAGAGTTGTTCTAATTTCTACTATTTAAAAATGCTGAGATTTATATCTTTATATTGAGCATGAATTGGTACTTGGTTTTAAGTTGATGTCAAGGTAGAAATATTGAAGGCTACTCCAATCTCTTGATCTTTTTTTCTCAAGTGCAAGATTTAGCTCTTCCAACTATGCTACTGGTAAATTTGTGATCTTAAAGGTTGCTTGGCACTTGTTTTCTTAAAGACTTAACAGCAAAAAAGGTAAAGGAGAGTGTTGCTTTGAGAGCTGCCTACTTTGTGGTAACCAGAGGATATCTTACAGGGAAAAACAAGACATACCATGGAAAAGGGTTTCTTTTATTCCTTGTTTATGGTTTTTCTGTCACCATCCTTGGAGATGTTCATTGCTTTTCCTGCCTACTTAGTGGGGTTCTGGGTTCATTGAAGGAAAACAGAATACTTACATATACATGAAGGATGTAGTCAAGGAAGCTGTAGCAGGAACCAGAAAGACACACCAGAAACCAGAAAGCAAAACCCTTTTTCTTGCAGTGTCCCTTCAATTCCCTCTACTTGGCAAAGTTTAACAATGTGCCAGCTAGCAAAGAAAGCACATTGAAAAGGCCCAGATACATTTTTGCAGAACAGGTGATGAAGAGTGATTTCAATTTGAGAGGCAATAGATAGATGAACAGAACAATCAGTTACCATATACACGTTGTCCACATAATAAAAACATTTCTGGAAAAAATCCTGAGACATTTTCTCAAGTATTTTCATAAAAACCCCTTAAAGGAGACATTTGGTGATGTAATAATATGATATAAATGTCCTTGACTTCAAGAACACTCGTGTAGAAAAGACGATTATATTGTGTGTATATGTATGTGTGTGTATGTATTTATATATACACATAAATACACATATCTTACTGTATCTTTCTCAATATGTTAATATCAGTTTATTCATGGTGAAATTATTCAATGCAAGTCTTATTCACATGATGTTTCAACTGAAGAATCAGTTATTGTCTGAGGTAGACATATCCAAGTCTAGTTGAATATTGTCAATCATGTAATCAATAGGCCTGGTGTCTGTAGTTTGTGTCAACAAGGATTATGGGATTATGGCTTTATAGTTATTTGTATTTAATATTTCTAGTAGCAAAGAATACAGCAATATAATGGAGCATAGGGAAAAACCTTTAGAATGACACAAGAACTATGGATAAAATACTTAGAAAAATCACAGTGTCCCTCAGAGCTGAGCAGTCTGTCAACCAGTATTGAAAGGGAAATCACATCCTAAGTGCAAGAGTTTTGCTATTGTCCTTTATTGTGCACCCAGAAAACTTTGTATGAAATAGACAAAGTAAATACATTAGCCTACTCCATGCTGCTGTTGTAGTTCAAAGGAAGCCATAGACACTATGTAAACCAGCATGGCCAGTAAAACTTCAATTATTCTTCTATGGGTGGTTGAGTCTTGTTTTTTGGTTAAAAGATACTATACAACTGTGGTACTTTCTGGGGTAGTCATATCTTCCTTGACAATGTAGAAGCATGGAAATTCTTTCAATCATTCTGAACAGAGGTAGGCATACTTTTCAGTAAAGAGTCAGATACTACATATCATTTGTAAGCCACATATTGTGGCTCTCTGTCTCTTTTCTTTTTCTCTTCCTTCTCCATCTTCTTCTTAACGACTCTTTAAAAAATAACAACATAATCCCTCCCCACCTATTGTCATGATGGTCTTTCTGGATTACTTGGTGGTGCTTTTCAGATCATTGCTGGGGCCACTGGGGCCAACCAAGCTGGGCTCAGATGAAAAGGAGCTGATCCTGCTATTGTGGCAAGTTTTGGATCTTGTCAACAAGAAGGTGAGAGTGTTGTATAAAGCACTAGTTAGACTGGATCAGTTGGAACTGATGGAGGATTTTGAAGAAGCAATTAAAATGGATGACGAAGTGTGTCCTCAGTGTCACAGTGGAACCAAGCCCTCTCGCAGGTTAGCCAGTCAGTGAGTGATGAAGTGAATTTGGGATGAGCACTTCATTCTGTCTCTGATGGGCAGCTTCCCATCAGGCAAATCCCGCACCCTGAGGCTTCCAAGAAGAATGCACTACTGCTGGAATGCTTCTATCTTTTTTGATCTTCAAAAAGAATTCAAGAAGGGTTGCCCTGGCTCACCTGATACTGACGAACTAGATGTTGTTGCAGTGACAGAGTATTTAAACTTTGAAGGGAATAGTTCAGTCTCCCAATGTGGAGGCTCTCAAGTTGATGATATGGGGAATATAATTTTAGCAATGATTTCAGAGCCTTATAACCATAGATTTTCAGATCCAGAGAGAAGAAATTACAAATCTGAAAATGGCACTTGCAACAAGAGGGAACTCATTGGTGATAACTCTATAGTCAGAGCAGGAGGTTTACCATGGCAATCATTAGATTAAGACATTGCAAGATTCTTCCAGGGATCAACATTGCCAAAGGCGGCATAGCACTTTGAATGGAGAAACTCTGCTTAGATTCGTAAGTGAGGATCATAGAGAGCTAGCACTACAGAGGCACACAGATCACATGGAAACCCCATATATGGAGGTTTACAAAGCAAGAGATGAAGAGTTTCTTAAAATTGCTAGTGGTACCTCAAATGAAGTAGCTCAGTTTCTCTCCAAGGAAATCAAGTCATCGTCTTCATGCAGGATCTCCCTTTCATAGCCACAGCTGAAAATGTGATGGCTTTTCTTGGACAGCATTGCCCCATTAGTAAGGAGGAAGGAAGGCATTTTCTTTGTCCTCTACTCAGGTATTAGGCCAAGAGAGGATGCTTTTGAACTTTGCTTGTGAGGAGTGTGCACAGCATTCATTGAGGAAGCATAAGGACTTGATGAGGGAAAAGAAACCTTGAACTCTTCATGAGCACAGCAGCTGAAGTTCAGTACATGCTGAACTGATTCCCTTAGGCCCCTCTCATTCTACTTCCAACCCCTTCCATTATTCCAGTACTATCTCAGCAATCTGTGCCTCCTAAAAATGTTAGAGGCTGTATATACCTTTGAAATCTTCCCTACATGGCCACAATGGAGGACATCCTGTTCTCCACTGATATTCAGACTTAACAGGGTTCACATGGTATTTAATCACTAAGGTTGCTGGTAAAGGAGATGCCTTCATCCAGATGAAGTCTGAAAACAGAGCATTTATTGCTGCACAGAAGTGTTATAAAAAACCCATGAAGGAAGGATATGTTGAAGTCTTTCAGTGTTCAGCTGAAGAGATGAGCTTTGTGTTAATGGAGGGCACTTTAAATCAAAATAGCTTCTCCCCACCACCGTGTAAGTTACCATGTCTGAGTACTTCCTACAGAATTGGTCTTCTTGTGTCAAATGTATCCCATGGAGTACTATTCAGCCATAAAAATGGAGACTTTACATGTTTTATATTAACCAGAATGGAGTTGAAGAACATTCTTCTTAGTAATTTATCACAAGAATGGAAAAATAAGTATACAATGTAGGCAATACTAATATGAAACCAATAGATAAACAACTGTATGCCCATAGGAGAGAAAAACACAAATTCCCCAGGGGACAGGAAGGGGGAGGGGAGGAGGGAGGGGGATTGGTGAACTCTCACCTAATGGGCACCATGTAGGGGTATATGGCACAACTCCTGGGAGAAGGGCTCAATTACATTTGAACTTCACCAGACGAATGCGAACAATGTAACCTGATCATCTGTACCCTTGTATCAATCTGAAATAAAAATTAATAAAAATGGCAAAGAAAAAGCTAGCATGTCTCCTCCCTCTTACTCATTTCTAGCTCCTGCAGTATTATTCCCAGAAACTGCCATTTATTCACCCTCTCTGCTCCTGGACCCACGAGCACTGCAGCTGTTCACAGCACACCACCCAGTGGGTGCTCAGCTCTTCATGAACGGCATGGCCTGCCTTCCCAGTGTTCGAAAGCTATGTGGTGATCTTCAAAATGCCAGACGTGAGAAAACTTCTAGCAACTTCGGGGAAAATTTGTCTACATTCAGGCTACAGTGTTTTCAGCAAACATAATTGGGCAGTGGGCCTATGCCTTATCTTTTGGTGAAGTGTAAAATTTGAGCCATTAAGAACAAATCCTTACAGCCTTTAGCATGCAGCACACTTACCTCCTTGCTGATTGAAAATAGCCATTTAAAATGTGAACTTGAAATCAGATGTTTCCATTACCCCTAATTAAAGTGGCATCATAGATGTTTCCTAAGTTTTAAGTCTTGGATAAAAAAATACTCCACTAGTGTCTACCATCTCTACCAAGAACTGTCCCATAAGGACTTCATTTTTGTGTTTTACTGCTATTTTCTTTCCATCTTCCTGTTTTCTTCTGCACAATCACACCCTCTTGCTAAGTAGTTCAAGTGTAAAGTCCTGAAATATTTAAATCACAAACTTAAGAGAAGGAGTGAAACAAAACTGCTATTTTCCCAATCTCTTAGCCATCACGATGTCTTATAATTAAAAAACAATTAAAATCATTTAAAAAACACCTGACAACAAATTAGAAGAAATGGTGCACCCTCCACAGAAATAAAGTTAGAGCGGACCTTTTTCTCAGCAGGTACCAGTTGTAAATAAAACAAGCTAGGGGCCAAAGTGTGAAACCAAAAATGAAGTTGTTACATGTAGTTGGTAATTTCTCGTTTGAACTGTCATGGAATATTATGGCTTCATCCGTATTATTTTATATTGTACCTTTTTCATTTTTGATGCTTTGGACTTTAGTAAGAAAAAAATTCCACAGTTTTTAATATCACAGAAATGAGAATATTTATTTGAACAACGTATTCTAGAAAACAGTATGCTAACTGAAGTGTATGTTTGCATATATTAAGGTAGCCTTAAAGCTTTTTCTCTAAGGCCTTAACTGTCAAGTAATGGCTGGGGACTCTAGTCAGCATGGTAGATGGAGAGATGAACACAGTTAGAGCAGGCACTGATGCTATCAGTGTGTCAGCACTCTGTGTTTAGCTGTGACTATGGTACAAAGTGCAATATTGGACACTAACGAGCTGGGACTAGTAGCCTCATATGACCCCATAGATTCAAACCAAATCTGATTCAGTTCATTCAATGTTGATATTTAAGTTATTTGTGTTGTCCTTTGCTTGGATGCAATGCCATGCTATTTTTGTTTACTTTGCATTACTTTGATCAACACATTGAATGGACAGCCAAATAATGTCCCTCTTCAGCTGACCGGCAACGCTCCTTTGAGTGTAGTAGGATAAATTAAAAAGAAAATTTGGTGATAACTGGCACTTAAAATCAAAAGGATGTTTTTTATACTTGATGCCTTAAGATGCTATCTGCCCAAAGCTTGGAAAGTCTTTAAGACAGGCAGTAATACTTATAATACTTCTGAGTTTGTGTAGAATTGTTAACATTTGATAATAAAACTTACCTGTTTCATCTCAAAAATAATAAAAATAAAAATATAAAAAACGTTCTCTGTTTATAGGCCTTCTAAACTAGGCCATGCACTTGAGTTTTCTGACCCCTGCTCTAGAAAAGCAGTTTCAGACCTTTTTGTGTTAAATACTAGAGATTTTGTGTTAAATACTTCAAGGGATTAAATTGCTGTCTGTATTTTTTTAGTTACTCTGTAGCATGGTGTGGCTGTCTGAGCAGAATTTGTTTACCGCCCTTAACTCACTGTCTTGTATATTCATAATTCAAAGTTTTCTTATGCTCCAATAAATGCCCAATCTTTCTTTGGTCTTACTCTGACATTGCATAATATCTTTTGTCTTTTGCTATATATTCCTTGAAAATTATATGTCATTTTATGGTGCATTGCCTCTTAGTTTAACATTTTGCTGTAGATGTTGCCTTGAAAGTATTTATTCTCTGTTAAACATTTTTTTTTAACATATTTAAAAAGCTTGGTAGTATGATGTTGAAAGGATGTGGCAGTGTCTGAGCTATATGAGCTGCTTACTCATATTGCCTTTACTATACCTGTGGGAAGTCGCACCAGGAGGAATTGTATTTCCAGGCAATGTTTAACAGAGTGTAGAAAAAGAAAAGTTCTGGAAGTTTTTTCTATGTCCATCCAGCTGTGTAAGTATGGGAAGAGCACATAAGAAAGAGGGCTGAGTGCTATTTAGAGGCTCTTGTGATACCAGAGACAAACCACATTCTCCTTGGAGTCAAAGAATCCTCTTTTCTCATATCAGACTGGGTGTTGAGAGTTAAACGGAGACTAGACAAGGATTCACAAGCTGAGAATTTCCATTGTCATTTGACTTCTTATTGTCAGAGAAAACTGGAGATAACTCACTATCCACCTCCTTCCATTAGTTTCTTCATGTATGGAACTGCAATTAAAATTCTTCTGTTCTGTTAGGATGAATAAATAATTTATACTTAGCAAAATACTATCTATATAAAAACTAATACTACTCATGACACTCCTCTCCTCTATAAAAACATGCATTGCCCAAGTCTCATTTCTGTAAGAGTCAGATGGAGCTAGGAACACATCTGGTAATTTACTATGGAGGATGTGTATTTTACTATGGAGGATAATATATTTTTATATATTATACACCTCAAACCACATATTTTCATTTGAAGGGAGACCTAGAAGTCTTTCTTAATGAATTTCTGTTGAATAGAATTGAATTGATCATATTCAGTACATGAAACACCATCATCAATCATTGTAAGACATTATTTATTTTATTATTTTTATATGAATTTCTCCATATCCAGCTGATTCCAGTAGCCCTCAGAGATTCCCATTCAATCTAATGTGTAAGTTATATTTCCTTATAATTGAGCTTCTATATGCTTATCTAGCAGTGTGTAAGTTCCAAGACCCCTAGTGAATCCCTGAAACTGCAAATAGTACCAAGTCCTATATATACTGTGTTTTTCTCATCTAGTAACTGAGATGGTTACTGAGTAACTAATGAATGGGCAACCTAAACACGTACACCATCAATATCCTGGAAAAGTGGCCCATTCACATCTGAGGTGGGACAGTGTAGATTTCATCACACTGACACACCATTTAAAACTTATAAATTGTTAACTTTAACTTCTGGAATTTTCCATTTAACATTTTCAGGAATGTGGCTGACCACAAGTAAAGGAAACCTCAGAAAGTGGAATCATGAATAAGGGGGAAATATTATATGTTTGTCTTTGAAGATTATATGTTGTGAATGATTTTTTTAAAACACAAAATTACATTGTGTATAAATTTAATTTTGGATTATTCATTTGTTAGATTTGAACTTAGATGTAGGTATCATTGATGCTATATTAAACTCAGTTCTGAGGGGCACATGAAACAAGGGATGTGTATGTCCCATTTTAGTCATTCCTTATCTTTCTCAATAGAGGCATAGGCTAACTCAAACTCTTCACTACTATAAATGATGCTACAATCAAAATCCACTGAGGTAGGCTGTCACTATTCATCAGTATTAACTGGTACTTCTTGTGTAGGACAATATTTCTTCACTCTGTTGAGCTTAGACTTAGTCACATGGGTTATTTTGGCTCATGAAATGTGATCAGAAGTGATATGTGTAACTTCCAGCTGGAGGCTGTATAGTATGTGCTTTGCCTTTACCTCCCCCACTAACAGTGTTCCAGAAAGTTCCTGCTCCATCACCTGAGTCTTGAATTTGGGGTGATTACTATGGTCAGAGCCATACAGCCACACAATGCTGTATAAATAGCATAAAGGAGAAATAAACATTTGCTATTATAAGCCAAAAAGATGTGGGAAATATCTGTTACTGCAGTAAAACCTATCCTATTCTGGCTGATAAAAAAGCTGTTGTCATGAGTAGATGAGACTTTTCAGTTTTATTCCTGGAAGGAGACTTCAGGATATTTTGGTTATAGAAAGGAGAAAACACCCAGTATTTGTGAGCACAATCCACAGAGGTGAATTGTGATGGTTATTAGAACTGTTCACAATGTCACTTTTCTCACTCTAAATATAGGGTAGGATCATATTTGTTGAACCATGTCAACAAATCTTGTGGACTTGGTATGCACATTTCTCTGTACTATATGCTCAGGAGATGAATTCTAGAATATCATCTACATTGCTCTTCAAAGTGGATATACTGCCTTACTCTTCCTTTAGCAGATCAAGAATTCTTCATATTTGTGACATTCTCAGCAACATTTTACACATTCATATTTCTAATTTTTTTCAACCATTTAGGTAAAAACTGGTATGTAATTATTACTTTATTTAGGATTTTTCTGAGTGCTGATGAGATGCTAGTTCACTTAATCCTAATCCTTTTGAATCACCTATGAACCATGCAGGTTTAATTTATGACCACTGAAGCATTGTGTTTGTATCCCCTCCCCACCCCTTTTTTAGAGAGAGTTTCATTTTGTCACCCTTGGTAGGGTGCTGTGGCGTCACAGCTCACAGCAACCTCCAACTCTTGTGTTTAGACGATTCTCCTGCCTCAGCCTCCTGAGTAGCTGGGACTACAGGTGCCCACTACAACACCTGGCTATTTTTTTGTTGCAATTTGGCTGGAGCCAGGTTCGAACCTGCCACCATTGGTATATGGGGCTGGAACCATATACCAAACCACAGGCACTGCTGTTTTTGTCCTCTTTTTGCTGATTCTGTGGTACTCTCTGTATATTTTAGGATGTTAGATCTTTGTTAGGTTTTGATATTGCAAATATCTTGTCCCAGTCTGCCACCCATCTATTAACTTTGACAATGATGTTGATTAAACAAATATCTATAATTTTTATGTAAATTCATTAGTTTCTCTGTTCATAGGTTGTGATTTTAGAGTTTTTTAAAGAAATTTTTCCTTGTATCCAAAGTGGTGAAAATAATCTTCTATTTCTCCTTTTGTTATTTTTAGATCCATCTTTTTGTTGTTTTTGTTGCAGTTTTTGGCTGGGGCTGGGTTTGAACCCATCACCTCTGGTATTGGGGCCGGTGCTCCACTCCTTTGAGCCACAGGCACTGCCATACCTTTTGTTATTTTAAAATTTTACTTTTGCCAGTTAGGCTTTTAATCCAGTTGGAATTTAATTTTTATATATAATGTGAAATGGGAAATATAACATTTATTTTTAACCTAATTCTTTAAACAATTCATGTAGTACCCACTGATATTTGATGCCTCCTCTACCTTTTGGTAGGTTTTTGTATATGTGGATTTGTTTCTAGATTTTCCATACTAGTGGAGTATTTTTTCTACTGTATGCTGGGACCACACTGTTGATTACTACGACTTATTAATTATTGCCCTATTAATGGATTTTTTTTTCATTAAACATTTTTAGGATAAATTGTTGAGTTCCTCAGTGTTGTTTAGATTGGAACTACTTTAAATTTATACAGTCATTCGGTAGAAAATTAACAAGTTTACAATGCTGTCATCTCTGTGAATGAAGTATTTTTCTCTGTTTATTCAAGTTTTTCAGGGAGAGAGATGTGGGAAGGTCACTTAAAAATATTTAAAAATTTTCTCCCTAAAGATCTTAAGCACATTTATTAGATCAATCTCTAGACATGTTTTGTTTTTTTGTTGCCATGTTATTTGTTGGCTATTACGGACGAAGATAGATGCTACTGATTTTGGGGAAATGATTTCATCACTATCTACTTTGATCATATCTTACTAGTTCTGATAGGTTGCCATTGATCTGCTTATTGTTACCCTCCCAAAAGAAATATGTCTTTTGTTTAAAATGGTAGCAATTTTCTGTCCTCCTTTTCAATATCTGTTTCTCTCCCTCTCCTCCCTCATCCCTTTCCCTCCCTCTCCTCCTCCCTTCCTGTCTCTCTGCCTTTCTCTGTGTCATCTTATTATGTTTTTCAGGACCTATAGTACCATGTCAAACAATTAAAATGATATCACACGTCCTTTTCCTTTTCCCAACCTTAAAAAATATAAATTTGTGAGTCTTATTGTGGAAATGCAAGAGTACATGTCAAATCTATTAAGAGTAGAGTATAAATGTCTTAACACAACAAATAATTAAGTGAGGTGAAGTCTATGTTAACCACTTTGAGGTAAGCATTCCAACTGTATATAAAATCAGCACATTGTATCCCATAATTGCATTAATGTACACAATTATGATTTAATAAAAAAATGAAAAATATAAATTTAAAATTTCATCATCATGATTTTTCCCAAGGCTTTTGGTCAGCTATCATCATCCTTTTTATCTTTTTTAATTAAGTTAATAGTTTCTTATTTCTAAATTTTTAAAAAGTCAAAATAAAATATATTCATTTATTAAGTGCTATTTCTCCCTCTATTAAAGTGACCATATATCCTGCCCTCTCTACTGCTAATGTGGTAAATTACACTGTTTGATTGATACTGACACAACCATGAATTTCAGAAATAAACCTTACTTGTCATAATTTTGCTTAAAGTATGCCGTTGAATTTGGTTAGCTAACCCAGGATTCATTTTATAATTTTGTAAGTAAAATTGTCCCCAATTTACTGTCCTTATTATGATTATGACCTTATCAAGTTTTACTATACAGGTTATACAATGCTTTTAACATGAATTGTCTAACTTTTATTGCTTTTATATTTTCTGGAACAACTTGAATATGTGGTAGCTATTTGTTTCTTAAAGTTTACTAAACTTACTCATATGACAATCCCAGTTTTAAATGTTTTAGGTGGTAATGGGAGGATTGCTAGAAGAAGGAAGATTTTTTACTTTGCATCATTATCACATAATTTTTTGAACAATTTGGTATATTCAGGGGTTCTATTTTTTCTTATGCCTGTTTTGACAGTTGTATCTTTTATGAGAAATTTAGTAATTTAATCTAGATTTTAAAAATGTAATGTAATACAGTTGTTTACTTGTTCATATTTTTCATAACATTAAAAATGTCTGTTATTTTAATAGTTATTTCCTCTTTTCTGTTGTTTATTTGTGTTCTTTTGAAGTTCTGCTCAGTTTTTCCGACTGCACTGGTTCCTGATTGGGGACATATGTTCTGCTGTTACATAATCTGACCCTCCCCACCTGTGCTCTCAAAAATATGCCCCATAGCCTATTGCTGAAGGACATTTTATTTTGGCAGGTAGATGTTTTGAGTAAGATGATTCATGCCTATTTTCTTTTAACAGGATGTCTCAAAGGTCACCATACCTACACACATAGGGAAAATGGGAAATTGCAGCTACTATACCTTCATTTACAAATATTCATTAAAAAACTTAACAAAAGTTTTACAAAAATTCTATACATGTTGATACATAAATAAAAAGATATTAAAATATGAAATATAATATTTAAATATGAGTTTGTTAACTTTTTCTGTCTATGGTGACCTTTGGGATACCCTGCAATATTCACTTGACATATTGGACATGCCACATGTTTGCTGTACAGACTTTTTCATTCACTGTGGTCCCCTTTTAGTATCATGGATTGTCCCTTTTAACATCCTGGCTGTTTTCTTTTTATGTTATTTTTTGTTTCCTGGTTAATGTAGTTAAAGCTATACATTTTCCTCTGTGTACTGCTTTAGTTACATTTTGCAGATTTGGGCATGTAGTACCTTTATTGCCATTCAGCTCAAGTTGTCTCAAAATTTTATACATTACTTTTTTCTTTACCAAATAATAAATTAGAGGTATTTATCCTTTATATAAAATTATGTTATTTATTAATTTTTCAATTTCATTACATTTTACTAATTCACAGAAACATAATCTATGTGATGTTGGCTGTAGATATAACTAGACACCATGGCAGGGCACAGGGGAAACAAGACCTCAGTCAGGGAATATTTGTATATATTGCTGACTGTATTGTTCACACCAGGAGGCCTTAAGCAGAAAGCTATGAATCAAACTTTCTCCATGTGAAAGGATGGGGGAGAGGAGGGAATCTGAGGCTGAAAGTAGATGCAAGATTAGAGAATAGGAAAACAAAGCTTCACCATAGAACTATGACCATATTAATATTTGCATTTGGGGGGTAAATACTAAGTTTCTTTTATGTTCAAGAAAACACAATAGGTTTTGAGGGGATTCTGAAACAATCCATGGTTACGATTGTGGGATTGGGACTAGCTAGATACTCCCCAAACACATTTTCTCTTCTTTTAGGGCACGTTTCTGGCTTATCCTCCCAGGTCTCCTGTCCTGAGGCAAGGCCTTCTGACTGTTCCTCATGTATGGAAAGTGAGAAGTGATGTGTGTTACTCCTAGGCCAAGAGTATTGGTTGGGTAGTTTTTCTGTGCTCTCTGTTCTTGCTACCAGTCAGATTCAAAGGACCCACTGGAGGATTCCAAGGAGATGGCACAGCCAACTCATGTGAGGAGCAGCCTAGAATTCCAAATGACTGGGAAAAATAGCTTCCCCATTCCATCCCCACTGAGTTACACTGAATTATGATATTAGGCACAGCAAATCTTTATTTGGGTAAAACTCTGAGAGTATAGGGTGGTAGCTCTAATTTAACTCTTTATCAAACATAAAGAGTTTATGGAGTGGTAGAAAAAATGAGATGAATACAGAAAATTATAATACAAATTGGAGTGTAAGACATGCCATGTGAGAGATGAGGAGGAGCTTCTGTTTCCTTGGGAGACTCAAACAAGATTTTATAGGAAGAAGTGATAGCAGAGTCTATTTTTAAAAAGTAGATATGATAATTGGAAATGGGAGGGGCAGGGAATGGGTAACTGTTTCAGAGGCAGAAATAAAAGAATGGAGGGGGAATTGGAATTGGAAGAGGTGGGTGAATAGGTCACATATTGTGTGTTAGTTTGAATGGAAAGAAAGCTGTGTGATGGAGTAGAGATGGAAAGGAAGAAGTACAGTTGGAAAGGAAGAATTCAAAACTCTAGTCAAAAGCTACAATTTTATTGTGTAGGATTTTGTTTTTCGACAGGGGAGTAAGAAAATGTGGTTTGAAAGGATATTTAAGATGGCCAGTGTAGAAATGAATTCAGTTACAATAAAGCCCACAATCATAGCGGTGCATAATAATAGGGTAGAGGACACGGGGAAAAAGTTGTACCAGATGAGATTGGAGGAATGGTCGGAGCTAGATCACAGGGTCACGCTCAGGAAGGTGGATTTCCTTTTTCATTCCGTGATGTATCATTGCAGGATTTTATGTCATGATTCGATTTGTGTGTCTAAAGAGCATGATCACTGTGTGTACAATGGCCGTGTATTGGTAAGAGTAGATGTAAGGACCCAGCTAGGAGGCAATACTGCAGCAGGGCAGCTCCTCTCAGAGAATTAGTCCTAGTTTCAGTAGACTCGTTTGGGGAGAGTGGTACATTTGCAGGACAAAGTCAAGAAGTTAATTAGACAAGAAACATATTTTTACAACTTCTCAAAGTAAAAGTACAAATACATACTAGTAAATGAATGCACAAACACATGAATAAATAAAATAGAATAATCACAGAAAAATCATAAGCTGAATAATCTTCCCTAGACGTGAATGTAGACTGATAACATCTCAGAGGCCGACTCTGTACATTCTGTCTAACCCATTCCACCCCTATTTCCCTTACCCTGCTATATTTTTCTTTATAATACTCATCTTTGCCTGAAATAAACTATTTTTTACTCATTTATTGCTAGCCTCTCCAAATCCCTCTTGAACATAAGAACCAGGAGGGCAGGAAACATCTTTTCATCACTATGTTTCCTCTGCTAAGAACAGTGCATGGGGGAGAGGACGTAGTATTTGTTGAATAAATGAATGAAGGAATCACTACTCGTACCATTGTGCTTTCCTAGGCAAAATATGTTGCTTTGTTGGAAACCCTGAAGAATCAGGGAAGCTAAGGAGTCACATGTAAGAGTTATTCTTAAAGAAAAGAACCTCAGGATGGTATAATGGAAGGATCATGAGGAGTATGATCAAATCCTGGCTGCTTCTATGGGTATTTGAACTCCCTTTCTCTGAACCTCCATCTTCACCTTTATAATAATATGATTATTCTTAATCATGATATACTAGAAAGCGTAATACCCAGATAATACCTCCAATCCTAATTATTTTTAAAAAATCATCTATAATTTAGTGAAAGAAATGTTTAAGATTTTCTAGATTCTTGTTTTTCTTCCTAGAATTCTTTTCTAGAATTCACATTTCATATCCTAAACATTTGGGCGAGACTAACTTATATATCTGCCTTTGTTCTCTCCATCTATATCCTATTAAAATAAATACTTTCATCATTTTTTTCCCTTTTCTTTTCTTGAAAATTTTGCTTCTTACCTACAACACCACACTGAGTCAGGGAAAACTTGTTTAACTGCACAGCGTTGCCTAGCAATGCCACGCTCCTGTCCTGGTCTCACTCTGGGATATGGTGACTGGACTCCTGCTACTAATTCTTCCAGCTTCGTGTCTCTATATATCCAGTCTTTTCATAACCATTAGACGAGACATTCTGCTTTGATTAGCTGAAAGTCTTATAGAAAGATCACCATTGTTATTTATTCTCATAGAATTGTCTCTCTCTTTCCTTGAAATCACTCAGGTTTTGTGGTTTAAAAGGTCAATTACATTTAAAATAAAATTGGTAAGACACACATTTCCTGTGCATCCTGACAATAAAATGGCCCAATGAACAAATCATTTGAGAACATTAATTAAAAAAAAAATCTATCTGGTACTGAAATGTTTCTTTACAATCTTAGGTCTGTATTGAAAGTGATACTGACCAGATACTGGTGTCTGAAATGGACTATGAGTCCAGGAAGGTGACACCAGAAGTGGTGTGGGTGAGGCGACCTGGCCCTGTTATTGGATCCTTCACCACTAAATGATCATCTTGGCCATGCTATGAGTTTGCAAGTTTTAAACAGAAAAAGCAACAGCCCACTCACAGTGCTACATCACGGAACATTGGAGGTGGGCCAGATGTAATAAGTATAATTGGAAAGAGAAGTCATTTCAAATCACTAATATGTAGATGACAAAATGATCGCAAAGAACCAACGATTGGTCAGCTTGTTTTTTAGAACTCCTTACTGCAAGAATATTCAGATGCAGTAAAAGAACTTGGAGAGTATTCTATCACGTGAAAATGTGACTTGATCCTTACCAGTGGTTTTAGCAGTGAGCTCAGAAGACTATGAGGGGTGGTCTGGTGGCAGTGCCAAAGTGGAGAGGGTGCGCCTATGCCCAGGGTCAACTGCCCAGGGTCAACAGCTCCGGGTCAGGTGCTACTTAGTTCCTGATACGCCCTGCCTGTGGGAATGCAGGCCTGGCATAGATCTTTTGATGGTTTTAAGAGAACTTGGTTGTCTGAATTTTCCTATGAAATATTTTGATTTTTAAAGCAGAGATAAGTAAAACAATGCAGCCAAACATGTCTTTGGGACCAATGCAGCATAGGGGCTGACATTCTGTGACTTCTGTGTATAGTGTCTATTTGTGGGCATTAGCTAGATGAGATAAAGATTATTCACACGGGCCCACAGGGTATACAGAGAGAGCCCAGTTATACTCTGGGTGAGAGTCTTTCTGTCAAAAGCTAGATAATAAAACTAAATATAAATATTCCCTGTAATATAGGCTCTCCTCTCCCACAGATGAACAGGAGGAAGCTTCTACAGAAAAGAGGAAGAATAATGGCAGGGGGAGGGGACAGAAAGTGAGAAGGAGGGTGGCAGCTGCCTCTGGTTAGGGTCCAGTCTCCCGCTCTGTCTGGGAAGGCAGCACAACTAAGGGAAAGTGAAATCCTGCTATGGCCTCCATCCACTCTGGAAATCGAGAACTCCTTTAAATTAAACACTCTGGCCTTGGGCTTCAATTTTTGGTAAACTCATTACCACTGCAAAGGGAAAATCAAACCCAACATTAGCAATACTTGCTCTCTGTGCCTGCAAGAATCTGGTCTATGTCCAGCTTCTGTGTTTCTCCATTTTCCCCGAGAGAAATCTTGGATTGTGCAGCAAGTAAAGGGGTCCAAGTGAGATCCTGCCTTAGTCAGAAGAGACACATCCCTGATTATGAATATCCCATTGCAGTAGTTTTCATTTTAACAACTGGAATAAAAAAGGTAGGTCCACCTAGTCTATGCAGTAAAGGCAGTAAAGTATATCCTTGGAGCAGCTCTTGGAGTACCCCATTTCTCCATCCTCACTGGCCCATCTCAGGCTTTAGGAATTTATCTTAGCTTCTACTCTAGCTCTCAAATGATGGTTGATGAATGCAAAAAGAAGAGTATTATCCTTTACAAGATACTTGTAATTTCAAAGCTTTGAAGGTGAGAGTAACTTGGTTCAGAACCCCAAGGAATGAAGCTATAATTCTTAGGAAAAATTGGAATTTATTTAATAGGGAGAGTATTAGACAGGTTCTAGTGCTGATCCAGGCAGTGTGGAAAAGCCTAATACTAAAAGTTTGAAGTGTGGGAACCAGTTTACCATCACTGAGCTCAACACCACACCATGGAGTTGTATAATGCCACTGCATAACCTTTAAAGCTAGACAATGTTGTAAGCACAGGAAGGTGTGTTGTCAACAGGCGTGGGAGCAGAGAATACAGATATAATATGAGAACTAAATCCAAGGCATTAGAACTAGCTCAAGGCTGACATGAAGTTAAGCTGTGAGGTCTTTAAGGTACCTAGGACATTGCAGCATGGTGAGAAGGCAGACAGAACAATGCTCCCCCGATCTGAGATTTCCCTAGCCTAGTCCCCAAAACCTGTGACTATTTTACCTTACATGGCAAAAGGGACCTTTGCATATGTGGTTATAAACATTGATGATTTTAAGATGTGGAGATTACTTGTGATTATCCAGTTGGACACAATATAATCATGAGTCTCCCTACTAAAGAGAAAGCAGCATTAGAATAAGAGAGAGAATTAAAGATATATTGCTGCTAGAATTGAGGATAAGGGAATAAATGATTAGCCAGCGAATAGAGCCAGCCAGCTTCTAGAAACTGAAGACACCAGAAAACTAGTTGTTTCCCAGAATGCAGCCCTGATGCCACCTTGATTTAGCTTCTTGAGCCACGTTTTGGACTTTTGATCTAAAGAAATGTAAAATAATGTATCTGTGTCATTTTAAGCCACTTAAGTGGTGGTCCTTTGTTACAGCAGCAATAGGAAACTAACACAGTGGGCAAACATGTTGTGCCTTAATAAGCAAAAAGCAGGGGTAACTTAAGGAAATCTCACTTCACAGAAAAGCCTCATCCTGAAAACAAACTAGAAGCTTTATGCAGGCCGGTCTTGAGTTTGTCCTGGGCAGCATCCCTTGGAGTTGCACTGTGCTGTCTCCTCTGGATGGGCACGGACTTCTTTGTCTGGACCACTCCCTGCTGTTGTAGTTCTTGTAATATTTACTTCCATTATTCATATGCCTTGTATCCCTTTGGGCATTTGAGTTTAAACTTCTTGCGTATACTATTGTAGATCATCTTCTCTGACAAACAACAAGATTGGGTCCACAGTTGGGAGTTAGGCTGAACTTCCCGATCGATGCTCAGATTCTATGTCGGAGGAACAAGAGTGTTGGGACACTTGTTTCCATTCCACAGACAATGTACTGACCATTTCAGGTTGGCCTTGCCAGGAGCTCATCAAGCCCAGAGAGTCGATGTCTTAGAGCCAGCTTGGCCTGTGGATGACTCCTGCAAGGCCCCATTTCTACAGAGTTCTGCTAATAGTTCTCTGCTGACAGAGGCAGCAGAACCAACCCCAGATATGTGCAGCTCTGATCTGACAGCAGATGGACAGAGACCACGTGGCGATGGGCACAGGAGAGATGAGGAACAGCCGCCAGCGGGGCAGAATTGCCCTGTGGAACACAGAGCGTGTCACACTACTAGAGGGCCTTGTTTACTATAGACGAATAACTAGGTATAGAACTAACAGCTCAATGGCTTTGTTTGCCTATTACCCAGCACGGTAATACATTGGGAGCATTTGCTTTGCTCCATCTAACATAATGGTGCCATGGTGAGTTTCCCAGGATTTTATTGGCACTGATGTGAAATAGCTGCTTTTTTTTTTTTTCCTCTCTCCAATGCTATAATTTTCCACGTTCTGATCCTGCAATCATAGCACCATTTGGGTTAACTCAATTGCTTTGTCGCTTTGGTAAAGACAGCCCACACATAATGGCAATTTAAAAAATCATACAATTTTAATAATTGAGTGACTAAGACCCAAAGTGTCTGATACAGGAAGCTCATAATATTTTGTAATATGATTTTGAAAAGATAATAAGAGGGTAGAGAAATGAGTACGACAAGAAAATGACAACACTTTCTTAAAGTGCTGCTATTAAGTAGGCATGACAAGCCCAGCTGGTTGCTTACAATGTTGAGCAAAGAGCGGAACCTTTCTGCTTGAGTACAGTGCGGGTAACGTGATGGTGAGTTTGTTTTTTCTCATTCATTCCTGCTGCTTCTGTTCCTGAGGATCATTTCGCTACTACCCTACCTCTCCCTGCTCCTGGTGGCCGTCAGGGGCCGTGGACCCCATTTCCATGGGAAATTTCTTATTTAATTTCTCCTCCTGGGAGCAGGAGTTCTCAAAGGTTTTTCTTTTGTTTTGTTTTCCTCACAGCACTAGAATATGTTCTTCAAGAGAAATATTTCGTAGAAGTCCAATACATAATACTACGCATAAAAATAGCCCCCTGTGATCAAAGTTTGCAAAAAAACCCCCAGTGAATCCTGATAATTCCAGCTTTCCCGTCTCTCCCCATCCAGGGTACATGGGGAAAAAAATGTTTGAAATCTATTGGCTTGGAGCTTTCTGAGAGCCGTTGAAGATGTTCTGCAATGATATTTCCAAAGGTTGTTTCAAGCTAAGGTTGTAGAGTTTCTAATTCCATTGCACTTCTAAAAATTCTGTGATTTGAACACTGCTCTGTGGGTAAGGCTCAGAGGGTCTCATCTCATCCAGATTAAAAAAGCGTTTCTTTCGTTTGTTTTAAAATTTAGCTTCGACCAATGCCTTGCTTATTTAGTAAGCTAGAGGGAAGTCTTAGAATTGGAAATGTTTCTTCCACTGGTGGTCTGTCACAATCATAATTTACCTAGAAGAATTTCCCTCATGCTGAAGATGTAGTTGTAGAAATTCCGGTGTCCTAGGCACGTGGTTTTCTCTCTACTGTTGCTTTCTTTTCCCTAGAATTTTTTTTTTTTTTTTTGAGATAGAGTCTCGCTTTATAGCCATCGGTAGAGTGCTGTGGTGTCACAGCTCACAGCAACCTCAACCTCTTGGGCTGAAGCAATTCTCTTGCCTCAGCCTCCCAAATAGCTGGGATGACAGATACCTGCCACAACGCCCAGCGATTTTTAGAGATAAGGTCTCTCTCTGGCTCAGGCTGGCCTTGAACCTGTGAGCTCAGGCAATCTACCCACCTGGGCCTCCCAAGTACTGGGATTATGGGTGTGAGCCATTGCGCCCACTCCCCCTAGAAATTTATATAAAATGATTTTCTACTTTTGCTTAATCATTCAGAGATTCTGGAAGATTTATTTTTAGCAGCATGCACTTTAGGGTTTTCTCTGTCAAGTAACCAAACAGGTAAAAATGTTACCCAGGTTCCATAGCCTCAAGTCTCAGCTCTGCTGCCTTCTGATGGGACCACAGACTCTCCATAAGACTGACTGATTTTCTAATGACATATGTTATTCGTTTTGGTTTATAATGTGTTAAAATTAAAATACATCTAAGCTACTGATGGAGATTTGAGAAGCTCTTGGTGAGATGGACTTGATTTTAATAAAATGTCTTTAATATACTGAGATGAGTTGAAGTTCATCTCAGGTCATCAGTCACCAGGTAGATAACAACCATTTATCTGAAGTTGAAGCCAAGCTTCTATTTGCCTAGTATTTCTGCTATATTCACAGGATACGTTGGCATTGTATAGATAGCTTAGATGAAGTCTCCTTGGAAATGAGAGCTTGCTGTAAAATTAGAAAAAACGCCCATGTTTTATTCTTGATCCTAGGATCAAACACAGAAAGTAACCTTAAGGCAATCTCAACCCTTCAAGGGCTCGGTAGCTCTCCAAATGAAAAATGATTTTAGCTGTGTAGGTTGCATTAGAGAAAAAAGGGTGTTAATAGAAAAATTGCCTTTCTTACTTCAATGCTATGGACAGTGAGTGGCCAATTTACGCAGACCCGAGGTCTGTGAGCTTAGATGGGTGGCCTTCAATGTCCAGCCCAGCTCAAAGTTGTGAGAGTAGATCAGAGAGTAGACGGTGGTGCTTGGTATCACTGTCTAAATTGTACAGGTATTATCGCCAGGCATTTAGGCGCACAGTAGGGGAGGAGAAATTTCCTATTCTCTGCAAGCCTGAGTCAATCTCTTTTTCTTCTTTCTTTTTCATTCAACTGCCTCTCTGTTAAACAAACCGTGTGAGATCAGCCTACAAATATTTCCAAACCATTGTCCTTTTCTGAACCTCTCAAATAATGCTCCATATTGACTTGGAATTTCACTCTCTGTAAGTGCTTGCTTACTTTTTGTGGTGATTGAAGCCAAGTTATTTCCTCTATTTAGACTGTTCTTTCTCATTTTGACTTCTCTAAACCTTGCTGTAATGTATTTCTCAAAGTCTACTATCTTTCCCCACAGGAGAATTCTACATTTGTACTCTATTAACAGCTAACCTGACCTGTAAATTGCTTTGACCGATAAAACGGAATGAGAGTTACTTAAGCCACTTCTGAGCTGCAGTTTAAGAGTTATTGTATGATTCTATCATTATTTGTTTTCCTCTGCCACTGGACAGGTGTGTTCCATACAGAGCATACTCTGCTGACCTAGTTGGCTACAAAATTGAAAAAAAAAAAATAAAAGGTGCCACTTAACCACAATAGATAGGGAATACAAGGAGAAAAAAGAAACTATTGAGATTTGAGGATTGTTTGTTACTATAGCATATCCCAGCATAAGCTGACTAATGCACTTGTTTGTACATCAAGGTCCAATTCAATGCCCTTTCTTTCAGGAAACTTATTTCTGTAACATGATATCCCTGAATATGAATCCTCAGTTTGCCACCTTGTAAGTAATATGGCATTGGAAAGGTTATTCAATCTTTCTAAGCTTGAGTTACTTTACCTTTAAGATGAGGAGAATGCTAATACCTCAAGGATCATCACATAATTCATGTAAAGTTCTTAGTACTCGGTAATTAACTGTTCTTATTTATCTGTACAAGTTTCTTATTTCTCATTTTTAATAAGTGGCACACTGATTTGCCTTCAGGAAATGCTCAATAATTGTTGACCAGACAAAGAAACACCCATTGCTATTCATCCTTTTTTGTGTTCTTCTTAGGAATTGGGAATGAAGGCCATCATTGACCTACTAGGTCTATCCTGGAATTTGTCATGGACCAGCCAGATTTTAAAAAGAAGAAACAGTTTTCATTAGCAAGTCATCTTGATTTCATGAGGACTCAGAGAAGATATCAGAAAAGGATTTCCTAGTCTCCCATCTGGCAGAGAGTATTTAAGAGTCTCTTCAAGGTTGAAAAAGGTATAAACACATACACTTTTCCCATACACTTTTCCTCAGGTATATTCTGTCCCTCTTTCCCAGGAAATCCCATAGGAATGAGATAAAATAATAGTAATATATTTAATTCCTATTGTTATCAAAGAGAAAGGATGATTGTAAAACAATAAAATGTAGAGGTGGATTTTATTATTTCCTAAATTCTTTTATAAAATGTTCTCATTTCATGTAAGGAACACTCATCCTGTTGTTTTTTTTTTTTTTTCATACTTACCCTTTAGGGTAATTTCCTTTTTCTATTCAGAATTAATCCTGGTTTTTTACAGCTCCCCAAAGCCTTCTTTTTCTAATAGTTGTTCACCCATCTGTGCATTGCAACTGTAATTCCAGTTTCTAAGCACAGAAAATTTTATTTCCAGTGATACCAGTCATAGGACAGGTTCATGACATAATATAAATCAACTTAGTGCTTATCATCTGGAGCCCTATCACTGTGGGTGACACAGTCAGGAGATGAATAAAAAGTATAAAAGAGATTTATAATTAAGAATGGAATAACTGGAGTCTGAGTTGGTATCTTTCCTCCCATTTATATACTAAGTTCTTTGGAGACTTCCCTCGTATGCCTCAGAGATCAGAGCTAGAAAGATGGAAATCACTTCATCAACTATTTGTTCATTTATTTACTATGATTTTGCTCAAGTGACGGATTTCTTGTTCCTGCAACCATTGTATCAAGTAGTATGTGAAAAGCTAAGTGTTAAATTGTATGGCATAGAATATGAGCACAGTAGAAACTAATTAAATAATCTGAACAGCTAGTACAGTGGTAGATACCAGGGGTAGTAGTTGTGTTTAAGGAATTTGGCATTGACAAGAAGTCAAGACCGGCTGCTGCCCAACTTCACAAGGGCAGCACAGATACAGGTGTCGGCTAGAAGGAGTACAAAAGGGGAGGGGATCGTCCTGAATAGATTAGAGGTGGCTTTGCATGAGAGTTCATAAACTGGGTCTGGGAGGACTAGTCATTATATGACAAAAGAACAAGGTAGAAAGATAATGGCTCTGACAACAGAAGTCAGGGGGGATAAAGCAGTGATATGTATTTAGAAAGGAAGATCACTTAGAACTGCTGAGTGTGAGGGAGTTGGGCTGGGAAAGAAGCAGAAAAGGCCTCTCTGTAAGGAGGGCTGAAAAGCATTTTGTCATTTTTGAGGTGGCAGTTTTGATTGACTGGAAGATATAAATAGATGGAGAGAGCTGGATGTTGCCGAAAGAAGGTCAGGCGTACTGGAGGCATAATCGGACTGTAGGCTGAAGTGAAGAATAAGAATAGCATTGATTTTTATTTGTTTGACTGAGTCTCCTGACACCAAACAACATGCTCGCTTGTCCTAGCCTGGCCTCTATGATAAATTTATGAGGACTGGAAAAACTCCTTGAGGACAAGCCCAGTAATTTATCCCGTTAATTTCTAGGGACTACTACCTGCTCAGGCTCACACTCAGATGGACGCTTGGCAAAGGAATAGATTTATTCAACCTTCCGGTGTTTTCTGCTTTATTCATTCAGTGCTGCCTGTCGAAACCCTTGTCGTGCCTCCTCATGCTTTGACTCATAGTGATAATTAACATTCCCGTAGGATCCGTTATGGGTCAGATTCCGTTTTGAGTGCCATGCATGTGTTCCCTCCTGTGATCCTATAAGGAAGCTGGCACTGTGTATACGTTTCTCCTAATAACCCGACAATGGAGGTGGTCGAGATAAAAATCTGAGGCACACCAAACAACTTTCCTAACTGAGGGAAGTGGGATTGAATCCAGGCAATCTTGGTCCAAAGTCTGAGCATTTAACCACCATGATTACTGGTTTCTAAAGGCTGCAAACATGTTTGCTGAAGGAATCGACAGTTTGCTCTGTGAGAACTCTGGTACTTCTACGGCTCTTGGCAACGTGTTGTACTATTTCTGAGGAGATGCAGCAGAGGGCAAGGACGACCTGCTTTGGGGTGGGTCTGGACTCCACATGGACTAGCTGTGTACCCTTTAGGAAGATACTTGTTTACAACTTTCCCCATGGGTACTTCATCTGTAAATAGGAATGGAAATTTACACACTGCTGGGTTGCTAGGAAGATTATAACTAAACCAGGTAAAAACTATTCTGGCATGTAGTGAGTTCTCAGTAACCACGAGCCATTAGAATTAGTTGTTCTTGTCAATGTGGCGGCCACCTGCTTCTCTTATATCCCTCAGCTTGGATACTTTGAAGAACAGATTAAGTACTAAATAAAGCCTGGCTGACTGGTTGACTGATATTTTTTGCCTTGCTTGGGGGAAGACATCCCAGAACAATATGTTACTATTAGTCATTTTTTTCTCATTTGTACACAGTCTCTTTAATAATGATTTGCACTTGGATGGTACTTTCTATTAACCAGAGTTGATTCTGCTAATATTCATGAGACTCGCAAATACCTGTGTTAGGGCAGGATTATGTTTTCCATTAGAATTTGTCAGGTTGAAAGGCGTTCATAATCACATAGGAAAACCAAGACCACAATATTTATATTCCACCAACAGTGACTGCTTGCCTTCATTTAGAGGGTCTGTTGTTTAGAAATCCCAGTGCTTTTTCCTTCTCGTGACAATTTATAACTGAAATTCACTGCTGACATTGAAGGCCACCGATGTTGTATAAATTATTTGTGTGTTCATTATTCTTCCATTATATTCTCCAAATAGACAATGCTCTGCCTGCACTCGTTTCTTATGTACTTAAAATCCCCCAGATCTGGGAGGTAATAGAAGACATGCATTCCAGTCTTAAACAGCACAATTTTAAATAAACTCCATTGTAAAAAGCAAGTCACACTAGTGACTTGAACCAATAGCCTACTCTATTATGACACAAAAGAAAGCACCGATATTTGTTAACATAATAGCTAGCTCTCTGGCTTGCCAGTGTTTCATTTTACAACCTAAACATACATTAATTTTTGTTCCAAAGAGTAAAGGAATCTATTTATATAGTGTGAGCAAATTTTTTTTTTCAACTCAAGCAACAGATAATGAGACAGTCACTAATCCCATGTGGCAAATCCTACTCAAAGAGTACTTTTTCCTCCTCTTGCAGCCAATCTGTTATTTGTTATTGTATTCGTTATTTAGTATTCTTTCGGAAAATTGGGTAGAGACCTCCTAGCCTTTTAGTTTGCAAGGCAGAAAAATGCTGTATTGCTTGTTACCCCTCAAGATCACCATATGTAGAACAGATTATCCAAAGCTGTTTCCCCCAACTCTTCCCCTTAGTTTTTTTCTCTTACTATCTTACAACATAGGTGGTCTCCCTGAGGCTTTTCCTACCAGCTATCTATGTATATCTTTGCTAGTTATTTTATGTACATGAGCTTCATTTTTTAAAAATTTGTAATAGGAGAGAGGTTAGAGGTGCTATTTTAAGGTTTTTTTTCCTAGTCTAAAGTGTATACATTTTGTCACAATGCATTGAATTGTGAAAAGTTCAGTTTTGCTCAATACATGCCGTTTCATCTGAAGCCAACAAAGGCATGTATTGAATTTCTGTGGGCAAAGCAATGGTGTCAGTTACTGCGTTAGTTCTCTGTGGGCAAAATGAACAGGCTGCCATAACAAGTTCCTGCAAACTTAGAGGCGTAAATAACACAAATTTATTAACTTTCATTTGTATAAGTTAGAAATTCTTTATGGGTCTCCCTGGAATAAAGTCAAGGCGTGTGGAGGGTTGTGTTCCTACCAGAGGCTCTAAGGGGGTTTCCATGTCCTGGCTTTTCCCAGCTTCTGGAAGCTGCTTCATTCCTTGGCTCATGTTCACCACTGTTCATCCTCAAAGCCAACAACTGTGCATTTACATCTGTTTGTGACTCTCTTCCTCTGTCACGTTTTGTTCTGACTGATTCTCCTCTTTTACCTCCCTCTTCCACTTAAAAAAATCCTTGTAAGTATCTGGGACCACCCGCATAATCCAGGATAATCTTTGTGACGTTGACTGATAAGCATACCCTAATTCCATCTGGAACCTTGTGTCACTTTGCCACGAAATCTAACATAGTCACTGGTTCCCGTGATTAGGAAATGGACATTTTCAGGGGATGACATCATTTTGTCTAGGACACTTATATGTGCATTTATTTCACAGTTTTTTTTTTTAAAAACCAACTATTATGTGCCAGGCACCCTATTAGGGAATGTATTAGAAAAACAGATACGGTCTCTGACAGTTTGGAATTTACAGGGAGGATTAGACATGGATTGTCACAGATGAGTGTTAAATTGAAACTACGATAAGGTAGGAATGATATTATGAGAACCTACAGGTTCTTTATAAAAATATTCTTTCACCAAGTAAAAGAGTCTAGGTAAGACTTCTCATAGGGAGCAGTGACCACAGAGTTGCTATCAAAAGGAGCAGTTGTAAGTTATCAAGCATAGAACTGAGGCCAGGGGAGAGGGAGCAACCTCTGCAAACACCTTGGAGCCACTGGCACAAGGCGGTGCTATAGGTACACAGGTATCACGTGCACATATCAAAGTACCCAGCAATGTACATCTCTGTTTTTCATACTACATGGCTGGACATGGTCTGAGCAGCCATTCTATACCCAAGTTTACTGCTGGTAAGTGCACTGGTGTCCAGTGGTTGACATAAGTTCTCCCTAATCTTCATATTTACCCTCCAGGCCCTGGATATGCTGGAGGAATCTACAGCCTGACACATGAAGTCCACAAGAAATGGAAGTCATTACTCACACATCTCGAGACTTCTCACTTCCAAAATCCCTTCTTCCGGAAAACACACAACCTACCTACTCATACTTGCTAATCCTGAGGTGAAAATTTACATGAGAATCACCATACCTCCTTTTCCTCAAATCCCGCCAGTGTCTCTGTCTTTTCACCTTGGTGAGCAGGAGAGAGCACAGCCACTCAGGGAGACTGAGATCAAGCTCCTATGGCTGGAGATCCAGCAGTCAGGTGCCATAATGTCTTATGAAATGGCGCTAGAGAGGAGAGAGGGCCCATCATGCTCTCCATCTCTGTTGGTCATGCCTAGAAATATCTGTTTGAGCTAATGGCTTTTTTTTTTTTTTTTTTTTGCAGTTTTTGGTCTTGTCTGGGTTTGAACCTGCCACCTCCAGCATATGTGGCTGGCACCCTACTCCTTTGAGACACAGGCCCTGCCCATGGCATTTTTTTTAACATATATACAGTCTCACTCACTATAGGCAAAAGGCCTATATGCCTCTAGCCAAAAAAGCTGTTTGAGAGAGAGCAGTGAAAAGACTTTGTGTAGCCATACTTGTGAGGAACTGAGGCAGAATCCCATATGGCCGGGTTGGTTGTGGGCCTAAAACCCCCCCTACCTAAACTCGGCCTGGTTGGTTGCATGCATAACCCCTGGACTTAAGGCCCACATCGGAGCAGAGGTTTGCACACAAATTTCTGTATGCCCTAGAAGTTTCTTAATTATTCCTTGTTTTAAAGATTGAAGTAACTGCCTCCAAATAGCAAGGTCAGTAGGGTAGACTTTCAAACCATCTCTTTCCTCCATAGCCTCAGGCTTCATCAGATAATAACAAAAGAAGTAATCACAGGCAGCACCTGTGGCTCAAAGGAGTAGGGTGCTGGCCCCATATGCTGGAGGTGGTAGGTTCAAACCCAGCCCTGGCCAAAAACTGCAAAAAAAAAAAAAAGAAGTAATTGCTAACAACACATTCTCCATTAAGTTATGTTAAACAGGGTTATGTTGAAAGGGTTATGCTAAAAGTGTATGTTGGGTGGATTACTAGATTACTAGGGAGGAGCTCCTCATGAGGTAGTTGGTCACAAGATGTTTGAATGGACTAATGAAGTCACTGATGTCCAATGCGCATGTGCAGAGGGATTGTAATGAATATTAGTGATGTCATTGCTGTATAGTGTGCATGCACAAAATTGACTATAAATCAACAGTAAATAAGGAAAGCTTGCTATTTTGCCTGAGCGAGTGAATGGTCACCTTTATTTAAAACACAATTTCAATAAGTGTGCTTATTCTTCACGACATTGCTTTTCTATGAGACCCTAACGGCAACAACTTACCCAAGATAGAGTGCTGGGGCATGATAGCTCACAGCAACCTCAAACTCTTAGACTCAAGCGATCCTCTTTCCTCAGCCTCCTCCTGAGTTGCCAGGACTACAGGTGCCTGCCACAATGCTCAGCTAATTTTTTCAATTTTTTTTTTGGTAGAATCAGGGTATCGCTCTTCCTCAAGGGTGGTCTTGAACTCCTGAGGTCAGGTGATCCACCTGCCTTGGCCTCCCAGAATGCTAAGATTACAGGTGTGAGCCCTGAGCTAATACCATTTGAAAGCCAACCAATAGTTTTAAGTACTGCAATGACCTGATCGATCAGATTTCTACAATTTAATTTTGAGGACAGAAGATCCAGTACTTGCCTTCAAGAAAATTTCAGTCTATTAAACAGAAATTATAGATATGAACATGCAAAGTTGAGTAACATCAAAATTAAATAGCCAAAGAAGACAGACAATAAGTATGTGCCAGATGGTATACATAGGAGCTCTGAATTTAGGGGATGTGATTCCAAGAGAATGAGCTAAGAAGTTTTCTTTTTCTTTTTTTCTAGAAAAATACAGACTTGTGACAACCATGGATACATTTTAATATCAATACTCTATAAAGGATAGTATATTAGTTATCTGTCACTGTATAGCAAAACATGCTTAGTAGCTTAAGTAAAATTTATTATCTCAGAGATCTGTGGGTGAGAAGTCCAGTGTACTGTGCCTGTGTACTCTGCTCAGGGTCTCAAAGGCTAAAATCAAAGCGTTACCCATTCTGGGGGAAGAATGTGCTGCCAAGTTCATTTAGGTTGTTGACAGAATTCAGTTACTTGTGGATATATCATAGATCTGAAGTCAGCATTGACTTGACATGTGGCTTTCCTCATCTTCAAGCCAGCAAGCACAATTTCTCCTTGTACTTTGAATCTCTCTAACTTCTCTCTTTTTCTGCTTTTAGGTGCCTGAGGGTTTACAGTGAGCCCATCCTGATAATTCAGGATGAAGTCCCTATTTTACACTCTACCAACTAACCTTAAATCACATCTGCTAAATTGCTAATATATCCCAATTGCTGGCAATAGGGCATACAATATTCTTGGGGGCCATAAATGTCCCTGTCATGGTCGCACAATTAGATAGAGTGGGAAATTCCAAAGGATATGCCCTTGAATTTCTTACATTGTGTATTAGGAGATATGTTTAAGTGCAAGAATAACCATTTTTGTTTGTGTGTGTGTTTGATATCATGATCATACATGCTTGCTAGACCCAAGAACATCCATCTACTTTAAACAAAACATAGAGGCCTTTTGTTAATGGCAGAGTGTAGGACCAACATAAAGGCTTTCAAATTCAATATTTTTTAAACAACATCTCTGTCAGCCAAGCAGAATATATTTGTGGGTATAATCTGGCCCAGTGGCTGCCAGATATGGACCTTGAAACAGATTTTTATAAACCAGTGAAAAAATAATGTAGAAAAATGACATTTAAAATTTGAGGCACTCAGACCTAGAACTCCATTTTATTTTGTCATTTGCTAACATTAGTTGCTCACTCCTCCTTGAAACATGTCTTCAGGACACAGCTCACCATTTTCTCCCTACTGCAGTCTCCTTTGCCCTCCTCTTCCCCAATTCTGGAGGCTGAGGTGCTTCAAGGCCTGAGTCCTCAGATTTCCAACCTCATTTGTTCTTGGTGATCTTATTCAGTCCCTTGGCTATAAATGCCTTCTTTAGGATGATGACCCCCAAATTTGTATTTTTAGCCCTCATTTATCCCCTGTCAAGTCTATCCACCTGTCTACTGGGCATCAGCACATTCATTACAAATAACTAACTCCATCTTAATGTGTCCAAAACAGAACTCTTCTTTTTCTCTCTCAAACCCATTGCTCTCACAATCTTCTCCCTCTCTGCTGAGATGGTAGCAAATGGCCATGCCATTCTTCCGGCTGCTCTGACATCAAGACTTGGGGTTATCCATGATGTCCTCCTTTCTTTTTTTCTTTTTTTTGGCCAGGGCTGGGTTTGAACCTGCCACCTCTGGCATATGGGGCCAGTGCCCTACTCCTTTGAGCCACAGACGCTGCCCATGTCTTCCTTTCTTAAACCTCCTACATCTCATCTATTAACAGAACATGTTGGCTAGATCTTTAAAATATAGACAGGACCTGGTCATCTCTCACTTTGCTACTCCCATTGCCATAATGCTGGAAAAATCTAAAACCATCTCATCTCTACTCTTACCCTGATACTCTCTACATTCTATGTAGCAGCCAGAGTGATTGTGTTCTAATATGAAACCCAAGTCAGATCACATCATTCCTCTCTTAATGTACTCCAGCACCTCCCCATCTTACCCAGAAAAACTTGGCACACCATCTGGCTCAGCCTGAGTCCCTGACCTCATTTCTCCTCTTTTTCTCTTTTTCATATTACTTCACTTGCATCAACCACCCTGCTGTTCCTTGAACAGACAAAGTGCACTCCATCCTCCTTCTCTCTACTTTCCTTACCCTATTGCTTCATTTGGTTGTCTACTCAAATGTTAAATAAGCAAGAGATCTTCCTTGGCTACCCTGGATAAAATGATATCTCCATCCCACCATAATTCTCTGTATCCTTTACGTTGTTTAATTTCTAACTAGCAGTCACACTGTATGGCTATGTGACAAATGATAACATGTGTATTTTTATGTTTATTGGCCTGGTGATTGTCTTGTCTTTCCTCACTATAATGTACAATATACAAAAGCAAGAACGTTGTTTCACTGACTGAAATACTCAATGCCTAAAACAGGGATGGAAATTTATTTGCCAAAAGAATTGATAAATTCCAAAGGGGAAAAAAAAAAGAAATGTTTTTCTTTTCTTTTTTTTGGTAGGACTTTTTATTTTTCTTTACATTAGTGTAGAGTTCTACGCGAGGCTTTAAATAAAGAGGTGAGCTTGGATTGACAGAGGACAAAAGTAAGCCATTGCTGGGAATGAAGATAATCTTGATAAGGATATAAGGTGACAGTGAGAAAAACCCAATCATATCACCAACTAATAATAATGTCTAGGTTTATTGAGTGCTTATTACATGTCAGGTACTGATAAAGTCATTTAATTCTCCCAATAATGCTATTAGATAGTTGGCATTACAGTTTTACTACTTAATGTTGGTTTGTCCAACTTTATGTTTAATATAAAAAGACAGCCTCCCCCTTTTGACAGCTTTAATGCAGATTACTGGCCTTTCAGACACACACCAGAACATCTGATCAGAAAGTGATTATGACATAGAGCCTGTATATAACCCTAAATATGAATGAAGAGTTATGCATAAAGGTAGTTACTGCAACATTATACATGAGTGAAAAGCAGTGGTAAGTCATTCATTCGTCTTTCAAATGGAAGTAAATCCAGGAACAGTGAAGACTTCTCCCTGACAGCCCACATACACATACACACTTTTCTTGTAAAGGGAATTTTTCCTGTGTAAGAATTTAGATAAGAAATTGGTTCAGTTCCCAAAGTTCTATACCTCAAACCATAACTCACTATTTTGATCTTAAAAGAAAAGAGGAGGAAAGAAAAACTCTCCAGGGCACAAATTTCAGAGCCTTATAAACCTAGGCTCCATTCCTGGCTCTGCCATTTATAAAAAAAGAGCAACTGAGGTCGCTACTCTCATGTGATTCTCAGTTTCCTCACCTGTAAAGTGGACTTAATCACACTATCTCAGAGGGCACTTATCAGGAGATTATTGTTCCTTTCCTGTGAAATTAGATCCCTCCCACTGATTCCTGTGTCTTAGGCGATGACCAGAACCACTTTCTGTCCAGTTGTGTATTCTAAGAACTAACACCTCATCTTCACTCCTCTTACCTTTTCTGCCTTCCCCAACCCTACATGCTGCAAATGCTGCCATCTCCATATGCGTAGAGCCACCTGTCTCTCTCCGTCTTTCCCTTTATGTCTCCTACACCCGATTGGTGGTATGGGAGGTGGATACCACAGCTCTGCCTTGGTTATTGTGATAGTCTTCAAAGCAGAATTCACACCTGCACCTTGGCCTTCTTTCTCCATTTCCACATTGCAGTGAAAGGAATGTTCTTACAACGGAAATATGATTGGGTTCCCTTCTGCTAAACTCACAATTTTATTTTTATTTATTTTATTTATTTTTTATTAAATCTTAGCAGTGTACATTAATACTATCATGGGGTACAGTGTACTGTTCCTGTATACAATTTGAAATACTTTCATCCAACTGGTTAACATAGCCTTCATGTCTTTTTCTCAGTTATTGTGTTAAGACATTTATATTCTACATTTAGAGAGATTCACATGTACCCTTACAGGATGAACCATAGGCATGATCCCACCAATCACCCTCCCTCCACCCATCCTCCCCCATCCCCTCCCCCCCGTCCCCTCTCTCTATATTCCTGGGCTAAAATTGGGGTATAGCTTTCCTATGAAAGCTATAAATTAGTTTCATAGTAGAGCTGAGTACATGGGATACTTTTTCTTCCATTCTTAAGGTACTTTGCTAAGAAGAATATGTTCCAGTTCCATCCATGTAAACATGAAGAAGGTAAAATTCTGGGAGAACTGGCTGGCGACCTGCAGAAGACTGAAACTGGATCCACACCTTTCACCACTAACTAAGATTGACTCTCACTGGATTAAAGACTTAAACTTAAGACATGAAACTATAAAAATACTAGAAGAAGGTATAGGGAAAACACTTGAAGAAATCAGCCTGGGTGAAAATTTTATGAAGAGGACCCCCCGGGCAATTGAAGCAACATCAAAAATATACTACTAGGACCTCAACAAATTAAAAAGCTTCTGCACAGCCAAGAACACAATAAGTAAAGCAAGTAGACAGCCCTCAGAATGGGAGAAGATATTTGCTGGTTATGTCTCTGACAAAGGTTTAAACTCACAACTTTAAACTCTTCACTATTTTCTCTTTGATCATAGATATATACACAAATCCATACTTGTCTCACTTCACCTCTCTTGTCTCACTTCACTTCTCTTGTCTCATCATGCATCTTTCCCCCACCTCTCTCTATCTTTTTCCAACTCACTGGTTTTCTTTGAATTCTTGAAACACACCATGCTTCCCATTGCTTCAGAGCTTTTGTGTTCTTTTGATCAGAATTATTTTCTCTCCTCCCACCTCACTTTCATTTAGTGACCTTCATGATTCAGCCTTTCTTTACTTCACAGCCCATGATGGTTTCTTCTTTTATGTGTCTTCTGAGTACCTGGTTGTTGCCCCTTCAATGCTTGTTATCAATTTGTAATTACAGTAGTTCCCCCTTACATGAGGTTTCACTTTCCGTGGTCTCAGTCACCCATGGTCTGAAAATACTAAATGGAAAAAATACAGAAATAAACAATCCATAAGTTTTAAATTTCTCTCTGTTCTATGTAGTGTGATGAAATCTCATGCCATCCTGCTGTATTCCACCCAGGATTTGAAAATACCTTCTTTGTCCTCTGGATCCATGCTGTCTGTGATTCCTGCAAAGAAGTTACTTAGCAGCTTTCTAAGTTATTAGATCAATTAGTTTTAGTATCACAGAGCTTGGGTCCAAGTAACTCTTATTTTACTTAGTAGTACCTTATTCATAATTACTTAATTTTTAGTTATTTTTGTTAATCTCATTTTTTAGTTTAATTAATTTTTATATTTTTATGGGTCATATTTTCTTAATTTTTGGTGTGCCTGATAATTTTGCTTTTACAATTTCAGATTGATATGAGGATACAAATGTTTAGGTTACATTGTTTTTGTTTCTAAGGTAAAGTTCAAGTTGTAATTGAGCCCTTTGTCCGGGGGTGTACTGTATGTATACCCTTACAATTTTTGTTAATCTCTCCCCCCTTTTTTCAGGGAAAATAATGGTTTTACTCACATGAAAGTTGAGAATAAAACCCTAGAAAAAATACATGGCTGTTGTCTATTAAAACTTTTTTAATGAACACCATATATTTTTAAAGTATAACACAATATTTCTATAGACAATAAAATATAAAAGCTTACTCGTGTAATTAATAGATAAATATTTAGTAAAACTCTCTTCATAACTGTAGCTTGAAGTTTCAATCTGAGTAAAAATCTAAGGAAGAGAATAGCCCCTTAAGGATAGAGTAGCTGGAGGCATCACCCTAGCAGACAGACTTTCAGATACACTACAAAGCCAAAGTGATCAAAACAGCATGGTATTGGCACCAAAATAGAGACTTTGACACTTAGAACTGGATAGAAAACCACGAGATGAAATTAGCATCTTCCAGCCACCTGATCTTTGATAAACCAAACAAGAACATACACTGGGGGAAGAATCCCTATTCAATAAATGGTGCTGAGAGAACTGCATAACCACATGTAAAAGACTGAAACTGGACCTGCACCTTTCACCACTTTCAAAAACTGGCTCATGATGGATAAAATAATTAAATCTTAGGCACAAAGTGATAGCAATCTTAGAAGAAAGCATGGTAAGGTAAAGTCTCCTGATCATATCAGCCTGGGGAAAGACTTAAGGAAAGACACTCCATTGGCAAACAAAAATAAATGGGACTTAATTAAGCTAAAAACTTATGTACAGCATTGGACACAAAAGCAAGTAGACAACCTTCAGAATGGGAAAAGATATTTGCATGTTATGAATGTGACAAAAGTTTGATAACCAGAATCTACAGAGTACTCAAATTAATCAACAAAAAAAGAACAAACAATGCTATCCATTACTGTATAAGAGACTTGAACATAACTTTTTCTGAAGAAACCAGGTGAATGGTAAACAAACAGTTGAAAAAATTCTCTTTATCTTAATTATTAGAGAAATGGCAAATTGAAATTACCTTGTGATTTCATCAGAGCCCAGTGAGAAAAGCCCACATCACAAGTCCCAAAGCTGCAGATGCTGGTATGGTTGTGGAGAGAAGGGAACACTTTTGCACACTGTTGGTGGGATTGCAAACTAATACATCCGTTTTGGAAAAAAGTATGGGGAATCCTTAAAAAACTCAAATTAGACCTCCCAATTTACCTGCAATCCTACTTCTAGGCATCTACCCAGAAGAAAAAGAAAGTCATTTTATCATAAAAGCATTTGCACTAGAATGTTTATTGCAGCTCAATTTACGATTGCCAAGATGTGGCTTCAACCCAAGTGCCCATGAATCAATGAACAGATTAACAAATTGTGGTATATGTATACCATGGAATACTAGTCAGCCATAAAAAATAGAGACTTCACATCTTTTGTGTTGGGGTCCTTCCCAGGGGCAGCGTCCCTTAAGACCTGTGGAACCCATGGCTGTGATGGACTGGTGAAATGAATGTAAAAGCAGTGAGAGATAAAGAGTCAGGACACACAGAATGGAATTTTGAAAGGTGGGCATAGGGGTCCACTGCTAGCTTGTGGGGCTTCAGTGAGTGGCCCTGAGTTCCTGTTCCACCCAGCTTTTAATGAAGGCTATTTTCTTATTTAGCCAAGACAGTAAGATGAGGAAGGGTACAAAACATCAGCAGTTTTTATGAGTAAGTATTTTAGTTCATATTCTATTTATAATCATTAACTTTAAAGGTCTGTGCAGCCTTGAGAAATCCAGAACCTGAGCCTTGTGTGTGGGTAGCCTCCTGTCTGTGGTCATACACACAAATTCTTTTGGGGAAGTTAGACCCCGCTTATTTCTCTGTGGAGCAGACAAGGTGGTGTCAGTACTTCTCTGAAGAATTGGTGGAGAGGAAGAATTTTCCCCTTATCTCCACCCAGAGATGTTTCCCTCTGTGGTTAGGGTACAAGCCCTTCTGCCCATATCTCAGGGCTCTAGCTGTTCCTTTGATCTCTGCCCTGGCCAGTATACAAATCCCCACAATGGGTATTAGCATCTAGAAGATTGTTGACTATTGACCAGGGAGGGGTGGGCCTGGTTAATGTTCCTTCCCAGGCCCTACACAGTTTCTACTATAGCTATTGTTCTTCAGAGTGCTTACAGATCCAGCAGGGGTGTTTGTAAACTATCCCTTACAGACCAGTCTTCTAATAAAAGCAGAAACTGCCCAGACAAGTAATTTAATTGTTATGTTAAAAGTAAGCTAGCTAAATTGTTTTTATTCCACCTTGCTCAGCTTATTTCTCTGTTTTCCCCTCTTCTGGGGGTGTTTTCTCTTGCCAAGAGTGGGGTCTTTGGTCCCCATTCTCCCTGTACTTTTGTGTTAACCTGGATATAGATGGAGAACATTCTTTTTAGTAAAGTATCACAAAAGTAGAAAATCAAGCACCCAGTGTATTCAATTCTAATATGATGCCAGTAGAGGAATATATACTCACATGAGTGTAAAACAAATACACACCCTTGGAGAGAATTAATACACACCCACAGAAGAGAAATACCCACACAAAAATCTCTATTTAACTTAGTTTGGGTAGGGGGAGAGGAATATTTGTGTGCTCTCACCTAGTTGACACAACGTAATGGTATATGTGAGGAGCACAACTACAACAGGGACCTTATCTAACAAATGCAAACATTGTAACCTAATCATTTGCACCCTCATATTAATCTGAAATAAAAAAAATTGTTAGTGTGTAGAAATGTAAAACAAAAAAAAGATAGAAGTTCTTGAATCCAAAATCTATGTGAAAAGTGTCATATTTCTTAATTTGTTCAAGGAAATATATTCTTTAGAATTGAAGTAACTTACCATCAATGAGCTCATGTCTGTGTCCAGCATGTGAAGCTGGAGGAACTTCATCCCAGGGACCTTTGGCCTTAATGACCCTCAGGTGGAATCAAGGTGAGTGAACACATTCTGGCAGCTCAGGAGGCCTGAGTGAGGGGAGGGAACATGTTGCTTTGAGATCCAGGCTGATTCCTGGGGAAGGGCCTAGCAGGGCTTAGCTCTTGGCTTCCTTGTGGGTCTGGAAAAGCTTTTTGTGATGGAGTGAGTCTCATGTCCTCTCCGAGAGACTCCAATATTTTTAGCATCTCCTCCACCACTTCTGTTTGTTTACAGGTGCTCATATCTGTCCTCTTGCAGCTCTTGAAGTAGAAAAGTTAATTCCTCCATCAGCATCAAATTAGTGCTCTTCAGCTTTCTGTAAGCATCTGAGAAGCCAGTGTGTCTTCACACTTCTCAGGGCTTACAGAAGGTAGACTTTTAACAGACTGGACAGTCTGGATAAAAACAGGAGACCCTCCAATCAGCCAATGGCACGTTGCCATATGGCTGACCAGTCCCAGACGCCCTTTGCTGGCTGGGCTCCAGGCAGAATGTTGGGATGTTCCCCAGGTTTGCTGTGACTGCGGGACCTGTGGTGACTATAGTGCATGGAAAGGCTGTGATCCTTTGTGGAGCTGGGTTCTGGGCTGACCCCTGGGAAGCTGTGGAGATGGACCTGCTGCCTTATGGCCACATTCCCCAACTTGTTAATCTCTTTGTGTTAATCTTTTTCTGTGCCTAATTTATAAATTAAACTTTATCATAAGTATGTATGTATAGGAAAAATCATAGTGTATATAGAGCTCAGAACTATTTGTGGTTTAAGTATCCACTGGAGACCTTGCAATGTATCCCCACTGAGTAAAGGGGAACTGCCATATACATTATTACTGTGCTCATTTGATTAATTCCTGCAGTGGACTCTGTGGAAACTTACTTGTCTTTGCTGACTCTACTCCTAGTGCTTAGCACCACATCTTCTACATAGTAGGTGCCCCATTAATATCTGCAGAATGAACTATTATGTAAGACTTTAATACAGTTTCTGCCACAGAGTAGGCTCTCAATCATAGTAATTATTACCATTATTATTTTATAGCAGCATGAGTTATAAAATCACCTCAGTTTATTCCCTGAAGAACATGAGTTTGAGTCCTTATCTTGATGGCTACAACATTTTGCAAGAGCAGACTTCAAGTGTCCCCTGGGTAGCTGAAAAACTGTCCTATATGTGGGACTCTTTAATGCAACACTTTAAGTCTGTATTTAAAATTGAAATAATGAATGCCAGTAAAATGATTTATATTTGTACATAATATTTTAAAAATGAAATTTCTACTAATTAGCCAAATAATCCACTTCCAGGTTATAAAAAGTGAAACTGTCATCAGCATAAAGGACGATGTCTGGTTTCCTTTGGTAAGTGGGCAGGCAGCCTATTTTTCTAGCAATAGGATCGTGTTCATGAAGCATAAATAAAAAAAGAAGACCCAACTCTTTCTTTCATTAAGTATAATTGGAATTTCACCTATTGAAATGTGGTGTCTACCTGCTTTTATTTTAGACTGTCTTTCCAAATTTGTTTCTTGTTACTTCCTTTTGTGTACTGTATTCCATTTAAACAGAACTGTTTGCTGTTTTCTATCTGCATCCCAAACTTTCCCCTTCTCTGCTTTCACTAATGCCTCTCTGTTGCCTAGTGTGACCTCCACTTATCTCTGCCACTACAGTGACATCAGTCCTTCACAGCCTACTCAAGGCAACCTTCTCATTGACCTTCCACCTGGAAAGGAATTCCTACATCTTGGGTCTTCCAGCAATTCTATCTTTTAAAAAATTTCTGCAATGGCATTTGTCATTTTTCCTTTTTTAACTCTATAAGGTATACATTTGTTATATTTTCTACTAGATTTTAAGATCTCTGAGGTTTGATGTCTGATTCACTAATCTGGCATCTTACTTGCATCCTGATGGTATTAGAAAAATATTTACTAAGTGAATACATTAGTAGGTAAATATTTAAATGAAGGGAGAGATATACAAACTTTAGTAAAGTACTGTTAATGTAGAAGAACCTAGAATTTATGTTGATGAAATATGTCTATGCCCCCAGAGGATACTTGTCCATAAAATTAGAGAAAGGTTGATAAATCCTCAGAGAAGCTTTATAGTGTATATTAACTCCTAATTATTTTCTTGAGATATGAAACTAATCAATGCTCAAATGGTTTTGTATATACATTTGAACTTTAGTTTTACTTCTCATATAACATTGTAGGAAAAATTAATCCTACGAATTGTTGAGTAGAAATAAGATAACATGTCTTAATAATACTGAAGATCTGGGTGAAACTGGCTATAGTAAGTCCACTCATAGACTTCATCGTTAGAGTTAACCAGTCTATGCAAACAATGGCCACCATGAATGAAAATGGTATCCAGATCGATAATGGCAAATGTCAGGTACAGGCACTTCTCTTCCTGTGTTCAGTGGACAGAACAAATGTCACTCATGAGACGTGACACTCTCTCTTATGAAGGGATGTGATCTTAGAATTTTTCCCAGCCCAGTGTCCCAGACACCACTAACAATTGGTTTGAGTTAACACTTGAGATAAAACCTACTTGGCACACCTCAAATTTACATGATTCTAAATAATAGAGGAATTTTCCTAAAGCCTTTTTATATATTCATTTTTTGGAGTTGTTTTGCTTTGCCTCCTTTTTGTTTGTTCTAGTTTCAAATGACTAACAATGTATTTTAGCTTGTGTAAAATTTCAGAAACCTAGTAGGAAATAGGTACAGATGATTGTAGAGTTGTACAGATGAGTAAAACAATTTCTCCAGTGATCTCAATATAACTTCTCTTTTGTGATGCCTTCTGCAAAAGCCAGTCTGTAGGCAACAATGCTCCCCTGAACTTGGGTCATTATTAGATCTGATAGATACCAAAGCCTTCTAAGCAATTGAATGCAATACTACTTTTTTCCAAACAAGAACACGTTGCTTGGGAAAGGCTCACATTTCATAAATGTGTGTATGTGACTTCATCTGAGTTCTATTGAGGTTTTATGTTACCAGCTTTTCTAAGAAATGAAAAATAGCCTAGAATTCATTTTTATTTGGGTATCTTAGACCAAAAATAGTACACCAAGCTTCCTCTGATGGCAGTTACTTATTGGTATGTAGGTCTAGATTAGTTGTTCTCAACCAGCAGTAATTTTGTCCCCAGACCCCTCTTAGGGGACATTTGCCAATATCTGGAGATATTTTTGGTTGTCAAATTTGGGAAGGGAGGTGTCACAAGCATCAGAAGGTAGAGGCCAGGAATGTTTCTAAACATCCTACAGTATATAGGACAGTCCCCCAAACAAAGAATAATCTGGCTCAAATATCAATAGCAAAAGAGCATCATTATTATCATTATAGAATATTAGCTTACTGGGGTCGAGGATCTGATTTTCTTAGAATCTATAGTATAATGCCGAGAACATATTACGTACTTATTATTTCTTAGATGACTCAGTGAAGGAATGGATGAACAATACCATCTAGCAACGCATGACATTATTTAGGGAAATAGGTAATGTGATTCTTCTATTACCTTCTTAGCCTCTATGACCAAAGAACATGGCCACACGTAAAGCCAGTAATGATGGAGGTCCTCTCATTCTTAAAAGGGGACCTGCCCTGTCCCAAAATATTAGTCTTCATTGAGGAACTAAATAATGAAGAACTGATGGTTGAAGGCTATATGACACTATTTCTATCATTAGAAAGGTAAGGATTTCTCTTTAAGTGTGGGTTCTCATCCATTTTTGATTGTGAGAAAAAATCAATTGAAAAAAACTGCTTTTGGCTTGGTGCCTGTAGCACAGTAGATAAGGCACTGGTCACACCAGCCACATGCACCAAGACTGGCAGGTTTGAACCCAGCCAGGGCCTACTAAACAACAGTGACAACTGCAACAAAAAAATAACTGCGAGTTGTGGTGGGCACCTGTAGTCCCAGCTACTTGGGAGGCTGAGGCCAGAGAATCGCTTAAGGCTTAATCTCTTAAGCCCAAGAGTTGGAAGTTGCTGTGAGCTGTGACTCCACAGCATTCTACCAAGGGTGGTATAGTGAGACTCTCTCTCTCAAAAAATAAATAATAAATACAATACAATTAAATTTAATTTAAAAAAACCAAAAAACCACTTTTCTGTCTTTACCCAGTAATTTCCACAATAATAATAATAATGATTGCAATAATAATAATGATTATAATAATATTAAATAATAAATTAGAATAATATTAAAAAGATGGTCAATCCTTCCAACCCTTGTGGTGGAAAGTTAAATCTCTGACAACATTATTTCCAATCATTTTTTCTCTGAAATGTTATCACGCCAGCTAAAAAAGACCTTTAGTATGTAAAGCTCAAGATACTGTCACAGGTCTCTAGGAATTAGAACATATACCGTGTTTCCCTGAAAATAAGACCCACCCCCCAAAATAACCTCTAGCAGGGTTTCTATGCATTTGTTAAATATAAGCCCTACCCTGAAAATAAGACCCAGTGACAGGCATGGCTATGCAGCATATCTGGCTATGCATTTCAGTGCAGAGAGGAAGACATCCCCGGAAAATAAGCCCTAGTGTGTCTTCTTGAGAAAAAATAAATATAGGACAGTGTCTTATTTAGGGGAAACATGGTATTATGAATCAATATGTTCCCAAGGCTCTCTGTGCCCTTGGGAGTGAATTTTGTCTTGTAGCTCAGCTTAGGCAAAGCTATCTCTTGGGTCTGATCCTATGACTACTGGCAGTTGCAGGATTAAAAAAATATATCTCATGCAGGAGGGAAGAGAATTGACATTTGTCAAGTGACAGCATGATCCTAAGCTAGGTTTTTAAAGCATAACTCTTTTTCAATTAATCCTCATAGCCACTCCATGAATAAGTGTTAATGTTTCTTTGCATCTTATTCTCTGAAATGTTATCAGAGAAGAGAATGAAAAGAATGATGCACAGAGAGGTTAAAAACCTACAGGATCACTCAGATACAAGTGACAGAGTTTCCATATAACCCATGTCTGCCTTATTCCAAGGCCTCAATTCTTTTTGGATTGTCCATGTAATATTTATTTGGCCAGGCCTCTGGCTAGCTACAAATGTGTTCCCTTACTCAGGTGTTTCCTCTTCCCCATTTAAAATAAAATATGTAGAAAGTATGGTAAACAATAAAATACACTAAAAATAAGCTTCAGGGTTTTTTGGTTGTTGTTAAAAATGAAGAAAGGAAGATAATTCTTCTCCTGAGCTATTATATTTAAAATATTTTTTTGAAAATGCTCTAGGCAACTACTGTAATAAATCTGGTTCTTTTCAAGAGAAACATTTGTTAGGAGCTGGGTTACAGGCCAAGGTTCTTTCAAAAATTCTATAAATAGTGTTACACATACACATATTCCTTGAAGTAGATTTGAAATGCTCACTACCTATTACTTGTGAATTACTTAAGTTTTCTGTACTCATGAGTAACATGGGAATAATAATTTCTGCCTCACAAGGTTATTGTAGGGACGAATAAGAGGACATGGTGAGAATTTAGAACAGCAGGGCGCCTGTGGCTCAAAAGAGTAGGGCGCCAGCCCCATATGCTGGAGGTGGTGGGTTCAAACCCAGCCCTGGCCAAAAACTGCAAAAAAAAAAAAAAAAAAAAAAAATTTAGAATAGCATCTGCATATTGTAAGTGTTCTTTCGTGAGTGTTCTTTCTCAGATCTTCACAGAGTACAGGCACTTTGGTAGGGTTTGGTGTCACTTGTCAAGATAACTTTGTTGATGCCATGTTTTCCCACTATCCTAGTGGATTCTGAAGGAACATGTTGAAATTAGTTCATTGGCAATCAATGAGTTATGCAAAACTGCTTTTTCATCTCCCCTTCAACCACTTTGCTATCAACCTCAATCTGGCTCCAGAATAGTCTTCATCTACATATTAAGATGACTTTATTCTCAGGACTCATTAATTGCTGTGCAAATAAAAGGGAACATAATTCTGGTAACCTTCTTTAAAAGTCACTCATAATTCCAAACACAATTGAAATATCAACATCTCATCTTTGACAAAGCTGACAATTGTCTATACCAAGAAAAAAGAATCCCTAGTCAAAAAATGGTGCTGGGAAAATTGAATAGCCACATGCAGAAGATTGAAATAAGATTCCCACCTTTCACCATTAATTCATTGTGGGTAGTAGACTTAAAACTAAGGCATGAAAATATAAGAATTCTAGAAGAAAATGTTGGGAAAACGCTTTTGTTTTTTTTGAGACAGAGACTCACTATGTCACCCTGGGTAGAGTGCTGTGGCATCGTAGCTCACAGCAATCTCCAACTTTTGGGCTTAAGCGATTCTCTGGCCTCAGCCTCCCAAGTAGCTGGGACTACAGGTGCTCGCCACAATGCCCGGCTACTTTTTTGTTGGAGCTGTCATTGTTGTCTAGCCTGGTCCAGGCTGGGTTTGAACCTTCCAGCTTTGGTGTATGTGGCTGGCACTGTAACCATTGTGCTATGGCTCTGAGCCAGAAAAACTCTTAATAGACGTTGGCCTAGGCAAACAATTTATGAAGACCCAAAAGCAATCACAGCAACAACCAAAATTAACAGATGGGACCTGATCAAATTAAAAAGCTTTTGTATAGCCAAGGAAACAATCAAGAGAGAGAATAGACACCCTATAGAATGCGAGAAAATATTTGCATGTTATATATTTGATAAAGGGCAGATAACCAGAATCTATAAAGAACTCAAGCAAATCAGCAAGAAAAAAAAACACATAAAAAAGTAGTCAAAAGATATGAACAAAAACTTGTCAAGAGAAGATAGACTAATGGCCAATAAACAGACGGAAAAATGCTCAGGATCGCTAATCATCAGGGAAATGAAAATCAAAACCACAATGTGGAATCAGCTACCTTCAGTAGGAATGACTTTTATCAAAAAATCTCAAAACAACCAATCCTGGAACGGATATGGAGAGAAAGGAACACTTACACACTGTTGGTGGGACTGCAAACTAGTACAACCTCTATGGAAAGTAGTATGGAGATACCTCAAAGGACTAAAAGAAAACCTAGCATTTGATCCAGCAGTCTCACTACTGAGTATTTACCCAAAGGAAAAGAAAAATCATTTTATGGAAAAGACATGTACACCCGAATGTCTATTGTGGCACAATTCACTACTACAAAGATGTGGAATCAACCCAAGTGCCCATCCATACATGAATGGATTAATAAAATGTGGTATATGTATACCATGGAGTACCACCCAGCCATAAAAAAGAAATGGTGAACTAATATCTTTCATAACAACCTGGATGGAACTGAAAACCATTCTTTTAAGTGAAATTTTGTAAGAATGGAAAAACAAGTATTCATTCTCCCACTAGAACTAATCAATCAATACCCATGTGGGCATTTTGTAGTAAAACTCAAGGAAAGGAAGCAGGTAGGGTGGATAGCAGGACAGCGGTGAATTCACATTTAATGTGTATGGTGCACACTTTCTGGGTGAGGGGCACACTTATAACTTTGACTTAAGTTGACAAAGGCAATTCATGCAAAGAGAACATTTGGACCTCAAGAATATTCAGAAATTTAATGAAAAGTTTATTTGGATTTCTTTGTGTCTTCTTTTTTTATTTTTATTTTTTTATTAAATCATAGCTGTGTACATTAATACTGTCATGGGGTACAGTGTGCTGTTTTTATATACAATTTGAAATATTTTCATCAAACTGGTTAACATAGCCTTTATGTCTTTTTCTTAGTTATTATGTTAAGACCTTTATATTCTACATTTAGAAAGATTCACATGTACCCTTATAAGATGAACCATAAGTGTGATCCCACCAATCACCCTCCCTCCACTCATCCTCCCCACTTCCCTCCCTTCCCTCTCCCCTTTCCCCATATTCTTGGGCTCTCATGGGGTTATAGCTTTCCTATGAAAGCTATAAATTAGTTTCATAGTAGGGCTGAGTACATTGGATACTTTTTCTCCCATTTTGAGATACTTTGCTAAGAAAAGTATTTTCCAGCTCCATCCATGTAAACATGAAGGAGGTAAAGTCTCCATCTTTCTTTAGGGCTGCATAGTATTCCATGGTGTTCATATACCACAATTTATTAATCCATTCATGGGTTGATGCGCACTTGGGCTTCTCCCATGACCTAGCAATTATAAATTGGGCTGTAGTAAACATTCTGGTATCCACACCTTTCACCACTAACTAAGATTGACTCTCACTGGATTAAAGATTTAAACTTAAGACATGAAACTATAAAAATACTAGAAGAAAGTGTAGGGAAAACACTTGAAGAAATCGGCCTGGGTGAAAATTTTATGAGGAGGACCCCCCAGCCAATTGAAGCAACATCAAAAATATACTACTAGGACCTGATCAAACTAAAGAGCTTCTGCACAGCCAAGAACACAGTAAGTAAAGCAAGCAGACAGCCCTCAGAATGGGAGAAGATATTGCTGGGTATATCTCCAAGAAAGTTTTAATAACCAGAATCCACAGAGAACTCAAACATATTAGCAAGAAGAGAGCAAGTGATCCCATCTCAGAGTGGGCAAGGGACCTGAAAAGAAACTTCTCTGAAGAAGACAGGTGCATGGCCTACAGACACATGAAAAAAAATGCTCATCATCCTTAATCATCAGAGAAATGCAAATCAAAACTACTTTGAGATATCATCTAATTCCAGTAAGATTAGCCCATATCCCCAAATCCCCAAATCACAGATGCTGGAGTGGTTGTGGAGAAAAGGGAACACTTCTACATTGCTGGTAGGATTGCAAACTAATATGTTCCTTTTGGAAAGATATCTGGAGAACATTTAGAGAACTAAAAATAGACTTACCATTTGATCCTATAATTCCTCTACTAGGTATATATCCAGAAGACCAAAAATTACACTATAATAAAGATATTTGTACCAGAATGTTTCTTGTGTCTTCTATACAAACTCCAGAACCTAAGTATGAGATGGATATAATAAACAGGAAATGCCCTATGGCTCTCCAACATACTAGATTTCCCAAATTGCTTAAATAGTCTGACCATTCCCACGATCAAACCAGGGTTAATCTCAACATGCCTTTGTAAGGGCTTCTTTATAACTCAAAATTGTGTTTGTTAAAAAAAGTAAGTCTTGCTTTTTCAAAATGACATCTTCCGAAGGAGGTATTCTGTAAACTACTTCTGAGAGAAATGTGTCTATCTTAAACCTAATTTTTAATAGAAATGTGAAATATGTCACATTTTTTGCTCCATGGTTATTTGACTAAACAACAAAGGCAATTGATGCCAAGAAATGTACTTTCAAACTGGCTATGAGAGCTCAAGTAATCTAGAAAAAGAATGGTTTCCTGATCTTAATGATTCCAATGTGATATTCCCTTCACTAACCAAATGCTTAATATCACATGTTTTGATATTAGCACAGAAAGGAATTGAGCTGAAGTGTACCTCTAACCAGTTTGCCTCATATAATAAATAGCTTTATTTTCTGCCAAACAGGAAAATCATCTTCCTGGATAAAACTTGTGATTAACCTTGAAGAAAGTAAACTTGTCTAAGTCATTGGATTGTTTTTGAGATAGGATAAAAGAAGCTATCCAACAGATCATAGCTTATTGAGGAAAAAATAATTCTGCAGTTGTGGCCTCTTCCCTCAAACACTCCCCTGCATCCTGCTTTTGGGGATTCAATTTTCATTTCCAAATTGCAGCTAAACATAGTGCTTTTTAGACTTGCCAACTTGTGACTCCCTAAAAGTTGATCTGGAAATATCTAAAGTGTCACAGATATTGACAGTGACCCAAGCAGACCTGGGACTTTATTTCAGAGACAAGTGCCTGGTGGGAAAACCCAGTGACGTTTTATTTCAATGGATTTGGGCAGGGTGGTGCAAAACATGCTGTCTGAAGAAAAATAGTCCATTCCTATTTCCTAGTCTTTGAGATGCTATCGTTACAGCCATAACAAACAAACAAAATTACCATAAATTCAACCAGGCAGTTACACAAAGAACCCGGAGAAGGAAATGCGTGTATGTACTCCAGAGGCTGAAAGCTCTCGGGCTGATTAGTAATGAAATGCCTCAAGAATTCAAATAACATCAGAAAGCTCTTTTAGAATAATAATACGCTGTTAAAAGTAAACGGCTCTGCTCAAGATTCTGCTTGTTCCTTGCAAAGAGTTCCCAACCTATTCTGGAACAAGAGCAAAGTTCTCATTTGCAAAAATACAGCTGACAGTATGGACCAGGGACGGAGGAAGGCGGAAGACTTTGTCTTCCCTTCTTTCTTCACCGCGGCTGTGACCTTAGTCCTCTGGAGAGGGCGGGGTGGGGGGTGCAGGCCCCTCTCAAGCTCGCGGTTAGTCAGTGATCTGTGAATAGCTCTCGGTCCCTTAATGACGTGAGCGCAGGCTCCAGAGGGAACGGGTGACTCAGAGCGCAGGAGGCACGGAGATCGCCTTTGCAGCCATTAGCACGTCATTGGTAATCCCAGCGACACCTTTCACATCCGCGGTATTTGTCTCCACGCTCTCCGCGGAAGGCTGCGAAAATGTTTTATTTAAGGGCTCTAGGCTGCCTTCTGCCTGACGGATTGCTTGTCTGCAGGGCTTACTAACACTTGCAGATCTTCCAAGAGGAGAGGGGTGGGGGATGCGGAATTCCTAGTATAGTTACAGGCCATTTCCGTGGACGCAGACATGGTGCCTCGGCGCGCTGGAAACTGCGTGGCGAATTCAAACTTAGCCCTTAGTCCTTCATGACAGAAAAAGCAGAAGACTCAGTTATTGTGCACAGCAATGTCCGTTTACGTCGACAAACATCTGTTAAACATCTGCCGTGGAGGTGGTACGGTGTAACACAGGACTTCAGACTACATCTTGCTGTGTCTGATGGGGCTCCATTCGAATTCCAATTCTGTTGCTTTGCGTGTGTGTGACTTTAGGTGACTAACTTAAGGTCTCTGAGCCCTGATTTCTTTATCGGCGAAACGGATATAACAGTGACCTTCTCAAAGGATTGCTGCAAAGATTAAGTGGTGAAAATGTATGCATTAGCATTTCCCAAATAATAAGCACAGAATAAGTGCTTTCTATTTTATTTCTATTTACCAGGCTCTGGGCTAGGGGCTGGGCTACCAGGGCGCAGTAAGACACAGTTCCTCCTTGAAGGGTAGGGAGAGAAAACAGGGAAACCAATGTAATGCGGTGTCATCAGCCTACATTAACAAAGTGGTTCTAGAATTTTCATGTGCATTAGGATAACCTGGGCATCTTTTCCAAATGAAGGTTTTGATTCAGTAGGTCTGGGGCGGAGATTATGTGTCTGCATTTCTAACAAGCATCCAGGTGTTGGTAATGATGCTGGGCCAAGGACCAAGGAACAAGAGGCTAGAGAAAAGTACAGGTAGGTAGGGAAGAAATAAAGGGCAGGAGATTCTGAGGGCACCTGTCAGTCTCTGCCTTGTTGTTGCTGGGCGCCAAGCGCCCTTTCTTCTAGTCCTCCCATCTCCCCAGGACCTCACCTGAATGCGACTCCAAACACAAATGCAAAATGCCCAGCAAAAGACAGAGTGGTTCGATGGAGAAGCATATGTAGCCGGGGAGAACTTTTGGAAAAGGTAAACCTTGAGCTCCACCTTCAAAGCTGTGGCAGACAGGTGGGTTACCTAGAAAGGTGAAAAAAGAGCAGGAGAGTGTGCCTTTCCTCATCGAGTGTGCGAAGTCGTTGGCTTAACATCTTTTAAGAGCTACAGAATATGTAACAGGAGTTAAATATAGTTGTTGAACATTTGCCACATTTATGAACTTCAAAAATGTTAAGAGAACATTTTTATTTTTTCCCTCTCACACGGGAGGCTTGGAAATGTGTACAATTAGCACGGATTATCAACCCCAGTGGGTGGGGAGTTCCATGTGCACCTCCCACGTTTTCTTACGAGTGTAACTCCTGCAAGCATCACCAAGCAAACACAGCTCTGGCTGCCTTCCTTTTGACAACTGAAGTTTCGTTCCAAATCAAACCTAGAGGCGATGCTTAGGCTTAATCGTAGGCATTCCAGAGCTGGAATGCTTAGGTTCGCCCCCAATCTGTCTGCAAATCTGCATTTGGGGACCTGGCACTTTCTAGCAGGGTTTTTCTGTATCATCCATATCTTTCCTTTGATTTGTCTACACCTCTAGGACTCTGCTTACTCGTTGTTCTGCCTAGGGTACTCTCTCAACTCCCTCACCCAGGGGAATTATAAAACCTGTTTTATGATTCATTGTTCTAGTCTAGGCAATGTCCATCCCACACTATATTCTTCTCTTTTCAATCCGATTGTCCAGCTACCACGGTAAGATTGTAAGGTCTTTTTTTTTTTTTTTTTTTTAAGATTGTAAGGCCTTTGGGGGACAAGTCTGTGTGTATCCTTCATACTATCTGGTTCTAAGACAGCTGCATTGTAGAGGTCACAGACATGCACACTTAGAAGCCTTTGCTTTGCAACTGAACAGTCCTGAGTTTGAATCCCAGCCCTGCTATTCGGTAGCTGTCCAACCTTGGCAAATCAGAACTGCAACAGTAAATGCCCCAACAGTTATAATAATGAACATTTCCTGAGTTTTTACTGTGTGCCAGGGCACTGTGCAAGTATTTTACATGTACTCTCCTATTCAACTGTGTAACACCCTCATGAGGTTGATCCTGTAATGCTTTGTCAAAGTCTTAACTTCTTCGTTGGTAAAGTGAAGAGAGCAAATTGTTTCAGTAATAACTCTTCTGTGAATAAGATGATATATGCAAACATTTGTGACAGTGTGTTGCACTAGTGATCGTGCATGTGTGAGCTTGCATGGACACAGATACACACACATACACACACACACAAGTTGAACCTCCATACTTAGCCCAAGCATCTCAAACTCATTATCCTGAAACACCTGCTCCTATTCTTTCCTTCCCTGTCTCAGTTATTGATATTCCCACCCACCCACTCACCCAAGCCTACTGGTGCATCCTGGGGGAATCTTGTTCCCATAGCATCTACTATGTGCCACCCTCTTTTCAAAGCACTTTATCATAACAACCATAGGGGGTACACAGCCTCAGAATACAAGCTTTGTGTTTCAATTCAATCTTAATACTCACACAATCCTGTGAGGTATGTTTTTATTTTATAGATGAGTAAACTGAGGCACAAAGTGACTAAGTAACTGGTATATGGTCTCAGCTTGGCCACAACGCTATCCTCAGCCTTATTGCTAATTGACCACCACGTCCTATTTACTCTATTTTCTATAGACCTGGCTTTCTAACCAGGTCAATCCCCACTGCCATCTTCCAAAACTATTGCTATAATCACTTCATTGATTCCCCTGTCTCCAAATTTTCACCTCTTTTAAATCATCCTCTACCTACAACATTGAGTTTACTAGGGCGCCCATTTATCATCTATCCTTGGTTTATAATCTTTTGATGATGCTAATTGCTCTCAGAAGAAAGTCTGAATTTCAAGGCCCTCCATGATGTGGCCTCTCATCTTTTGTCTTCTGCTTTACCAATTTGTTCTTTATAAGTGCATTAAACGATTCATTGTTACCAGAATGTATGTTGTAGAAAGTTTGGATAGAAAAATAATAATGATAGATGATGAATTAGCCCTTTGACACATGTTATGCACTTATTCAGTCCCTGTAACAACCCTGTGAGGTCTATATTACTATGATTCCCATTTTACACATAAGGCACAAAGTGGCTTACAAACTGAGGCACAGAGTGATTAAATAACTTCCCCGATTTCACACAACTTAGATTCAAGTCCAAGTAGTCTTGGCTCCGGAGTATACACTCTTTGCCAACATGCTTGGAAAAGCAAGTAGGGTATGCTGATGCAGTGAGAATGTATTTAGAGGAAGACCAGCTCTCTACCCAATCAAGTGAGTGCCTACAGGGGGGCGTGGTCTGGGCTGTGTCCTTGCAGGTCCAGAAATCTGATCTCAATATATTCCAACCCACACTCACAACAGTCTGAGGTATGAAATCAGAATGCCAATTTAGCAAGTTATGATGAAAATATAACTCTTCATTGAACTAGATAGATCATAGAAACACAATACCCTTTCATAAGCACAGTAACAGAGCAGGGGAATAAGTAATATGATTCTCATGCGTTTCATACCTCAAGCTCTAACAGCCTACTTCAGGCATCCTCAAACTACAGCCCGTCTAGGACATGTATCTGGCCCGTGGGGTGTTTTTGCCGCTGCTGCCTGTCCTGCTTAGCAGCTGACTCATCCCAGGGCCCGGTCTAGTCCCTCCAATGGTCTGAGGGACAGTGAACTGACCCCCCGTTTAAAAAGTTTGAGGACCCCTGGTATTTCATTCAGCTCCACTACTGGGTTGTACATTTGAGGAGGGCAGAGAATTTGTGTTAGCCTGACAACTTCTTTCTCTCCCTACTTTTGGAGACAAAGCTTGGATAGACATTGATTCATTACTACTACTGCCTTACTCATCTTATGGGAACGTCCTGCAATTATTTCCTTACCTATGTTAATATTCTCAATCTGGTTACAGGTATGGGAGCCACTCTTTCTCTTAAAGTTCATTTTGAATATCTCGACGCCAATTCATCGTATGTAGATTTCATTGTTTAATGCCTGGGGAGAAATCTTATTTTCTTTCTTTTCAAAAATATCGATTACTCTTATATGCTGAATCCCTTCAAGTTTGCCAACAGCTTTATGTCTTCACACATGCTAGTCCCATTCCTGACTAGCTCTGGGAAGCATTCTCTAATTCTGCTAAGCTGAGTCGAATAAACAATTTTGTGCGTGCGTGTCCACACCCATGCTATTTTTCTATCTCTACAATTACATTTCTCATACTGTATCTACTTATTTGCATTTGTAATTGTATATTTAATGCCTATATTTTCTCTGTATTTCTGGCTCAAAGCATTGCCTGAAGTTGTAGTCAAGATGTCAGCTGGAGATGGAGTCTTCTAAAGGTTTCACTGGTTCTGAAAGATCTGCTTCCAATGTAGCTCACACACATACCCAGCCAATGAATGGTGGTTATTAGTAAGAAGGCTAGGTTTCTTGCTTTGTCGGCCTATCCACAGGACTAGTAGAGTATCCTCACGAAACAGTGGTTGGCTTCTCCTGGAGCAAGTGATCCAAGAGAGAAAGATGGAAGCACTAGAAACTGTCATTTCCCCAACATCCTATTAGTTACACTGTTCATTCCTATCCATTCTGGAAGGGAATTACGCAAGGGTGTGAATACAGGAGGTAGGATCATCAGGTCCATTTTGGAGGCTGGTTACCATAGCCTGTACTTGTGTTTGTCTGACTCGTTGATTACAAGTACAGAGTCCATTGTATATGAAAACATACTGTACCCCAGAATTGCATTAATGTACATAGTTATCATTTAATTAAAAAACAAACAAACAAACAAACAAAAAAAAAACAAGTACAAAGCCCAGTGTCTGCTAGCTCTGTACTTAAAAGCTCTATAAATAATGGTTCAAGTTAAAAGGGAAAGGAAAGAAGTTAAAGAAAGAAGTGGGGCAGGGGGAGAGAAGAAAGAGAGAAGGTAGGAGAGAAGAAAGGAAGGAACAAAGGAAAAATGAAAGAATGATGGTTATTTCTTTGCCTCTGTCTCTAACCAGATTATTAGCTACTTGAGAATAGGGACTGGGATGTCATTTAAAAGTTACTTCAGCGAAGCTGTTTGTTTTTAGCTTAGCACACACTAGAATCTTAATGAATATTAGTTGGGTGAACAATTGAATATATCAGTGATGAATACATGAATGAGGGCTGAATTAAAGCAAATCTGTCTTGTCATCTGACTTTGAGCAAAAGCTCTCTAAGGACAAGAACTAGATCATTTCCTCCTTTACCCTTGTTATGTGTATCTATAATGATACTGAGCTTATATTAAGCCGTAAAAAAAAAAAACCCATTGAATTAATGCATGGATAAATGAACAGGTCGTAGAGATCACTGTCCATTGAAGCTTTATGCATTTCTTTAAATGTAATTTTGTGGTGCAGGAAAATGGTACATCAGCACAGAAGGCCGGTTTCTCCCTTCCTCTTCATTCTCAGTCTAAACAGCAAAACAGTGACTGGTATGTGAACAGAAGATACCAATTTTAGGGGGAAGAGAGGTTGTCTCTGCTATTTTCAAAGTAAATGTATAAGGCATCTACCAATTGATTCTCAAATGCAAACTTTCGAGTTCATTGGCTTTACTATTTGGGATGCTTGTGTTAGTCCAGGCCTTTCAATTTTATTTCCTGTAAAGGAAATGATGCTTCTTTATTTTTTTGTGGCGTTGAATATTTTACAGAATGCTTTCATGTTTATTCTCTCATTTAATCCTTAGAGTAACAGTATGGGATGGGCAATATTATCCCTGTTTTTTAAGATTAAATGGCTGAATATTTGCTAGGCCATAATTGTCCAAGATAAGATTATTTTAGATGCAGAAGAGCTAGCAGAACTAAAGCCGCTCCCTTCCACGTCTCAACATTTCTCCCTGAACAGAAAAATTACAGCACGTGTATGTGTGTGTATATGTGTGTATATGTGTATGTACATGTAAAACATATATATGTACATACACATACACATACATACATATGTACATGTACATGTAAAACATATATATACATGTATGTTTTATATATCCTTTATTTCATATCCTGAAAACTCTCTAAAGTCTTCATTTTATTTTGAAAACATAGTCCTGAACTCTTTCATCCACAGCCTTGCTGAGAGAATGATTTAAATAGCAGATAACAGTAAATCTAGGCAGTGGGCAATTTCCAACAAAAAGCTCTCAGCTGGAAGGCAGAGGCTGTCTTTGGAAGGAAACTGTTAGAGGTAGGTGGCAGGTGGAGTTAAGACAGTCTGGCAGGAGACACTCTACCCCAATATTTTGATTTAAAGATAGAACTCTTGGGCATATTTGATTAAAAAAAAAAGAAACTCATATGTTTGTATGACTTATTAACAAGGAAGTCCACTGTGTAGTCAGAGGAAAATTGGCCATAAATGCTGGAATTATAGCCAGCCCTCAAGGGAACTGGAAAATCATCAGCCCTCTACTGCCTCTGTCCTTGTTTTGTTTCTTGGACGCACATGGGTGCTTACCCCTTCTTCTCCTGGGAGTTTGTTTATCCCTCTATTTCAAGTCAATCTTTTCTATCCACTCACTTACATAAAATGTTTCATATCTTCCCAAGTTGGCTATCTCTCCTCTCCATGGCCTTTCTGCTTGGCCATGCAAGGTATATTACCACTTGGTCTCCAGATTCTACATGTGTAGGAAAGGAAATATTAGGGGCCAGTCTAGGGCAGGTGTTGCCACTGGTCCAATCAGTCGTGATCAAGAAGTGAGACAAGATGGTATAAATTTCAGTAGTCCAAAGCTGTAGGCTGGGCAGTTCTCTAAGAAGAAGGAATTATAGATATTTGAAAATTAAAACAACTTCTGGTGCATCTATAAACCAAAGCTGAGAGGAGCAAAACAAGGAATCCAGTTGAAGAGCACTGGATGAAGGATTATTTTTAATTAATTAATTAATTTATTTATTTTGTAGAGACAGAGTCTCACTCTATTGCCTTTGGTAGAGTGCTGTAGCATCACAGCTCATAGCAACTTCCAACTTCTGGGCTTAGGCGATTCTCTTGCCTCAGCCTCCCCAGTAGCTAGGACTACAGGCACCCACCATAACGCCTGGCTATTTTTTGTTGCAGTTTGGCTGGGGCTGGCGCCCTACCCACTGAGCCACAGACATCGCCCCGGATGATGGATTAAAACATGATCATTGGCAGGATGACCTAAAGTTGAATCTCTAAGCTACTTATCCAGAGTTCCTTAAGATGCCTGTAAGTAAGGATAGAATCACCCCCATGACCTGTGATACAATGGAATGGAGAGGAGAAGGGATAAGTGGTTTTAGCTGAGAAGAGCAGCATGTCACAGCTGTAGAGAATCAAGCGATCATTAGGTTCTGAGAAGCTTGGAGAGCCAATTCCTTATCTGGGTTAAAGCTTTTCGAAGATTAAAATCTTGTCTTTTATTAAGGCAGTGAGGTCCAACAGTAGGCCTCACTGCCTTCATAAAAATAGCAATATAAAATCTCCAGGCAGCTTCTGGAGCTATACTTGTCATCGAGGAAGACAGAAAAGCAACGTCCAAGGAGCAACTCCTCTGTCAGGTACTTGTCCTATGCTATTTAATTCTCCCGCAGCAGCCTTCTGAAGTAGTCATTAGCATCACCTGTATTTTATAGAGAAAATGGGTTAAGTAATAACCAAGTAGTTCTGCACTGCTCAAGCTACCAGCCAGTCAGTCTGAGCCCTTCGTACCTTCGGCCCTTCCCTTCCGCTCCTTCCCTTCCCCCCACATACCTTCTCTGCTCTCCTCTCTCCTTCTCCTTCCTTCCCTTTTCTCTCTCCCTTCCTTTCACCTCATCTCCTTTGCCCACTCTTCTTTTTTTCCCCTTCCTTTTCCTTTCCATTCCATTTCATTTTTTCTGTTGAATACTTTGGATCAGACTTTTTTTCTTTAGTACCTTTTTAGACTCCATATTTGCTACACTCATGAGTTTTTTTTTTCCCATTTTTAAATTTCAAAATATTAAGGGGGTCAAATGTTTTCTGACATGGCTTGAGTCAGGCCTATAAATGTGCCCGTGACATTCATGGTTAATCTGATCTGGGAGTGTTTTATTCCCACTGATGCTGGTAATGCTGGCCCTCCAGTCCTACCTGTAGACATAGGCTTGCCTGTTCCCAGTCCCTAGCTGTCGCTACATGGTTGCCTATCCCAGGGCACTTTAGAGGTCTTTTTGGTCCAAGCTCCATTGTTCTAATTTTTTTTTTTTTTTTTTTTGCTATCATTATCCCAACCCTGGAGCCTCTTTTATTTCTTGGCAGTTAACAGTTTAGCATTTTTCTTTTTTCTGAACTTGAACTGCCCAAAGCATTCTCATTATAAGCAGGAGGGTCTCAGTACTCACACTTTCACTGTAGTCCGATTTGGGTCCAAATGTGATTATAGTGAGAGCAATTGTGATGATGAATCTGGCCAGCCCCTGTGTAACTCAATCAGCTGGACACTAACAAAGGGAATTGTAGGGGCTTCAGGGAAGGGCCAGGACAGCAATGAAGGGGCTGGCCTTTAAGGAAATATTGGAAGTATTTAAGCCTTTACATTTGGGCCCAGTGGCAGAGCAAAAAAGGTTATGATTGCATGTCGCAGGCTGAAGAGTAATTTCTTATGTGCTCTTGGTGTCTCTGGGATGGCGGGTGGGAAGGGCAGCCTGGCGCTCTGAAAAATGCTGCCTGTGAGTTTTTTCTTGCTCCCCTTTTGTCTCCTTTAAAAGATTATTACAATATTATTACTAAAAATATGGTAAAATGATAATGTAAAGGAAGACAACAAACCAGAGTTCCTTCCTTTTCCCACCCAAATCTGGCTCTCGTGTCCTCTACTCTACCAACATCTCTGTAACAAAATGAAACATAGACGTTCCCGTCCCCACTGCATACCAACGCTCAACAGTCTTGGTCACTCTTACACATTGCCTTTTAACTTTACTAACCTATTATTTTTTGCCTCCTACTTGTCTGCCTAATTTGTTATAGGGTCTTATGGGAGATTCTCATCTTACATCTGAGCTTCCCACAGCCAACTGTTATGGGTAGGGTGGCCAGACGTCCCGCTTTTGGCGGGACAGTCCCACTTTTTAATCCACGTCCCATGGCATTTTAAAAAGTCCCGATTTTTGGAAAGAATGCACAATCGGGCGGGAGAACAGGAAGGTAATATACGGTTTTCCGCTGCCATGTGGCTATTTCGCCAGAATATGAGTTTTATATTATTTTTATTAATTTTATAATGTTAAACTGTAATAATAACAAATAATTGTTAAGAAGTGATTATCCAGAACTGCCTATCAAAGTTTGCATTGTTGTCAGGCCCTGCCCTGCCCCCCCCATGTTGTCCCACTTTACAAATGTTAAAATCTGGTCACCCTAGTTATGAGCCAAGCTGTCCTTTAAGTACATTATGTGTGTTATCTCAGTACAACCTTCTAACGTCCTATGAAAAGTTATCCCAGCTCTACAGATAAGGAGCTTGAGACATAGAAAAGTTATGTAACTCTCAGAGTGGGGGGTCTGAACCTTGGAAACATAACCCCAGCGTCCCTGTTCTTGACAACTACACTAAACTACTTCTGTTTATTGAAATTCCTTGCATGCAGATTCCCAAGGCGGCTTCTCTTCTCTGTCTGTGCTTCCTTTCTAGGCAGTCCTGGCAATTGCCGTGGCTTAAATTCCCATTAAGAGACTAATAAACACTCTTCTCACCTCTCCATACTGCTGATACTCAGCAGGTACTAGATGTTTCCACTGAATGGGCAGAGACCTCAGTCAGATAGGTTCGTATTCTTAAGACTCTATGTACACCTTCTTCACCCCACTTGTCACAAATGCAATTAAGTAATTAACATCGTAATTATTTGTTTCTGTCTATTATCAAAAACTTTGCGAGGATGGGAAACCTTACTTTCTTGTTCATCTTGGTGGTCACAACTAGTACAGTGCCTAGCACACTCTGATGCTAAAAACAAAAAAATTAAAAAAAATTTTTAAATAATGAACAGCTGAAAGAATAGTAAAGAAATTTTTTAAGGGAAAAAAGGTCATCATAAGTCCAATCACACGTTCCCTGTCAATATGCAACTCTCTAATGCAATTAGTTCTTTACCTACATTTTAAATAAGTTGTATACATACTGAGTTAAAACTTATTATTGTGTTCTTTTTTGCCTAACACGAAGTCTTTACATAGGTTCCTTTTGTATTTTATCATGTTGATGCTACATGAGTTAAATAACAATTTTATATACTATTGTCAAAGATTTCCTCCCAACACTTAGTTAATATAGGCATATTTATAATAAATATTTTTATGCACATAGCCATACTGTTCTTGTGAAACTGTTTCTTAAAATAAATCCCTACAAATATCTCAAGTTTAAATGCATAAACACTGTTATGGGTGCTGACATACTACATATATTATAAAATATATAAAAATTGTTGCATTGATACCAACAGCAACGAACACGAGTTTCATTAGCACTGGTAACAGCATCTTGGTTTCTGCATACAGATTTAGGGAAACTGCAGAACTGCGCTTGGAATGTTTTTCATGAACAAAACGATTCTTTGGTAGCTAATTTTGGTTCTTTCTATCTGCCTTTAATTTTTTCTTTCCTTATGGTGAAATACAGGTAATATTAAATTTACTTCTTAATAATTTGGAAGTGTACGGTCAGTGACATTCGGTACATTCGTAATGTGCAACCAATGTCACTATCTAGTTCAAGGACTTACTCATTATCCTGAATAGGAGCTCTGTACCTATTAAGTAGTCATACCTCACACACTTCATCCCTCCCTCAACCCCCACCCCTGCCAGGCCCTGAGAGCCACTGATCTGCTTTATGTCTTTATGATTCGGCTATTCTGGGTATCTCATATAAGTTGAATCAGGTGTTCAAACAAAAGTATTACAAATATTCATAGCAGCTCTATTTATAATACCCAAAAGGGTATTATAGGGTATAGGGTATCTAGGCTAAGAGCCTAGACAAGGGAAAAACTATCCTATCTGGAAGGATCAGAGAAAGACACAGGAAGGGAAAGACACAGGAAGGATCAGGGAAAGACACAGGAAGACCATTTTCCTTTGGTCCTGAAGTATGAGTAGGAGTTGTCAGGCAGGAGACTGAGGTACAAATTTGTGGGGGCAAGGAAGGTAGGAAAGAAAACTGTCTTTTATTTTCTCCTTCCTTTGAGTTGACTCAGATCTCTTCCTTGGGTCCTCAAATTGATGATTTATCACTTCATCATCGCAGTTTTGAAATAAACGGAAGATAATTTTGGTTTACGTCAATAAAAAGACAGCTAGAACTTTGTATATTCTCAATGATACTAATAATTTTTCAATATTAAGAATGTCAATGCGACATTAATAAAGTGTGTTTAATGTTACCATTTTTTAGTTCATTTTCATTGGCTTGTAAGAAGAAATAGGGTTATGGATTTAGTGAAATTCTTACATGAAAGTGAAACATTCACTACCTGTTAGAACTATAACAATTTTGATTTCAAACACGTCTGCCCCTTATAATGAATGACGGAGTGAGTCTACAATCTCTGACTCTGGGTGCCCATAGTGCAGAAGGAGGACCAAAAATATTTAGTGTACGTGTCACTGTGCCTCTCCTGCCTCATGACGGGCATCGCTAATCAATAAGTATGTTCTATGTGTCACTGTGCCTCTCCTGCC
>NW_003852396.1:55852888-55949778 GCF_000181295.1 Otolemur garnettii
AATCAATAAGTATGTTCTATGTGTCACTGTGCCTCTCCTGCCTCATGACGGGCATCGCTAATCAATAAGTATGTTCTATGTGTCACTGTGCCTCTTCTGCCCCATGACAGGCATCACTAATAAGTATGTTCTATGTGTCACTGTGCCTCTTCTGCCCCATGACGGGCATCACTAATAAGTATGTTCTATGTGTCACTGTGCCTCTCCTGCCCCATGACAAGCATTGCTAATCAATAAGTGTGTTCTTTGCTGATGATCTGGGACATGGCCCTGCATGCATGTGCAGATTGGCAGCCTGCCATGATTAATACGCAGCAATTAATAAAACTCCATGGCTATGTTTGTGAGAGTGGAGGCTAGACTGGGGTTGGAAGTCAGAAGTTTTGTGTTTTGAGACCTAATTCTTTCTTTAGCAATTTAGGTAACTTCTTTGAACCTCAATTGCTTCAGCAGGGAAAAAAACTATCAGTATCAACTCCAGCTGCTGGAGGCTTTGATATGGCCAAATGTATGAAAGAACACAGCTCCAGCAACATAGTAAGTGCTCAGTAAATAAGTTTAGTAAAATTAGAGTCCCTGTGGCTTGCCTCTTTGGCCTCCAAGTAAATGACCTCTGTTCCTATTATGGCCAGTTGCGGCCAATCTTCCTTTCATTCACAGAGAAAATCTTGGCGCCACCTTCTGCTTCTTCTCTTTTAGCTCTTGTCACTAAATTCTGCTAGTTTATTAGAAGCAATTCTAATTCTTCCACTTTCTCTGGGCTGACCTAGCACTGCCCTGACACTGGTGGTGGTTCATTACTATATGCCTGTATGGTTTTATTAGCTTCCTGTTTCTCCTTCTTCTATTTCAAGGATTTTCCACCTCTGCACTATTAACATTTTGAGACGAATAAGTCTTCATTTTGAAGGGCTGTTTTGTACGTTGTAGGATGTTTAGCGACACCCAACACATCCACCTGCTAGATCCCAGAAGCGCTTCTTCGACTGCGACAACTAAAAATGTCTCTAGACATTGGCCACTATTTCCTGGTGGATGGAGGGGAAGAAAAATTGCCCTCTGTTGAGAACCACTGCTCTAGTCTTATCCTTTTAAATATCTCGCCATGTTGAGAACTTATTTATCTATGAATAGTGTTCTTGCTATGACATTTCCTCATTTTAAGAATTGTCAATAGGTTGCTATTTCCCAAAGATGTTAATATCCTTGCCTATGTCATGTTCGTCAATAATTGGCCCTCGTTATTGTTCTTTGGACCAGAGCTTTTCAAGTGTCATGAGCTTATGAATCATCAAGATATCTTTTTAAAACGCAAATTCTGTCTCAATAGCATGAGTGAAGTCTGAGACTCTGCTTTTCCAACAAGGTCTCAGGTGAAGTTGATGCTGCTGAACCAAGAAGCACTTTGAGTTGCAAAGCTTTGAAAGACCTTGACCAAGTGCTTCACTATCTACTGAGTGTTCACAAAGGCCATATTCTATTAAAAAGGAGCTTACAGAGTGGCATAAGAGAGAGAAATAAGAAAGTAACTATAATAAAAATTGATACTTGTTACCGTAGAAGTATGGATACAATGATATGGAGATGCAGATGGGTGAGAAGAAATTCATTCCGCCTGGAGCTGATAGGTGACAGGGAAGGAGGATCAGAGAAAGTTTTGATGTGGAAGTGCTCCTTGATTTGGTCCCAGAGATTATGCCGGTGGTCTACCAAGTAGAGAGGAAAGGGAAGTCCCCTTCCTGGAAGTGGGAACCGCATGATCAAAAGCAGAGAGAAATAAAAACGCACAAGCTGTTGAAGGAACTGTGTTGAGTAAGGCTAATGCCCAGGCTGAGACTGGAAAGGATCTCAATAAACTGCTGCAGATCAGGAAGTGCCTTTTCTGTCATACCATGTATTTGAGAATTATGACATTAGCTAGAGGGACCTCTTGAAGGTTTTTAAGCAGGCAGACAGGAGGACCAGAGGTTTGCAGTTGAGAGATGGTGCTGACAGCAACGTGGATGGTGGGGGGCATAACGAGGAGCACCCAATCAGACTGCCAGGGTGAAGGATCTTAACTAGGATGAGTGCAGTGGAAGGCCTGGTGCCTGGGCTGACTCACCCAGCCCAGACAACTCTCAGGCGAGCATCTCTTCCCAGCTACACATGGGTTTGTGGTGTAGCTTGAATGGACAGTGGGAATACACAGTCCATCATGAAAACTGCAAAGTACAAGAAATATCTTCCTGAGAGCCAGTTAAACAGTTACTAGCACACTGAGTGCAAGAGGCTGAGGACAGGTCATAGCCCCCTGTATCAGAATAACTACCTTGCAGATAACATGCCCTTATTTTGTCAGTTGAGTAGACTGACTTATTCACATAATACATATTAATTGAGGGTCCACTCCGTATCTCACCCTTTTTCCAGCACCTGCCCTTGTGTTATCTACAGTCTAGTAACATGGTGTCATGAACTGAGGCAGGAAAGTTGGGGGCCGTGGAAAATACTTATTTTAGTTTGGGCTGTGGATAGCATCCAGATGGAATCCTTCAGTCATAAATGTGCAGCCATATCTTATGCTATACTTTCTAGATCATTTCACATACGATTCTAATTAAATGTTTACAATAATTTTGTAGGGCAGATGGAAGAGGTAGCTATTGCCCAGATTGGGGGTGGGGGGAGGAAGAAAAAAAAGGCTCAGATATTTGAAGAGGTTTGCTCAGAGTCACTGAGTCAGTTGGTGTCAGAGTCAGGATTGAATCCTGAGTTTCTGACAGCTCGCTAGCCTAGTCCTCTCTCCACAGTGCCCACTCTACCGTCTGCTCAATCACTGTTCTACAAATGATCACTACAAGTGACATGACGGGCAGTCATGGAAACTCTCCCCTGCATGCTGATGCCATTTTCGCCCTCAAAGTGCTTCCCCAACTGTGATCTCAGTTACTGCTCACAGCCCTAGGTGCTACTCCTTGGTGCTCACTGGGGCTTGTTGCTAGGTGCAGACGAGTTGACGAGTCACAGGCTTCCTGCTCTCAGCTTGCAGCCACGGTTGCTCTGATTATGCTAATAGCAGTCTTGCCTGCTGTTGCTGTCAGAGATGAGCATCTCCATTCTTGCTTCTGTGTTTCTTCCCCTGTGCCTGCTCCTGATTTCTTTCCATCTCTCATTTCTGTTTTGAAATGATATACTAATACCTCAGGGATTTAATAAATAATAATAATAAAGAAAAAATCCCAGTAGAATAGATATTTGTAGACTGCTGAGTACAGTATGCATAAAAATATTCTTAAAACAGAAAATGCTCCAGACTGGTTCAAACACTCTGTTACAATATTATAACTATTAAGCATGAATGTAATGTATTTTTAAAAAGGCAAATGTAAGGTTTAATGCAATGGATTTAGGACATAGAGGCTCCCATTGCTCAAGAGTGAGGGGTCAGTAAAACCAGATACTGTTCACATTGAGGATTATGAAATGCCTTTCTGTGGGCATTCAGGTGAACCCCCAGACAGAACAGGGACTATTTTCCAAATGGCGTATCACACTAACTTTCCAAAGTGCTGCTGCTTTCACAAGACTAGCTTTCCCTTTTTCTTTTGTACAAGCATTTCTGCATGCACATGAGTATATGTCTGAATATATATTTATATATGAGACTATATATATAGATATGAGTGTATCTAAAGCAGCTACAGTAGTGTTGCTTGGCTGAGTAGGAGGTGATACAGGACTGTGCTATTAGTGAGCGGGAGGTAGGAGGTGGCTATGGCTGATGGGCAGGGGTGTGAGGTAATTGCAGGGTAATACTGTCTACAGGTATTTTTAGATAACACCAGAATGAAAGGATGTTGGTTGGTGGTGATGGTCTTTCTTCTTCTAGAACACAGTGATGAAACATGCAGAATAAGAACATAAGGATTGCCAATTTGGAGCAGACCTTTTGCCCATCTAGCCTAAACTATCGATGACAAAGCCATCGACAGCTGTGTTGTGGGAGAGTAGGTTTTTAATTTTCCTTGGCATCTACCAAAAATGTTAGGGACCGTGCCCTCGAAATCCTGGGTTTCCCTTAATAAGTCGCTGTAGATGTGTCATATTTTAATCTATTTTAGTATTTTAAATTTATAAATGTTGGCCTAGGATAGTTCTTGGGAGATTTTTTTTTTCTTTTCTTTCTTTTTTTTTTCCTTTTTGGTTTGGCAAAGTTTGCTATCTGCTGTGTCAAGTAGAGCTTCTTTAGTTTATTCTCAATTTACTTGTTTTTATTTCCCAAGCTTTAAGGGGGCACACAAGTTATTGTGCTCCAGAATTCAGCACCTTTTATAGGATTTTATTTTATCATCATGTTTTCCTGGTGAGAAATATACCAACTATAATCAAAGGAGATTATGAAGATGGAAATGTCCTAGATACTGTAAAATTTCTACAAAGTTACTATCTTTTTTTTTTTTTTTTTAACAATTTTTACTGTTATTTTACTCATGATCAAAACCTGGGAGTCTTTCCCACTTCACATCCAAATGTTTTCCAGATTCTAGTCATTTTGTCAAATAGCTACCTACTAATAGGAGTGACATTATTATAAAATCTAAATGCTACATTCAATGGAAAAAGCTCTTTAAGATCTACATCCCTGAGAGGAGTAAGCTAACTAAAATGTTTCTTGAGACAAACCAATCTTAACTTCAGATCCTGTCTGCCATTTTTCCTGGAGATGGGCAAGACCAAGGCTCTTTCATCTGAAAAGCTGGTATCTGAGATACCAGGTTTAAAAGATCTTTCTTACTTTAGTATGGGAATATTCTAAAGTGTGCTAGGAAAATTTAACAAATATCCATACCAGAACTGTAAAAAGCAAATAATTGACAAATGTTAGTTATTGAGTTATCCAGAATTTGGTGATGTATTGATACATTTTCTCCTTTTACCTTCACATTCAAGTACTGAGTATTTTTACATGTAATTTTCCCATAACTTTGCCTGCCTAAGTTAAATTTATGTGTGTGTGTATGTGTGTGTGTAACATTTAGTTTCAAGATTTGCTTTAGGCCCTGTCTTTCTGTTCCTGAGTTTCCCATCTCAGTAAATGGCATCTGCCTTCACAGAACGACTCATGTGCAAAACCGACATGTCTTCTCCCTCCTGTGCAATCAGCTCCCACAGTCCATCCACTTTTCTTCTGCATTCCCACATCTTCAGTCCAAACTCTTTTGTTCCAGCTCCAGCAATAGCCTCCAATTCTTCTCTTTGAAGCTGCTCTTGCTTTCTTCAATCCAGTATCCAGCTGGAGTAAGTTTTAAAAAAAATACAGATCTGATAATATGAATTCCCTCCTTAAAAGATTTCCTCCTGCTTTTAGGTTGACACTCGGTATTTACTCTTACAACAGCCTGCAGGGCTCTCAGGATCTGGACCATATGTGTTCTCCACCTTCTCTCCTCTCAGACACTAAATTACTTTTCCAGACTCAGAGACCTTCTCTTTCTCTCTCTCTCTCTTTCTCTCTCTTTCATTGTGTCATCAAACATTGCCGTTCCCTCTTCCTGGAATTTTATCCTCTCCTGGACATAAGCCGGGACACATGTGGGCACACGCACATCCCTGAGTCTTCACCTCCCTAACTCCTACTCATTGTTGTAGCCTTTTCCTTAAGAGGAACTTCTCAAGTTGACCACTTAATTCCCTTTACCTCCAATCTAAGTTATGTCTTACAAGTCTTAATCTGTTAATAGCCCTTTTCTTTTCCATTTTCCCCCTCTTCATCCCCTCTCTCACCTCTCCTTTTCTGTTAAATAAATAGTTTCTCCGTGATTCCTTTGTCTGTTTCCCCTGTTAGGCCATAGGCTCAAGAAACTCATCTGGTTCACTGCTGTATCCCTAGCACTTAAAATTGATCCTCTCCCATTGTAGCCATTAATTCAATCAATAGTTATTTATTGGGTTGATAAAAAATTACTCTATATATCTTCCAGCCTCTTCCAGCCTCTTCAATTGTTGTCTATTTCTAAAGTTATTTTCAGGCTCTCAATACTATCAAGTTAATCAAGTGGTTTTTCATTTAGGCGAATACCAGAGTGATGTGCTTTAGGTCATGCTACTATCACACTGTAAAAAAAGAATATTAATGTCACTGTTTTACACTTGGAAAACCTCATAAATATATGAATTTATGTAAAGACTCCTCAGAAATACACAGGGACTATTGTGTCCTGGTAGGGAGAATTTTTATAAATTTTCTCAGGTCATTTAGCTTTCTCATTCTCCTATTTGCCCTATCAAAAAAAAGATGAATTCAGTTTGGCTGTAGAATGGTCATTAAGCTGGGAATTATAACATTACGTAACATGCATGAGTCAATTCTTAAGGCTCTGGCATTTATAGCACCAAGGGATATAGGCTTATTGTGGCTGGCATACACTTCCATCCTGAGAAGACTAGGTCCTTTGACACTGGTAAAGGGGTTTTGTTATTTAAGCAAGAAGAGGACTTAAAGAGCAGTTTATCTCTTCAAGAATCACATATGTGCTGCAGCCTTTTGGAGTTGACTCATCCTATCAGGCTTAGCAGCATAAATGAATGAATGAATGAATAAAATGAGGAATGTGTGAAGGTAAGGCAAAAAGGGCAATTAGAAGGCAATAAATATGCTTTTTTCTGTAGCCATGTTGTAAAATCCCTAATCATCCCTCTGTCTCTAAAATTCTATTGGAAGAATAAATACCAGCAGTTTCCTGCATAGAATTAGATCACCTGACAGAACCTTCTTGTCCCCAACCAATGGAAGGGAGTTAGAAAATTATGCCAACCCCCAGAGGAGTTCTTAGTATTTGTGCTGAGAAGGGAGGTTTAGATGGCAATTAAAGGCATCGTATTATAGAATCATGGAAATGATGACATTCTTTAAAGAAAAAAGAATACTTTTAAAGTTTCCCTTAGGTAATAATTGAGAAAATATTTTGGATTGTGTTTTATAGTGTCAAACTCTGGCTTCTCAATGATTAGTATAAAGGGGTGAGAAGAGTCTAATTTCCTTTATTTTTCACTAGCTGGCCAGGCTGGCAGGATCTGGTCCACATTGAAAAGAATCTGAATTTCACCTTCCTCCTCCTCCTCTATCTTCTTTCACCTTGTTGACTAAGGCCATTCCTCTGGCTCCAGACCAAATCTTCCTCCTTCATAAGAGAATTGTGCTTTGAGTTGATTTGTAACTGGAGGTGACAAAGTGGAAGGGACAAAGTTTTGTGTTAGAAAAACTGGGTTTGAGTGCTGACTATTCATTCAGTGCATACTATTTCGGACTATTGTTTAACAATTTTGAGCCTTCCTTTCTTTGTCCCCAAAAGAAGACCAATGCTGGTTATAGTAAAAAAAAAAAATAATAATGTGATAATGAATATAAAAATTCTTGATAAACTGAACAAAAAAAAAGCTCTACATTTGTTAGTTACCATTGTAACTAACAAATGTAGTTAATTAGCAATATACACTGTTTATTCCATTGGCAATTACTAGGGCATCTGATCATAAATTTAGCATCAACCAAATGCTCTCCTAAAACAGCTGACATTTAAGTAAACATGTCAATTATCTATAGAACTGGAGACTTTGTATTTTATCCCTGTATTAAGTCAAGCAAAGTGTTTCAACTATATTATTTGTATTATTTTGCAGAAGTACCCTAAGTGGCTTTTAGTGTATGACACTCTCTGATTCTGTGAAGACTGGATATGAGAATTATCCATTTAAATAGCCTTTCTCTGTCTTTGGTAGAGCTGAGGTTAAAGATAATGCTATCCTTTTTACTAGGATAAATATATTTCTCCTTGATTCTAAATCCAAGGAAAGTTTTGATACCCCCTAGATTTAAATCCTTCCCTGTGACAGGAAATGAGACTGCTATACCTCAGTGTTTCTGCATTTTTGTCAAGTTTTAGCTCTGTGAAGAACTAAATTTTGTAAAATTTATCAGGGCGTTTGACTAATTTATTCTTTTAAACACACAGGAATATATCTGTCCTGAAATTGCTCTTACTTAAAAAGGTCTTTGATTTCCTTTAAGTTACGTTGTGTGTTAACCAGTGAGTTGTTTTCAGTCCTTTGGGAGACAATGGGGTGTAAATATAAAATATATAAATAATTGCAGCCAGAACAAAGATGTTCTATGTCTCAAATTTCCTAGGTCTCAGTGAGTGATTGCGTAGTGTGTATTCAATTCTATATCCCGTTAGGACTCTACTTGATTCAAGGAAAATTGAACGCATCATATAATGAGTAGCTTTACAATAAAGCTTTACTGCCTAAAATAAAAAAGTCCATATTCTAGAGAAATTTTATGGTTGAACCCTTTTATCTCTTTTGGTTGCTACTCCTTACCTCTGCTACTTTTAAAAATCAGAAACACTTGGTTTGTCTTTTCTATTTCCACAGAAAATTCACACTTAATACCTTCTATATTTTCTCAGCGGTACCCTGGCTCCTCTGGTGGTCTCTCTGACATCTGGAGACCTACAGGAGACCTGTCATACCAAGGAGCAAAACAGGATTGGGCTTAGCCTATGTGTCCTCTCCAGAGTCCGCTTCTGGAGCTGGACTTTCGTGTCTTACTAACCATCTCTCAAGGCCATGTTCTTTTAAGCGCTAGTGTCTTGAACAAGATGAAAGAGAATATGATCCATCTGAATAAGCGTGGAGGTTTGCATCTTACTGAGGCCAACCTTGTGAACTTTTTATATTCTCTTTTCTTGTGTGAAGGGATTTAAGGTTCAATTAAGACCTATCTGTTTTCAATTCTAATCCAAAAGAAAAAGAAAAAAATAAAGACCCCTATCTGAAAAAGAAGGTACATCCATCTGGTGTTTAGAAACAATAAAAAATATTGTAACCAGGTGTTTTAAAACTTAGGGAAGTTTTTAATATATTTCATTTAGTTCATTGAGCATTTCAGAGCAAACTATGGCCCGCGGGCCACATGCGGCCTGCCTAGGACATTTATCCGGCCTGCTAGGTGTTTTTGCCACCGCTGCCTGTCCTGCTTAGCGGCTGACTCATCCCGGGATCCACAGTCTGTCCCTCCAATGGTCTGAGGGACAGTGAACTGGCCCCCTGTTTAAAAAGTTTGAGGACCCCTGGACTAGACACTTGGGATATTACTCATCATCCTTACCCTTAGAGACCTCACTGTGTCGTGATTGGAATAACAGCTGTCAATACCTGCTATATCATAAGTGCCCCAATAAAGCTTATCTGCTTTCATGGAAGAATTACATAGATGTTTACGATTGTATAAATTTTGGATAAGCATAGTTAGAGCATTTTATAGAAATAGAACAGAAATTTACATTTCTTTGTTTATTAAGTCTCCAGATGTCCTATTTAGAAGTTTAAAACAGTTCCTTAGAATCTACATTCATCTTCAGATCACTCCCTACAGCAAAAAAATATTCACACCATTTTGTCAGAACAAAGTCAAACCAAAACCCCTTTTGTTTTTTTCCTGAACAGAATGGATGGGATAGAAATCATTTTTGGCAGTTTGTCTCTTTTCCAACATGGCAAAATTTCCTCCCAAACACTCAGCTGTTATTGCAGCTACTTTCTGAATCAGCCCATCTCTATCGGTTAGGCCTGGGAGGTGAAACACAACTCTTAAGAGCGATTCTTTCAGAACAGGTATTGCTCCCTTGTCTGTTCAATCTAAGGGAAGATGGCATGGTCTCAGGGTCAGAGAAGGTATGTGTGAACGAACTCTGTGAAGAATGTGAAAGGTACACTTAGGAGACCAATCTGATTTGTGTGCAAGGTTTCTTTAGGCATACAATAAATTTGAATCATAGTATCATGAATTTTGGAGATGGCTAAAAAATAAGATAGTTATGGAATTTATGTAGACGCTTAGATTTCCTGCTAAACCTTAGTAAATATCACTAGTGGAAATAATCAGTCAAAGTTGGGTACTTTGTGTAAGTGGTGCATGCACGTTCAATTAAATGACTTTAGAGAACTCAGTACTTTACTTTGGTCACACCAGATTAGATTGCATTGTTTGTACATTCTCAGGCAACACTGAACTGCATTAAAATAAGATCCGTACGAAGTGTCTGCTTTCATCATTTTGCCCCATCTAGACCCCATAGTTTTTCCTATAATAGTTAAACAATAGTTATTCTATCCATTTCAGACCTGAAGATGATAATGCCTGGAATGGTTATGAACTCAGGACTTACAGGGACAAAAACCCAGACAGTGTATGAATAATCTACATGTTGGAACGAAATTTATATGTACTTGTGGTTACACAGTGAAGTTCACATCCAAGTTAGGAAAATCACAGAGTGCTTTTCTTCTTCATGTTCAATAGTGGTTTGTACTTTTTCAGATCAGTGCCAGTCATTTTTATTTATGGAAATAGCTTGATATTTTCACTTGTAATAGTCCCTATAGAATGTGCTTAAGAACATAGGCTTAAGTTTACTTCCTGGCTTGACCATTTAGTAGCTACACGATGCTGAGCTAGTGGTTTAACATGTAAGCTTCTTCCTGTATGCAAAGTGAGAATCCTTATAGAACTTAGCTCATGTGTGATTGTGAGAATTAATGTGTTGGCACATGGGCTTACTACGTTGTAGCATAATGTATTAACTATTACTATTATCTATAGAAAAGTAATGAGCTGGAGCATTGTGAATGCTTTCCCAAATGACCAGTGTTTGTTATTTATGACTGTGGAAATAGTCTGAGCATCCCAGCGTTTTCCTCTTTCATGGTTTCACATCATAGCCATGATTCCATAAGCTATTTTTATTTACGTTCATCTTTGGGTAATGTAGACCTCTGAACAATTTGCTTGTTAAACTGCAAATTCTCTTGTGTTCACAAAGTTCAATGTTCTATGGACAAGATACTCTCTACTCAGAGAAGCTAGACTCAGGGAACTATGTTAGTCACTTGGGAAATTTTCATTTAGCCTTGTGTCTAAAGAGGGAACCTTCCACAATACACAGCAAGGCCTTTAAGTTGCTGTTTTAGTCAAGTAATAGGTTTTGACATCTGTTCTATCGTAGATCCTCAGTTGAAGTAATTTAGTGACCTTGCGTGCAGTGGCCTTCTATTTTAGTATGTGAGGCATACTTTCTATTTTTTGTAATAATTCGCTAGGACAACACAGTGCCTGCCTACTCTCACTCCGCAGTCTTTAAAAACTCTCTTGTTCCACTGAATTTCTTCTTTTTTTTCTTAACCCAGATTTTAAAATTATTTTTTATTGTGGTAAAATACCCATAACATAAAACTTACCACCTTAACCAGTTTTAAGTGGGCAATTCAGTGGTAGTATGTATGTTCACGCTGCTGTGTAACCATCACCAGTATCAATCTCCAAAACTGTTTTCACCTTGTAAAACTGAAACTTTGTACCCATGAAACAATGATTTCCCATTTCTCCCTTCTCCCATCTCTGGCAAACACCAAGCTACTTTCTTTCTCTATAAATTGAATTATTCTAGATACCTCATATAAGTGGAACCATATGGTATTTGTCTTTTTGTGCCTGGCTTATTTCACTCAGCATAGTGTCTTTAAGGTTCGTCCATGTTTTAGCATGTGTCAGAATTTCCTTCCTTTGCAAAGCTGAATAATATTCTACTGTTTATACTACATTTTTTTCATTCATCCACTGGTAGACATTTGGTATCCTTTGCCTATCATGAATAATGCTTCTGTGAACATGGGTATACAAGTGTCTCTTTGATACTTGGGGTTTTAATTCTTTGGGATATATGCCCAGAAGAAGAATTACTGGATCATATACTGTTTCTCTTTTTTTTTTTTTTCAAAATATAATATCAAGGGAGTACAAATGTTTTCATTAAATGGGTAGGTTTTATAATGCAAATTAAAACCACAATGAGATATCACCTTACCCCTGTCAGAATGGTTGTTCTCACAAAGTCATAAAATGGTAGATGCAGGCATGGATGCAGAGAAAGAAATGCTTATACATTGTTGGTGGGGCTGAAAATTAGTGCAATCTCTATGACAAACAGTTTGGAGATTCTTCAAAGCAATAAAAATAGATTTACCATTGGATACAGCAATCTCACTACTGGATATCTACCCAAAGGAAAAGAAGGCATTGTATCAAAAAGACACCTGCACTCAAATATTTATTGTAGCACAATTCACGATTGCAAAGATGTGCAATCAACCTATATACTCATCAATGCATGAGTAGATTAACAAAATGTGGTACATGTCTACCATGGAGTACTACTCAGCTGTCAACTGAAATGAGTTAATGCTCTTTGTCGCAATATGGATGAAAGTGGAGATTGTTATCCTGAGTGAAGTACCTCAGGAATGGAAAAACACCACATGTACTCTGTAATAATTTGGAACTAATGAACAAGCACATGTGAACACAGAGAGAAGTAAAAGTCACTGGAAATCAAGAAGGAAGGAGGGGAACAGAGACGGGGGTTAAAACCTACCTAACGGGTATAGTGAACACTATTTGAGTGATGGGCATACCTACAGATCTGTTCCCCTGAATTTCAAACTGCCTTGGATTCCCTTACTCCTCTTAGATCAGTGGTTCTCAACCTTCCTAATGCTGTGACCCTTTAATACAGTTCCTCATGTTGTGGTGACCCCCAACCATAAAATTATTTTCATTGCTACTTCATAACTGTAATTTTGGTACTGTTATGAATCATAATATAAATATCTGATACCAGGATGTACTTAGGTGACCCCTGTGAAAGGGTCGTTCGATCCCCAGGTTTCTGTGTACACATAAGATACTGTGGTGGTCAGGAATTAACCTTTTCCATGTATTAACCAGGTCCCCTGTCTTGATGTGCAAATAGGGCCATTAGGGGAAGAGGGGCCAGTGGCTGAATTGAAGCTCCTCTGCCGGGAATTTAGACTATGAAAAGCTGAAAGTTCATTTCTGAAAGCATAGCAAAGAAGCACATTTACAATTATGGTACAGTGACTTCTTCCAGGCCAGATGTCTCCTAGAGTCACTTATGGCATAATAGCTTCAGTTGTCTTTGAGATGTAAGTGTCTTCAGCATTACAAAGTCTGCAGAATAGCATGTTGAGTCAGGGTCAAAGTAAGGATCTTGGTCTCTTCTTTCCGAAGTGTTAAATACACAAAGGCGATATCCACAAATTTCTTTGAGATAAGTCTTTCTATTCCTGGGTGCTGCTGAGACTGCTGAGGGTCAGTATCACCTTTGGCTTCATCATTTTTCTGAAAGTGTCCTAGATTTGATCTTTGCCCAGAAACTGTTTCTTAATTTTAGTATGGTAAGTTCTATGAAGTGGCTGAGAATTTTCAAACCCAGTAATTCTTGGCTCCTGTTTCCACCAGTCCTTCCTTTAGGTTTTTCACTCTCTGCTTTCATTTTACTATAAACAGCAGAAGAATGAGGCAGCCCCTTCCGCACTCTGCCTGGAAGTCTCCTTAGCCAGCTCTCCCACTTTATTAGGTATGTTTCCTATGCCTCATGTTATTAAAGGGGACACTGCTGCCAAACTTCTTCCTACCATTAACAATAAGCGTCCCCTTTCTTCCAGGTTCTTCCAGTTTCTATCCACTGTCCATTTTCAAAGCCCCTCTCTTAATGTAGTCTTTTGTTACGGTAGCACATCTCTCTTGGTACCAAAATCTGTATTAGTTGTCTGCTGCTGCATAACAATTTACGCTAAAACTTAGTGGCTTCACCAATAATAAAAATTTATTGTCTCATAAAGTTTCTATGGTTGGAAATCTAGGAACAACTTTGCTGTTTGGTCCTGGCTTGGAGACTGTCAATAGGTTCAGTCAAGATGTGGGTCTGGACTGTGGTTATTTGAAAGCTGGACATGGCTGAAGGATCAGCTTCTGAGCTGGCTTGATAACATGACTTGTTGCTGGAGTCCTCAGTTCCATACTATGGGGTCCTCTCCAGAGGGCTGCTGGAGTCTACTTATGGTATAGCAGCCGATTGGCCCCAGAGGGAGTAATACAAGTGAGAGTAGGACAGATGCCATACTACCTTTTATGACCTCATCTCAGAAGTCAAAAATCATTATCTCTGAAATAATCAAATGATTACACAAGTCAGTCTAGGTTATTGTAGGAGAAGGAGACTACATAAGGCTATAAATACCAGGAGGCAAAAATATTGGGATACATCTTGGAGGCTTGATATAATAGGAGGAGATCCCAAGATTAGCAAGTGATAGAAGCCAAGCTGTGGCATGGTAACATACCAGTTCTCACAAACAAAACAAAACAGACAACAATACCTTGACTTCTAGTATTTTTGATGATATAAATTCTACTATTATGGTTGATTTTGAGGTACCAATGGTTTAACAGCATATTTGCATAACCCAAATACTTAACCATTGACTCTCGTTAGTTGGCAAGAGCCAACTCCAGTATTGACCCCAAGGCTGGAGAGGCAAAAGGAGGAGGCTATGGGGTCACGGCTACATGAGAAAAGCTGAACCCCCAGTGGTATTATCAAGTGCAAGTTGCAGATTTGTGGAGGAAAACCAATGCCTCCTGGAGAAGTTGGTGATGTGATGGTTACCACATCAGCCAGCAGGATTAGCCCCTTGCAATTCAGAGAAGAAAAAAGAAAAAGATGCAGGATAGGAAAAAGGCAAGCAGGCTTATGATTGGCTTGTTTAGGTGGCAAAAAATGGAGGAGTTGGGATGAATTTATAGAGAAAGAAAGCACATTAAGTAGGTTGACTGGGCCTGGGAGTAAGAACTGGAAATGATTGCAAGTGGGCATGAAGGGTCTTTTCAATATGGTGGAAATGTTCTAAAACTGAATTTTGATGACAGTCTCACAATTCTGTAAATTCACTAAAAATCTTTGTGTGTGTGTATGTGTGTGTGTGTGTGTGTGTGTAAGAGCCAAGATTCTATTTAGATCTCTCTAATTCCATCGCACCATGTAATTATGCCACATCAGAAAAATAAGAGGTGGATCTTTGGACTGTATTTGATATTTTAGGCTTTAAGGTGATCCCAATGATCCCAACCTCTTGATGTTTATATCCTTGTGTAATCTCTTCCCCTTGAATGTAGGCAGGATCTACAACTTGCTTCTAACTAATAGATTATGATAAAAGTGATGGGATGGCTCTCCAATGGTTATCTTATATTATGTTATATAAGACTGCATTCTACTAGGAGACTCACCCCCTTCTTCTTTGATGGCTTTGAAGAAGAAAAGTGCCATGAATTCTATAGTCATAAGGAATATCTTCTGTCAAGAATCAAAAAAAGAAAAAAAGAATCCAAAGAGCTTTGAAGTGGATTCTTCCCCAGTCAAGCCTCCAGATAGGAATGCAGCATAGCTGAATACCTTAAGTGTGGGCTGTGAGACCCTATGCAGAGGAACCAGTTAAGCTGTACCTGAACTTCTCATTCATAGAAATGTGAAAGAATGGGTGCCGTTTTAAGATGGTAAATTTATGATAAATTTTCATACTATAATAGAAAAATAATGAACTCTTCTTTGCCTATAGTTATATAAAAATTTATGGATATATTTATGCCTAATGTTTATGCCATTATAGTTCTGTGAACACATTTTTGCATTTGAATGATGTGGTGTTCTATAATTACATTTCCTTTCTTTCAAAATTTTTTATTTTAAAGGAAAACTAACTATATTGATTTTATTTGTCTTCTATATACCAATCACTAATTCATCACTAAACCTTCTGTATAAGTGTAAATCTATTACCAATAAGCTCAACACATTAGGCAAATGATCAACTTAATTGTTGTTATCGAGAAGTTTGATTCATTTCTAATTTTCTCCCCTCACCCCCGCCACAAAGAGCTTTTTAGCTATCTTCATCTGAATTCTGAAATTTTATGATGATGTCTCATGGTTACAGTTTTCTTTTATTCATCATGTTGGGCCCAATAGGATCTTTTATAAAAAATATTCAGTTTAATAGGAGCATACACATGATTAGGTTATATTGTTTGTGTTTCTTAGGTAAAAATAGGAACTTTTAATGAGAAAACATATGTGAGTTCCAGAACAATTATTTTATATTTTCTCTTCTCTTCTCTCTCTCTGTGAGAGGTAATGTCCTCCTCTCCATTTTATCCTCAGGCGGGAAGATCTCTGCATCCTGTTTTGTTCTAGATCCTTCTTTCTTGCGTTGTCATAGACTTCATTCCTACAATTATATTCTGGGGCTGAGGAGTGCAAATTAAGTTACTTATCTGTTTTCCTCTTTAGGTTTCAGTATTTTAGGATCTGTTGAATCAGTTATCACTCATCCATCTGCCTTCCAGCTTCCAAAATGTTGCTGTTTTTTCCCCTTCTTTTTTTGTTTTTTTTTGTACGCTTAGCCCTTTTTAAAAGATCACTTTACTGTCATTTCAGTGTATTTTTGGGAATAGAGGAACATAAACTCTATGTTCATTTTAATATCTTTACCCAGAATCTGACCTCTCTACATTTTACTTTCCTGTTATTCTCTAATAATAGTCCTATGAGGTAAGCAGGGCAGATATCACTGTCCCTCTCTTACTGATAAAATATTTGGGATTCAGAAGGCTCACGTGACTTGTTTGGTGTTACTAAGCAGGCTGAGGAATATTCAAGCCTCTGGTTTCATAATTTGTTGTGTGTTTCATCTACTGCATATTGCCGCCCTATTCTGGCTAATAGACTCAAAAGTTAGTATATTTGGAAGTGATGTTCTATTCCAGTGTTTCCCAAAATGTATGCTGTGAAACACTAGTCACAGGAGAAGCTCCACGAAAAAAGATTCCACAATCAACCACATTTCAGAAACACTCTACATTAATAGATTTCTTTAATTCTATGATACCTCTAATTCTAGGAAATAATTATTATGATTTGATAACATATTTTGGTGGAGCTATACATAGGGTGAGAAAGAAACATATTAGGCATTATATTATAAGAAACAGAGAATTTGGGAAATGTAAATTTTTTAAAAAGTGTATCTCAGAATTGAACAAATGCACTATATCCCCTTTCCATTGTCTTTCATATATGAAAGACTCTGAAAATGGTCATAAAGAAACCTGCTTAAACTACTTAGTGAAGAATTTCTCACTTGACCCCTATTAATATTACAATATTACAATTTGTTTATTTATGTAATAACTATCTGTCGTGCCTCTACTCTTCACAGGACACTGTGCTATGTGCTAGATGTTGGCATGATGAGAAATGATTTCAGCCCCTCATGGACTTTAAGGGAGGTAGGTGTGTGGCTAACAGATGTCTTAACCTAATCTGATAAATTAATCAAGTTTACTCTTAGGAACTGACGTTCAAGTTAAAACCAGAAAGAGAAACATGAGTTATTAAGCTCCTGATGGGTGTGGGGATGGTGATGGGGAGAGGACAAAGACCATTCCAGGAATGGGTAGTGATGTTTTAGACTCTGTGTTGAGAAACAGTGTGTGTTTTTCAATCTCCTTTAAAGACAAGTAGAGTATTAGCCTAGAGAAGTTAGAATTAAAGAATGTTGATGTTGAATGAAGTCTTAGACATCTAGTCCACTACTATACCCAACACACAATCCCCGTATCCTAGATAGATGCCCTCTCCCTTCAGACCATGTAAGTGGTAGAGAACAGATACTTCTTACTGGTTGAGAGTGGTCCGAGTAATTTTTCTTTGTGTGTTTTATAAAATATTAAAAATAAAAAAGCCAAGCCAGGATTATTTTACATTTGTAATATTTACATTATTTTTTTGGCGTATACATAGAAAACACTATGAAAGTAACACAATGATTAAATGTAAAACCCCAACCTATAATGATAGTGCTAATTTTGACTTGAGGTTCTTATGAATGTGAGACCCAGGTTGAATCATCTTCCTTAACCACACCTCACCTCTCCCTGCATTTTAAACTTTACAGAGCTCATTGATTCTCACGTAGGTTGAACTGATAATAGAGGATCTATTCATTATGCCACTTTTTGGAAACATGAAATAGGTTGGTCTCTAAGGCTAGACAACTATCCAATGGCTTTAGCATTTCTCAGATGACATAACTTCATGGACTTTCATTCTCCCAATTCATCTGAAAATATTCCTAGAAAACCTAGAGTTTTGCAGTTACTTGGCTCTGGGAAGCACCTCTGTCAACAGGACAGGAGCATGGCTAACTTTCTACTTGTTTAAATGGGAAGTTCTCACTGAACCATTCCAAACATTCCAGGCCCCTTTGACTCATCTCAGTCTAACAACATGGAATTTCCTCCAGTACAGCTCTATTCTGTCAATACCTTTCAATAGTACTTTCTTTCTCTGAGTAGAATGGGTTCTTTCAGCAAAGCAAATTCATTTTTCACATTACTCTGCATTCTGGGTATTCAGATGGAACATGTGTATACTCTGACACTCTATTTCAATTGGTGGGACATGCCCTTGGGTCATATACATGCCAGTCACTGAAAGGGAGAGAAAGGATATCTGAGAGATGTTTCTGGCCATTTCCAATACTCCCCTCATTCTTTCTGACTTGACTCCACTTGACCTCATCCCTTGTTTTAGGCTTGATTCTTTTGCAGTTTTCACTTGGTTCTGACTCTCAACATTCCTTTAAGTGCTTTGACTGGCTCTTATCTCTCAGGCTTATTTTCTTCTCAGTTGCCTCAGAGAAGACATCTCTCCATTAATTTTGGTCTTGAGACATCATCCCTGCAATACCCTTTTTGTATGTTACACCAGCAAGGCCCATGTTGGACATCACTGAAGACAAAAAAGTCTAAGATAAGTATTTGGGAAAACTAGTTTCTCCTTAATTCTAGAGAGCTCTACACAGTACCTTGATTTCTGGGACATTTTTCATCTGAGACATACCATTGTTACACAGTATAAATAAATATGGAAGAACTTCATGGAATCTTGTAGAAGAAAGTCCCATTCAGAATTTCTATCTCTTAGGCCTAGTAAGTACATGTTTGGTGATGAATCTTATGAAAAAGTGAATAATATTGTTTTTAATTCTTCAGTCCTTTTACCATGTGATTCCTACTAGAGGCTCAACTGGATGCTGGAGTAGGTCATGTAAATTTCTTTAGTCTAAGGAACACTAGCCTGGGTGATGTAAGTAGTGGCTTTCTTGTGTTCACCTGGATTGCTTAGACTCTTGCACTTTGGCTATTTACTATGAGAAGAGCATACCCCAGGGAGCCCTGGGTTCTATAATCAGAGGTCAGGAGACCTAACCCTGACCTGATACTTGGAGCTGAGTTGCCTTGGCCAGCCTGCAGACCCATTAGCGAGAAAATTGTAAGTCATGGAGATTTGGGTAGTGTTTATTATGTAGTTTTATCCTAGCAGAAGCCTGACTGATAAAATCTTCTTTACACAGTTTACACAAAATATTGCCCTGTTACCTTCCTTAGAAAACTTTCCACTAGGGAATGAAATGTGTACCCCCAAAGGATAAGTTATAGTCTAACCTCTGGTACCTTGAATGTGATCTTATTTGGACACAGGGACTTTATACATATAATCAAGTTAAAAAGAGGTTGCACTTGATTAAAGTGGGCCTTAATTCAATATGAATAGTGTCTTTATAAGGAGAAAAAGAAACAGAGAAACAGGAGGAGAAGACTGTATGATGATAGAGGCAGAGGTCAGTGGGTTGCAGCTATAAGCCAAGGGATTCCAAGGATAGACGAGGACTACAAAAAACTAGGAGACAAAAAAGGACCCTATCCAGGGCCTCAGAGGGAGCATGGCCCCGCTCACACCTCAATTCAGACTTTTAACTTGCAGAACTAAGTGTGCTTCTGATGCTTTCTGTCACCCGGTTTGTGGTGTGGCAGCCCCAGGAAGTTAATACACATTTCTTAATTACCCTGGACTCATGTTTTTTCTCTTGTTGCAAAATCCTTTATATCACACTTAGTACTTATATCACATTCTGCTGTTATCAAAGTGACTTTTGTCTCTCCTACTTGTCTTTACAGGACCACATCTGAGTCCACAGCATATTAGTGGTGCCTGACTCTTGGTAGATGCTTACATGGTTATGTTAGAGCAGCAGATATAAAGTGACAGGATATGATTCTCATGTCTGGATTTCTCCCTTAATTGTTGTGTGATCTCACATAATTTAATCAGCTTCTGAGAGGTTCATTATCCTTATCTATAAATAAGCATCAAATAACTATCAGCCAGAGTCTCCATAAAGATTAAATGAGTTAGTGGATCTGAAAAGGTTTTATAAACAGCCAAACTGCAATAAAATATTAGGCTGCTTTGTTATTGTTTATGTGAACCTTGTTGCACTCTGTCATTTGCTTAGCACACATTTATGCACACTTCCTCGTGAGTGCCTAGCACCATACCAGGTGCATTGCACACCAGGCATGGAGCTTCCAAATGAAGTAGACTCATTAGATAGGATTAAACAAGGTGGAAAGTAATGGGGTGGGGATCTATTTTAGAGAGTTATGATAGTCCTCTTGGTGATATTTAAGTTGAGAACTGAATGATGAAAGCACGCCATTCATGTGAAAAGCCATGGGAAAATTATCCCAGGAAGAGGAAAGAGCAGTCTCAAGGACCTTGATTTCAGAAAGATCTTGGACCAATCAATCATAGGGACTGACAGAGGCAAAGGTGCCCCAACCAAGTGAGGTGGTCCAGATCACATCATTTGATGTTTGAGAGGAGGTAGGAGACCAATCTTCCAGAACTTTGTAGGCCTGGTTCAAGAGTTTAGATTTTTACTGTGACATAAGAGAACCATGAGACATTTTCAGGTAAACAAGAACATGGGACTTAAAAAGAAATCTCTCTGGCTTCTATTATGGACTAGATCGTTGTAGGGTGGGAGAGAACAGTTAGGAAGAGGGCTGTTATCCACATAAAAAATGGTCCATTTCATGAACTAGGATAACTTCAGCAGCTTGGGTTAGGGTAGATATTTTCAAAATTGAACTGACAGGTCTTTGTGGTTCCTTAAATGAGAGGTTGAAAGAGACAGAATCAATGACGACTCCCAGATCATGGGTTTTTGTAGCCATGTATATGGTGGCTTTTTAAATTGAGTAGCAGACAATTGCTTTTGGGGAATATTTGAGAGTTCTCAAGTTTTCCCTTAAATTTTCTGCAGGCATAGAGATTCTGACCCAATGTGCATGGAACTCAGGTGTCAACTGGCCCTTATAGTTAAGAATAGGGGTTGGCAAGTTATTTTTAGTTCAGGCTGCTATGCCCAAATCATATCTATGTGATCATAGACTGAGTGGCTTATCAACAACAGAAACTTATTTCTTATAGGTCTTCAGGCTTGAGAAGTCTAAGACCAAGGTGCCAGCCAATCCAATGTCTAATGATGGTACTTTTCCTAGTTTGCAGATGGTACAATCCTCTCATATCCTCACATGGTGGAGAAAAGAGAGAGGAGGAAAGATTTTGTGCCTTTTACAAGGGCATAAATCCCATTGGCTCGAGGGCTTTGCTTTCATGACCAAATTACCTTCTACAGACTCCACCTCCTAATGCAATCACATTGGGAATTAGGATTTCAACATAGAGTTTGGGAGAACATAATCATTTAGTCCATAGCATAGCCCCCCCCCCTTTTTTTAAAGGGGCAGATAATAAATATTTTAGACTTTGCTGGACAAGAAGTAAAACAGTGGTTATTATGTAGGTACTTATATTAATATAATCATTTAAAATGTGATTATTTAAAAAACAAAATACATTTTTAGCTCATAGGACCATAAATGAGACAGCCAGCCAGCTGCATTTGGTCAGTGGTAAGAAGTTTACTGTCCACTGGTCTAGATCAGCAATTGGTAAATGACTATCCATGGATCATACTTAGCCAGACACTTGTTTCTGTCAATAAAGTTCTATTGATTCACCATCACACCCAATTGTTTACCTATTGTCTATGGCTGCCCTTCTGCCACAGCACAGAATTGAGTAGTTGCAACAGAAGCCACATGTTCCATAAGATTTACTATCTGGCTCTTTAGAGAAAAAATTTGCCAAATCTGGTCCAGAGAACAGTTCTAGAACTCTCTTCTTCTGTTCTTTGGGAAAATGATTACCTTTTCTAAGTTTTCTGCAAGCTTCCAGAGGGCTTCTGTTCTCATGGTGAGATGAGATTATTTTCCCATCTCACACATGCTCTAACTGTCGTGTTATCTCAGGGAGTGAATTCTATCTCTTCTCCTTGATGTCCAGAACAATTCCACAACAAAATCCAAGTGAAGAAATATTCTTCCAGATCTTTGTGTGAGAGTTAAGCCTTAAGGATATGAAAGGGGCTTATATCATAAATTAATAGTAGTTTAAATTGATTATTGAACATTTTCTCATTTTTCTTTAAAAATTCCCTTGGCCACATTGGCTAACTTGAACTCCAATCTCTCAAAATGATTCTCCAGTTTCTTCATTTTTCTCTTTGCTCTTTTTCCTTTCTCTCATCCCCAACTTTCAGTTTCTTCATCTTGTTGAGTGGTTGAGCTATTTTTTTTTTCATTGCTTTTATCCATTGCGTGATACCTTCACCTTCTACTTTCCAAGGGACTTATCAAGACTTTTTCTTAAAGAAAAACTACCTTCCTAAGAAGAATTCTGTTTATAACATTAATACAATAATTTTTTTATCTTTTTAAAATTTCAGATTACTGTAAGGGTATAAAGGTTATGTTATATAGTTTGCATTTGTAAGATTAAACACTCAGTAGTAGTCGTGTCCTTCAGCCAGAAAGCGTGCCATATACCTGTGCGTTGAATCCATTCTTTCTATCTTAATGCCAAAATATTCCTGGTGGTGAATGACCTTCCTCTCTACCTTCTTCCTCTCTACCTGCTCTACCATCCTGCCATAGTTACAACATTTCTACAATTGGAGAAACTGCTGGTTCACTAATAAGCATCGTACAGTGTGTTGGGCATGTGATCAGCAGTGCAGTCACAAGTCTCTAACCCTTGCCCAATTCTTTTCTTTAAATCCTTGTATCCTCATTTTGCAGACATGAAAGTTGAGGATAAGATGTGCTTGTGCACATTTCCATCGGTGGGATTTGAACATATCTTTCTGCTGCTAGTTTCAAAGCTGTCATCCCTCTACCAGAGAGTTCTGAATCTGGACCGTCTTTTATAGAACTCCAGATACAGAGTAAATATATTATTTTCTGGGAAGCAAGAAAATGACAAAGTATTAGTTGATATTTTTAGACACTTTAAACTGTTGGGCCTGATCATGGAGAATGGGGAAATGACAAATATCATACTTCTGTTTCAAAAAGGACAATAACCATGAAAGCAGTTCTCCTTAGGTTAGTGTACAAAGCAGGTGTGTGTGTGGGAAATATAAGAAACAACCTTCTGGGTTCCAGTGAGGAAACACTTCAAAAAATATCATTTGATTAAGAGACAGCCTGCATGATTCAATGAGGAGGCGGAGGTATTGCCTTGGAAAAGCATCAGATAAAGAAATACTAAATGCCTGTAGAAGTGTCGTGGGTATGGGGGCTAAAAACAGCTTGTGGAATGGCAAACTTTCTGAAAAACATGGCAACAGCAAGTGTCCATAAATGGCAACTTCATTCTCTGTGGATGAGTGGGAAACAGCAGAGGGTAATTTTTAGATTGCTTATTTTTTTACGTTAGTGGAGTGGAGTGATGCCATTGGAAATATTAAGAAGGATGAAAATGTGTTAGTGACGACAGCACACTTATGAAAATAGAATAGCACCAGGACGTGGTAACCTGATGGAGATCATTCGATGACTAAGTAGAGAATATTGTTGATACCTGAAAAATACTGCTGTTAGCCAATTGACCAGAATAATTTTCCTCTCCTCTGCAGCACACAGGTATAAGACAGTGTTCTTCACATCAAGAGGCCTTTTGACATTTTCTTAATTATCTTTAGGGCACAGAAAATCTCAATTAACCAAATACCTGCACATTATGGGATTCTGGACAATTACAATTTCTGATTATTTGCTTAATTGTTTATCTTGTTTTGCAAATGCCCAAGTTTCCTTTTCTGTTTGCCTAAGGGATGCTTGAAAACCTTGCTATGCTAAATTATTTCTTTGGATTAGTACAGACTGTTTACTGCTTTCTGTGTATTCAATAGATTTTCACTAAGCCGTTACAGTGTAGCAGGTTTCATGGTGGATGTGGATGATCTAAGGATGATCAAGGTAAGAACTCTGTCCATGTAACATTCAAGGAATAATAAAGGTGGCTATAGAAGTTGAAAGAGATTGAGAAGACTGAAGGCTGAGACAAAAAATGCATTCTGGAGGCTAACCTAAGAACACTCAGACAATATCTTTTATGATCATCAGACTCTGTCTCCTAAAGATAAGTGGCAAAATATGTCAGATAGAAGACTGTAGTAAGCTAGATTCTGGGTGGCTGGGTTTAGTGTCTGTTAAAATACAATAAAGATACTATCAAATTCAAGGGAAGTCTTGCAATTTTTGGATTTTCTATTTTTTTACTACTTGCTTGGTTCTAATGGTAAGAAGTCATTGTCTTGAATTATTATGATAGACTAAAATATTTCTGCTATTTTTGAAAAATAAGATTAAAATAAGCAATCTTTTAGCAAAGGATTTGGCACAGGGAAATTTTTGAAATTTGGGCATTGTTTGGTGAATAGAAAGTGTTTGGGCTTTTGAAATTAATATCTAATTGAGAAACTTTGCAAAAGTTTCATTTTACCATATGATCATAATCACACCTACTCAACACTATTAACCCAAATGGATAGGGGCCTTTGTGAAATTTTACCACTAGCTTCTATTCAATAATGATCATCGGATACCAACTGTTCTATGAAAGATAACCTGGAAAGCCCTGGGTGAGAGTAGAGGACAGAACATAAAAACAAACAAAACAGAGCCTAGAATGGAGTCAAGATGGGGACTAAACACATTTCACATGTGGTTGGAATGCAATGTTGACTAAGATAGATGCATTAGGGAAAGATCAAAAAATTCAGTTGGAATTCAAAAGCAGAAGAAATCACATCTAATTGAATGGATATTAGGCATCACTTAGGGGAGATCGTAGTTAAGTGGAGCTTCATAGGTGGATAATATCTGAACAGGTGAAAAGTACGTGAAATGTCCAGATGTAAAGAACATTGTGAGTACAAATATGGCTTCAGAAAACTTCAGGGTATGCCTGGGAAATAGCTTATGATTCAGTTGGTTTTAAAATTTTGGTTAGTAGTAAAATTCCTTTTATTTCCTCTCCAAATGAGAGGTTATGCTAAACTCTAAAATACTATATATAACATGTGTGGGTATATGTGTGTGCACACACATGTATGTGTGTACACATGTGTATGTGGGTGACAGATGACAACCACAGGGACTGTATTGATATCCTAGGGCATCATAAAATCATTGCAAAGTTAGTGGCTTAAAACAAGAGAAATTTATCCTCTTACAGTAAAGGAGACTTGATGTATAAAATCCAAGTGCTGACAGGGTCATGCTGTCTCTGCAGCCTCTAGAGAAGAATCGTCCTTGCCTTTTGTAACTTCTGGTGGCTTCCAGCAATTTTGGGTGCTCCTTGGCTCATAGCAACATGGTCCAACCTCTTCCTCCATCTTTACATGGCCTCACTCCTGGTCTCTGTGTGGAAATCTGCATTTCCTCTTCTCGTTAGGATACTAGTTATAATGGATTTAGGACCCACCCTAATCCAATACAGCCTCATTTTAACAAATCCTTTGTGCAAAGACCCTATTTCTAAATAGGGTCCCTTTAACAGGAACGTAGGATTAGAAATCAACACATCTTTTGGGCGGACAGGAGGGTTTTGAGATTTTGAGGTCCCCTAAAGTGACCACTGAGGCACCTCAGCTGAATCAGAATCAGAATCTTGGAGTCTGTGTTTCTACTTGAAACACAGTTTTGCAGGACATTCTTACCATGGATCCATTAAGTTCATCAAAAGCACTGAGCTATTGCAGTGGGCCATTTTGCAAAATAGATTGAAAAGGAAGATGGAGAAACTTGATATCAGGCTGAGGAACAGTAACTTCAAGAAGAGTTGGTGGTGAATGTCATCGTGGTGCTCACTAATCACACTGCATGCAGGATCCCTGTGTTCATCACAGGAGAAGTCCCCAAGAGCACGTTTCTAGGGCTTCCTCCTCACCAGTGAGGCAGCTTTGGCTCCTTCAGCTTCTAGGAGTCCAGCCTAGAATTCTTTGGGTTGGTCACCAGTCCTATGGGAGGGCTCCAGGTCACAGGAGTGAGGGCTGCCCATGTGAGGGGTGACCTGTGAGGCAGTGGGCCCTGGCAGGCCCCGCAGGCAGGGCTGCTGCAGGCCTCCCTTTGCAGGCTGAGGAGGAGACGCCTGCCACAGCAGCTGCCTCGTGTTTCCTCATTAGGGCTGCCTCCACCTTGAGCACACGTGTGGGAGCGAGCGAGGGAAGTCAGCCTAGGAGGAGAGTTGCCGGGCCTAATGGGCGGATGGGCCGCAGGGGAGGGAAGGCATGCTGTCGGTGACTCAGAGTCAGCAAGAGGTGGATTTCGCCAGCAGGAAGTTGGATTCAGGAGGCACTGCCGGGTACTTTTCCATTCTCTCTCCCCACCACCGGCACACCCCCCTCCCCCTTGATCCTGTGGTTCAGGATGCCAAAATGCACAGGCAGGCCAAGCTCAGCTTGTTTCCTAGAGCTGCACAAACTGGATTAACTTGAGCTGGTCAAAATAAAACAACCAAAGAACCTGTGGAAATCCAATGAATAATGTACAGCCCTGCTTTTGTGCAGGTGGTTGTTTTGACTGATGGATTAGACCAGGTGTGGGTGACCAACAGCCACTCGCTCACTGCTCACTACCATCGGTAACCTGCTCCAATCAGGAAAAGAGAAATGAGATTTATGAGTGATGCTCTTTAAAAATATGAAGTTGTGTCACCAAAATCTCACAGCAAATCTTGGAGGCAGTTATCCCGTATTATAGATGAGAAGGCAGAGGCTAGGGAGCTCTCCCTTTCTTCCCTACAGTCAGTAAGTTGCAGAGCTATAATTTATACCCCACTGTGTCTGGGTCCCAAGCCCTTAAATGCCCAAAGCACGCAGGCTTCTCCCAATCAGGTTCTTCCCAGCACTGACTCTGTGGTGCATCCTCCTGTACCCATCTCAGCTCATCAGCTCAGATTCTTTTTTCCCACTTATAATGGTTTCTCCTTTCTCCTGCTCTTCTCTGTATTCCACTTATTCTTCAGAACTCTATACAGTGAGGGAGCAGACATAAGTCTGGAATCAGACAGATAAAATTCTGTACTCATTGTGGCAGTGCAAATCTAACAATTTTGTTTCTCTTATTAATACGGAGGCAATAATAATAATTACTTTTAAGGTAGTTATGAGTAAGGCCAGGCAAAGTGGCTCACACTTGTAATACTACTCTGGGAGGCCAAGGTGGAAGGATCCCTTGAGCTTAGGAGTTCAAGACCAGCCTGAAGAAGAATAAGACCCCACCTCTAAGAAATAGGAAAAAAATAGCCAGGTGTTGTGGCAGGCACCTCTAGTCTCAGCTATTTGGGAAGCTGAGGCAGGAGGAGCACCAGGAGTTTGAGGTTGCTGTGGGCTAGGCTAATGTCACAGCTTAAAGGAATACGTGAAACATGTCTTAGTATAAATAGCATTCATGTATTATTCCTCAAGCCGTTTTTTTTTTTGAAGGTTCTCTATTAATTTCTGGTCTGTTTGATAGGCAGTGAGTCTTTTTGTTCTCGCTGCCCAAATGACATCATACAGCAGCTACACACTTGTTTTCTGTTTGTTTCATGTGCCTCAACTTTGTATCCTGGGAGAGAATTTAAAGTACTTTGGGCATTAGTCATTGCTTATGTTTTGGTTTGTTTTTTCTTACATCTCTTGCTGGATGCTTGTTTAAATGCTCAGTAACTACAGATTGAAGGCCTGTTATCAAAGTCAAAACAATTGAACTCTTTTCAGTGTGTAGACCCAACCTCTACCTCGTGGATTACTCTCGTTAATTTTATCGCATGTCAGTATAAAAAAACTGAGTGCCTCCTGCATCTCTCTCCTTTCTATTCTCTTCTTCTTTTCCCTTCCTCCTTTTCATCAGTATTTCCTAGATATCTTCTAAGTTATTAACACTAGGCATACTGCTCTATTGGATCTTGTCAGCCATATCTATATGGAATAGATAGAAGAATACTCCACCAGCACTTCCAATAATTATGATTAATTCCACAGTTCCCAGGGAAGACATAATCAAAGACCAAAGTCACACTGTTTTTGTTTTTCTTTGTTTCTGAAATTGCCCTGCAGTATCCCAGCTGAGCTGTGATGCTTGCAGTTGTAGGGGATCCTCTCGAGAACACCAGTTTCCTAAAGCACAGTCTGCAGATCACTTACGTAAGACTCTCATCAGGAAGATACCATTAACCATGTTAACCATAACAGTTCAAAAGGAATACTATGAGAGAAATATTTCTGAAAGCTGCTGCCAAAAGGTCAATATTCCCGGGAAAGAAATCATGCCTTGGAAAAAAATCTTTTAAAACTGTACTGTAGCTTTATGTTTATATTTTAAAGTAATATATGTGCATATTTTAGTATACCAATGAGTACATCTATTGCATATATAGATATGTATGTCTATAAACAGTCTGCCCTACTCTTGTCAACCTCTCCCCAGTCTCCAGATTTGCTTCTCAGAGGAATCATTTCAACTGTCATATCTGATTGTTTTGGAATTTACCTCCAAATTTCTCAGTAATATACTTATGTTGCTTCTTCTTAACTTGTTAACTTTAGGCACTAGCTGTCTGTGTTAAGTTAAATAAAGATTTATCTCTTTGGTAGCTCCTCCTTTCTTTTCTTTCTGGAGATTTATGTTTTCCAGTTCTGGTACATTTTCTTATAGCCCTTCCCTGATAAACTAATTGTGTCTATATTTTTTCGAATTCTCTGCTCCGTTAGGGAGATATTAAACCTCCTTATCCACCCTCTATTTCTCTTTTCCTGTTTATTTTTCTTTCTCCTTTACTGTCTTCTCTTTGCTTTTTTTAGTACTTCCTAAGAGATTCCTTGACTCTTTCATCTAAACCTCCTATCAAATGTCCTTTTTTGGTCTACTTTTAATTACCAAGAGTCCTTTTTTCTTCCTCACTTGTTCCCTTATTTTCATGGCATCCCCTTCTTGTTCAATGGAGGCAAAATTTTCAGTGTCTTTTATTCATTTTAAGGATATTAAGTATTATTTCTTTTTTTTTTTTATCTGCTTAAATCTTTTTCTTTCGTGTTGGAGGCTTTCCTAAAATGCCTGCTAATCCTTTGCTGTCAATTCACATTCAAGTGTGAGGCGCCAAGAGACCAATTAAAAGTTCTGGGTCTAAGAATGGATCCATGGACTGTTATTGAATGATTGACTAGTGAGCAATGCCTTTTGATAGGGAGATCCACCAAACAGCATGGCTTTTATGGGGGTCATTCGGTTTTCCAAAATTAAGAAAAAGACTCAAATAGCATTTTGCTTGGAGAATAGATCTTAGAGAGTCTTATATGACATGGTCAAATGCTGAAGTTCAATTTTAACCTAAATGTTGGTAGCCCCATGAGGGTTTTGTGTAGGAGAGTAATAGGATATGATTTAAATTTTTAAGTGATAATTATAATCATGGCATATGGGGACAAGTGCTTAACTAAGGAAACCAGTTATACCACTTATAGTCCAAATGAGGTTCAGTGCTCCATTCCTTATCACTGTGGCCTGAATATTCCTGAAGAGTCAGTGTTGTCCTTTGCAAAGAGCTTCAAGGCTCTGAGGTATAACCCAAGACTAAAAACAAAGGCATAAGAAACAAACAAACAAACAAACAAAAACCCAACAACTTTTCTCCTGAATTCATCCAATAAAGGAGTCCAGCAGATGAGGAATTATCATTTTTAGACCACTTAGATTTCATCAGGTCATAGTGGGGTGTGTTGAATTTTTGTTTGTTTGTTTGTTTGTTTTAGACAGAGTCTTATTCAGTTCCCCTGAATTGAATTCCATGGTCAAACTCTTCGTTTTGGGCAATTCTCTTGCCTCAGTCTCCCAAGTAGCTGGGACTACAGGCCCATGCCACTATGGCCGGCTAGTGTTTTTATTTTTAGTTGAGATGGGGTCTTGCTCTTGCTCAGGTTGGTCTGGAACTACTGCACTTGCGCAGTCCTCCAGCCTTGGCCTCCCAGAGTGTTAGGATTACAAGCTTAAGCCACCAGGCCCAAGAATTTGTAGAATTTATTTTTGATATTTGGAACAGCCTAACGTAAAACTACCTACCTCTAAGCTGCAGAGGCTAACTTAAATGCTAAATGTATTTAATTCTGTCTGAAATTATGTAAACTAACTTTTTGCTTTCTCTTATTCAACAAATGGCTTTTATAGAGATTATATTTTAGTTACTGTACTGGTTCATTCAACTTTATGGCTGAAAGTTCTAGTTAAATCAAACTCAGGGCAGGGGAATTGGTAAGGTCTCACCTAATGAGTATAATGTAGGGGTATATGGAAGACCCCCTGAGTGAAAGGCTCAACTACAACTTGGACTTTATCTAACAAATGCAAACAATGTAACCTAATTGTTTGAACCCTCATATTAATCTGAAATTAAAAAAAAAATAAGCCCCAAAGCTCACTGGTATTAAAAAAAAAATTCCTTAGTACCTAATAAAGTTAGGTAATTCATAGCTAATTAGTTTATGCAGACAAATGTTTCAAAACAAGGTTTTCATGAAGGAAAATCATGATTAAAAATAGCCCTTTAGAAGTGGTAGAGGATAATGGTTAAGATGACAGAGTGTCTGCGTTCAAAGCCTGGTACTTCCACTTACTAGCCAAGTGTCCTCGGGGAAATAACTTAATATCCCTGAGTCTTAGTTCATGCTTCTACAGAATAAGAACAATAATAATAGAACCTACTTCACGAGATTGTTGTGAGTACTTGGTGAAGTTATTATTATTACTTTGAGGATAAAATACTTGAAAACTCACTATTTCCAATGATACAGTTTGAGGTGGTATCTAGATGGGGTGACCAGACAGGGACTTCTAAAACAACTGGAAAGCAAAACAAGTCTGTATTAAAGTAGTTCACACTGCCGGGATGGAGAAAGCAGAACTATGATGTACTTAGCTATCTATGGGCTCATAAGGGGAAGAATTCTGAAGTGGTTGAGTCTTAGATTTGGTCTTCACAGTAGAGAACTTCACAGTAGAAGTGAATATAGAAATCATTCTGTCCAACACTCTTCTTATTGCTTTTCCTATTCCTCACCTAGTGAGGAAGACAGACAAGAAAGGGAAGGAAGGCAGATGATTAAAGAGAAGTTAACTGCTGTGGGCAATTGGTTCTCAAGGCAGGAGATCTTAGGAGACCAAGGGCTGGAATTGCTTCAGATTTGTTATGTTTGGGGGACCAGGAAGCTGAGATATTTTTTCTGTCCAGCTTTGTCAAAGGGTGCTTCTGTAGTTAATCCCTCAATTTTTTTTTAAAGGGGATTAATAAGGAACTTGAACCTATACACACTCTTAACTACTCCAACTATGTAGCAATAATCTCATCTTCTCATGATGACTGACTAGGGTTAGTTACTGCTAAAAATATAGCAACTTCCAATTGTCCCTGTACATGGAGAACCCAAAGTGAACAGGCCACAGGTAGCTTTAGGGTTAGAAAGACCTTACTATGTCTGCTACCAGAATTATTTCCCCATGCTGGACACCAGAAGAATTTAAAATTGGGAAATAAGAAGCAAAAATTCCTTTGTTGTTAGAAGTAATTATTTCACCCATGTGTTCCCAGATGCTTGTATTCTACCTGTTAGAAATATAGCACTGTACAGTGGCCATTGATTACAAGGATCTCAAAGAGCAACACCTCATCCTGTAAGTTTAATCCCCAAACTGGTATACTACTTACACCTTGAGAAGCTATTCCAATGTTATATCAGGCCAGCAGTTTCCACATTATGTAAGATGTGGTAGAAAAAGTTGATCTCATCATCATATATCTGTTTCACATATCCTTTGTCTTAAAGTGAGTCTTTTATCTAAAGTGAGAGTATAGAGGATCTTAGATCAGTAAATAGGCATTCTCTGGACTATCAAATGGTGATGATGACCAAGGCATTGCAGGCAAAGAAGGAAAATTCATATCTAGAGTATGTTATCAGTTTTAACTAGGATAAATCACTGTCCTTTTCAGAGTGGAGTCTGATGAAATTGACTTACCAGCAAATGGTTGGTTAGTTTCTTTGAGGGACTGCACAATAGCAAGGGCTCAGTGTTGGTATCTAATGCCACAGGTGATTGCAGTAGGATGACTTCATTAGCCTTGGTGAGTGGGACACAATGCTGTTGTGCACATGCATAGCTTCTATCCCTGCCACTATCACTAACTGCTCAGTATTCCATGGTGATGACATGGAGAGGCTTAGGTAGATTTTGATGTACAGTGGATTTGCAGTGTAGTTGAAAACAATGAGCTTGGGGAATTATTGCCTTTATAGCAAGTAATACAAGCTTGCTCTTTGTCTGGCAGGGTAGACATAGCCTCATTTCTTTCACTCATAAGTATTGTGTATCCTCATAAGTATATTCCTTTATTTATTTATTTTTGAGATAGAGTCTTACTCTGTTACCCTTGGTAGAGTGCCTTGGGTCTATATTCCTTTTTATTTCTGAGTGGAGTCCATTATAAGGATGTACAGTGCTTAATTTATCCATTTACTTATTGATGAATGTACTATGTATAGGTCCTAGTTCTTTGATATTAATAACACAACTGCTCTAAAAATGCACATATAAGTCTTCATATGGACTTACGCTTTCTTATCTCTTAGATAAGCACCTACTAGTTTATGACGTAATAGGTGTGTTTTAAACTGACACTTGTTTTCTAAAGTGGTTGTTCTGTGAGAGTTCTAGTCCCATCACATCCTTCCTGCATTTGGTATGGTCAGTCATTTTAATTTTAGTGCATATTTCAGAAAGTAGGTAGAGCTATTGCATTGTGGTTTTAATTTCCTAATGACTAATGATGTTGATCATCTTTTCATGTGCTTATTTGACGTCTGTGTATCTTCGGTAAAGCATTTGTTCAAATATTTTGCACATTTTTTATTGCTTTGTATAATAAGTCCATCTCACATGAGGGGCTTTGCATCAGGCCATGGAGGGCTACTGTTCTCCATCCATGGGAAAGCATCTTCCGCTACCCCAGAGGGCTAAGGGGAATAGGAGGCGTGAATGTTCCCAAGTAGGTCCACAAAATATTCTCATTCCTGTTCATGGGCTCTCCTCTTTCCCTACATGGCCCCAACTGTCACATAAGAGACTTGCCAGGACTGTGAATTTAGCTTCCCTTGTAAGTCTGCCATCCTTCTCACCTTCGGATTGTCTTTAACATAGTCTGCCTTCAAGCTGCAGGAAATTAAGGCTCTTAAGACCCTCTACCCTTCACATCATGCCTTGAGTTTGATAGTTGGCTGATCTTATCTGCCTATCTTTAAAATACTAGAGCTACTTACTGTATGAGCCTCCTACCTGCATTCCATCCCAACCCTCAGAAGATGAACATTTCAGTAATTGTGATGCAATACATGCTGTACGCATACCAAATAAATTACTTGCACTGAGCTTTTTCAGTGAAACCCAAAGTACAATACGCATTTTAAGTGCAAGTACTTTATATATTTGGGAAGTGATCCTAAGAAACAATATTAGGCAAGTGGGGAAGTAAGACATGGAAGGGAAGAAAGTGAAAATGTGTGTGTATGAGCATCCTGGGAACCTTGGGGCACTATATAGAAACTGTCTCAGAAGCTGAGTTTGCTGAGTATTTACCAACCAACTACCATTCATTGCTGGTGTGTGCTGCTCGCTGCTCTTGGTTCCTTTAATACTTCAGTCCACGCTGTGAATAGGAAGAACATGCTCCTGAGAGCAGAAAGAGCACTCAGGAAGAAGATGTAGCCAGCATGTACAGGGCAGTGATGCCAAGGGGTGATGATCAGAGTCCTGGCAGCGTAGGGTATGATGCTCTACCCTCTGGGTTTTGTTCATCCTTTTCCATCACAGCTCATCACGTTCTTGGTTCTCCTAAAGATTTGCAGCTTCCCTCAACAAAACATTTGTTTTCTTACCTCAACACTGTTGCTTATGCTGTGCCTCTTTGCCTGGAATATTCTCCATCTCCTGAGGCCAGCCCCACTTCCCTAGTGAACCCCAGCTCTTCTTTCAAATCTCAATTCAGCTGCCACTTCCTCTTGGATGCTTTCCCAGCCTGCCTTGGGCAGAACTGTGTCGTCCTCTAAGCCCACTTAATACCCTGTACATATTTCTGGCATAGCATTATATTGTACTGCCGTTATGCTGCTTTTTTCTTTTCTTTCTTTTTTTTGTGTGTGTCTGTTTCCCCCAAGGAACTTGGAGCAACTTAGGGGAAGGCTTTCACTTGTTCATCTTTATTTCTTAAGAACATGGCATGGGGCCTGGCATTGTGTAAAGAATCAAAGGCTGATGAATGATTACACAAGTGAATATCATGTACTAGATAGCTCAGATTTTTTCAAGGCCTCATAGCCAGTTAGCAGTGAAGCTGAGAGTAGAATTAATGTCAGTCCTGGAGGAACTGCCTTTTTTTTTCTTTAGAAACTAGAAGGCAAAAAATGCACAGACGTAAATGTCATACATGGTGTGTGGGAATAATGTTGTTTTGTTTACTTTGTCTAGACAGGGGTCCTCACACTTTTTAAACAGGGGGCCAGTTCACTGTCCCTCAGACCATTGGCAGGCTGGACTGTAGGCCCCAGGACTAGTCGGCTGCTAAGCAGGACAGGCAGAAGTGGCAAAAACACCCAGAGGGCCAGATAAATGTGCTAGGCAAGCTGCATGTGGCCCACAGGCCATAGTATGAGGATGGCTGGTCTAGAAGACCATGTGGTTGTCCTGTGAATCTGGAAAACTTTGGGTTTCAGGGCCATATTTGGGGTGGTGTTGGCAAACCTAGGAAGCTGTGCAATGTCTTGTCTCTTTAGATGTCTGGGCAGAAACAAACTGGTGGAAGGGGGCTGCAGTAAGAGAATGGATACGATTGGCTCCCTGGCAGAACCTCAAGGTAACTAGTGTTGTTTGCACATAAATGCCTTCTTTATTGCCTGTGTCATCACCCCAAATAATAATCCTTATAGATGCTTACTGGAGGGTTCCCAGCCCCCTAATCCACCATTGTTAAACCATTGCATTTCTCCTTAGGTGCCTGCTCACCCTTTGAGGCCAGCCACCAGCTAAACTGAATTTTGCAATGGCTCAGCCCTCAAAAGTTTGGTTCAGAATTAAACATTGATTTTCTGCTTCGTGGCCCAAAGATTTGAGAAGAGACCAGGACTAGAGGTTGGGGATTTATCAGAGCAGACCTGCTGGTGGGCTACCAATGGCCTGAAGGATTTAACTTAGCCTAGTGGTTGAGGCCCAAGGGCTGATCCTCAGCTTTGCTGCTCTAGACACTTGGCTTGTCAACTCACAGAGGCAGGCTCCATCTCATGGGGGTCTCACAAAACCTGAGTTCAAAGAGATTGACAGATAACACAGAATATGCATTTACTTCTCTATATTGACTCACGTATCCCTCATGTTCATTTGGAAGCACATGTCATCATCTCTCTTTGTCAAACTCTAGGAAGCCAAATTCTAATCAGCAAAGAATTTGGTGAACATGGAATCAGAGAAAGGGGAGTTTGCTGTATGATTTAAATGCTTTATGGCATTTTGCTGATACCTCTAATTCGCTATCCAATAGGTAGCCAGGAGGACATTTTAAAAATGCAAATCTGAACATGTCCTCTCTCAGTTAAAAACCTTCAGTGGTTTTGAATTGCCCTTGGAATAAAAGGGGGAAAAAAAATAACTTGTTCCATAAAGTCCAACATGATTTTTGCCTCATCTTCCCACCAGCTTCTGTGGCCTGGTTTCACTCTTAAAGGACTGATCTGCTTCTGTTACCCTAGTTAACTCCTACTCTTAAAAACAATTGTAGGTATTACTTTACCTAATCTCAGACTGTCTGTAGTTTTTATTCATATTGTTATTAAACATGTACCAGTGTCTACTGCAGGTGCTAAGAATACCACCTAACAGTGAACAAAACACAGCTCCTATTCTCACAGAGCTTACATTCCCTCCTTCTGGGAAGAAAGACATATAACAGAGAATAACACCCAAAAGAAAATATAGTCTGATATACATACATATACATATACCTGTAATGTCTGAGAGTAATAAACATGGTGGAGAGAATGTAAGTTGCACAAAGGATGGGGGGAAGAAGGAAGTTGCTGTTTTACATGCGGGGTTGTTGAGGAAGTTTCTACTGATAGAATGATGTCTGAGCAGTGACCTGTAAAAAGTGGGGAGAGAACCTGATGTTACCTGGGGGAAAGGATTCCTGATAGGAGGAAAAAGAAGTACAAAGACCCCAAGGTTAGGTTGTGCTTTGTCAATTGCTTTATAGCGTTTACTACATGGGTTCCTTATAGTACTGATGGGTTTATATGTACCATTATCTTATCAATGCCTGCCTACTCCACTACATTTCTAAACTCCCTGAGAGCAGAGACTATGTCAATTTTTTCACTATTCTATTCCCAGATTCTATAGGATAAGGTCTGATGCAGAATACTCAATTTATATGTATTTGTGGAAGGAGAAAGGGGAAGATGAGTGAGAGAAAGGGAGTAGAAGAGGAAGGTGGGAGAAAGGAAAAGAGGAAGTGACGGGAGAAGAAGGAGAAAGGGAGGGACAAGGGAAGAAATCCTCCAAAGAGATAAGTTAAGCCTCTTGTACTGAGCACCCTCCCCACTGGTTTGGGTGAAGAAGGGCACCACCGATGTGTGCTGCCCATCTCCCTCTCCACTCTGTACTTCTGTGCCTGAGCTGCTCTTATGTGTCAGAGACATCTTTTCCTCTTTAAATGTGCTAATAATTTCATCGGAATTAATGTCAAGTCATACAGGCCTGGAAGAGCTCTTCTGAATCTCTAACATGGCTTCTCATACCGTTACTCTGATTCTTTTCTGTTGATTTTAGGTTGAATTCTCAGGAGGCCTCCACCTTCCTTGTACCAAACTCTTAAGGGCACCTCCCTTTTGCCTTCATTACTCTTTCACATGTATCCTTCCTAATTTTCTTTCGATCTCTGTTATCCACTAATCTGGGCCAATGCAACAGGCTAGGGGACTATCCAGGCAAATACCTCTTTCCTGGGACGGTTTTAATTCCCCAGACAGTTAGCAGGGATCTACATCCTATGTTTTCCATGCTCTCATAATTCTGTGCTATGACTGGAATAGACACTGTCTTATCTGAAATAAGGATTCTCAAAAGGATTGGCTTTTCTTCCAGTAAGATGGGTGAGACTAGAAAGTCTGGCCTGGGTTTTAGGATGGGTATGCACAAACGCACACCTGCAGTTTGTTTAATGTTGCCCCTGTTTGCGTTTACTCCTACCACCTTCCATTCACGGGTTATACCCAACATCAAGCATGGCAATGTGTAGAAAGGGTTTGCATTTGCTGAGAGTTTCATATAAGTCTCTCTAGTTCAACTCTTTTAAGAACTCTCCTACTGGCCAGATGATGTGCGAATTTCCTGGACAAGCCCAGTGCCTGTATCAAGAGAAGTTGAAGGACTTTATGTTTCTTCTGAGTAGTGTCTTGTACATTTGGATTTTAGGGCAGAAAACTTAAAGAGCAGTTTTGGTGCATAAGTGTAGCGCCTGTGAGACATTCAGAAATTCATGTCCTAAATTTTATAGACCAGGAGTCAGCAAACTTTATTAGAAAATGAGCCAGATAATAAATAATTTATTCTTTGTGGGCCATATGGTCTCTATGACAATTAATTAACTCTGCTATCATAGCATAAAAGCAACCATAGACAATGAGTAAATGAATGGGTGTACTTGTCTTCCAATAAAACTTTGCTTATAGAAACTACTGGTGGTCTAGACTTGGCCCATGGGCAGTAGACCACTGATCCCTATTATAGGTCTTAAGCCTCTGAACATTGTCATTCTGACTGAATAATACACTGAAAGGTGAGCATCCCCTTCCATGAGCCAGCATGGGGGATAAAGTTGATTGTAGCTGTCATTGCACACATTTCACAACATATGATATTTTCTCCCAAGGATTCATCATCTAGTATGTTTAATGAAAAATCTGTAATGCTAGATGGGCGTTACTTCAGCAAAATGACAAAGGATGTTGTAGCACTTTGCTGCTTAAAGTATGGCTCATGGTCCAGCAGTATCCTCCTTGTTCTTTAGGAGCTAGTTAGAAATGCAGGATTTCAAGACCTACCCTCCCCTTTCCACTGAATCAAAATTTGCATGTTAACAGAATCCCCAGATGACTCATATTTGCATTAAAATTCAAGAAGCAGTGTTCTGGCACTCCGCAATGAATGCAGTGTCTCCAGGCAGCTTTCTACTGCAAAACCTAAAGGATGCAGTGCAGATTTCCAATAATTCCCTAAAACTCCTGTAGTAATAGGTTTCACATTTTGTTAGAGAGATTCCTATGGGAAATTTTTGTTGTATGAATAACCATCCATTTGCTTATCTGTTTTGCAAATGATTGATTTTCACACTGTTCCTTGAAGAGTCTGGCACACTCCTGCCAGTACATGTTGGCTTTCTCAGTTCTCTTAGCCTCAAATGACCTCACACTAACTGACCTCTTTCCCTGACTGAATCTCATGGAGCCCCAGAGGCTTAAGCTCAAGTCCCTTATCCTTTGACATATTTTCTACCTTTTCTAAACTCCTGTTGTCAGATAAATTGACCCTTTGCTGAGCATAAATTCTAGACTGCAGTCTCTCTGAGAGCAGAGACCCGCATCTTGAGCGTCCTTGAAACCCTCAGGGGTTATAACCCCTTTCCTTGAGTATGGTATTAGCTGTATGTATTATACACTGATTGCTGTGTCATAGGAGAGTGGGCCCCCACATACTTGCCAATGAACAGAAGTCAAATTATGTATCCAAAACAACTGGCACCTTACTACCACTTAAGTAACCTATGTCCTAATCCCATTTAAACTAGGTAGGGACTGATAGCAGTCTTACCACTAACCCTAGCAGCTCTGGGATAGCATTGCAGATTATGAACCAGCCTTAGACCTAAGAAGACGTAGGTAGATAGATGTGACATAGGACCCATGGAGAGGCTCATATATTCCAGCATCTGATCCAGTCTATCAGATGTCATTTGGTTGAGGGTAAAGTGCAGATCTGCCACTGATACGCTGGTATTTTCAGGTCAGGAGAAACTGACTCCTGTAGGAATCTTTGCTTGTGTCCATCTAGTAGATTCTTCTCTAGTGAGCCTTTCCATGAGTGAGTAAATCAGACTTGATGTATTTACTCACCTGTTGATTGACTCTTGATATCTTAATCACAAGCAGCACCACGCTTAATGCTACAGATATGTGAAGGACATATAAAGAAGTATGAAGTAGAATCCCTGACCTTTCCATCCAGTTTGGGAAGAAAGTCAAGGCTCGCTTCCACAGTTAAATAAAATGCACAGCAACTCAGCCAGAGCAGTATGTGATAGAGTGGTCAGTACTTAGTAACAAGGACATATGGTCAGCAGGTGCAATGGCAGGTGCTAGGAGAGCTGGAGGTATTACTGGAGAATGAAGAGTTAAGGGAAGTTTAACTGAGATGGTGGGGTTTGGGTAGTCACTCAGCACAAGGGACTCAGTGGACAGACTTTCATGGAAAAGGCTGTCACTCAGATTTGGGATGAGATCAGTTCCCAGAATGACCCACCCTGCACCACTCTGCCTTTCCTTCTTATAGGGTGCGGCCAGCAAATGTCCAGCCCTCCCTCTTTCCAGGAAGCTGCACTGCACCACTGGCTGGGCTTGGTTGATTAGAGACTTCCTCCCTCCTCCCCATCACCCAGCAAATGCGGCCACTTAGCAGTCTGGATGAACTGATAATGTGGTGGAAGCTCCCCCCACCTCTTTCTCATCAGAACACAGTTCATTCACTCAGTGCCAAGTTGTCTTTCCTCCTGGCTCCCCGAGGAGGCCCTGGAATAAATTGCACAGCAGCCTGGGCCTACCTGAAAGCGAAAGTGAATTCTTGCTGCAGGAAAAGAGCAAGGAGCTGCATATGCCGCATCATCTGTTCCTGCTTATTTTTTCCCTCTGCTGCAATGAGACCTGTTCTCAGCTCTGGGGGAGGCAGCAGCTAAGGTTGACTCCCATCTTTAGGAGAAAATATTTATCAACTTTCAGATAGAATATTTTTTCAAGTTACTATACACTTACCATGCCGTCAACAGATACTTATGAGGCATCGATTTTGTGCCAAGCCCTGTGTCAGATGCTGGGGATATGACACTGAATAAGTCACAGTTTCTGTCTTCTTGGTTTTTTTTTTTTTTTTCCGTATAGTCAGGAAACAGACAAATTAAGCCAGGCAATTATAATTCAATGTTAAGTGCTATGAAAGAGGTATGCACAAAATTATTATGTACCACTCATGAGGAGTATACCTCACTCACACTTGGGTAAGGGGCCACAGGAAAGGCTTCCAGATAGATTAATGTCAAAGCAGAGTTTTAAGAACAAGTAGGAGAGCCAGGCGCAGGGCTGTGCACTTGTGTCCCAGCTACTTGGAAGCTGAGGCCTGGGAGCTCAAGGCCACAGAGTGAGAGCCTGTATCAAAAACAACAATAAAACCCCCAAATACCCCAAAGGTCATCTTGTGTTAGATCTCAAATCATTATTAAGACAAACAATTTAAAACAATAAAGGTTAAGTAGGAGATGGTAGGTGGGGTTGTGTGGGAGAAAGGCAAGGGTGTAGGGAGATCATTCCAAGACAAGAGAACTGCCTGGGCGAAAGTGAGAGGTGAGAGAGGTTACACTAGTCAGGAAATCGATTGTTGTTAGGTATGGCTGGATAGAAGGGTATGAGTGAGGGAGATAGTTAGTAATAAAGCCAGAGAAGTAAGCAGAAACCTTGTAAGTGACCTAAGTTCCAAATGTTATATCACAGGCAACAGGGAGATATGGAAAGATTTTAAGGACGACAGCAATATGGTTATGTTATGTAGTTTAGAAGAATCATCTGGGGTACAGCATAAAGACTTGGTTAAAAAGAAGTACGGCAAGGGCAGGAGGTTTGCAACTGCTACAGTCGTGTGGGGCTAAGTGGCCTGTACTCACCAATGAATGGCAGTTGATAGGAGAGAGAGAAAGAGCTCTGTAGACTGAAAGAGTCAGAGAAAGTTTTATATAGATGGTGGTTTCAGGGTAGTAATATGATTATATTCATTTTAGAAAAACCATCTTGATTATAGTAGGCTTGGAGCGGGAAAAGACTAGGCAGAGGCTGAGGCAAAAATTCAGTAAGCAATGATAATAGCATCTCTTCTCAGTGGATATGAGGAGAGTGGACAGATTCCACCAGATGGACTACATTTTGTGACTTACTGGACAAGAGACAGAGAGAACATGATGATATTTTAAATTTCTGTTGCCAGTGCCAGGAAACCCAACTCAAGCTGGGTTAAACCAAAAGGGAATGTTTTTACTTAAGTAACTGAGCAATCTTCAGGTGTAACCTCTTTCAGGTCTGACGTTGCTCCCAGGGACCATCTTTCCTTGGTTGTAGGTTGGCTCCTTTCCTGGGCTCTGTGTGATGCCCCAGAGAACCTCAGGCTGAAATTAGGCCAGTGTGCAATGGCATGAAAGAGAAATGTCACTTCTCCAATGGGTCAAACAATAGTCACAGAATTAAGCCTTATTTGTCTAACTTAGATCTCTGTCCTTCCTAGAATCAATCACTGGCTGGTGGAAAAATAAGCCTGGTTTTGCCCACACCAGGTCATTTGGACTTCTTCTAGAGACTGTGTTATCCTAAGCTTTTGGGCTGAGAGTTGGCCAGGGGCAGGTCCTCTAAACAGAACTCATGGCATGGTCATCAGACTGAGAGTAAATTGCTGCTGGGCAGATAAACAATAGATGTCTATGTTGTAAAATGTCTGATTTTATGCTTCTGGTGACTATCTGGGTGGTAGCATCATTTGCTGAGATTGGAAATAGGTGTATGTTTGTGTGTTTTGAGCATGGGGGGGGATACTTTAGGCTATTTTGTGTTGCTATACCAGAATGCCTGAGACTGGCTAATTTATAACGAACAAAAAGGTATTGGCTCATGGTTCTGGAGTCTGGGAAGTCTAAAACTATGGAGCTAGCATCCATCAAGGACCTTCTAGCTATGCCATCCTATGGCAGAAAGGCAAAGAGAGGGTGAGATAAAGCTAGAGATTGAACTCACAGCTTCAAGCCCTTTTATAATCATCATTAATCCATTCACGAGGATGGAGCCTAAAGACCTCCCAATAGGCTTCACCTACCAACCCTGCTGCATTAGGGGTTAATTTTCTAACACATGCTTTTTTGGAGACACACTCAAACTATAGCAGAGAGGTTGATAATTAGGTTTAAAGCACAATGGCTTAGAATAGTTGAACTTTGAATATGAGATTCTGATTCTCAGAATGGGTAGAGAAAGTATTATCTGTGACCCTGGATTTATTGTTTAAATATTGTCTCTTGACCAATTATGCTGGCTCAAGAGTTCGACTCTGTTAGTCCAAATTCTACACTGACATTGTCTCAGACGAGGTGCAAGGTACTGAAAATACAAAGTTGAGTGACCTATGATGATCTCTGTCTTCAAGGAACTGATACTGCTGAGGGGAAGGAGGGACACGTCAACTAGTAAGTACACTGTAGTGTATACTGTGGGTATTATTAGAGAAGAACACAGGAAGGACAGACTTCATTCAAAGAAAAGGATGAGTGATAGACTCTATTGGAGATTTGGGGAAGTCTTCAGAGAGAAGCACTTTTGAAAGAGTTTTGCTGCAGTGGGAAAGGGAGCTGAAACCCTAAATGGTATGTTCATGTGTGCAGAATTGCAAGTAGCTATCTATAAAGAGGACACACAATGTTGGAGATATTGGTAAGATGCTTTACCCATTGATAATTTTTTCCCTAAGTAATAGCATGGCCGCCTATCTGTGTGCTGTGATTTAAGAAAGAACAAACTATTTTTCTATAGCTCTACCTATCTAGTAGTTTACAATATTTATCTTATAAGTAAAGGGCTGGTGTTTTGAGTAAAAATCAAAATACTAATCTTGAAGCAAGTCGTCTAAAAGGTAATTACATGATTGGTATCAGAAACTACAAAGATGACCCCCACATTCATCAAAGAAAGAGAGGGTACTGAATACCTTGCAAAGATGGGAGGGTTTCTTGGAGGAAAAGAGCATTCATTCACTTATTCATTTAGCAAATATTTATTGAACACTTACTATAGGCTGGAACTCTTCTAGGCCTTTGGCATGATTGTACCCTGAAGACTGCATTTATTTCAAAGATTTGTCAGAAACCTTTCCCCAATAATCTGTGATTTTCTGTAGTCCCTTGTTTTAAAACTGAATGTTAGGAAGCTGACCATGGGAGCGGGATATGAGGATGAGAACAACAGCAAGAAAACTTGATTGTAATATTATTAAAGTGCCAAATATGACATATTTGAAATCATTTCAACTAGGTCACTCTCGAAAGAGCCTTTCAGTTTCTGAAGGGTCTTAATCCTCCTAGATAATTTCCTCTAATGTGCCACTCCAGACCTGGTCCTCTTTTTTTCTTTTTCCCCCTACTGCTTAAGCCTCATCAGAGGCTGCTGAGCAATCTTTTTGAACATAAGAAAGGAAGATAGACCATTATCACCATTATGCTGTTACCCTTGAAGAAAGCCTGTAAAGAGGCAGCCAGAGGATGCGTAATTTAGGAAAACATGGAAACTCAGGACTGCATAATGGCCTGTTGATTCTTGGAAATGCCACTAAATCTATCTGTATAGACTAAATCTACGTGTATATACACACACATACGTGCCTATGATGAGACTGTTTTGACATACGCCATCAGACTGTAAGCGTCACGATAGCAGGGACCACATCTATTTGCTCTCCCATGTCTAATCCTGTGCTTGCATATTATCAAGTACAAAGTAGACACTTACAAGATGTCAGTTGAATAGATGAATAAATAAACTGTGTTTCTAACCTTTTCTCAGGTATTTCTCATACTATCTTTTTCAATTTGCTATACTTCTTATAGTCTCATGAGTTCATTTTAGATATTTCCCTCCACCCCTCCCCAATTGGTTATGGAATTCCTGTATTACTAGAAAATTACCTTTCCTCGCCTAAGTCTCTGTTGGATTCATGGGTTTAGGGAAGGGCCAGCTCTTCCTCCAGACTTTTCTTTCCTCCCCACTACTGATACAGATAGGAACTGCCTACTCTGTGATACTGTAATCCACACAGAGTGCTTTTAAAAGCCTTGTCAGTGTGACATTGGCCCCTGGAGTCTTCTTTTTTTTTTTTCTATTGATTTGGATTCTATATTCTTAGTCTTGGGGTTCAACTTTGATTCCAATTTCAAGTCAGAAAAAGTTGTACTGAACGAAGCAGCTGTGTTGTAGAAGACAGAACCTTGGGAGTCAGAGCTGGGCAAACGTTGCCATTACCCCTTACTAAATGTTCAGTCTTGGGAAAGTTTTTACAACTTGGAGTCTTGGTTTCTTCATCTGTAAAACTGGATGAAATACATTAACATATGCAAATATCTCAGCCCAGAGCTTAATCGATGGGATGCTGCAGATTCATTTGCCTTCCTATACATACTCCAGGTTCCCTGCACACCTTTGATTCAGAGGTTCTCAATTTTAGCTTTTGACATTTGGGACTAATTTTTTGCTGTGAGTTCTGTCTTGTGCATTGCACGACATTTGTCAACAAGCCTGGCCTCCATTCACTAAATGCCGGTAACCCTCTCTTCTTTCTGTAATAATTAAAAATGTCTCCAGACAATGTTAAACATTCCCTGGGGGGCAAAATTGCCCTAATTGAGAGGTAGTGCTTTATTTAACCTTAGAAACTGAATTTATTAAACTCATTTTGCAGATTTAGTTTACTTCAAATTCCTGAACCAATCCTGCTCAGATTGGAAGGCTTAAATTTCTTTTAGTAGTTACTCATTATCTATCCGTCTTTAATTCATCCATTTATAAGCTTGTTGAGATGAGAGTTTTAACAATTTATTTTGTACCCTGATTCATACCCAAGGGTCTAGGGTTCTATCTGACACATAGTAGGCACTCAACATATATTTTCTGATTGAAGGGATGGATTAATAAATCCATTCAACTATTCAATATTTGTTGAGCATCCCTAAAGTGTTAGAAAATCGGGTGAATACAACACAGACTTTGTACTCAGGGAGCTTTGAATCTAATAAGGGAAACAGAAATTTACACAAAACTCGTCTATATCTGCATTAGTTTTCTAGGACCGTGATAACAAAGTACCACAAACTAAATGGCTTAAAACAAGAGAAATGTATTTTTACATTGTTCTGGAGGATAGAAGTCCAAAATTAAAGTATTGGCAGGGTCGAGCTTTTTTTCTCTGAAGCTTCTAGAGGAAGATCCTTCCTTACCCTTCCAACTTTTTGTAGCCTCAGGCATTCCTTGGCTGGTGACAGCATAATTGCAGTCTCTGTCTCCATCGTCCCTTGGCCATCTTTTTACAAGGATGCCCATGTCTCTGTCTTTTCTCTTCTTATAAGCACACCAGTCACATTAGATTAATGACCTACCCTACTCAGGTATGACCTCATCTTAACTAATTTCATCTGCCAAGACCTGATTTCCAAAAATGATCACATTCTGGGGTACATATTTTTGTGGAAGACCCAGTTCAACCCGTCATAGTATTAAATTTGAAAGTAGAGATGTGAAGAAAGTACTCTGAGCCCCAGAGGATGGAGAAAGTAATTTTAATTGTAGATGGATAAGGTGAGGAGTGATTAGGATTAGTAGAAGCCTTGAATGATTTGTTGAATTTGGGCTAGCAGGAGCAGAATAAGAAATAGCCATTTCAAGCTGAGGAGACAGCACATAAAAAAATGCCAGACCACTGAGTTGGCCATCACCCTTCCCCTCATGCCCTCAGCCTCTACCTCTTTTCTTATCCTCACTCATTATTCTTGTTGATCCTGAATGTCAACTTCGCCCTTTTCCTCAATGTAGCACTGCAGACAGCAGTGGCCAGTCAAGTAAACGAGGTATTCAAGAGAAATCTTTGTTACCCTGACATAGAGGTCGGGAAGTAAGTTTAAATAACTGTGAATAGTTCATGGGGCTGGAACATGGAGTCCACAGTACGGTGAGCAGATGAGGTGGTTGATTCAGTTGTAAAAGTTTTGCAAAAACCCAGGCTCAGTCTTTTTTAGTTTAGGTTTTTTTTTTTTTTTTTGGTTTGTTTTTCCAATCTTTAGCTTTTAACGTTTTTGTTTTTTTATCCTTAGATTCTATGCAATTTCTATGTCTTTACAATAACTATAGCCACCCCCTCCATTTTCCCTTCTACTCAAGCTGATTTGATAAAATTGCAGTTCCTTGAAGTCAAAAGAGCCCCACCCAGATAAGTTCTTTGGGGCCATATTCATTTTCTTTTACTGTGTAACAAATTACCACAAATGTAGACATTTGAAACATTACCCATTTATTGTCCTAGAATTTCTATAAATCAGAAGTTGGAGCACAATATGGCTGGATTTCCCAATGTATTGCCAGTCTGATGTCAAGAGTGATGGCTGGTACTTTAGCTCTTATCTGGAGCTTGGGTCCCCTTCCAATCTTACTTGTTGCTAGTAGAATTCATTTCCTTAAAGCTGTGGGAATGAGGTTCTCATTTTTATGTTAGCCAAGGACTGTTCTCAACTCCTAGAGGCCACTTGGCAGATCCTTACCATAGGGTTCATATAGGCAGTTTAGAAAATGGATATTTGCTTTCTTCTAGGAGAGCCAGAGTTCACCTCTCTTTCTCTTTTCACAATCAACCAGAGACCAGCCTTTTAATTAGGCCATGCCCATCCAGGATAATTTCTCTTTGCTATAAAATGTAATGTAGTTATGGACACAGTATCTCATAATACTTACAGGTGCTACCCATACCCAAAGGGAAAAGAATTATACAAAGATGAGCATCACTGGGTGTCATCTCAGAATTGTGTCTACTGGTGGGCATATTCTGGTGGGATATTTACACCCTATGACTATGGGTGACGTGTGTTTACCACTCTGACTCCCAATTTTTCTCACCTATTAAAATGAGGGAGCTGTTGTTGATACAGCTAAGGTTGCTGCTGGTTTGATGGGTCCTGAGAACTCAGATGAAGCATATCTGTGTCTGTTGCCTCCTGAATCTCTTCAAGGTTTTTGTGGTCAGTCAGTTTTTTTTGGGGGGGGGTCTACCCTTCCCTATTTTGTGCCTCATGATGCTCATCAAGCCCTTTATTTCCAATTTTATTGGTCACCTCCTATGTGTTCATAAGACTCCTCTCAGAGGCACAGACATATCTGGATTAATCTGTCTATCCATGGTTCTAATTCCTCTAATTCTGAGAACACTAGAATTATCATGGGGCATCTTTTTTTTTTGCAGTTTTTGGCTGGGGCTGGGTTTGAACCCGCCACCTCCGGCATATGGGGCCAGTGTCCTACTCCGTTGAGCCACAGGTACTGCCCTGTTTGGGGCATCTTGAGAGCCATTTTTTAAAATGTGGAAGCTTAAAATTCATGTATTGAAACCTAATCACCAATGAGGTGGTATTAGGAGGTGGGGTCTTTGAGATGTAATTAGGTCATTAAGGTTCTCCTGTGAACAGGAATGGGAATAATGCACTTATAAAAGAGTACACTTACCATATGAGGGTGCAGTGAGAAGGCATCATGTGTGAACCAGAGAGCAGGCCTAACCATACACCAACTTTGCTGGCTTCTTGTCTGTTGTTATAAACCACCCAGTCTATGGTATTCGGTTTTAACAGCCCAAATAGACCACAGTCATGAAATTGGCACAATCACATGTGATTCTAATGTCCTCCTGGATTTCTGCCTCTCTCCAGCTTTTTCAAGGCAAGGCATAAATGAATTAATTAAAGTTAATATTTAAAAATTTTTGAACATTACCACTATTGCCACTGGCAAGAATTAATAATCCATTGAGCACCATATGACTCAGATTCTAAACCACTTTGTATTTGGTTTGGTGTGAATCACCCCATCTTTCTACAGGCTCTACATTTTGGAAGAGTTTTCTTTTTTACTTTTAATTACACTATAGCTGTTTTCATCAATATAGACTTATGTCAGGAATTCCTGTTTGATCTGTCTGTCTTCACTGTAGTTTCTCATTTAATCAGAACTGAATTAGAGGAACAAATGTCCTCCCTTTTCCTTTGCCACATCGCATGCTGGTTATTGTCTATTTCACCCCCCAGAAGGCATGGTCTGTGAGTAGAGGGCTCATTTGATGACAAGCTGGAAGGACAAATCCTTGGAGCCTGTGCGGTTCTACTCACAGGGCATTTACAGATTAAGCTAGAGTGTTACATTCACCCATGCACTCTCCCACATGCTGTTTCAAGTCCTGTCCTTGCATATTTTCTAGGGAGTACACAAATGGATATAGAAGGCATGGGGAAGCTGAGTGGGCAAAGGGGTGGAGAAGAGATGTCCTGTTGGACTGAAGCTGTCTCCTTCTTCCAGGCCTTTCTTGAAGAGGCTGTCCAGGTTCCCTTCACAGAATGTGCTTCTATCATGCTTGCTGAGTGGGCAGAGAATCGTATGACTCTCACCACTGGTCTGCTTGATGGCTTGATTGAACAGTAGGCCTACCCAATCAGCTCCTTGGATTCTCTCTTCTTGGAGCTTAAGAACCAAACTCAGAAATGTATTTTTACAAGCAAGACTTCAAAAGGCAATAAAGTCATGTAAGGGTGAGAGCTTCTAGTTTGAGTTAGGTCTCTCAAACTGATGAGAGACCAAGACAGAGAGTGAGGGAGAGCAACAGAGTATTCGAATATGACCTGAGAAGCAGAGGGGATGAGATCCTCTTAATTGTGTCCACCTCACAATCTGGCCCAGTGCTGCAGGATGGCTGGAGCCATCTAGCCTTCGAGAGAGGGAGAGAGTAATGATGGCAGTCCCTCCTCTACTGCTCCTTTCTTCAGGTCCCTAGAGAAAGCCCTATGTCCTTACAGTCTCCTCTTTGTTATTTAGCACATTTGAGTGTGTCTATTACCTGGGCCTTGATGACCATAACTAAGACACCAGCTAGTATGGGCACTTGACCCTGGCTCCTTTCTTTTCCTACTTCCTACTTGGACAACAGCTCAGACCTCTGAGTGGGTGGGTATAGGTTTATGCTGCATGCAACAGGAATTACCTAACATTTGTAGATCTGATTTGTGTCTCCCAATTTATATGACCTTTAGACTTTATGGATGTGTTTAATATCAAATAAACAGAAATCCAGTACCTCTTCAGGAGCAGCTTTCAGATCTGGTTTTCCTTTCCAGGCTCACAGTTGTCACCTGGTTAGAAATCCTTGTTGAAGCATACCTGTGTGACTCCTGGTTGCTCTGATGTCAGGCTCATGTCCTTTTCTTTCATAGGGCATTTTGGAAACTCATTTACACATATTTATTGAACATGCAAGAAGATATGGAAAGGAATGTTCTAGATGCCAGGAAAATGAGGTGAATGAAACAAATGAAGTTGTTGTCCTGGATTATTCTCTGTTTGCTTTTGCTCTCAGATCCATTTTCTACCTTCTCTGCCCTGCTCTGTGACTCAGAGTCTGATCCCTGCAGACTGCACCTGTGCACCCTGCTGGCTTTAGCCAATGAGAGACATTGCAGAAGAAAGGAGGTGAGAGGTGTAGGTATTTTGCCCAGGGTTCCTCACTGCCCCATGCTCATAGCCCAAGAATGGGCCATCTCCTCCAGGACCACAGTTGCTACTGGCCAGCCCCTCCTTCAAGCCTGAGCAATCCCAATTCCAGGAGCATTTCTTCCCTTGCCTCTCCCTCTAAGCCTAGGGTTGGTGATGGATTCTGGTGTTTGCTCATTTCTAGATACTTCCCTCACTGTTTTCTTTAAGCCTACCTACATGCCTCTGTAATATGTCCACTTCTCTTTTTAAATCCTTTTAGTTAAACCACCGGAGTGGAATTCACATCTGCCTGATACAGTCCCCAGCTTCCTGGGGCAGATACTTCTAACAGATGAACATCATCTACATATTCATGTTGTGATAAGTGCTAGGGGTGTCCAACCTTTTTGTTTTTCTCTGCCACACATTGGAAGAAGAGTTGTCTTGGGCCTCACAGTAATACACAAACACTAACAGAAGCTGTTGAACAAAAGAAAAGGTCCATGCATATTTTTCCTGATAAGCAAAACAGTCTTCAAATAATCTCATGTGGCCACAGGTGAAACACCCCTGTATGTAAACAGAGTGACAGGCACTACTGTAATGAATGCAAGTGCATATGCCTCTCTAAAGAGGTTGCTTCTGAGCAAACATCCGACTGAGGGAGAGAGAGCTCCATGGATGTATGGATAAGGGCAAGGCCCAGAGATAGGAACTTGTTTGGGTGTTTGAGGCACACAAAGGCCAATGTGGAGCCATGTGAGCAAGGCACAGGCTGCTAGACAAAGAGGCCATATTATTCATTATATTGCTTATTTGTTCAAAATAGTCTGGTGGCTCCCTACTGGTTTAGGAAGAGAGAATATGGTGTGATAAAAAGATTCTGGGTTCAGGTGGTTGTGGGTTCAAATCCAAGTGCTATCATGATTAAGTCACCCTGTGGTGGTAGACAAATGACTTTAAATCTCTGAGTCTCCATTGCTTTGTTCAAAAAATGAAGATAGTAGTGAATACTCCAAAAGGCTGAGACAAAATTTATCAATTCATAGCACTGTGCCTGGTCTATGGAAGTCTCTCCTCACACCCCTATTCTTCTTTCCTTGACTTTACTCTTATTTGAGAAATTAATCCTAACCCCCCAGCCCAGTGGGTTTTGTGAGATACTCTTGTTGAAAGCTTTCACTGTATTCCTTTTCATTTATTCATTTGGTCAACATAAATCATCATAAATGTAATATTATTACATTTTGTAGTAATGATTTCATTTTGAGGTTGATCTTTTAGTGTCTAGCCCCCATCCCACTCCATAAGAGTGACTCTCCTGAGTTTGCTCACTCTCAGATACCTGGGTTCTAGCATAGCCCCTGGCATATAACAGGCATTTCATAAATATTTATTGGGTGAAAAGAAGGCCAAAAGGAAGAACTCTATCTTTCCAGTAAGATTTTATTCTCCTGGGGAATTCTAATTTTCTCATTAAATACCAGTATAATTGAAATGAACTGTATGTAAAGCTTCATACTTAATTTCTGTGGGGTATGCCTATATAAAGAAGAAAACTATGAAATCAGAGATTGCTTTATCTTTTTCATCTATATCACCAATGCTTGGCACTTAATGACAAACATACTTAAATCATATTTTTGAATAAAAGTAAGTTAACCCCTGATTTTAAATCCAGTATTGGTGCTGGGGGCCTGTCGACATTTTTGTGAAATCACAGTGAGAGTTTCAGAAAATACTTTCCCTTTCCCCATCTAGCATATACAAGAGGACTCTGAAATGAGGCTCTTTTGGAAACTGTCTAGACCAGGTGTCACTTAGAAAGGGTCAACATGGGGTAGTTCCTGTGGCTCAAAAGGATAGGGCACTGACCCCATATGCTAGGAGTGGTGGGTTCAAACCCATGTCCAGCCAAAAAAATAAAAAGAAAGGGTCAACACTTTGAAAACATTATTTTCCTCTTTTCTGACTGGAAAAGGGTGATGAGGGGATGTGCAAAAGACAGAGATGCAGTGATTTGATTGCCCTGGGGAGACTTTGAAGCTGGAGATGCCCTGTGGGAGGGGCTCAAGGAGACCCCCCTCCCACCTGTTCCTCATTGCTTAGAGAAAGCACATTCCAAGGGTGGATAGCATCTGATGCCTGCTGAGAACAAAGCCCAACCAACATGGGATACATGGTTCTAATTATCTGAGAGACTGTGTTTTTCAAGGACAATCATACCACTCCTTTATAGGAGCCATATTTTAGAAGATCTGTTGGCCCTATCCACATATGACTCCTGTCCAGGTAAAGAGTGCAGCCTGGACAATAATCCTAGCGGTTACTAGAAGACCTTTCTCTGAGGACCACGGCTATGCTCCACAAGGCCAAGCTTCTGGTAGGGCCGCTGGAACCCTGTGGGCACTAGCACTCATTGAAACCTTCTCATCAAAGTGCCTGGGTGACAGCCTCTATCCAAATCACCCAAAGCACTCTCTATATCAATGAAACTCATCAAAAGAATTGGTGAATGCAGTTGTAGTCCATTGTGTCTGTACTCCCTGTATGTCCTTGTCCCTGGTGAAGTCCAGACTTGGACATTTAAAAAAAAAAAACAAAAACGCAGAATATCTTTGAACTTATGAGGAGCAAGAACACCATGGCTTTCTGCTTTCTTAATCCTGTCCTTGAAATATTTGGTTTAAAAATGTTTCCCTGAGAAATTAGGTAACTGGGTCTGTTTTATATTGATTATGACAAAGGATGCCATATTCAGTTGACTCTGAGGAGTAAATATCCTTGTCATTGGCTGTACAGCATAATAATCTCTATGCTATGTTTGGAGAATTCATCCCTGTGTACATCTAGGTAGAAGGCAGAGTTTATCACTGTGTGTTCCAGACCTGAGAAGGGAGACACTCCCCCTCCCTTCCTGCTAGCATAGCTCCTGGTTTGGGTTACCAGATACATTAAAGGCCATTCAATTGAATTTCAATTTAAGATAAACATAAAATATTTTTTAGTGTAATTATATCCCCAAATTACACAATTTTAAATTTTTAAAATGTACAAAATTCTTAACTGTACATTTTCTTTTTTTTTTTTAATTTAAACCTGGTAATTTTTTTTTTTAATTAAATCTGGTCATCTGACCTGGGGCCCAGGATATGTGACTAAAGCTTAATCAATTGGATGTCCCCTTCGAGAACTCTGAATATAAGTGAAGTGATAGAGAGAAGCAGTAGCAAGTTAGAATTTATTCAGCCAGTGGTCGTGGAAGTCAGGATGGTAGCTTGGCAAGTGGGTTTGGTGAAGAGCTGCAGAGACTGGAGTTCTCTTCCTCCACACCACGTGAGGACAGAAGACCACACTCATCAAACCAGCAAGAGGCTTCTCCTCTGCAGTGAAAGCGGTTGGATCAGATGTTCCGTGGTGGCCGAGGTGGAGCAGTAGCCTGATCAGACTTCTGAGGCATAACCTTGATTTCTGCTCACTTTCTAAGTCTTTTCTCCACCCTTCCCATAAGTTCTATGAACAACCCGATGGATGCCTTCCTGTAAATACCTTTTTATTTTCTCTCTTTAAGTTAGCCAGAGTTGATTTCTACTTAGTTGAACTCCTGATCCCTGACTATCATGCTTGGGGAATTTGAGGGCCATAAAAATGAATGACTCAGATCTCCCATTGTGAGAAGCACAATTGACTTTGGCCTTAACTCCTGCCCCTCTGGTTATGAATCAGTTCACTGGAGCAGGGCAGCAAACATGCCTCCAGTGTTACTGTCCTTGGAAAGTAGACCCCGAAGAACCTCCTCCCTTTTCATAAGAGACCTAAGGGAAGGGAAATAACTATTTCATCTTAATGATAAGAAGTTAGTACTTCGTTCTGTAGAAAATGGGAGACTTTGAAGTGTTTCCAACAAGCCTGTAATACAGTCATTGCTTTAACGTGTATTAGAATTCATAGCCCTCATGTAGAATATTGGCACACTATTTTAGCATATTCAAAGGTGTTATCAAATACATGATCTCATTTACCATGAGCTTTTGCAGGTTAATTGGATTAAATCTTGAACTAAATATGCAAGGTAGGGTCTTGCAGGCTCTACTTTGTACTAGAAATCTGAAGACGGATGGTGTATCCTCAGGTGAGGCAGGAACTTCCTGGGTTGAACTCAAGCAGAATGTTCTTTTCTTTCCTTTTTTTTTTTTTTTCCTAGCGAGGTGAACATGTATCTTGATAAGCTAAACTTGAAAAGGTCAACCTGTCTTTTAGGCACCGGGTGTCTGGGAAACCATACGGCTGTGAGCGTTTGCGGTGGAAGGTTACCTCTGTCTGGAATAGGGTTGTATACATTATGTCAGCCTCCGCCAGTTGTCCAGTGATGAATGTGGTGCCTACCTCAGCCAGCTTGGCATTCCAGGGGGCCCCCTGTCTTCCAGCTGCTAGAAGGGTAATTAATAAACGTGACAAAAGATGGTGAAGAGACTTTTGCATGGAGAATGCTAGTCAGCTTTGCCCACATGTGTGAGTGAGGGTTCTTGCACTGGAGGGGGCAAATCTTCTTGTCCAGCATCAGCCTAACGATGGCCTCTTTAGGCATTGGAGTTATAAGACAAGGAAAGCCAGCTTGAAGCTGGAACTGTCCACTCGTGCCTTTTCAATGACAGATGTGATATGTAAAGGTAAGGTTGTTCCTGCCTTTTCCTCCTGAGAATTTAGTGACTACCCCTCAAATACCCACTCACTACTGAATTAGAGTTCAGCCTTCTGAACCGAAGAGAGGCCATCTCTGCCATGCTGTTTTTGTCATGAGTACTGACATCCACTCTACCCCTTACCCATTCCTTCAATTTAATGTTCCATGGCATGGGCACATGTTTGTGTACATATAAATGCACACACACACACTCCCACAATTTAATTGTGGAGTTTGTATGAGTGAAAACAAATCAATGAATAAGACTGCTTCCTAAACAATGGACAGTTGGAGATCAATTATAAGTGGGTTAGGAAAAAGATTGGAGCAGATTTTGGCACTGTATTTTAATATTTCTCACTATTCTAAGCTCTGTGAAAGTAGAAACTCTATGTACCTAGATTTCACGTTTTAAAATTTTATCTTTCAGCTAAGAATGCATCCCACTTCAAGTGACAGAATGACCCCCTGTAACTTAAACAAATTGGAGTATTTTTTTCTTTCATAACCTACCAAGAAGTTTCAAAATAGGGAGCTGCTGGTCTAGGTCAGTTTTTGAACAATGTTAACAAGGACCCAGACAATTCTGATTCTTCTAATCTACCTTCCTCAAGCTTTTGCTTCTGTTGTGCTATCACTCATGATCTCAAGATGGCTGCAACAGATCAGTAAGTTGTACCTACATTCAAAGTCAGAAAGCAAGTGCACTAATAACAGGAGCTAGAGCCTTTTCCTCATTCATCATTTTCTTATCTAGGAGAGAAATATCTTTTCACAAAAACTCCAGCGTACTTCCCCATGGCTATGTATTTCATTAAGTTTGTAATTTATCTATGTTGTTGCCTTTTTAAATGGGGATATTTTCTTCTTTTTTTTTTTTTGGCTGGGGCTGAGTTTGAACCTGCCACCTCCGGCCTATAGGGCCAGCACCCTACTCCTTTGAGCCACAGGCGCCGCCCTAAATGTGGATATTTTCATCTAACGTTTTTTGTTGGCATAAATTAGGGCCATTGTTTTCTGTATATGAATTTTGTATATAGCCATCATATTAAATTCTATTTCACGTGTAACAGTTTTTTATGGCTGCTCTTGACTTTCTACAAAATCATTTTTGTGTATACAAATAACATTGATTTTTACCTCTGTCTTTCCAATGTTTGTAAGCCTCCTTTTCTTTTCCTAATTGCATTCATTAATTCCTCCACAAAATGTTAAACACCAATGATGCTAAAGACATTCTTTCTATTTATTTATTTATTTATTTTTTAGAGATAGACTCTCACTTTATCGCCTTTGGTAGAGTGCTGTGGCATCACAGCTCACAGCAACTTCCAACTCCTGGGCTTAAGCTATTCTCTTGCCTTAGCCTCCCCAGTAGCTGAGACTACAGGCACGTGCCACAATACTTGGCTATTTTTGTTGTTGTTGTTGCAGTTTGGCTGGGGCTGGGCTCGAACCAGGGGCCGGCGCCCTACCCACTGAGCCACAGCTGCCACTCCACTAAAGACATTCTTAACTAGATTTTTACTTTATGACAACGGTCCTATCATTTACACATTAATTAAGATACTGGCTCTGAGTCCTATTTTTATTTTGTTAAGAGGTATTTCTAAAAGTAGATGTTGAATTTTATGAATTGCTTTGTCACATCTATAGAAATAATTATGTGTTTTTACCTCTGTTGTCTATTAAATAATGATTAATCATAGATTTACCAATGATTCATTTTTTTTATTCTTTCTTATTCAGGAACATACGTTTTTGAGACTAAGATTTTTTTTCCTTTGAGCACCTCTTTAGCTTTATTTCATACATTCAAAATGTAGTGTATAAATTATGGTTATTTTCAAAATGTTTTCAAATTCACTTTTGATTTCTTCTTTTATCCAATACTTGTTCAAATGAGAAGTTTAGAATTTCCAGGAAGAAGATGTATGTTGTTTTCTTTATGTTGATGATTTGTAATCTTCCTACCTTCTTTCTCTCCTCTCCTCCCCTCTTCCTCCCTTCTCCTCCCTTCCCTTCTCTTTCTTTCCCTTCCTTTCTCTCTTCTTCCCTCTTTATATCCTTTGCTTTCTTCCTTCCTTTCCCTTCTTTTTTTATGTTTGCCTTTTGATTGGAGAATATTATCTTTACCTTTTTCTACATTTTGGAATGAATAGAAACTTCCTGTTGGCAGAGTTTGGTTTTAATTTTTCTTCCAGTTCTCTTCTGAACTTTGCATACTAATATTTCATCTTCTGTTTACCTTATTCTATCATTCCTGAGCTCTCATAGATATCCTTTGTGCTCTTGTTTTATAGAAGTTGTTGCTATATTGTGTTTTAAAAATTCATAGTGATATGTTTTGTAGTAATTTTCTTCTGCTCCAAAATTTCCTGGTACATGACATTTGCCTTTTTATTTCTTATTTTTTTTTCTCATACACTATCTTTAGATATAGGAGAGTTTAGCTGGTGGTGAGTGTGAGTAAGGGACAAAAGCTCTAGTCTGAATTATAAGTACATTTTCTTTGTCTTCTATTTGTACTGGAGTGCTGTTCATAATACAGAATCCATCTCTCTTTCTATGCCTCACTAACAGGTTGCTTTCCATATACTTTAGATTTGATCCTGCCTTCCCAGCTTACCTGATTTTATGCTTAAATTGATTCAAGGAAACTCCCACTACCACCTATGTATCACCCTTTTATACTAATTCGTTTTGTTTCCAAAATGTGCACATATTAGGTTTTTAAGTATAAAATGTCCCATTTCCTTAATTATTGTATTGACAATTGATATCTCTGACATTTCACTTTGATACTTTTTTTTAAATTGTGAAGGTACATCCTCATTTTTTCAAATTCACATTTAGTTTGTGATTATCATTCAGTTTTTTGTTAAAGCCATTTTTCTGAAACCATGGATAAGTAAAAAATTTGTGTTCTTTTTGAATATGAGTTCCATTGTGGAACCAATGCAGTGCAGACAGCTTGAAATATCAATGAAGTATTTGGGAAGGATATGGCTAATGAATGCATGGTATGCCAATGGTTTGAGAAGTTCCATTCTGGTGATTTTAATCTTGAAAAAGTGCCATGTGGATGACCTGAGACCAAAGTGGACAATAATGAGCTGAAAGCTATAGAAACAAATCCACCTCCACCTACTTGTGAATTAGCACCAAGGTTTGACATTACTATTCCAGCATCATTGGACCCTTTGAAATGAATCAGCAAGATAAGTTGGATAGATGGGTTTCATGTGAATTCAATGAGTGTCAGAAAGGAAATCATGTTGAAGCTTGACTTTCTTTGCTGTCTCAACAGAGAAGGGAAACATGCCTACACTGTATTGTTAAGTATGCTGAAAAAGAGAGAAAGTCTTTTTGACAATCACAAGCATTCAGCACAATGGTTGGATAAAGACAAAGTGGAAGTGTAGAAACACAGGTTTAAGTCAAACATTGATCAAAAAAAAAAGCTAATGGCATCTGTTTGGTGGTCCAGTGTTGGTATTATATACTACAACTTCCTGAAACAGTCCAGTGATTACAGTGGCTGTCTATGGGAATCGACTTAATGATATGATGAGGATGCTGGTGACTAAGCAGCTGAGATTGGTCAATAGAGACGGGCCAAACCTCTTGCAAGACAATGCTAGACCACAAGTCACACAAACAACACTGCTCAAGCACTAATTCTCTAATTGTAGTGCTTTTTGTTTAAGATACAATAAACTAAACTTTTAATTAGAAATCTGACATTTCAGACTTAATGATTTTGGAGAAATAGCCTATGCTGAGTTGTTTGAGATCTAAAACTATGGATATCCTTACTTCTTGTCTTTCCATAGCCTAGCAGAATTTTTAACACATCTTTCTCCCTTGTATTACATACAATGGTTTGCATTTTTTAATACCGGGTTTCCCCGAAACTAAGACACTGTCTTATATTTATTTTTTTCTCAAGAAGACATACTAGGGCTTATTTTCAAGGGATGTCTTCCTCTCCACACTGAAATGCATGGCGTGGCTATGCAGATACGGGGCATAGCCACACCCATCACTAGGTCTTATTAACAGGGTAGGGCTTATATTTAACAAATGCATAGCAATTCTGCTAGGGCTTATTTTTTGGGTAGGTCTTATTTTCAGGGAAATATGGTAGCTACAGTTTGGTTAAGAAGAATTTTGTGTTCTCTTATGTTACTTTTGTTACTTTGGAAGTGATTTCTAAAAGAATCAGAGAGTAGATGATATAACTTTTCTGTAACTGTAAAGCTCAAAACTGTTTATTTTATCTTACATTTAACAAGACTTAAGTTATTGAAACTGAGCATTGTAGTGTTCCGAATTAGAATGTATGTTGGGTATTAATATCATTTTATGATATTTTTCCAGCAAAATTGTATTGGAGTATGACACTAGAAGCTTTACTTCACATTTGATTTTCATAACATAATGATTAAGAGGGTCACTTGTATAAAAATGCCCTCTCCTGGTACTGATTTTCCATAGGATTGTTTATAGTTTTGGTATTCCACTTCTATGTTGGAATGCGTGTCTCATCATCCTTGCTGATCTTTTGCTTCTGTATTAATTCCCTGATCTAATTTTATCAGATTCTTCTGAGTCAATGACTTAGGGAAGATTTAAGGAATTCTGCATTGAGAATTTAACGTAATTCATAGAGTCATGAATCTCTTATAAGATTTGTACTTTAATTTGTAGTTAACTTGCATCATCCTTGCATTGTATTTTTAGATATCTGTTTAATATCTTATAAACACCAGGAAGTGACCAACATAGATAATGTAAAATGTAGGAAAAACTTTAAATGTAAGGAGAAAGGTGGTTAAAGTGGAAAAAACTGTTTACCTATAGTCATAAGGAAATATGTCCTTTTATGATGATTTTCTTCCTTATACAGTCTGGAAATTACAGGAAATTACATTATGTACGTTGATCAAAGAGGTCCTTCTACTTCTCCTTGTTTAGTTGTCATTGTAGATTCGTGAAAGTGTAGCGTAGATAAGAAAAACAAAAACATACGCAAAATGAACTAAAATTGGATTTTATTCTATTCTGATAAGATTCTAAATCAGTGGTTCTTAACCTTCCTAATGCCGTGACCCTTTAATACAGTTCCTCATGTTGTGGTGACCCCCAACCATAAAATTATTTTTGTAATTTGTATTAAAGGGTCATGGCATTAGGAAGGTTGAGAACCACTGTTGTAAATAGAAGAAAATTGTTATAATTGGATCTGAAATTGTTTACATAAAAGATTTTCCATTCCCCAGCATGTATAGAAAAACACCTTTGTGTGATCTCTAGATGAAACAAGAGAATCAGGCAAGTATTTGTCTGATCATCTCAGTGCCAAAAAGGTTACTTGTGCAATTAGCATTTTTGTTTTTCAGCAATGGATTTGCTTTATTTCCTGACCTTTCATTGTTATGTTTTCTCCTGTCTTTCATATTGTTCAGTCACAGAAGTTATAACATTCTTAAGCACATTTAATTCGTTAAGTTAATTAGGAGTCACATACAAAAATATGCCCACTAGTAGGTCTGTAGCACTTCAATAACTTTCACCTGGGTGAACGGTATAGTACTAAAACACAAGAGTCACTGTTATCTCTGCAATATTGCTTCTGTGGTTTTGAGTGTTTAAAGCATGTTACATCTGGCCTAACCAGATTGCATTATTCAGTTCCAAATCTGATAATCATTTGTAGAGATCCCAGTAATTCAATCATATATGGAAACTTTGTTATAAAAATTTACTGAGCCTTTTAACATTTATTCTTTTTTTTAATTATTACTATGGGAGGCATTAGGAATGTGTATGCAGAATTCTGTCTCTGCTTTCTAGTTTACGGTAGAATGTGGTAAACAAATAAATGGAAAATTATATTAAAATCAGATACTTGTACCATTTCCTACTATTTTCCCCTTATTTGTGTTACTCTAGTCTTAGCAACCTCCTTGCTGGTCCTCAAATATGTCAATGGCTATTTTCTCTGCCTGGAATGATCCTCCCCAAATAGTCGTATGACTTATAATTTCTTTTTATTTAGGTCGCTGCTTAAATCACCTCTTTAGTGATGCTGTCCATAATTGCTCTACGTATAATAATCTGTTTTTACTCTACTTTGTTTTCCTTCGGTTTTTACGCTACTTTGTTTTTCTTCATGACACTTATTACTCCTTGATATATGAAGGGACTTCAAAAAATTCATAGAATATGGGGTTAAAATACAAAAATTTAAAAAATGTAAACTTTAACTCTCGACATGAGCTCCATCAGGGTCAAGACACTTTTGTAGGTAATTATACCAGTGATTTAGTCCATCCCTAAAGAACTGTAAGTTCTAGGAATTTAACCAGGCCAATGCAGGCTTTTTTATATTATTAGCTGAAGAAAAATGGGTGTGCATCACAGAATTTTTTTAAGAGAAAAAGAAGTCAGTGGAGCTAAATCAAGACTATAGGATGGGTGCCTAATGATTTTCCATCAAAATGCTAGCAAAATTCTTTGTTTGAAGAGAGGAAAGAGCAGGAGCATTGTCATGGTAGAGAACACTCCATTGAAGCTTTTTGGGCATTTTTTTGATAAAGCTTTGGGTAACTTTTTCAAAACACTCTCATAATAAGCAGATGTTATTGTTCTTTTGCTCTCCGGAAAGTCAACAAGCAAAATACCTCAGGTATCAAAAACAAAAAACAAAAAGCAACCCCCCTGCCCCCCAAAGAATGAACCAACTGTGCTATAACCTTTGCTGACTCATCCCCATTGGCTTTGACTGGACCAATACCACCATTAATTTGATTGTACTTTGTCTTCAGGATCATAATGGTAAAGGCATGTTTCAACTCCTGTTACAATTTTCTGAAGAAACAACTTAAGCATCTTCATCCCAATTGTTTAAGATTTCTGTTGAAAGCTCTGCTCTTGTCTGCCTCTGATCTGGGTGCAGTGTGGTGGCACCCATCAAATGGAAAGTCTGTTAAATCTAAATTTTCAGCCAGAACTGTGTGAGCTGAATGAATTCAGATGTTTGTGCTGTTAGTTATTGTGTCTGCTCTTAATCATTGGTTCTTTTCAATTAGGGCATGAACTAGGATGAATTTTTTTCCTCACAAATTGATGTGGGTGGTCCGTCACTTTAGGCTTCATCTTCAACAATGTCTCAGCCCTTCCTAAAAGGAATTATGCCTTTGTAACCTGCTGATTTCTTCCGTGCATGGCCTGAAAAACTTTTCTTAAAGTGCTACTGATTTCACCCTTCTTCCACCTAAGCTTCACCATCAATTGAATGTTTGTTCTTCCTTCAATTTTCACAAAATTCATGTGACTCTGATAGGAGCTCCTTTCAAAATGATGTTTTGTGCTTCTTAGTGCCTCAAACTACATCCTGTTCAAACATGTGAAAACAAGTCAGTCTGAGTTTATTTTGGTGCAACTCCCCCCTGAAATCCATGCATAGGTTTTCTTTTTGTCGTAAGCATTTTTCCTGAAATTTTCAAAGTCTTCTTCCTTCTATTATATTACAGATTATATAGACCATTATGCATTTTTAATATTTGTTCTTTTGTGTATCTATGCCATTAGTATGTATGCATGATAAAGGCAGCAGTCTTGGTTTGATCACTACTTTATCTTAGCGTATAAAATAGACCCTGGCTCAGAATAGGCATTCGCTTAATATTTCTATCTATTACACATATATATCTCAATTGCTGTGATCAAGATACACAAAAGTTATATTATGTCTGACACTGGATAAAGCCTCCATGTTCATATATAATTTTATTTAGCTCCCACAACCACTCATGAAGTAGCTATTATTATCCTCTTATTAGCAAAAAGGAATATGAGACAGAAAAAGATTAATGACTTTATTCAAACTACAGTGATGTACATCGTGATAGATGTTGGAACCTAGTAATGTACTCCTAGCAAGTTTTCTGTTACTTAGGGACTGTCCTGCAGTGAGGAAAGCAGGTGAGAGGTTCAATATGTAAGTTCCATCTCTTCAAATTTGGGAAGAAAATGCCTTTCATTGCTTTTACTGAGACTCTCCTCACAGACCTAGAAAACTCTCATTAACATGGATTTTCCTTGAATGTAGATCACTGCGAAACCCTTGGTTGGTACTTTTATTTGAGTTTTTATGAGCCTGTAGCTCATCCTTTCCATTTATCTCTGAACAGGATGACAGAATCTAAGATTTGGAAACAGGAACTATAAGAAGTCAGGTAATTTACTGTCTTGATCAGGTCTCTTTTGATAGTAAGAGAACCTCAACTGAAGTTGTAGGAGGATTATTGGCTTTTGTATTTGGAAAGACATAAAGGTAGATATTCATGTAAAGTTGGATTCAAGTAATTGTAGGATGGCACTTAGGCGCTCACTCTCTTTCAACTGTAATCCTGTACATAGCTTCCTACGTACATTATGTCAGAATCATAATTTCAGAAGAAAGGCAACCCCTCTCTGGCCCCCCCCCCCGCCACTGTGTGTGTGTGTGTGTGTCTGTGTGTGTGTGTGTGTGTCTCACTCTTGGTCTTGATCTCATTCTTTATTATTAGCAAAAGACTCAGAAAGCTGGGGGAGAGCCCTGCTTGGCCTTGCTTGCTTCACATACATTTTCCTGACTTGGGAGGCCTGGAATAGAGTAAGTTTATCCCTGTGGCCAATGAAGATGAGGGTTATTTCCACCTAAATTTTTCAAAGTGAGAAGAATTATTGTAGAATTGGAGACAGATGCTTTCCTAAAGGAAGAAATGCTATACAGACAAAAATTATTCAACTACCTCACTGAACTCCTTCTTCTATGTACCTTATTCTTCTAGTAAGCAAATATTTGTGAAATGTTCTCTATACCAAGCTCTGGGCTAGGCCCTGGGTATTATATTTTTAATCAATACAATCAATACTCTTTGCCCTTGAAGATACAGTTATGAAAAGAAACAGCCAAAATGCATAGAGATAAATGAAATTACAAATCAATTGTAATTATTTTGGGATGTTGGAAGAAGAACTGGAAAAAATACGAATTTGTTACCTGACTTCCTTTCCCCCTCTGTATCACTCCTTAACCCTACCAGTAATTTTCAGAGAAGAGACTCATGACAGTCTCTTCACAAACTCTAGTATGTACTTGAAGGAACATACTCCTTCCTGCCTGCCTCCTTTATGTCATGAAAGACATTCTCTCTTTAAGTCATTTCAAACACCTCCAAAAGTTTCTTTCCAAACTCATGGGTTTGCAATATTTTAAGATCTTTCCAGCTTCTCTTTTATTTCATGCAACTGGCTTCCAGTGACATTTTGTTTTTAGCACCAGAGACTGTTGCTGGGAGTGGAAAGAGATGGATTACAGGAGGGGGGAGGGTTAAATCATTCTGGAAAGTGTGGAAGGGGTTACTTTCAAATTAGATATATTTATTAGCATGATGACTCACAGGATAATAATGCCACTTTGCCAGTGGCCAGGATAGAAAGCAAGACTATAAAGGAATAACTGGCTGATACTTAGAGGCATCCAAGTTGTTATATCTTTAGGAAGTTAAAAAAGTACCTTAGTGTCTGCTTACTCATCCCTGGGCCGGATGTTCTAAGCTGGAAAAAAAAAAAAAAAAAAAGAAAGAAAGAAAAAGAAAAAAAAGTTTTCTTTTTCTGATTCTGATCGTCAAGGACAAAAGGCCTAAGCTCTTCCACTAATTAGATTTGTGACCTTGAGAAGTCACTCAATCTTGCTTAATCTCTACTTTTTAAATTAAAGAAATGGGGAGTAAAATATATCTATTTTATGAGTCGGTATCATAAAATCAATTTATATATCTCAGTATCAAATGTACTGATATATTTTATATATATAACATATATCTGTTATTTATGTATGCATAATATATGAGTGTGTGTGTATGAGAGAGAGTGAATATTAGGGTCCTGTTTAACAATGGATCACAGTAAGTACTGAGTAATTCATTTCCCTTATTGTTCCCCTTTCTTCCCACTTGATTTCCGTTTCCACCCTTATGGAAGATTTGGTGAGTCAACTGATCATTAAATACCTTTTCCCCTTTGATATTCTGTTTTTTTGACCATTTATGAGCCCTTCACTATGAGAAAAATGGCATTTCCCCCCCCAGAAGTTATTTTCTATAAGTAACACGTTCTCTGGTCAGAAGCATTCTTCTGTTCAGTGTTCACACACTCTTTTTTTTTTTTGCTACCATAAATACATTTAAAGAGTCATAACCACTGAGTTTCACCACAGGGCCTTCCAAGATACGCAGTGCTGGAGAGTCAGCCAGAGACTTTTGGGATGGAAAAGGCAGCCTTCTAGGGAGACAGAGCACACCCTCAGGGCATGGCTTTCTCAAGAGCTTCCTTGGGAATCAACTCTGGGTCAGTTTCCATGTATACAGTTGCTACAGAAGCTCTTTCCTCTTTATCTTTATTCTTCCTTGGAAAGAAAATGATTCAGAGGATCCTGGGTCAGAACATTTTTCTAAAGCCATCCTACCCATCATTACACTGAAGTCAGCCTGTATTGCCTTCATGAGCTTAATTTCCTTGTCATGTCCAAGGACTTTGCAAGAAGCCCTTGAAATGACCCTCACCCGGTCCAATGGAATTACAAAGTAACTGAATGACAGAGTTGAAAATAGCTCAAGAGGTCAGCAGTTCCATTCATCCCCTTGTTTTAAGGATGAAGAATCTGATGATCCTTGAGGTTAAGGGACTTGCTCACGGCCTCACAATTAGTTTGTATTGAAGAAGAACAAACAAATACTATTACCCACATAGGATTAACATTTATATGACACTTATAGTTTACAGAAGGCCTCTTTCACACGTCTTATTTAAGTCTCATTAAATTTATTCAAATTATGTGTTATTTTTATCCCCACATACAGGGAAGCTAAATTGAGGTTAGAAAAGATTAAGTAACTTTTTCTGAGACCATATATCCATCCAGGAAATAGCAGAATGGAGATTTTCATTCCAGTGGTTATTATTTATTTATGTTTGTTTCCTTCATCATCCATCCAATCAGGGGATGGTCTGCCTTCCTTCATCAAATTTTAATTAAGAGGAAAGACTGGGAAAGTTATCCATAAATTAGAATATGACAATTCAAATAGAAAACAATTATATCATGACATTAGTAGCTTTAAATTTATAATGGACAGACTTGTGTTTGATTTCTACAGAGCCATGACTTTTAGAAGTAATCATGTTCTAGTAAATAAATACTACAATGCCCACTTTTTATTTGGCTTCAGTGGGAAAAAATTAATATATGCTTTTTATTAAGGAAACCAGTTACTTTTTATTAAAACAAAATTGTTAATTGAGGTGACAGAAATAGCATTAAGGATGGGAAAGAGTATAAAAATCACCCATCCACAACTCTGCAATCTGGAGAGAACACATGGTATATATGCTTCCAGATTTTTAAAATTATCTTACACATATGTGTAATTCTTTAAACAAAAATATGTGGTTATACTATATGTATGTACTCTTTTTAAAGTATCTTAAAAGATAAACAAATTATGAGCACTTTCTCCATGAATATATACATATATTCAAGTTTAATCACTATTTAATATGTATTTAATATATTAAATATTTAAATATCATTCATTTGTGGATACAAAAATTATTTCCTTTTGCTATATATTTCAGTTATTTTAAGTTTGACATTATTATAAATTATGTTCCTGATGAACATTCCTGATTTCAGATATTTACTTATTTATCTGATTATTTCCTTAAAATATATTTCTAGAATTAAATTGCCAAGTCTCAGAGTATATTTTGCAAACTACTTTTCGGGGTGGGGAGAGGTGGTACTCTTATCACACATCCCCCCTTTTATTCTTTTATATATGATCTTACTTTGTCACCCTCGGTAGAGTGTCATGGCATCATAGCTCATAGCAACCTCAAACTCTTGGGCTCAAGCGATTCTCTTGCCTCAGCCTCCTAAGGAGGTGGAACTACAAGTGCCTGCCACACTGCCCAGTTATTTTTAGAGACAAGTTCTCACCCTTGCTCAGGCTGGTTTCTAAATCCTGAGCTCAAACAATCCACCTGCTTCAGCCTCACACCACTTTGTCTTTATGTCTGACTTCTCTGTTCAGATAATATTTTCTGAATTGAAGAGAGTGGGTTTGATTACCTTAGTAATATTTATCACCAATGATGTAGGAAAAATGCTCTTATGTTTAAACCTAATTCAGATATTCTGGCTTCTAGATAGTTGTAAAATGAGTCTTAGTTTCCAGATGCTGGTGCCTGGTGAATATACCTCAGCCACGGATTAAAACCACAGTTTCTAGCATGGGATAGCTAGGGGCTACCCTTACTGGCAGGACCATTGGCACTGCAGCAGAATGGCCAAAGAACTTACAGTCTAAAGCTGGGATGCCTGAGTTGAAATATCAGCTTTAACTTAAAGTCTTATATGAAGAATGAATGAGCTATATTCATTCATTCTTCTAGAGTTCTAAAGCTCTTGAACAGCACCTGGCACATAAAAATACTAAAGAAATGTTAGCCATTGTGATTATTGACATTGCTATTAAACTGTGTGTTATGGGAAATCTGATACATAGTACATACTTAAAATTTTTTATTGGCAGAAAAATGAAAGATCATTAGAGACAAACAAAGACTTGGGAGTTATCTATAGAGTGATGGTAGTTAAAGTAGGTAGAGCAAAGAACAGTGAAGAATGAGGTCTTTCTTCAGGAGATACTGCTCACTACTGGTCAATAGCTGTTTGGAAAGAGCACAGTTGCCACCTCTAGGCCTGAAGAGGAGAGGGGAGAGGGTGATTCATGAAAACTGGCAGAGGAGAATGCTTTAGAAAGGAACACTTGAGAAGAACTGTGATTTGGGTGGAGATACTCGGTCACAAGGACCTCTCTCCCTAGAGAGGAAGGTGGAAGAATAAAAACCTTGACTTTACTAATCTCTTTCTTGCTAATCTCCCCCTCAGTTTCCTATTGGCTGGGCCAAAAAGGAAGCCAGAGCACGAGAGACCTTATTAATATAAGTCTGCCAAGGTTAGGTGTGGAAGGGTAGACCACAGATCTGGAGGGCCAGTGAAAGAGCTCGAGTACAAGTTACCTGGCCACTAGAAATAACTTGTGTTGTCCAGCAAGGAGGTCTGTGATCTGCAGAGGGAGCATGCAAATAGAAACCTTGTTCTTGCTGATTGTCTGATCATTTCCTTCCGTCATCTTGCAGAGGCTCTGGGAAGCCTTTTATTGACATTTTCCCCATGCGGGAAACACACTGTTTAAGTTGTGCCTGAGTGGATTTCATTTTGTGCTTGGAGAGCCTGACCTTCTTGTACACCAGAGACTTGGTTAGGCATTAAAATATGCGATATGAATCATAAACAGGTTTGGGCATAGTCTCAGATGCCTGAGACACAGGACTGAGGGAGAAAGTATGGAGAAAGCCCTTTTATCACACAAGTGAATTCAAGGTCTGAAGCTTATTTTTCTCAAGGACAAAGAAAATGTGGGGTTAAGTAGGAAAACATCTGTTTCCCTTTCTGATGTCTGGATTCAGCCATCAGGAAGCCTTGCTTTTAGAAAGTTAAAGTGGAAGAAAAATAGTATATAATTGGTTATTAAACATGGTCTCCTCACAGATGAGTTCTAACTACTGATATTTGGATAAGTGATTTTAATCAGTTAAAGAAGAAATTCTCATTCTACATAAGACAATCTTCAAACCACAAACCAATGAAAAATTGTGAAGCTCTTTATGATGTGGTGGTAGGTATGATGTAATATTATTGTCCCATTTTAGAAATGTGGAAAATGAGACTCAGAAGTTAGGCAACTTGGTCTAGATCGCACAGCTAATTGGGACTAATACCCTCCAAGCCTTCCAATATGAAGATGCTTTTTCACTAATCATGTTTTGGCAAATATAAAAAATGGAATGTTACTTCTTATTTTTGACAAAAAGAGGAAATTATTGTAAAACTGTATGTCACATATATTTTTTTTGATTAAATTTTAAGTGAAAAGAGAAAATTTACACTTATGAAGCAATGACTTAATCCCATACATTTTAACACAGTGAAATGTGTTACTCATAGTACCTTGTAAGCAAACTCATATTATTTTCCTCTAAACCTGTTTCTCTTTCCATGTTTCCTGTCCTGGTTGCCACCATAATCTTTTGAATCACACAAGCTAGAAACCTGAGAATCATTCTAGATTTTCTCTTCTTTTTCAACTCCTACTTCTGGTCTATCCTCCATGTCCTAAAGATGACTAAAAATCTATTCCCTTCTCTCCAAACCTTCGCCTCTGCTCTAATTCTTATCTTATTCATTTGTCACCAGAACTGTTCTAATAGTGTCTTCACTGGTCTCCCTGCCTCCATGCTCACCCTAACCTGGTCTTTTATTCATATTTTATTTAGAGCTACATATGAACATGTTATCTTCTTTATCATAGCAGTCATTCCCAAACTCCAGCCATTCTAATCCTAATTATCTGATTTTAGTCATAGCAGCAGGGATGTTTATGCCTAGAGATGATTCAGCAATTGCATAGCAATGTGACCATAGTAGTTGTTAAATAATCTAAAATGACTCACTTTTTGTAATTTGCCCTGTTTTATGCAATAGAAACTAAAATCACATATTGAAATATACTGGTCATGTAATGTTATTGGAAGAGATTCATCGAAATAAATACATAACTACTAACTTTAAGAATCATTTGAAGGTAGATGTTTTACCATTCAGGAAACACTGCACTCTAGAATAAATGCTTTCCTCCTTACTATGATACTAAGACTCCCTAGAATCTGATTCCATCACTTCTTCTTTCATTGGGTCTTACCAGTTTCTCTATTTGTAATTCTAGATAATTATATATTCTAAGAATTACTTTGGGTTCTGGTGCAGAGTACATATTCATTAATTAATTGAATGAAAATAACCTGCCAGCCTTGCTAGATGTTACGCTCCCTTAAAACAGGGATTAATGTGTTGGTCATTTTTCTCTCTCTCTTTTTTGTCTAACACTGTATGCATAATAAATGATTAGTTGAACTGAAGTCCTACAAAGTATATAAATAAAATACACCAATGGAAATAAGAAAAGTTAAGGATCACTATGGGCCAGTGTGTTCAAGAAAGATTTATATGGAGGTGGTATGACGGGCCTTGAACTAAGGGTAAATCAAAAGAAGATAGACAATTTTGGGCAGGGAAGGAAGAAAAAAATCAAGGTGCAGATATTGAGAGATTTAGAGTGGATAGGGTGTGTTTGAGAGTAGCTTTATGAATAGTAAAAGAATTTAACTTTGCCCAAAGAGAGGCCTGACCTTTGCCCTTGGCTTCTGAGAGGTGGTCTTTAGGCATGAGAAATGTCATGTCTTTGCTTGGAGGCCTATGTCACACTGGATAGGTTAACAATGTAATTAGGGTATTGCCTGGCCACATCAGGTAGTAACTATGGATTTGGGGTGTGGGTTTGGATCTCTCAGTATTAGTCCAGCTCCACAGGGGATGGAAACTGAGGTCAGTCACATGGGTGATCAGTTGTGATTATGTGATGGAGCCCCAGTACCAACTCTGCACACTAAGGCTCAAGCAAGCTACTTTGCTTGGCTGTATTCTTTTTTTTTTTTTTTTTCCTTGAGACCGAGTCTTATTCTGTGTCCTGGGTAGAGTGCTGTGGTGTCACATAGCTCACAGCAACCTCAAAGTCTTGGGCTTGAGAGACCCTCTTGCCTTAGCCTTCTGAGTAGTTAGGACTATAGACACCCAACACAATGCCAAGCTAATTTTTCTATTTTTAGTAGAGATGGAGTGTAACTCTTGCTCAGGCTGGTCTTGAACTCCTAAGCTCAGGCAATCCCTTGCCTCAGCCTCCCAGAATGCTGGTATTACAGGCATGAGCCACCATGTCCAGCCTGGTTGGCAGTAGTCTGTGAGTAAAACTCCTGAGCTCAGGTGATACCTGTCTCAGCCTCCCAAAGCGCTAATATTATAGGCGTGAGCCACCAAGTCCAGCCTGGTTGGCAGTATTCTGTGAGTAATGCTACATATTGATGCCCAGAGAATAATGCTGCCCTGACTTTGCAGGAGGAGGAAAACTTCAAACTACCTGTTTGAAACCCTCTTGGACTCAGCCCTATTGCCTATGATTTTAATCTTTGTGCTTTAGCTGTAACAGACTGTAACTGTGAATAGAACTTCCTTTAGTGCATTTTGTGAATCCTTCTAGGGAATTATTGTACCTGGGTGTGGTTTTGAGTTCATAGTTGGTACTAGAAATGAGGGCAGTCTTTCATTCACTCTTCTTCCTTCAGTGCATTTTGTGAATCCTTCTAGGGAATTATTGTACCTGTGTGTGGTTTCTGAGCTCGTAGTTGGTAATAGAAATGAGGGTAGTCTTTCGTTCACTCTTCTAACTTTGTGGTTGGGTAACTTTCAATGTATTTTAGAATCCCACTCCATAGAGCAAATATAAAAGGATTTGCCATATTTGTAGCAGGTCCACAGGCTTAGCACACTTCTGTCTGTCTTTCCTCTTGTTTACCCTGGTAGTTCTCAAGTCCCTTAATGGAAAGCTCAGTAGAACACTCTTAGAAAGCCCCCATCATTGGCTAGGTGACCCTGAGAGAAAATAACAAAAGAGAAATGATATTTTTGAACACCTACTAAATGTAGCCTTGTGAGCTATTTTATGGCATTTTATTTAATCCTGCAATTACCCTCAGAGGCATTTGCCCCTTTTACTGGGTAGAAAATAGGCTTAGAACAATTAGGAGGTAGCCCAAGGCCATGCAGTGAATATAAGGCAGAGCTGGGATTAGAAAGTCAGCAGAAGTTCAACTTGATCCTTCCATAATAGGGAGACGACTTGGGGGCTTGGACAGGGCAAGGATTTCACAAAAGGAGCGTTGGAGGAATATGTCGTGTCAGTGTGGAGCATAGAGAAGAAAAGAAACGCTGGGAGGTGGTTAAAGGTGAGTAGAACCATGGATGGCCGGGCTTCAACCTGGCTGCCAGAGATACAGTAAGGATATGATTTAACTTCACAGACTCCTGGCCTTTTAGGTCAGCATGGAAGAAAAGAACCTCCCGGAACATTGCTCTATGCCCTACCTCTTTAAATAGTGAAGAAAAAGAAACATCTTCTGTGTTTAAATTAAAAAAAAAAAAAAAAGCCTATTTCATTTTAAGTCACTCATGATTTTACCTGACAAAAGACTACAGGCTTTTTCAGAACTGGGGGAAAAAAATGAATAAAACCTGCAGAAGATCACTAAAGAGCTTTAAAACATGAAAGTGTTTTAGTGGTGCCCATGGAAAAAAAAAAATCCTGGTGACCTCCACTGAACTAGAGTCAAACCTAACTCATTTTGTGCAATGAATTTTTTTGACTTGAAGTAATTCACACATAAAGTGGTCACTGGCAAACAACGTAGAGTGCAGAGAAGTTGATCTGATGGTACAATAGCTAATGAGTGTGAAGCACTCATTCTGTCCTGTGACAGCATCCATTTGCTTATATAATAATCACACTAGCTCAACCCTGTGTGTGAGGCAGGTGTGTTTAGACACCCACAGCTGTTACAGCACAATTGTAATGAAATCATCCATTTGTAATTTCTGTTTAGTGTATATCTTCTTTTCCAGAATGTTCTCTAAGGTCATAGAGCTGATCTGTTCTACTCACTGCTGAATTCCCTGATGTTTACAGTGGCTTATACCTAACTGGCAATTGCTAAATATTATGAATAAACATTGTGTACATTGTAGCCAGAAATTCAAACCCAAGTCATTGGCATAATTTCACTCTCAGACATAATTTCAGATAATGCAACAAGGAGCCAGGATAAATCTTTTAGCCACTGTAAACTAGCCTCTTGGTTTACTTCCCAGTTGACTTTAGTTAAGTCTTAGTTGCTTGACCAATCCAAACCTTGGTTTCCCTTCTATGAAATTAATTCAGTGCTTGGGATCAACAACTCCTGAGGGCCTGTGAGTCTTTGAAAATCTGTGAATCAGTGAATTTCAGTAGTTAGTGTTTAGGTTGAAATCATTCTTACCAGAGCAGATTTGATATTGGTCATGCTGTTTCTAATATGAAATTTTCCTTTCTTGGGCTAGAGAAAATAAATCCAGTACTCTTAGGAATTTGTTCCCATTGATGAATTTTCCTGGAGTTAAAAAAAAAAAAAAAAAAAAAAAAACCTCTTATGTTCTGATTCTGTGATTGCCTGATGGTATTGGGCACCTTTGCCTTTCAGATTATCAGTCAATAATTACAATAATGTATACTACTACTGCTAATGACATTCAACATTTATGGAGTACCAGGTACTATGTAATCGCTTTATATTTTTAATTCATCTAATTCGTAAGTCAATGTCATGAACTAGATATTTTTATTGCCACAAATGACTGTGAAAACAGGGGTATAGAATTAATTTGCTCTGAGTCTTTTATCTTGCAAGTGGTGAAGAAAGAAATTGAAGCAGATCTCTCTGAGTGATTTGGACTGTATTTTGTATTTTTTGAAGTGCTTAAGTCTTTCTGAAAATCTAATGAAGTTATGGTTTGCTCTCCCTAGGAAAAGACACAAGATTCTATCACTCAATATTATGGAGGCAGTGTCATATTTCATAGACCTTCTAAAATATACTTAATTGGAACCTCAGAAATAAAAAAAACTAAAAAAAAGAGAATCTTCAAATCTTGAGTTAGGTTCTAAGAGGGCCTTCCAGAATGGAATTTCAGAGGTCCATGGGGAACATCTTTAAGAAAAGTCATAGGAGGTGCAATTAACCCCCTCACAGGAAGTCTGTGTAGCATGGGTTTAGTTATCCTGAGGGCCAAATCAATCTCCTGGCCTGCAGGCTAGAGAATGTAGCCTGGTTGCTGATTTCCACCATTGTCACGAGTTTCCATGTTTGCTCCAAGTTCTCAGATTTCTGTTTTTCAAGTTTAATTTGCCCAGGACATTGCAGGAAGAGAAACCGTGGGGGCATGATTAAAAGCATATGGCGTATGAGGTGGGGAGAAGGAGCAGTGAGTACAGCAGGAGGGAGGAGGATTGCTAAATTGAGTGTTTCTAATAAAGGAGAGTGGGAGCAGTATTTGCTGCTCTTGCTTGGGCTAAACTCTACCATGTAATACCCCTCTCTCTTGTCCTTCAGGCCCAGGGTATTTGGTAGAAAAAGGATCTGGGATATTAGGGTGTATGGTTGTTACATCTGCCTATCCTTAGATAATATGTAAAGGTATTCCTGGAGGAAAAAAAGTATATAAATAATATATAAATATATTACATATAATTATAAATAACACAACATATAATTATATGTAATATGTTTATACATATAATTAATATGTATTATATTACAAATAAATATAATTATAAATAACAATATATAATCACATATAATATATTACATATTAATATAAATATAAAATATACATGTGTTTATACAAACATACAGAAAATATATAATCTGCTTAATGCATTGTAAGGACAATGATGACTTTCAGACCTGACCTGGCATCAGAATTCTTTTGGTAACATTCTGAAAATACACATTCATGGGCCCACCTAAGACTTACTGAATCACACTCTTGGGAGAAGCCACAATTTATTTACCTCTAAGAATACACCTCCCTTGTCAATTACCCTCACTCATGCTCTATTATTCTATTATGTTATATATAAAAAAAAAATCTAAGTGAAATCCCAGGATGTTACTGCTGTAAAAAATCTTGATGTCCACTGAAGCGGACACTTGTGGATTTTCAGCAGCCCAGAGACCATTCTAACTTTTTTCGATTACAATGGCCTTGCTTCATTTTGAGGAATGATCTCTCCCCCATCATCTGCAGGTTTAAATGGACTTATTGTTTATTGCTTTTGCTCTCACATAGCCAAAAGGCAGGCAGTTGAAAACCAGGTCAGTGGGCTTTCTCCCTTTAGACTTTGTATAAAGTAATAGAAAAAAAAAAAGTTGATGTTCATTTGCTCTGGCGTGAGCATCCTAGTTAGGTTGTGTAGAAGTTCCTGCTCTTGAGGTCCCTTGAGCTTTTGTGGTCCCTGTCCTTGCCTGGCCTGGTTCTTTAGACTTTCCTTCAATTCTGTGAGCAAGCTGAATTCTTCCAATAAATTTATTTTAGATTTAATTTAGCCAGGGTACACTTCTGTCACTTATTCCAATATCCAATTTTTACCCCAACACCTTTATTTTACAGATGAGGTGACAGAGATTCACAGACCCTAAGTGACTTGCCTACGGACACCTGGTAAATGAGTGGTGATACTGGGCCCACCTAGATCTTGCGATTTCAAGGATGAACAGAGAATACTGGTTTGCCTTTTTGAGAAACAGTTTCTGTTTTCTGTTAAACCTCAGTGTGGTCTTCTAGATTTTTTTGAAAGTTAGGCCAGTAGGATAAAAACCACTTCTTTCTCTGCCAATTTCCTATTTGTGAATGCAAATTCCACCAGTTCTTAAAATATTCCAGAGGGTAATAGGCCTTGCAGCCTGGTGCTCTGCCTCTGGCAAATGCCGATTTTAGATCTTTCTAAAGGAGATGAACCCTCTCCTCCTCTGGTGCACCTGGCCCAATGTGCCAGCCCTATGGGGAAAATACATTTTCTGCCTGCAGTCAGTGGTCATCCCTAAGCCCCAAGTATTGATTGAGGATGGTTGGGTTGAAAGGTGGATCAGCCATGCTATTTTAATCTTGACTTTTCTTTTCCCCTAAATAACACTACTGCGTGCCTTATGGAGAAATATTTATAAGTTAAACCATCCCCGAAGATGGAGTCTGAACTGGTTAGAGTCTATTAGTTGAGGAGGAATTAAAAAACATAGATAATGAAAGTTTGAGGAAGCACCTGAAAAAAATGATTTCCTCTCAATTATGATCATTTCCTCTCTATTTGCATTTCATGCAACACACTGTGTTGCTAATAATGGTTCTGCTTATTTTAACTCATTCTTTACAATCTCATAGCCTTGTTTTCCTTTACACGGTAGCTTCTATTCACTTACATTGCACACTATTGAATCTTCCCAGCCCACTGTGAGTGAAGAAAAACTTTTAGGGAGTTTACTACATGGCCAATGTTATCGATGGCTCGTGATATCTGGTGTCCTCGTCTCATGATCCTTCTTTCACACTTCATTATTGTCATTGTGGTGGCACTGTCTTTTGGAGAGGATTATAGGGATAATTGCAAAAATGTGCAAAAAGGCTTCAAGTCAGACATGAGAGTTTTCCAGTTGTAATCAAGATCCTCTCTGGTGCCTCCGCCACTGCTTACTAGCGATCGGATTATGTGATTTGTTAATCACTTAGTCTTTAAAAATTTTATTATTCTCCTGTTGTTTGCCTCCAGTTCCAAAAGGAATTAAATACAACCCTCATCCTCAAAGAGTTGCTATTTAGTTGATTGGTTCCAAAGCTAAAGTCCAGAAGAAAGGAACTAACATTTTGGGGAAGGCTAGCATATAGTAGGTATGTATGTAATTTCAAATAACACCTCTTACAGTTCTACAAGAATTATTTTTCCCCAAAGATTAATAGTATTACATCTATAAAATATCTGATTCAGTACTTGGCATATAGTAAGTTTTCAGTACTAGTATTAAATAATTACTTAAACTTGTGTGTAATAGTCTTATACCCTCAATTTTTTTTCATTGCACTAAGGCCTGCAAGATGACGTGTGAACTCCTAAGCATGGTTTATCATAAGGGCCCTCACAGTCTGACCCAAAGCACTTCTCCATTTTGTACTCTACAACTAAATGTAAATTATTTTTATTTGCTGGAATGGTTGACTCCTATTTAACATCCAGTGTCCAGTTTGAAACTTATCTCTTTCAGAAGAGCTTCTCTTTCCTTCTCGTTAGTTTTTTTTTCCTTAGCTGTACAATAATTTTATTTCTTTGTCTACTTATTCAGTAAGTGTTTTCTGTTTTAATTTTTTTTAAATTTTTACACTTTTTAAAAAAATTGTTAAAAGCTAAGACACAGACACACACATTAGCCTAGGCCTGTACAGAGTCAGGGTCATCAATGTCACTGCCTTCCACCTCCACATCTGTTCCCACTGGAAGGTCCTCAGGGGCAGTAACACACATGGAGCTGTCATCTCCTATGACAACAATGCCTTCTTCTGGAAGGCCTCCTGAAGGACCTGCCTGAGGCTGTTTTATTGTTAGTTTGTTTCCTTTAAGTAGAAGACTTGCACTCTAAAACAGAGATGGGGAAACTTTTCATGTTGAAAGACTGTATTAATTTAGCTGTAATCAAATAAGGCTGCATTCAAGAAATTTCCACTAGATATACTAAATAATGTACATCATTTTGTAAAACTATGACTACCATATATTTAATAATTTCAAAAAATAAAAGCTATTTATTAACTTTAAAGTTAGCTAACCTTTTATTGATTTTTTTGTATCTGCTTTTTGGTAGAAAGCATTTAAATATTTGGTTGCAGCATGGAAGTCTACAGTTCTGGTTGACTCTCTATCTTGGTATCATTCATTTGTGACCTTAAGGGCATCCTGATTTGGGTGAGATAGGAGAACCACTTAATAAGAGGTTGAAATGCAGACTTTCTTGGGCATGTTACTGAAGGCATGAGTACTCTATTGCGTTTTTCCATATTTCAATTGGATCTTTCCTAGCATCAAACAATGACTTTAAAATGTCATCTACTGAGAGTTCAATCAGTTCCATCTGTAGTTCTTTTTTATTTTTTTCCCTACTTCTGGTTAATGTGAGAGTTTTGCTTTCCATTATGTTTCATAGAGACTTCTACTCTAGAACTTTATTTAAGAGTACAATTATTTGTAACTCTCTTTCTTACTAGACAGTAAATGATTCAAGATGAGAACTCTTTCTTAATTTTTTTTCTTTCAATTTTGCTGCTCGTTATGGGGTAAGAGGCTTGACATATGTTTGCAGAATAAATGAATAGCTATCCACCTATTAGGAACAGGAACATTTTGAAGGTTTTTTTTCTTTTTAATCTTACATTTAGTTTCAAAATATTTCACACTAGACAGGAGTGTTTTGAAAAAAGTTGTTCTTTTTTTCATTTTGTGCCAGAAAGAAACTTTGAAATCATTTGAAATTTAGTCTCTATCACATTCAAAAGTAGGTAGACTATATTAACTCCTAAGGCGACATGCTAATTATCAGATATTTGCTAAATTAATCTTAGAATGTTTATAATACATCTGCTTCATGTGATATTCCCGGGTATATGCTGAATGATTCAATGATTCAACATTTTTAACCAATATTAATTTGGCACATACAATTGCTGGGCAGTATTTTACACATTTTAGGATGAAACTGTGATAAAAAGTGTCCCTGCCCTCAAGAAACTTATCATCTAACCTGGGAGACATTTACAGTCATGTACACTGGGATGCTTTGATTGGAAGTGGTGAGGCTAATTTGATCTGGTTAGGTTAAAGAGAAGGTATTTCTGAAATGAAGAGAAGCTTGTCTCATTGAGGCCAAAGGTAAGAGCCTAACTGGGACTAGAGAAGAAATTGGAGACAAGAATTAGAAGGCCATTGCAACCCTCTCCACCTTGCATTCTGCTCCTGCGTACCTGTGTGATTCTGCTGTTCTTCCTGGACATGGCATCTGTGCTTTTCTTATACCTTTGACTGAACAGTGGTGGCCATCTCATGCCACTTCTGACTCTGTATCACAGTGAACTCTTCTAACTGGGCTTTTGAATCTCTCTGCACTTCCATTTTCTAATCTCACACTTCCACATCTTTAAAATACATTTTACTTCTTCTCTTGTCTCTCCATTTGATGTTAGTCCAAAGGCCAAGAAGGAATCCCTCCTCTCTCTTCTGCTTTTAAATTCAAATTCTTAGGAGAAAGGCTTTGCTTAGCCCAACTTGTCAAGTTGCTACCGTTGAGCCAATCATCTGTAGACAGGGGTGGGCTGTGGTTTAAAAGTTGGACTTGAGAATCTCACCCTGTGCTTTGTTGCTTTCCCAGATGTTGTTTATCATAACAAGGAATTGGGTAGACAGTCCAATAGCTGCATTCTACTCAACAAAGTATAATATATTATGTAACAATATCCTGGAAATGGGGAAGAGATCTTAATTTATATTAATTCTACTTTCAGGAGCTGTTAGTAGTATAATAAAGATATTACAGAGGAGCTTGATATTTGGTTTGGGTATTTAAGAAGGATATGGTACAGCAATTCCTGAGTCTAAAATATTTTAAAGCTATAACAGAGTAAGTAAAAATTAATAGCATGCAAGCAAATTGCCTAAGTACTTACAATTCTGGACAGAGTTCTCTGGAGAAAATGAGCCCCATAAATCTCATAAAAATAAATGAAAAATAATGTTGGTTATCATAAACTAAGTGGGAGAGAGTATATTGTATACCCAGGAGAGAATATCCTTTTTTCTTCCTCCTAGCTCTGTATGGAAGGTGTTAAAACATATTACCACCCAGTCTCTTGATTTGGAAATGATCCATGAGCCATGAAATATTAGTGGGAGTGAGTATACTGATGCTATGACCATTCTGGGATATTAAAATGCCATTGACATACATAACTACCAATGTATAAAAATAACAAATGCTAATGAAATGACCCGAGTGCTGAGAGCTTGCAGTTTGGCCCTTGTCAACGTTTTGCTTCATGAAATATAGGCCACTCTGCTTCCCCTGCTTACGTCAGACTGTCCAGGCAAATAGGCACTTCATTATTCCTCTGCTATCCATCAAACCTTCCATGCCCAAAAAGTATTAGGGAGAAGCAAGGCGGGCCTTCTCTTTTTCCCCTTAATGCATGACTGAGAGCTTGTTGAAAAATGGAGTTAAGATTTTGGGCTAGAAAGAATTTTTTTCCATGGGTCAAGATGATCTGATCGTGCTGTTTGGACTTATTCATGACTACTACTCTGCCCTGACCAAGCTTCAGTGATTCATTCTGTATTGAGGTAAAAGTTTGGCATTGACACTAATAAAAGCATATGATTATAGCTGAGAGTCATGTGCTGAGCATTACAAATACGTGTGTGTATTTATTTGTATACCTGAAATTAAATTTTAGAGAACTGTTGATTACAGTGTGAAGAAAAATGAAATTCTTTGGGTGGTTTATCAGGTATTTATTAACTACCAGCTGTATACCGAGCATTGCTTCAGTCCCTGAGAATTGTCAGTAAGGAATGCTAAGGAAGTATGAGATAATGTTCTTGTTATACAGAAAAGGAAACAGACATAGATTAAATGACGTGAGGACAACTATGGAGGAATGTATCAGTGCCTGCTAAATATCATCCCAGTCCGAACTGCCCACATAACGCCAAGGGGAAGCAGTGTTAAAGTGATCAAGACCTCAACACATATATATGCAAAAATCACGAACAGATTAAAGTGATCAAGACCTCAACATATATATAAGCCAAAATCATAAACAGATAGTTCACAAACGTGAAAATGTGGCTCATTTACAAAGATGGGAGGATGTTGATTTTTCTAGTACTCAAGCGAATGAAAATCAAACCAATAGCACTGATATATACTAATTCCTTCTATCAAATTGGCAACTTTTCCATTTCTTTTTAAAGAAGACAATGCAGGCAAGGTGGTGCAGCCCCTTGGGAAGTTACTTTGGCAATAGTCACAAGCATCTTCAAAGATTCACACCCTTTGACTCTAATAATTCCAATTCTGGTAACTGTTCTCCTAAAGAAACAGCTGCGTCTAAATAACAAAAAGTTTTTTGCACAAAGAGGTGCACAACTGTGCCTCTTTTAATAGTGAAAAATTGAAAATAAATGTAAATTCCTGAAACTAGGGAATGATTAAGTAAATTATGGTAAATCTACTTAAGTGCTAACATTTACTGAGTGCTTACAATCTGCCAGATAAATGCTCTAGCTACTTTTGGTATCTTAATGCATTTAATTTTCATGAAATTTTTATTACTATTCCGATTCTACAGATGAGAAAACCGAGGGATGGAGAAGATAAATCACTTGCCCAGGGTCACCCAAGTATCTCCTGTTATAGGCAGGGATTCATATTTTACTGGCCCTAGATTGATGAGAGATTTTACAGGTATTTAAGAAGTTTATAAGTTGTATGTGATATGTGAAAGTGTATATGAATATATGACATTGATGCTCAACATAATGTTAAGACTATAGTATGATTAACAACTGTGTCCAAAACCGAACATACAGGACAACAACAGGGACTTTACCTAACAAATGCAAACCTGGTCACCTAATTGTATGTTCCATCCTATTTATCTGAAATAAAATACAATCAAATCAAATCAAAACATACCTGTAATAGGTAGGTAGACATAGTAGATTTGTCAAATTCTGCTGACCTTTAAGACCTTCCTTTAGATCTGCACCATCATTCTCTGATTTCCTACTGCTTCCATCCATGACTACTCCTCTACAAGCTTGGCTGTCTCCTTGCTATTCCTCCATCCTCTGCCCCTCTCTCTGCTCACGTACATCATGTAAATTATAAATGACTTCCTTTTCTTTGTGTAGGTTATTCCCTGCTTTCACCCTTCTGTAGATACTTTTCAAAGCCCAGTGTCAGTTCCACCTCCTCTAAGATCTAAGCTCACTCCCCTCATGCTGACCGCCCGGTTCTCTGATATCCACTGCACTGCAGCTGCCCCCTCACCGTTTACCACTGTGCCCTGCACTGTCCCCTGCACTGTCCCACTTACTCATTGCTTTATGTGCATGTGTGTATTCTCTTAAGTGGTCTGCAATATCCTTGTGGACAGCAGTCACTTTTTACGCGTTTTATGTCCCCAGCAGCTCTTACCAGGGCACTGAGTACAAAGAAGGGCCTAAATGCACATCATTCCATTGAAACAAGTGTTAAACTCAATTACAAAGCTTTTACTGAAGGTTAGTTTTTTCTATACACATCTTTTTGCTTTTGCTTTATCATAGAGGACATTTGCCTAAATGAACAGAAATTTGTTTCAAACAAACCCTCGGTAAGGGTTACCAAGAAATCAGACTTCATCGTTTAGAGTAATGATAGGATATTGAAATTGGAAAAGATCTGTAAGGTCATGCAGTTTAACTCCTTGTTGGGCCAGTCAGTGAAGACAATGAGACCTAGAAGAATGCAGTACTGGCCTGTGTCCTGTAGGGTGGAAGGAGGGCTAGCATCCAGGCTGGGCACGTCCCAGGTGAGAGCTGAGATGGCCGGATGACAGAGCACTCTTCCTGACCACATTTAGATGACTCATCCCCTTCTCTTGGGCTCCACCCCACACCAGTTCTCCCTGCTTTTTTTTTTTTTTTCCGTAGTTTAAAATATAGACCTTGCAGCCAAGTGCTCCCTGATATACAAAGGTCCTGAAATAACCTCCTTTCCTCCTGAGAAGACAGGAGAAAAGAGATTGTTTATTGAATGTCTTTCTTTTCTAGACCCCTTCTGGCTGCCCCTGATTTTGTGCACACCCTGTCACAAGCTGCTGTGCGTGTCTGTAGGGGGACAAAGCCTGCCAGAGTTTGGATTCAAAAGTTTTAGGTTTATTAGAAAGAGCTGTAACATTTTGACCAGAGTGCATCAAGCCCTCTGACATGCAACCACATGGCCAGCTGAGAGCCTTTAAACCCATAACTTGACACTTGTTTTTATTTAAAAAAAAATCATTAATCTTCATTAAGCATGCCACTCTCCACCCAGGTCAACAATGCCATTTCCAGACCCCACAATCGATATTTCTTTTCTTTCCCATGATCACTTGGGTGAATGAGGACACACACACAAAAGTATGGTTCCTAGATGATGTTTATTATGTAACATATGGTGGAAAATTAAAAAGATCTGTGGCAGCCACTGAGGTGCACTGGCCAGCAGCCTCTCACTGATGGCGCCGCCTGCTGGTCCCCTGGTGGCTATGGCCCCTGGTGGCTCACATTACCTCCAGCTCAGGACAGGAAGCTCGGAGAGCTGATTGAATGTGGCTTTTCATGCTTCCCTGAACCTGCTAATGGAACTTTGCATGATGATGCAGAAGACAGCTTGCATTGCAACACACTGTAATCTGGCTGGAATTAAATGAGCTTAAATAACAAATGCTCAGATCGTGGTTACTAATTAAGAGTGATGCCAGAATGCCTATAAGTTTTACATATGTTCCTCATTTGGCTGAAATTTTGACAATGAGTAATGCAACACAGACTCAGTCAGCTGACCTCCAGGCACACACGCTGGTTGGCTGGGAGCAAAGAACTCAGTGCAAAGTTTGAGCAATTGTGAATCAAAATGTGTCCTGGACACCACTGTACTCCCCAGGGGGACTAGTCCCAGCCTGACTGTGTAAGTTGGGATGTCTGTGTGTGTGTGTATGTATGTTAGGGTGGGGAGATACTTTGCCTTGAAATCAGATCAGAACAGACGCCAAGGCAAGACGCTAGGAAGGACATAAATAATTAGTAAAGGCCTTTATCCATTAGCGGCTAAATGTATTTATGTGTGTCTTACAAATATTTCCTGCCCAGGAGACAAGGGCAGGTGGAATCTGAGGAAAAATCTCCTGTGTTATGTGAGCATCCATTTCCACTGACCTGCTTGAGAGATGTTCCTTAAAGCAAGATCATAAAGTGTGCAGCACGGTCCCACAACTTCAAGTGCAGGCCAGCCCCCTCCAGGATGGCCAAAGTTCATTACTGGTGACATGCTGTCCCTCCACCAGCTTCTCAACTCTTCTCCTCTTTGAATTATATCTGATATAAAGAGCAATTGTCATTTTGTGTTAATTACATGAATTCAAGTAATCTTTTTTCTTTTAGTATCAAAGCAGAGAAAAATAGTTCTTACAGCTATGTCTCTATCTTACTCTCAGCCTGCTTCTTACTGTATAACCTGCCTGGTCCCAGAGGACCCTTCCCCTAGAAGGACTTTTTGAGAGAGTCTGTTATCACAGTTTGGTGACAAAGAACAGGCTTTACATCAGACAAACCTATGTTCTAATTTTGGGCTTATCCCTCTGGGGCAGATGACTTTTTCTGAGTCTCAGTTTCTCTTCTACAAAATGTATATAATAGTACCTACTGTACAAGGTGATTGTGAAGATTAAAGGGAATAATACACATACCACATTTAGGACAGGACCTGGCGCAAATAGGCAGTCAGAAATAGGAACGAATAATATTATTAACATTTCTCTCCTTCTCCAGTTACTTTTCTGATGACCTGAATTTTTGGTGTGAATCAACAGCATTGGATGGTAAAGAGAAGATAAATGTTCCAATTTAGTGGACTGCCGAATACTCTAAAACTTCTTCAGGTCTATACAATGATTGCACCATGATTATTATCATCCAAAATTCAGATCATTGGTTAAGAAAACATTTAAATATATTACTGACCAGATATCTTGTTTCCATCACATTGGACCAGTGGAGCATAGAGTCCTTCCCACATTCCCAGAGTAAGGAGAATATGACAAGTTTGACTAAAAGTAACCACTACTATTGGGTTGGGGGCTGGGAAATTCCAAAATCAAATATCAACTCAAGTCACTGTCCAGTATGCAAGACAAATATGAAGGTTTAACAATGTAATTTCGCTTTGCACTGAAGCTGCTGAACTGTAGAGAGCAGTTTTAACTAAGGAGACAGTCTATGAAGGCCTCCTGTAGGGAGTTGTATTATGTCAATGAAGTAAGTTTTAATTTTATTCTGCAGATCTGGGCTTTGTAACACAGCACCGCCGTCACCAGCAGGCCCTGGCTTTGTCATGATGGCTCTACTTGTTTGTAACTCTAGCAGTTTGGCATCGGAGTCTCGAGTTTCAGTGTATTAATTATTTACTCACAACCCATTGGCCATATGTCATCAGAGTGTGTGTGGTGACAGACTCACTCCTCGGCACCTTTTCAGGTGGATTCTGTAGGATCTGCCGGGTTCTTCAGGTTCACGGATCCTTTTTAATAAGCTGGTCTTTTGTTCTTTTCTGTGCTCTTGTTCGCCAAGCTGGTGTCAATATCATACGCAGGGTTCTGAGGGAGTGAACTAGTCCCATCATTCCTCTGCTATATTCTTTCTTCCTGGAGTGCCTCAGAGGATGTCAGTATTCCCTACTCATCAGGACAGTATTTGCTTTAACTAGTGTACAGGGGCAGAGGCATTTTCCTTTAGAAATAAAATTATCCCGAGAATTAAATTCTGCTTGCATTGCTTATTTCCCAATGAGTTCTGGTTCATTTTACATTGTTTTAAGTCAAACTCACCTGGAATTATGAATTTTGGATGTAGACTTGTTGGGTTTTCAAATTAAAAGCAATTCCCTGGAGACTATAACTACATAGGACGCTAAAGCAAGTTTGAGGAATATTGTGAGAGAAATGACACATGAGATGACTAAACTTGTGGGGAATCTGATAGTTACCCTCCATTCCAACAGCTCTGATTCAGGTCAGAGCCACACAACAGATGTGTCTAGAGGACCTCCTAGGTGCCTCTTCCTTGGCTTGGTATGAAGCTAACAAGATCAATGAGATAGTTTCTGCTCAAGAGTTGTGGGGTGGGTCCACCAATTATTTAGACACTAGAGATTCTCTTCCAGCTCTTGACTTATACAAAATGGCAACAGCTTTTATTTTTTAAGAAACTTAACTTCAAGCCAATATGCTATTAACGGTGCACAAATTCATAGCTTTATCTGTTACCCGTGGCTAACATGAGTTTTCTTTCGCTCTCTGTACAGTCCACAATCTTTGCAGATTTATAATGATAGATCTACATTTGAGCCCCTTATTAAGGGATAGGGAAACTTCTGATTTCAAGACTGTTCTTTTTTAAGCACCAAAGGAGACAAGAAAAGCTTCACCGTCCTCTGCTACACCTCTTTTAATAAAAGGACTTGTTCTGTAAAATTTGGATTCAGTCAAAAGGCCTAGAAGACCACATGTGGCCTTAAGGCCACAGGTTTCCCATCCTAAAGTCCAGATAGTATTTCATTTCCTACAAGTTCGGGGAAAAAATGAGAATCTTGATTTGAATTTAGGTTTATTAAAGACTTTGATATTTGACACTTCTCAATTTATGTTTTTTATCTGTATTTAATGACATGAAAACATGTTATTAGTATAGTTTTGATCTATTCTGAATCTGAACAGTAAAGCAAGGGGAGCTGTAGAGGGTTATGTGTGGACTAGATTTCAGTTGTGACCTCAATATCTACTTTCCTTATAGTCCAGGACCAACCAAACAGATAGATGAAGATTAGTCTACATATGTATTATTATTTGTGTATATGTGGGTGTGTGAGACAAGGTCTTGCCCTGTCACCCTGGCAAGAGTAGAGTGGCATCATCATCACTCACAACAACCTCAAACTCTGGGGCTCAAGTGATCCTCCTGCCTTAGCCTCCCCAGGAGCTGAGACTACAAGTATGTTCCACTCAGCCTGACTTAGTTTTCTATTTTTTACAGAGATGGGTTCTCACTATATTTCCCAGGATGGTCTTGAACTTGTGACATCAAACAATCCTCCCCCCTCAGCCTCCCACAGTGCTAGGATTATAGGCATGAGCCACTGTGCCTGGCCTGTATATACTCAATATGATTAAGTTGTAGTTCAAGAACGTCAAAATCCTGGTAATGCGAGCAAAAATAAACAGTGTGTATTTACCAGAAAAACAGTTTATTGATCATAGGCAATCACAATTAGCATTTTGATGTGTCAGTATCGTGTGTATTATAAGAGGCACTGTTTTTTCTATCAGTCTAGAGTAAGCAAATGTAGAAAACAACATATGTTTCAATATTAATAAAATGGCATGCACTGGTTGTATTACGTTGACACTTTATGTTGAAATCCATTTCCGTTTACCATGGGATCCTTACGCATAATATTTAAGTGTTTAAGAAATGAGGTGTTCCAGTTCTTCTGAGTATAATATCAATGGAGAGAGCTTAGATATAAGTGCTAAGTTGCTATTCCTGGTTATATTACTTAACTTCAAAGACTCTTCTACAAATTCAGTCTCATTCTGTTATATTCAAGATTAAGAAATTCTCCAGATATTGGTGATTTCAAAACAACTGGTTAATAACAAGTAATGATAGTTATAGCCAACATTTATGTACCAGACACTAAGCGTTCTCTGTATTTTTATTCACAACATCCCCTAAGTAGGCACTGTCCTTTCTATATTTTACAGTTCGGGAAACTGAGACAAAAATGTCATTAATAACTTAATTGCAGGCAAAGATCCCAGTAACTGCCTTTGGTGTATTTGACCACCTTAGGCGTTTATAACCAATTCATTAATTTGGTTAATTGAACAACTTTTGCCCAGCACTTGCTCTGGGGGCAGCAGAGTGCTCCAGAGTGCTAACAGCAGGTGCATAATCAGGGACCACAAGAGCACCTAGTCCAGTGGAAGAGAAAGATGAGCAAGCTCACAATCACACAACATCGCATTTTAGGGCTTGGATGGGATGCCGAGGAAAGTATCACGGGAGGCTATAACTTTGCAAAATGTGGGGTTAGTGTGTGTGTCTGCGTGTGTGGCCATGGGGAGTGAGGACAGTGATAAAGCTTGAGAGAAGAAGAGGTGGAGAGCAGGAATATTCTGGGCTGAAGAAACAATATTATGATGTTACCTCTGAGGCAGTGAACATTATTTATTTTGGTTAGAGCAGATTGGGTGGTCAAGGATGATTTGAGTGATGGAGAGATGAGATGAGACTGAGGAAGTCTATAGAAGCCGGGTCGCAAGGGTTTTAATTTTAAGCCACGTCAAGGGATTTGGATTTTATCTTAAAGGCAGCCCCTCTTCCCTCCCTATGTCCATGTCATTGGTTATTAATCAACTATGACACTTAGCAATTCTTCTTTTTTTCCCCTTAAAAAATTTTTCCTACCAGATTTTTTTTATTAATTTCAGATTTAAAAATTATTAAAAAATGGAATGACGTGTGCAAAATATAATCTCATTTATGCAAATGACAGCTCCAAATCCTATTTCAAACCCTTCGCAGAGCTCTCTAGGTAGCCAGTAAAAATGAACAGATGTTGGCAATAAAGCTGAGTTTATAAATGTCATTATCATCGACTTTTAGGAAACATTCTTTCATTTCATCCCTATTTTACAGATGAGGAAATTGAGGGTCACTGAAAACAGAAAGATTACATTTCTGTTGCCTAGATCTGAGCTAAGAAAACATTGTGCTCCTGCTTGATCTCCCAAGACGACAATTTAGGTCTTTGAGTGTATCAGTCCCAGGCAGAGGTCAAGCTCCACAGGTCCAGCCATCTGGGAAATAATATATCAGACTCTATTCAGGTGTCTGTCTACTGCTGACTCAGACACAAAATTTCTTTTATTTCCACTATTAGTTGGGCTATTTTCCTTTCAGTTTCTAAACACAAAAGTGTTCATTCCACTTCCTCTCATCTCAGATAAGAGTTTTGGTTGCTCCAATTGAGCTTGGGTCTGTAAGGACCTGAGTTTATTCCTAACACTGGCTGGTGGGGTTGGATAACACCCCCAGCTTCCGCTCCTTTTCCTTTTAAACGTAACCGCTAGTTATGCTCCCCCTGTTGGACACTAGAACTCAAGGGAATCTAAAGAGGTCCAGAGTTTCACAACACAAAAGGTTTATCTATAGGAGCGAAGGTAAGAGAAGGTCCTCCATGCTTCAAATGTCATTCTTGCATGAATGGAAAGAGAACTGTGTGGAATCTTTGTTGCTAAAGTTTGTAAAAGTGAAAACAAGTTAAAGCTACACAGAGGTAGAAATTAAGGCTTAGAGGAGGAATGACTTTCCAAGTCACATAGCAAAGAGAGGCATGGTCAGGGTTTGAATGTTTGTTGTAGCAATATGCCAAACCCTATGTTCTAGCCCTGGCACCTTGTGGCTACAAGAATACAACTGCTATCTCTTAGGAATAAGATGCCATTTTAAGTCATGATCGTTATGGTGTTATGGGACTCAGCCTGGACTTGAGCCAGGCTCTGTGGCCAGATTGACTTGAAGATGAATCTCAGCCTTGCTACGTGTATTTATTACATAAACACCATGACTTTGGGCAAGTTGCTCAACTTCTCAGACTCAATTTCTTTACCTGTGTAATGCTAACCATGCTTATCTTGTTAGAAGGATTGTATGAGCTCTGTGGTTTTCACATTTGAGGGTTCACAGAATCACCTGGAAGACTTGGGAGAACACTGGCCCTGTTCTAGAGTTCTTGACTCTGCAGATCAGAAATGGGGCCTGAGAATTTGCATTTCTTATAAGTTCCTAGGAGATAATGAGCCATTGTTCACTTTGAGAATCTTCACTTTTTTTATATGTACCACACACACACACACACACACACACACAAACTGCCAAGTTTGGTGAGTATCTTAGTTAATATAACTCATTTCTTTCCCCTTCCCAAACAAAAAATAAAGGCTTTGAGGAGCATAGTGTCAAACAGTTAAGATTTGTCCAGGGCAGAAAAGGAAGAAGGAAAAGCTAGCTACTCAGTAATGTAAGATGCTATCACCTAAGTCAAATCCCAGGGGAAAACTGTAGGGGCAGCAGATCTTGCAAGAAAGGAGGTGTAGGGGAAAGCAAGGAGGCACAGGAATGCTAAGGCAGATGGCGAGCATCATAGACAATGAAAGGGAGGAAGAGCAAAGCTAAAGTTTTGCAACTACATCTGTCCTTAAGGGCAGCCCTGGCTGTGGCTGCAGACCTATTTGCAGGCAGTTTCCTGGGTGACTTGCCTTATTGGCTTTCCCTGAACACTGTTTATGAACAGTCTTGGCTATAACCTCCAAGTTATCTCATTTGTTCATCTCAATAAGCCTGTCTTGTAGGGGCTAGTCTTCCCATTTTACAGATGTGTATACTGAGGACAGAGAGATTAAAGATTTGCACAAGGTTTAACAGATAGTCAGAACTTGGATCCTGAGTTCAGAATCCCTTTTCTTTGCCCTTCTCTGTGCTGACTTATTATATGTTTCCCTTCTTAAAATGTTATGTACAACCTCTGAGCAAAGAAACAAACCCTGAGAACAAAGGCTGAGGTGTTCAGAATCCCTCTAATCCCACGCACCTCTTGCACTTGAAAGTGATGAGAATGCCCGAGTAGAGCCTTTTACTTCCAGGCGGGAGCCCTGGGCTCCTCGCATTGGCACAGCCCTCTGCCCAAACCGACAGCCTGGGTGTGCCCTGGAGCAGCACTGGGATTTTCCGGGATCTGCTCGGCCTGCTGTCTTGCCTTTTCATAACACTCACTCTTTGAGGCTGTACGTAGAGCTTTCCCTTTGCATTATTTAAGAGATGGTTTCCAGTAAGGGAAACGGTTGAATTCTAAGTCTCCCTGTGATGCTGGCTTTAAGATTTTTCTAATTTAAAAATAAAATTGCTTTTTCCTCCTCGCTCCTTTATTTGAGAAAATGCCGGTAAATGGTATCAGTGCTTTCCCCAAACTGAAGCCACTGCTGTGAAAACGTGGGGCATCATCTTGCAGGGTGGACAAATGCTTGGTGCAGCATCTCCTGTGAGACCATCCAGGCTCTAGGCTAGTCTGCAATCATTCGCACCACAAGCAGGGTTTCCTTACTGAATGATGGATGGATGGGTTCCCAGACTCCTTTAGCACTTACTATAAAGATGAATAAGAAACCATTCCTATCTTTGGGGAGAATACAGTCTTGGAGGGGCAGCTCTGGCACCCTTTTATGTAATTCGTACAAAACCTTAAAGAGGAACCCTTTGCTCTTAGCCTTGTCGTGTCAGAAGCTGCCCTTGTAGATGATTAGTTTTATCAGGAAAATAAGTAGGTTTCCTATTCATGATAAATCCCACCCGGCTTTCTGCAGGCTGCCTGCGTTATTGTTTTCTATCCTCAACTTTTTAGGATTTCAGTGGCTGCTGCTTTTCAGAAATTTGCCAGCCCCCTTGATTTTCCAATGGTTTATCAGGCTAGCCATATAGTTGATTGCAGTTTCAGGATTCTCTCTGTCTTTGTTGTTTTGGAATACAGTGGGAGATACCACAAGTACCCTTTTCCTCATGTTTTCTTCCGCAGGGATGGAACTTCTCTAATGTGATCTCCCCTCCTCCCACTGACTCCTTCCCGGAGTGGAGAGAGACTTGCTCTGATGAGTGAGTTTGACTAACTCAGCCCCTTTCTCTCTTCTATCTTTTCAGTGGCTGGCAGAGGACTTAGTGAGAAAGACTTTATTCCTACAGGCAGAAGACTACAGCTTTTGAGAACTGTCTATGACTACATGGATGTCTGCTAATTCAAGTTTAGTATAAAGAAACTTACTCACCAACAGGTACAAGTTACATTCTCTTAAATCAGCTTTTTCAGTTGGTGTCTGCCTCATTAGTTTGTCTTATATTTCAGTGTGTCAATGTCTACTTGGATGTGGAAAAGTGTTATTATTTATTAAGACTCTTTGTTGTTGTTTTTCGTTTAAGAGATAGGGTCTTGCTGTGTTGCACAGGCTGGTCTCAATCTCCTGGCCTCAAACCATCCTCTCACTTCAGCTACTGGGACTAAAGGCTTGAACCACTACACCCAATTTTATTGGACTCTTTTAAGCCCCAACCAATAGAAACAGCCTAGGCCTTTGAATTTTCAGTGTTTATTGCAATTTAATACAAGACAATCATCATGCTACTTATTTATTTAGCGGATAAACAATCATTGAGTGCCAGATATTTGCCTAGCATTATGCCAGGGCCTAGGGAAGCAACCATTCCCTCAAAGAACTTGTGATAGTGTAGGAAGGACCCCACATAAGTAGGAATTGCCTTGTGCTGTGAGGTTTGCTATAAAAACACATATTTGTACAAAGTGCAAGGGAAAGTTAAAAACTGAAACCAAATCTGTCATGATAGAGACAGCAAGGCTGGAAATTTATACATACCCAAACACTGCTAGAAACCCTACAGTCAAGGTTTCCACTCTATAATTTTCTTCATCTAGATTGCTCTTTTTTTGTTTTCATAGCGTTGCCTGTCAGATGCTGGCTCAGCATTCTCGGCTCTGCCGTTCCAGTTCCAACCCTCGCTCCGTATCTCTGTGGGCTTTGGGAGTTTTACCTCTGCATAAGGGGAATTAAATAGTACCAGTCTGATACCTGGTGCAAAGTAGGAACTCATTTTCTTTTTTTCTTTTTAAACAGAGACAGAATCTTGCATTGTCATCTGGGCTGGAGTACTGTGGCCCAATCGTAGCTCACTGTAACCTTCAACTCCCAGGCCATCCTCCCATCTTAGCCTCCTGGTTAGCTAGGACTACTATAGGCACATGATACCATATCCAGCTAACTTTTAATTTTTTTTGTAGAGATGAAGCCTTGCTATATTGCTCAGGCTGGTCTCAAACTCCTGGTCTCAAGCAATCCTCCTGCCTCAGCCTACCGTAGTTCTGGGATATAATCCCTTAGGCCTTTTAGGTGTAAGGCCTTGTGCCTGGCTCACTGTCTATTATTAAAAATTATAGTATAATTATTTTATAATATATTATTTATTCAACATTTATTCAATAAATCCTTACTGAGCACATCTTGTGTGGCAGGCACAGTGCTAGAGTTTGGGGTTCCACAGTGAATATAATAGATTCTTCTTTCTTTCTCAGAAGCCCATTTCTTCCTGGTTTTGAGATCTAGGAGACCTTTTTCTTCTAAAAGGTTATGCATTCTGATGGTTTGTAGGTAAGTTTAGGCAGGGTGGTAGGTGTGAACTTGGAAGCTATTCAAATAGATTCTAGCCAAAAGTGGCTGATTTTTATTTAGGGGCATGTTAGCCTTGGACTCTTTCACCTCTGATATCTCTTTGCCTTTGAGGATAGGTCTTACAACTAATATTTTCCAAATATCCGCCAAGACCAATCATCTGACAGTGATGAGATCCAAAACCACTTGCAGCCATACACCTTACTACACTCCATGAATGTGACTTTTCCCTTGCACTGTCTTCTCCAACACAATTTTACTGCCCCAGAAAAATTTTTCCCAAGAACTTAAAAGTTCTAAAGAATAACTACTCTGTCAGGAACCTATGGAAACTCATTTGGAACCGGTCCATGTTTCAATGGATACATGAAGTGACTGTTTATTCTCTAAGATTCCTCAACATCTTTGCTTTAAAATCCTTATTTTGCTCTATCCAGCAATCCTAAAGGATGATGTTAGAGTCTTTATCCAAAGCAAAGGACCTCCCTTAAACCAGAACCCTGTCCCCAACCTCATAAATATCCCAGCTTTGCCCTCCTACCTTGAGACATTACTGTGTTTCTGGCAAGGTAGAAACTGTCAGAGCTGAGAGCAATAAACTCAGTTTTGCAAGACCATTAGGTTATTTTTGTGATTTTACAGAAATAAAAGTCTGGTTTTGTGGTCGTGAGTTTGCCTTTATCTCCTTCTAACTGTGTGATTTGGGGCAAATCCCTTGATTTTTGTCAGTTTGAGTTTTCTAAAAGGACATATTAAGCACAAAACAAGTTTATAAAATTGTTGTGAAGATTGAATGAAATAAGCCATACAAAGTTCATTGAGCTCTGAGCTACAGTTACCACTAAAAAATAGCAAGAAAATGAAGTGTCATGATCTCTGAGCCTTTTGGCCCTTGCACTCCTTGTTGGTATTTGGTAAGTTGATTACAAGAGCAGACTTTACACTGTGGTTACAAAAAGAAGCTCAGGAACACATTGCACTTTGGGGTATACCACTTGATTCTCTAAGTGGAGACAAAATTCAACAATCGCAGAGTTGAAACATTCCTCCTGGTCTTTTCCATGCATTTCCCAGCTCAGCAAATTTGGCCAGACTGGCAAAATCATAAAGAAATAAATTTTTTAGAAGTAAGCAAAGGAACCACTTTGACATGACAAAGCTGTTCATGCCTGTAGCAGATTGGTGTGCCAATTGGCTTCATTTAACTTAACTCTTAGTCCCAGACAGACAGGCTCCTAGGGTGGGGAGTGGGATCCCTGAGAAGCCTGGGAGCAGTATCTGACTTGATGAGAACACACATTTGTGGCTCTGAATACAGAGGAATGGGGGTTTGACTGAGAAACTTTACCAGTTCCTATGACTTTGCCTCCTACTCCAAAGAGGAGACATATACGGGTTGTAACAATTTAAACTCCTTTATTGTTCAGAACTTGGTTGAGATTTCATCATTTTTGATGAAATAGACTGCTTTTCTAATTTGATTTTGATTTATTGAATATCTGATGGCCAACATATCATTTAATATATAGTTATTGATTATCAACTCCATGTAAAGCATATTATCCCTCAACATTCATCTAGTTACATAGGATAGGTAAATTAAATTATTTATTGTGCCAAATGTTGTGAAATGCTATCCACAAGTGACCTGGAAGGAAGGGGCTAACTAGGAAGAAATAGACGTTAGTGCTATATTTTTAATCTGTGATGGTTAATTTTATGTGTTTAACTTGACTGGGTAAGGGGTGCCCAGATAGTTGATAAATTATTTACGGGTGCACCTGAGAGGATGTTCCTGGAAAAGATTAGCATTTGAATGAGCAGACTGAGCGAAGATGATCCACCTTCACTAATATGAGTCAGCATCACCCAGTCTATGGAGGGCTCCTGCTAGAACAAAGAGGGGAAAGAAGGTTAGTTCTTTCTCTTTCTTTGAGCTGAGACATTCATCTTCTTCTCTTGGATATTGGAAATCCTGGTTCAAAGGCCTTCTGGGATTTTAGGTCTTCAGACTTGGACTGAATTATAGCATCATCTTTCTTGATTCTCCAGCTTATGATCATAAGACTTTTCTATCTTAATACTCACATGAGCCAATTCCCATAATAAATCTCCTGGTATATATATGTATATATTTTCACTTGACCCTTGAGCAAAGTAGGGGTTAGAGATGCTGTCACCCTATGCAATCTAACATCCGTGTATAACTTTGACTCCACCAAAACATAACCACTGATAACCTATTGTTGGCTGAAAGTCTTTCTGTTAACATAAACAGTTAATGCTTATTTTGTATATGAATTATATATTGTATCCTTACAATAAAGTCAGCTAGAGAAAAGGAAATGTTATTAAGAAAATCATAAAGAAGAGAAAATGAAGTTGCTATTTATTAAGTGCAAGTGGATTAGTATACAATTCTTCACCTTTGACATTGAGTAGGATCTACAGGAGGAAGATGAGGGCTTGGTCTTCCTGACTCAGGGATGGCAGAGGCAGAAAAGATGGAGAAGGTAGAAGGGGAAGCAGGAAAGGCAGGGGCATGAGCTATAACCTTATGGAAATACGTCATGATTTTTGTCTGACTTTTTGCTTTTTCATTTCTCTAAAAATGTTTCTATATAGTACCAATACTTCTTCCACTGTTTGCTTTAGTTTTAGTTCCTGTATCATAGAAGGGACCATGTTGTAAAAGGAGTCCAGAGCAGTCTTGAATAACCAGAACTCATCTTCCAGACTGTCTAAGTCAGTTTATCTTCTGGCACGGTTTCTTCTATGTTGTCTTCCTTAATGTCTGGCACTGATTCAGAAGCACTCATCTCCATCAAGTCATCTTCTGTTAATTCCTCTGGTGTGGTGGTGTCTATTAGCTCTTGAATTTCTCCAAGTCTCATATCTTGACACCCTTCACCCCCCACCTTTTTAGCCATATCTACAATTCCCTTCATCATTTCCTTGATTGGCTTCATTGTAAATATTATAAAGTCATGTATAATATCTGGGCAGTTTTCTCCAGCAGGAATCTGTTGTTTTTGGCATGATGGGTTTCATGGCTTTTTCTGTAACAACAATGGCATATTCAATGATGCAATACTTCCACATATTCATAATGTGTTCTCTGTTGGGTGTTTTATTCCATAGCATTGGTGATCCTTTCCATAGGGTACTATTTGTAATGAACCTTAAAAGTCTTTATGACCTCCTGATCTAGAGGCCAAACTAGAGACATTGGGTTTGCAAGAGAATAGACCTCTTTGACACCCTCAGGGTTAAGCTCATAGGGTTAACCCAGGGGCATTGTAACAAAAGCATATGGTTAATCTTGGGTAGCCAGGGAGCATTGTAGTAAAAGAACTTTAAGAGGCAGTTGCTTACTGACAAGGTACTCCATGACTCCAGAGATAAAGCATTGGTGGGACCAATGCAGAAAAAGTGTTATTGTTGTCCAGGCCTTCTTGATGTACAGCTAAAAGATGGGTAGTTGGTATCTATCTTTTCCCTCAAAGAGTTGGATGTTAGTGGCTTTATAGTAGGTATATAGATAAGGGCAGTTTTGACCATCAACTTGACTGTATTTGCTCTAAACTGTAAAATTAGCCTATTCCTTCATGGTTTAAACCCTGATGCTTTCTTCTCTTCCTTACTAATACAATTGAATGTCTGAAAGGTGACTACCCATGGAACTGTAACAAAGTTGTTAACATAAGGACCTACGCCTACTGCACTGATACATATTTGTGGTGCATGTTCAGTCTATGAAAATTAGGTCGACTTAAGTAGGTTATCAATGTAGGGAGGTGGTCAACTATGGAGGTTCTATTGTATATGTTCTTTATGTATTTTTTTTTCCAGAATAGGACATTTTCATCTGCATTATAAAAGCTATTCAGGCAGATATCCTTTCTCCTCAATGATTTCCTTAATGGTTATCGGAAAATTTGCTGCTTCTTGGTTAGTAGAAGCTGCTTCTCCTGTTACCTTGACATTTTTTAAACAAAGACTCTTTCTGTAATAAATTATCAAACCATCCTTTGCTGGCAATAGATTCTTCAAGCTTTAGATCCTTCACCTTTCTTTTGCTTTAAGTTGTCATATAATGACTATACTTTTTCTCAAATCATATCAGAGTCTAAGTCTATAGGTATGCTTTCTTATAGCAACACTGCACCCATACAAAAACTGAATTTTCATTATATGATAAAAGATATATTTCACAAAAAGTGCAAGGTTTGCATACCTTCTGGCATAGCTGCAGTGATGGATTCCTCAATTTCCTTTCTTTTTTAATGCTGATTTTATTTATCTTGCTTGAAATAGTAGGCAACTGTAGCTATAGGCCTCAATCTTTTTTTGTTTGTTTGTTTTTTATTAGATCATAATTGTGTACATTAATTCTCTCATAGGATACAGCGTGTTACTTCTATATGCAGTTTGGAAAACTCTCATCCAGGTGGCCAACATAGCCATCGTATCTTTCTCATAATTGTTATGCTAAGA
>NW_003852396.1:55950061-55952276 GCF_000181295.1 Otolemur garnettii
TTCTTTGTGGCTGTATAGTATTCCATGGTGTACATATACCACAATTTATTGATCCATTCATGGGTCGATGGGCACTTGGGCTTCTTCCATGACCTAGCGATTGTGAATTGGGCTGCAATGAATATAGGCCTCAATCTTTATGGTACCTATAAGCAATTCAAGACTTTGCTTCTTAGGAGCACTTCCAGCTTCACCAGTGGCACCTTTTATGAGTTCCATGGTGTTATTCAAGGTTTACTTTATGGGATTGCACTAAACCTGGTGAAAAATATGCAAGAAACTGAGAAATGTCTTTTTACCTCAATATGCAATTTATTGGAGTTGATTAACATAGCAAGAGGTTTTAAGTGGATACTCACAACACTTGAGCTTACTGCAGTAGCAACAGGAGGTGGCTACAAATTTATTATAGTAGAACAGTATATACCATAGTTAATTTTATGCAGTTATGATTTAATTCATCTTTACATTTGTTTACATTTCTCCCAACTATGAATAGTATGCTATATAAGATCTGTAAGTATTTGTGTGCACAGTGTTAATAAATTTTAAATTTTGTAATGGATTTTTGTATATAACAGTACATGATAAAAGAGACTAGTATCTACATATATTTTCTGCATTCATGACATACCTAATTTTTTCTTTTTTTTTTTTTGATATTTTTTTTGATATTGATTTTGATATTTTTTTTGATATTGATTTTGATATTTGATATTTTTTGATATTTTTTTTTTTGATTTTTTTTTTTTTGATATTTTCTCCGGTTTGTCTATAAATTTTCTCAATTGGTTGCAAATCTCTAAAACATTTTTCAATGTATTTATTTTAAAAATCCACATATAAATAGACCCACACAGTTCAAACCCATGTTCTATAGTTTTCCCAAGGGTCAACTGTATGTGTGAATCTTATTGGTTCTGGTTTTTTTTTTTTTTTTTTTTTGAGAACTCTGAAAAATACATAATCTATTCAATTTGTAACTAATTCTGACTCAATGAAATGAGACAAGACAATTGCAATATTTCTGTATCATGTCATATTAGACTGGACGAGGATAATTATCAACATACAGCTCAACCATAACCACTCTGTTTTTGCAGGTTGTCAGGCTGCAGCTAAGTCATAGTTCTAGTACATCATACTAGCATGTGAAAAAGGCCTGATTATGGCAAAGTGACGCCTATTGCAATTTCTTGTTTGAATTGCAAACACCTTGATAATCTCCTATTCAAATTAGTTCAATTTCAGGAGCTGTAATTTTGTTATTGACCGACCACCAAATTAAAGGACGTTTTTCCTTGCAGAGAGGTCTGTATTGGGTAAGCACAGAGAGGAGCCAGGGAGGCTTAGTGTATGCAATCTTTTGCTAATAAATTTTACATAATCCTTTGCTACATTAGACTCATTGTTTCGACTATAATATCACCTATAATCTGCTTTCAAGTGCTGTCAACATAATCACTGAAAAATTAATCAAACACTTTTCCCCCTAAGCCTATATAATGTTAAATAATGAGTATGAATTGATTTTTTTTCTTTTTTCAAATTTATGCAGTTGACTGACCTGAATCTACTAATGAGCTGCTTTGAAATAGATAATATCTGTGTTTGGATTCCACTGAAACAACCTAATACAGCGAATTCTAATCATGGGAAGTGGTCCTAGGTAGCAGGAGAGAGAGACAGGGAATTAGGCAAAGCCAGTGTAAGATACATCACTGTAAGATACAACATCAGTTGCAGAGGCCTCCTGAGGGGTGTGAGAGTGTCTCCCAATCATCTGTCTGAAGAAGAGAGGCTGGTGCTTGTACTCACCAATTTGACCCGAGTAGTTGAAGATTATCCCCACCTGCGTTATTTCTTTTTCTAGCCTGTTCTTCTTGGATTCCTGTTGACTCAGAAAAGACCTCCAGACAAAGCTAAAGACAGAGGATGTTCACAGAGGAAGGTGATTCTCAGCTTTTTGAAATCATCTACTATAGCCACAGCTGAAAAATGGCAAGTAGCACCAGGGAATGGGAAAGGGGTCACAAAGGCATCTTCTACACATAACATTTCATCTTTAGACACGTTATTTGTTCTCTTTCCCTTGGAGTGTGTGCCAAATCAAACTGGATTTTTTTTTTTTTTTTTTTTTTTGAGACAGAGTCTCTGTTGCCCAGGCTAGAGTACCAAGGCACCAACCTAGTTCACAGCAACCTCAGACTCCTGG
>NW_003852396.1:55952296-56017643 GCF_000181295.1 Otolemur garnettii
GATCCTCTTAGCTCAGCTTCCCAAGTACTTGGGACTACAGATGCCCACCTCAATGTCTGGCTAGTTTTTCTATTTTCAGTAGAGACAGGGTCTCACTTTTGCTCAGGCTGGTCTCCAACTCCTGAGCTCAAGGGATACTCCTACCTTGGCTGTCCAGAGTGCTGGGAATACAGGTATGTGTCACTGTGCTGGGCCACAAACTGTATCTTTTGAAAGAAATCATCTTCATTGGTCTTACAGAAACACTCTTGTGTTCTCAGAAATGGAATTCTTTTTCTTCTTTAATTATAAAGATTTGAAGAAAAGAATTGCTGTTAAAATGAAGTTCTAGAAGCAGGCTCAATATATCTTCATCAAAGGTCATTTATATTACCTCAGCTTCTCAAAAAAATGTTGGGAGAAAGAAACAAGAATTTATCCAGAGGTAGGAAGTGTATTTTTATCACTTACATAATGGCCACAATAGGATATTGGAAGGCTATCTTTGTAATTGACTTAGCCCACTCAGCCAGGTTGACTTCCTTTCTCTAGGGAAAGTTGGGGGTCTACAGGTTACCACTGGCTAACTTTGGGTTTCTCCCTTCTACCCACTAAGGGCCTCTGTGAACTTTAACATTTACTACAGATATAAAAACATAGATAACCTCAATATTTACTTCAATGTCAGCAAGATTCCCTAAAGTGAAGAGTTTGGTGCAGACAGAGTTCAATTCTAGCTACCCTCTGGTTGGAGCACTCTGGGAGGTCAGAGGGATGGAGGGTTTGGCTTATTGGAAGGCAAGGAGCAAAGGATTTTCCTTATACTTTATTAGCATAAAAATTCAAGTTGTTTAAAGCTTTAAGTTTTTTTTTAATTTTTTTTTGCAAATGGTTTAAATGACTATAGAGCCCCCCCCCCAACACACACAACAAATTTGTACAGCAAATGATGACAATTCTGACATACCAAAAGTCTTGTGAGATTCTCTGATCTTATCCCTGGGCAGAAGAGTGGTGTGAATCAGTGCTCAGGAGAGTGAAACGGAGGGTTTCCAGACACATGTCTTCTGTAGAGCTGCTCTGCTGTTATGACATCAGGAATGGTCTGTAGGGAGAAGAGCAGAAACCAGGGGCAGAAAAACCCCAAATGATAAATGATTACAGAACTGATGGATATCATCCGAGCATTCCCTTGGACCCATTACTAGCAATAGTTCCACACAGCCCCAAGCTGAAAGATGAAAACAATAATCTCACCCTTTCCAGGAGTTTTGTTTTTGTTTCTTTCCTCACAGTGAATAAGATTATAATCCTTTAAGGCTAGGACCTCAACTTGGGCAAAACTCACCAGTAAAATGGAGATAATAAGAGACTACCTTAAGCATTACTTAAAAAAAAAATCTTTACTTTAAACTGATCGAAGCTATCTATGACAAACCCACAGCTAGTATTTTACTGAACAGAGTAAAACTGAAAGCTTTTCCTCTTAGAATCAGAACCAGACAAGGTTGTCCTCTGTCACCATTATTATTCAACATTGTGCTGGAAATTTTAGCCAATACGATTAGACAAGACAAGAAAATAAAGAGCATCCAAATGGGAGCAGAGGAGGTTAAACTCTCCCTCTTTGCTGATGATGTGATCTTATACATGGAAAACCCCAAAGACTCAACCACAAGACTCTTGGAAGTCATCAAAAAATATGGTAATGTCTCAGGATATAAAATCAATGTCCACAAGTCAGTTACCTTTGTATATGCCAACAACAGCCAAGATGAGAGGTTAATTAAGGACACAATTCCCTTCACCATAGCCCCAAAGAAAATGAAATACTTAGGAATATACCTAACAAAAGAGGTGAAGGACCTCTATAAAGAAAATTATGAAACCCTAAGAAAGGAAATAGCAGAGGATATTAACAAATGGAAGGACACACCATGCTCATGACTGGGAAGAATCAACATTGTTAAAATGGTATACTTCCCAGAGTAATTTACCAATTCAACACCATCCCTATTAAAATACCATCCCATTAAAATACCAACATCCTACTTTCAAGATTTGGAAAAAATGATTCTGCATTTTGTATGGAACCTGAAAAGCTCCCGTATAGCTAAGGCAAAAGATCCTCAAAGAAAGAGTAGAGAAAACACTGGAAGATATCAGCCTGGGGAAAGACTTTATGAGGAAGAATGCCATGGCAATAGCAATAACACCAATAATAAACAAATGGGATTTAATGAAACTGAAAACTTCCTGTACAGCCAAGGAGACAACAGCCAAAGCAAATAGACAACCTACTCAATGGGAAAGGATATTTGCATATTTTGAATCCAACAAAAGTCTAATAACCCAGGATCTATGCAGAACTTCAATTAATCTATAAGAAAAAATCCAATAATCTCATACATCAATGGGGAAGAAAGATGAATAGAATCTTCTCTAAAGATGATAGATGAATGGCTACTAAGCACATGAAAAAATGCTCATCATCTCTAATTATTAGAGAAATGCAAATTAAAACCACTCTGAGATATCATCTAACCCCAGTGAGAATGGCCTATATCACAAAATCTCAAAACTGCAGATGCTGGCGCAGATGTGGAGAGAAAGGAATGCTTTTGCACTGCTGGTGGGACTGCAAACTAATACAACCTTTTTGGAAGGAAGTATGGAGAAGCCTTAAAGAACTCAATGTAGACCTCCCATTTGATCCTGCAATCCCACTACTGAGCATCTATCCAGAAGGAGAAAAAAACCTTTTATTATAAAGACACTTGTCCTCGGCTGTTTATTTCAGCCCAAGTTACAATTGCTAAAATGTGTAAACAGCCTAAATGTCCTTCAACTCAGCAATGGATTAGTAAGCTGTGGTATATGTATACCATGGAATATTATTCAGCCATCAAAAATAATGGAAATTTTACAGCATTTGTACTAACCTGGATGGAGGTGGAACACATTATTCTTAGTGAAGCATTACAGGAATGGAGAAGTAAGGATCCTATGTATTCAATTTTGATATGAAGACAATTAATGACATAGTGGGGCATGGGGGAAGGGGAGACCAGACAGAGAAGGAGGGAGGGGTGTGGGCAAGGAAAAAAAAAAAGAAAGAAAATAGTGACTAATTCTCATATAAATTGTATTTAATTTTGACCAAAGTACATTACTTAAACATTAATTTTTAATTCAACATGTTAATATGTTTATCATATTGCATGCTCTTTATAAGTGAAATATGTTTGTAATTTTCCCTTTATAATAATATATTTTTTCCAATTTTATTATCAGGTGTATCCAGATTAAGTAGAATGATTTTGAAGTATTTCTTTTTCTATTGTCTATAACATTTGGCATGACCTGTTTTTTTTTAAATTATCTTTTACTTTCATTTATAAGTATTAGTTGTCTATTTTTTTTGAGACTTCGGAAAAAAACAAAATAAAAAGAAGAAGTTAACTGATCAAAATATTCTGTAATAGACATACTCCTATCTGACAATGTAAATGTTACTTTCTTTGCATTATTACTATTATTATTGCTTAATATTTTGTTGCAGCAATCGTCTGATTTCTTTTCTGAATGTATTTATCTTCATTCGTTCTTTATGAGGTTTTTATTCTCAGTCCTTATGTTAAACATTGTTATTGTCATTAAATTTAGCCTTTTTATTTCCGTGAAGGCAAAAGTGGATACCTAATATACACATGTATAAGTAAGAAAAATAAAAAAAAAATCATGGTAAGGACACTTAAAATGGTAAGAACTCTTACTAACTTTTAAGGATACAATACGTTATTGTTGAGTATAGGTACAATGTTGTCTAGCAGATCTCTAGAGCTTATTCATGTTACATGACAGAAACTGTACACCTTCAAATAGAAACTCTCCATTACCTCTTTCCCCTAGCTTCTGGCAAACTTCACTCATTGTTTTTATGAATTTGACTATATTGGATACCTCACATAAGTGGAACCACATGGTACTTGTCTTTCTGTGACTGGCTTACTTCACTTAGCATCATGGGCTCCAGGTTCACCCCATGTTGTCACAGATGATAAGACTTTCTTCTTTTTAAAGCTGAAGAGTGTATTGATTGTGTATATATAACACATTTTCTTTATCCTTTATCTGTTGATGGACATTTAGATTGTTTCCACAGAATAGTTTTTACTATTTTCTTGGAAAGGGTGCTGGAATGAACATTGTAGTGCCCATTATTTTTGCATGTGTGAATCATGCCTATGAAGCAAATGGTGGTAGGAAATAGAACTCAATAAATATTAGCTGTTCAGCAAAGTAGTATTTAAGACAGACTCTTACCAGAGGAGAATGTATTTTATTATGATAACAAAGTATATTTTATTATGATACAATAGTCAATATCAGCAAGACCTAATAATACTCAATGCACATGCTAATAAAATAAATAAATAAATCTTTGCTATTGATAATTTATTTAATAATTATGAATAAATGCTTCCAATAAAATCCTAATGTAGCTGAGATATTAGCTGTATTCTGGAGTTATGGGAGCAGGTGAACAGCTTTACACTGACCCTATAAATAGGGTGAAGTAAGATTTTTGCAGAAGGCTTCAGAGTTGTTTTTTGGTTTGGCTCACCAAGCATGGGAAAGATTTCAGTGGAGAATATAAGGGAAGAAAGCCTTCCCAGTAGGAGGGACATGGTATTATGACTGTCAAGATAAGGAAAATACATTATTGAGTCATTCTGCTTTGAATAGAGGATTGGTATTATTGGGGATCTTAGGGACACTTCACAAGTAGCACTTATACTGTAACAATTTGTCTTTCTGACAGGAAGGAACAAATGGATTATTATTGTTCTTAAGAGTGTTGGAGACTACTAATTGCTTACCTAATTTCATTATTCTCTTTCCTACTCCTACTTTACCATGAAAACTAGTTTTGATAGTTTCAGTGTGCCCAGTTAGAAATGCTCACCTTCCTCTGATTCCTTGCAGCTAGGAGCAGCTGTATGAATCTGTTCCCAGACAATAACATTTAAGCAAAATTTTAGTGCAGGTAGAGAGGCCGCTGGTCTCTCATCTGGCAAATAGCTTTTCCCCTCATCTCTTCCTCAGCTTTCCTGCCTCTGGCCTGAACACAGGAACAATTCCAAAAGGAATTAATGAGAACAAAAGTCATACACTATGGATGTTGGAACAAGGTGCTAGAATGAGCCTGGATGTTGTACAGTGGCATGGGCACTGGACTGCCGACCTTATCTTTCTTATTACGGGAGAAAAAATCAAGTGCTATTTGGTTAAACTAAATAGCTATTCGCTATTTTAGTTATCATCAGATCTCTGTTCCATGCAACTGAATAACCTTAAGTGATACATTCAGCCAAACAGGCCATGTTTTTTCTTCCTTTTCCAATGTGCTGATGCCTACACTAAAGGAGAATGTGTCACATTTCACGTTTCCCACCTGGAGGTGCCTTTGTTTAGGATCTTTTGACTGGGTATGTTTCCCTAATTAGATTAAGGAAGAATCAGTTTATTTGATCCCAAATATATAAAACAAATACAGGCATACCTCATTTTATTGGGTTTGACTTTATTGCAATTCACGGATATTGCATTTTTAAAAAACTGGTGGTTTGTGGCAACCTGGGTCGTGCAAGTCGCTGGTGCCATTTTTCCAACAGCACGTGCTCATTTTGTGTCTCAGTGTCAACATTTTGTACCAATAATGTTTTTTAAATTAAGATGTGAATTTCTAAGACATAATGCTATTTCATACATAATAGACAACAGTACAGTTTAAACATTACTTTTATGTGTACTAGGAAACCGAAAACAAAAATATCATGTGACTCACGTTATGGCAATGATCTGGAACTATAAACATGTAAGAGAAGGTAAACATGTAAGGGGAGTTGGAATTAGATCTCACCATAGGAGGTAAAAGTGAAATTCAGTTTATAGGCCCATAATACTTTCCTTAAAAAAGTTTTTAAAGGGTTAAAAACACTCTGTCTTTTTCTGGAGAGGTAGCACAGGCCTTTCTAGAGCGACTCAGCTCAAAACTGTGTGTGTTGTTTACTAAGCACTGTGCAATAAGCCGTATCGCTAGAGAAGATTCTTACCTTCCTATCAGTGGAATTAATTGGGGAGAGTGGCCCTTGGAATCACATTTGATAGAAAATAAAGGACTTGTGAAACTCTTTGATGTGTCTCAATCTCCTGGTGTTATGAAAGTTCAGGTTCAATGGAAAAGAAATCAAAGAGGAGGCATTCCAAGTCTAGCAGATCCCAAAGTAACAGAAAAGCTGAGATTATATCAATTATAGCATTAAGGGATACCAAATAAAAACAATCGCATTATTCTTTAGTAGAGACCAGCTATCAGAGGCATTTTTCAGAGCCAAAGTTTATTGTTGTTGTGTGATAAAATGACTTAATGCTTGGTCCCTGTCTTCTTATTCTTAATATGCCTTATGAAATGCTCCTATCATGAGCTCTCTCTTAAAATGTAAGGATATTGGGGCTCAGAGATGTTATATGGCTTGCCCAAGTTCATGCTTTTACATGAAATGTTCCCTTGTCTTACTTGGTTCTGACATTGTTTATTCTGGATAATCCTATGTTTTTCTTATCAGACCTATTGTACATTGAGGACTTTTCAATTGGTGGATCATGTCCTGGTTGATTCTAAAGTTTTGCCAGACAAATGTTGAAAACATTTTTCAACGTCTCATTCACGGCCCTGTTGTGCAAAGGTTGTGATAACATTCTCTGCCTAGATTCCTATCTGAGAAGGGAATACAGAGGGCACTGCCTTCCTTTCAAATTCTTCTCTTATCATTCATGTATTCCTTTGTTATTTGTGGACCCTTAATATGCATTAGATTAAGTCAAGGAGGCATGACCCGAGTGGCAAACTAGCAAGGGTAGGGCTAGTTTGTACTGAAGGCATAGAGGTAGAGGAAGGTGAAGGAACTGGTCACTTACCCTGGGAGAGAGAGGGCAAGCCAGAGTGCACAAGAGATTTATCTGTTAGATAGATGTAGACTCAAGACCATCTCTGCAAATGAGTTTCCATCTTCTTTTTTTCATTGAAAATAAAGGACTTGTGAAAGCATTTTATCTTGCTGAATGTGGCCACCTCAGTCTTCTAAATGCTAGAATACCATTATCCACTTTTCAAGAACATCACTGAATCTTCCGAGAAGCCATCCAGCATCTCTAGAGATGCAATGAAGTCTGCTCAAAATACTATTAATTCTTTGTATATTAAAAATACATACAATCTTACCAATATGTTTGAGAATTAATGGTTAATAGGCTGGTTAATACACTTACACTAAGTAATTTATAGAGAGTCACTTATTCATTAATTTTAAAAGTTGTTAAGTGCCTACCATGTGCCACCCCTACAAGATACGGTCTAATGGTAGAGTAAGATAAAATCTCTGACATTAAGGTGGTCACAGTTAACTAGGGAGACAATATTTCCAGATAATTATAATAACCTACCTTAGGTTATTATACCTATATACCTATAATATATTTAGAATTCTGTGTTTATTCCTGCCTCCAAAAATCAACATATTTTTCCAGAAAAGGTGAAAGACTAGACCTTGAAATATGAATTTCTATGGTTTTCCAGATACAGCTCTGTGATTAAGCTGGAAGTGAGAACCTTGTATACTGACTCAAGAGCAAAATAAGAAAGGTGGGAAGGTTTGTGATAGTCTGGGAAGAAAAAAGAGTGTGGTTAGAATGCAGAGTACATGGGCAAGTGATAGGAGACAAATCTGAAAGGGCAAATTAAGGGTTTCCTTTGAACAACTTTGAGTTCCCTTTCACCTCTGTTCCTTTCCCACAACTCCCTAAATCTTTAATGACCAAGACATTTCTGCTTTCATAATTTCAGGAAACCAAATGAAGGCAATTTATCACAGCAAATCCACAACTGACAGCCCTTCCTAAAATTATTTGTTTTTAATATCTCTGTCCTTTTCTTTTAGTAGCACTTTACTGGAAAAGCTGACACCCTCCCTGTAGAACATCTCAGCAGAACTGCCTTTACAAAAGGTCCCAGAACACTGAGAAGAAAGTGTTCTACCTAATGGAGACCTAGGACTTCAAGCATTGATAATTTTATCCATTGTTTTTTTCTGAATATTTGGTGTGGTTTTCCTTCTTCTAGAGAGCTGAGATTCTCCCAGCCTTGAACTTCCCAGCTTTGACTATTTGTTAAGTTAGGAGAGTGGATAGAAAAATCATTGCAGGCTTTTTTTTTTTTTTTTGATAGAATGGAAAATTTTATTTTATTCATCCTGATGTAGCTAAAAAAGAAGTGGAGTGGATTCCCAAACCGTTTGTAAAAGAAACTCACCTTAGAGTTCAGATGATGTGTGGACACCTTCAGGTTAAGAGGAACTTATTTTTAAGGAGACTATAGAAAAACTTGGAAAATAGGCTTGGCGTGAATTATCTCTTTTACTTTAGCTATGTTATTCTTAAAAATACCTCTCTCTCTGTGTGTCTCTCATCTGTATCTCTCTCTGTCTTCATTTCTCTCTCTATCCCTCCCTTTCCTCACCTCCCCCCCATGACAGAGACACACACACTTGTCTACACAGATATAGAATCTTGAAACCTCACTTAAATAGTAACCTTGGCATTTGTTCCAAAAAAGCGAGTTTTCTGGATAACAGGAAATTCTGTTCTTTGCAATTATTAACGTTTACACAAAGTGTAATTGTTGTTCGTGAAAATGTTTCAAAAATGTTTGACTCACTGTCCTTCCTTCTTAAATAAAGTGTAATAAACATAATTTAACCTTTCCGGTTCTACCATTAAAAGGTTACTACTTTGGGGCACCTACTTAACGTCTCTGAATTTTTGTTTTCTTATTTTTTTATCTCACTCTTTGCTACACTCTACTGGGTACCCCAAATTTCTACCCATCACTTCATTCAAAAGTGCAGCTTAAATTCCCGGCCTCAACTGCTATTTGCTGCCCCCTGCTGGCACCTGATGACAGCACCTTTCTACTTTTGCTGGAGGTGATTATGGCAGTGTTGGTGGTACCTCCCACCTTAACCCTTTGTTGCCTGCATTAATCCCTCATGTTCAACTTTTTAAATCAGTTCTAGCCATAGGAGAAAAAATAAGTTCTATAAAATGAAACAATTTCTCGTTCGTTCTCAGCAAACTCTTGGGGTAGATTATTAAAGGTGTGGTTTGTGAGCATGTAAACAAAATTAATGATTATATAGAGTAGCAGATCACTAAATACGTATATACGAAACATACTAACCTCACTAACCCCATCTTCTCTTAAGTTAGAATTCCTACACTGGATTAGGGAAAAACTGAAGATGTTGACACATTGGTTTTGCATGGAATTTAGACTTTGTTGGTATCTTTGTAACTCCTTTCCTTTCCTTCATAGCTTTTCCCTCCCTGTATCATCAATCCCTTCTTCATCCACACTGAACAGAGCAATATTAGCCAGAGGGTTGTACAGTAGTAGAAATGCTCAGTTGACCAAATCTGAGCCCAGTAAGGCCATAGACAACATTTCATGTATTTTTTTTTTTTTTTTGTCTCTAACACTATAACCTATACACCACCAGCCTGTGGTATATTTGTGCAAGAAATTTACTGAATTTTAGTAACTAGTAAGATAAGAATCTTATATTTCTGGCTTTTCATTTTTATCACCTGTATAATGAACTGGTGGAAGCAGTTCTCCAAGGGCCTAAGACACTTTAAAACTCACTGTGCAAAGGTATAATGCTCTCATTTACTACCGAAGAGGGCAGAACTCGTTGTACCCATGCTAAATGACCTCCTGTTTGAGTGATATTTTTTAGAGTGATTTTTATGGTTGCTCATATCTCTGTTTAGTAATTTTACTACTTCTGTCTCCTATTCAGTTGAGGAGCTGGTAGCTCTCCATTCCTCCTCAGGCCCAGTTACTCACCTTTCACCTTATATTTGCTGATGCTAAACTTTTGTGTCTGGGAAAACCAATAACTTACACTTACTTTACATACTGAACAAAACTGTGTTTCCAATCCTGACACCCTCTAGCTCTTTCTGGTAATCTGACATTGACTCCATTTCACCCTGTGGCAGAAAACACATAGCCTTTGTGAGAATGATCTGTCCTCTCCCCGGCCTCCATCAAGTTCTGTTTTGTGACTGTATTTCTGAGAGATGACATTGCCAAAAGCAGATCTTTAAATAAGTGGGGGCCATTGTTGCCTAATCCCTGGTAGCCCACCTCTGTATTTCTATTCGGAGCATAATCTGGCTCCTTAGGTTGACTGATTTGTGAATAGATCGGTGTGTACATCAGGGAACAGATATTTGGTGAGAATTTCCCCTCACTATGTATAAGATGCTCATCATGGTGTTTCAAAGAAGTGAGAGAGTCCCCAGGCTCAGGAAGACACAATACAAATCATATCACAGTAAATATAAAACAAACATTAGAGACCACAGAGCAGTTGTGTTTAGCAGTTGAGTGCATAGCTCAGAGGTTCAGGACCTTGACTTCAGAGATTACAGTGGTGACATTTCTTCCATCCAGAAGCTTTCGGGGTGGGCCACTGGGTATCAAGGCTCTAATAGAGAGCTCTGCTGTCTCCTTAACAGAGCTGAGTGGAATGTTTTTTTCAAAGACAGGTTTTGGCTGCCAACCTGTGTCTCCTTTTCTCTGAGAGTGCTTGATCTATTGCTCCTTCTGTTTTGGTCCAAGAAGCTTCTATCTTTCCATTCAGTTACCTGGGGCTTGTCTCAACTTCCCTCTAGATGGTGGGCCTGTTTAGAAGTTATAGATGCATTTCCTCCAATCACCTAAATATAGACTCCCTCATGCTCATGGCTTTTCCAAGAAATATGTCCTCGTGATTTTATGACCATTTAGGTTCAGCTTGCAAAATGGGGATAGTGGGAGGAAGAGCATAGACTTAAAGTCAGAGAAACCTGGCTCTGAGTCATGCTCCACTGTTTCTTGATTATGATACTTTTGCCAATCTTCTGAAATCCTTTAAGTCTCAGTTTCTTCAGCTGTAAACATAGACAACAAGAAGCTATGCTTTAGGGGAATATGTTTGGCAGAAGTAAATATGACACGCTAGAGCAGAAAGAGAAAGTTCTGGGTGAGAGACTCATTGAGAAACCAGTGAGTGAAAAAAGGGTAAAGATCTATGCTGGGGCATTGAATAGTTAGGCCAATTGGTTGTTTTAAGAATAGGGCCTGGTCTGAAAAATCCAGGGAATATGGTTGCTGTCAATTAAAAACAAACAAACATGGTCTACATGTTGAAAATACTGCTAGGGAAGACTAGCAATGCTATAATTCTGAAACTTTAGGAGGTCGTGAACTTTACAAATTTTTTTATTCTAGCACTTTCCACAATGTGTGGTTCCTTATAGTCATTTGATAAATGTATTTGATCAATGAAGATACATCCAATTCTAGCCTTGCCACATCCTACCTCATGACAACTGGGTATAAATGGAGGCTGTGGCATTTGACTGGTATCCAGTGATAATTATGTCAGACATGGAATCCACTATATCCTGTATAGCTTAACTTTGTGGCATGTTTGGAAGACTTGATTTTTGAGTTCAGATTGTCCCAAGTTATAATCCTAGATTTCTTCTTAATTAGCTATGCTGAATAAGTTGTTTTACTTCCAAAACCTCAGTTTTATCTTCTAAAAAGTAAGGATAATACATATATCATCAACCCCCAAAGTGTTATATAAATGCTTCATAACGTGGTTAGCATATTGCCTAGCACACAATAGCATGGAATCAATAATATTTAACTATTCTTTTTTATTGTTGTTTAAGTACAATTACACCCAACCCTTCCTAGCCAGTCTTTGTAAGTTGGACCATGTGCAAGAGTCCAGTGCAGTGCAAAGCTCTTAGGGTGGACTTACCAGATACTTGTTTTATTTTATTTTTATTTATTTATTTTTATTAAATCATAGTTGTGCACATTAATACTATCATGGGGTAAAGTGTGTTGTTTCCATATACAATTTGAAATATTCACATCCAAATGGCCAACATAGCCTTCATGTCATTCTCATAGTTGTTGTGTTAAGACATTTATATTCCACATTTAGAAAGATTCACATGTACTCTTACTGGATAGATCATAGGTGTGGTCCCAACAATCCCCCTCCCTTCACCAATCCTTTCCCTCCCCTCCCTCTCCCCTTTCCCTGTATCCTTAGGCTAAAATTGGGTTATAGCTTTCCTATGATAGCTAACTATTAGTTTCATAGTAAGGTTGGAGCTGGAAAATATTCTTCTTAGCAAAGTATCTCAAGAATGGAAGAAAAAGTATCCAATGTACTCAACCCTACTACCAGATACTTGGATCTTGAGAAGCAGACTTACTAACAAAGCCCACATTTGGATGGGGAGTTGGCATAGCCAAGCCCTACCCTATGGTGGACATCCCTTTTACCTTTTACCAGGACAATTAAGGAGTGGCTGACTAAAAGATCTGGCAAGAGTCCTTGACACTCAGGGCACAATGTATATGTTTGCCTCTTGCACCCGTATTCCAGTTGCATTATTCCATAGAAATGTTATAGATGGAGCTTGGCTGTAAAGAGATTTATGTGTAGAACTGTTATCCTTATAGATTATAAACTCTGTAAACATTTCCTTGCTAACCTGGAAACTATCAACATCATCACTACCCACCACTCCAGTCCTCTTAAATATCCCATCCCTGCTCCCTAGACCTCATCACACACACACATCATGATTTCTATGGGGACAATGATTAATTTCCACAACCACAAATGGTGTCCGGACCTTGGGTGATTGGCGTGTTCTCATCATTAGTGTAACCGGTTATGGAAAGAGACACAGGACAGAGGACATGTTCATTCTCGGGATCTTGGCTCTGTGTGGAGCTCTGCCACTTATTTGCTTCCTGACCTTGGACCAGTCATGTTCTCCTCTGTGACTCAGTTTGTTCATTTGTAAAATGAGACGTTTGGGCTGGATGCTTGCTGAAGCCCCTTTCAGTTCAGAAGATCTCTGATTCAGCAGAACCCATCCTGTTGCAGCTATCAGAAAAGGCTTATGTCAGATGGACTGTGGTGGGCAGTGCTTCCTTGGCCTGCCACCGTCCTCATTTCTTCCTTTCCCACTCACGTCCCTGTGGTATTTTGGCACAGGATGAGTCACTGTGCTGGCTGTGGCATACATCCAGAAATGGACTGCCATCCTCTTTCCTGGCACAGGGAGGGAGGAGTGTGACTTTTTATATCCCCTCTATTGATTAATGACATCCACTACATAAGAATTATGATTACTCTGGTCTCATCAAGCCACATCTATGAATACAAATCCTATGAGTTACTGCAACCTCAGGGTGAGCTTGACCTCGGAAAGGCTTTGGGAACACTTCAGGAAACATCTCTCTCTACCACTGAAAGGTTCACAACTATTGTTTTCCTTTTCTGACTCATCTTTGAATCAGTAAATTAAATATGTATAACTTGTGAAGATTTCATTTTTATTAAAGCAAGGTGCTTTGCTGAGCAATGTCAAGATTTAGGGAGTATACAGCTCTCCTTTTCTCCCTTCTCAATGATTTTATTTCCTTTAGTTTGCAGGAGGGCTCTCAGAGAGCTGCTCCCTCTATCTCTCTGTGGCTCTGGCTCTTTTCTGTATCATGGAGAAATGAAAGAGTTGAAAGTCATCTACTCTCCTAGGGGATGGTCAAGACTTGAGGACCCTGAGACTTTTTCTCAAGTAAGTGTTGGCTATTGTGTTTTCTGGGAGATTGTCTCTTCCTCTGAAATTGAGGAACAGTCATATTCTTTTATTATTTGTAACATGCTCTGGAAAACTCTTCCACAGTGATCTTGCCATTTGGAATATTCGAACCATAACATTCCTCTGGCATCTGCCATCTTATAAATTGTTAACCATCCCTTGCCCCCCCTTTTCCCCCAAGGGGACTAGTTTATTTCATTACTTAAAGCAAAGCTTTATGCCTACACTATTTTTTCTGTATAACATGGTTTTCTCATTTTTAACATAATTTGATTGCTTGGGTGTTAGATTTTTCTATGGGTTTTTTCCTAACGTGCAATCTCCCCTTCTCCGCCAGATTGGAGGTATCTTGAGGGCAAGAGACTACAGGCTTCTAAGTCTTTTTATTGATATGATTATGGTACACATTATATTGGTAATTTATTTCCAGGTTTTGTGCTGTACCTAGAATACATTTTAGGCGTTACTGAAACCTTTTGTTAACTAATTGAGTAGTATATGACTTCATTGGAAACATATGTAATTTTTAGTTGTTAAACAACCAAAGTAATAGTGATCATAGAGGGGAGGTGGGAGCTAGTGATTTGGACCGAATTCTTAACTTTCTCCATGTTTTTTCCTCTGTCTCAGTTCTCTCTGATCTCCATGCCTGTTTTAGGTGTCACCTAAATGTCAGGCACTATCTTAGGCACCAGAAAACATACCAAGAAAATTAGCAAGTTCCCTGTGCTCAAGGAATGGTTAGTCTATCTTTGAACATTTCAGTCCTATTTTCTTACCGATAATTCTGTCTTGCCAACAAATAGGACGGTTTCTCAAGTTGAGAAGTGTTGAGTTACTTTGTGTGTTCCTTAAAGTGTTGAGAGGATTTACCCTCTGAAGGTGATGTTGGTGATAGAAGGCTTTCTTCTCGTCATTTATGTCATTCTGACCCATAGGAAGGGGGATTCCTATGTGAATGGTGGTTTTATGTATCACGGATAATGTCATTTTTGAGTGACAAGAACTTGCTTCTTGGGCAACTGACAGACTCAGTCTTTCTCCTTCTTCTTTGCTTCTTGTTTCCAGCAGGCCATTTAGGCCATGTGGTTATTTTTCTCTGTTTCTCTTTACTTCTGAGTTCTTTCCTTCCGTTTCAAACCATTGTTGCCACCATAGTCCAAATGTGTATCAACATAACAATCTTCATTTACTCGACAAGAATTTATAGCGTTCTCACTAGGGGCGCTGTTTGGATACCAGGGTACAGCAGCAAATAAACAAATAAAATAAAACCCTGACATAAGCCTGCCTGCATGAAGCTTACTTTCTAGTGTACATTCAGAAAATAACAAACCAGAGTATGTTGTATGAATTAAGAGCTATGGAGAAAAATGAAGCTGGAGAAGTGAACAGAGGGTTACGGTGATGGTGAGGATTACAATTTTAGAGGATAACGAGGGAAGATAATCTTTGCATAAAGACTTGAAAAAAAGAGGAAGTCCTGTGGCTATCTGGTAGAAGAGGAGTCCAAGGAGAGTGAGTGATTTACAGCAAAGTCTTGAAGTGGAGATGAGCAAGTGAGGTAGGAAGCAGGGCCAGGAGCCTGTAGGCCATTAACTTTGGCTTTCACGCCAAGCGAGGTGGACTAACTCTGGAACATTTTGAGAGCAGGAAATAAATACATGCTCTAACTCATATTTTAACAGAATTATTCCGGCTGCTGTGTTGGACTCTTAACAGGCATGTATAAAAGTAAAGAAAGCAGCTAGGAGGCTCTGGCTCAGACTGGAGCAGGAGTGGTGGGGGTTGTGAGAAGTGATGGGCAGTCTTTCGGATGTTTTGAGGGTCAAGACAAGAGGTGGACATGGGGTGTGAAGAAAGAATTATATTCGAGGAGGATCATAGGGTGTTTGGCCTAAGCAGATGGAAACATGGAGTTGCCATTTTGTAAGGAGAGTATGTTCCAGGCACTTAAGTTTGAGATGCTTCTTAGAAATGGTAAGAGCAGATGTTATGGAGGTCAAGGGTAAGGTTTGTGTGGAAGATTTAAGTTTGGGATATTGATAAGATTTGGCATATTGATGGTGTTAAAAGCATGTGAGGCTGGATGGGATATTCATTCCAATTACTCTCTTTTAATCCCAATCCTCTCCCTTCCCTTTCCAGCTGAAGACCCTCACCCGGCCAGACCTTGAGGTACTCCTCCATCTTGAGTTCCCATACCTTACCACTCCATAGCCACAGTATTCATAATGGCATTTCTACTGTCTTATGATTGTTCAATAGTCATGTGGCAGACACCTCATCTGCTCTATGAGACTGAATCCCCTTAGAGAAGGAATCATGTTTTAAATTCTATTCTGTAGTTTCCTGAAAAACTAGTTCTTCAGGATTAAGCACTTAATAAGCCTCCAACAAATACTTAAAATCTTAGAAATTAGGGTGGATATAGAAATCTGTCCTTAGATACTTCCTTTATTTCACATCAGTGGAATTATTTCTTCCAAGAAAATTCCTGCAAGAAATCTTAACTTGTAATGTAAACATAGAGCTGCTCTGGCTGAAGGTAGAAGGTTGGAGCCAGGAGCTTGTCATTTGTACAACCTTCTCTTTCAGACACCCCAGTCTTAGAGTAACACCAGAGGTACTTCTTGGCAACCCAATTTTATGAATGAAAAACTTGAAATTCAGAGGCTGTTTATAGCAGTAGCAAATAGCAAAACTAGTATTCATGTCCATCAGTATTGCTCTTTATTTGCATTATAAAAAATGAATGAATAAATGCATTTATTAGTTTCACAGATTACCTTAAATTTAAAGGTGGGATTCAAATAAGGGTCTCAGTGCTGAAGTTTGCATTCTTTCCACCATATTGGACCTCTTGGACCTCCTTTCCTGGAGTAGAAATATCAGAGTAAACAGAAATAAACATGTTCAAAAGTTATTTCTAACGTGTATACCCAAACTCTTACAGCTTTTATGTCTTCTCTTTTCTCTCCTCCCTCCTACTCCCTTTATCTCTTGTGTTCCTAGTTATCATGTTAGTACAAGACAACTGTAAAGATGTTTATGAGCAAGCAGCTACTGAGAGACCTTCCACAAACTAATTTTGCATCACTGGATTGATTTTCATTGAAGGCATATTTTATAAACTTAAGCAGTGGCTGGAGACACAAGACAGCATCCATTGTTGCTCCATTTTAATTTTTCCTGCAAACCTGCTTCCTCCGCCAACAGAATGCTAACGCTCCTGTAGTGGGCTGGGGGCTATTTCCACCAGGTGTCACTTAGTGTCAAATGAAATCAGGCTGCAGACATTACTTTGGGAGGATCTTTGCAGAACATTTTATGACATGCTATGTTTCGGTTTGGCTTTGTCTAGAAATTGCTGCAGACTTTAAAAATTAAGTGAAATGCCTTCTTCAGTGGAATATAAAATATATCCATTCTGGTAGCAGCTTAAATGCTAATTATAAGTTCTGGAGTCTAAACTCTCTAAGAATTTAGAATTACAGAAATTGTGAATGATCAGGTACATGAGAAGAATAATTATGTCCTATATCAGGGGAACATGTTTCAGTTTTAAAACTTGCTTTTATACGCTACATCTTATTTAATTCTTACAGCAATCCTGTAATATAAGTGATAGTATTCACACTTCAAAGATGAGGAATTTAGGGATCATAGGACTTGTCCAAGGCTATAAAACCTTAAGATGATGTGTCATAAGGTATATATGTGGGAAAATTGTTTCTTATCATTCATTATGATAATCATATTTTTTTTCCCTTCTAAGGTAGAAATTCTGCAAGTCTTATAACCTTACTATTTGCTAATTAGTACTGATTGCTAAAGTAATAAAATTCACAAATGGTTTTCCAGATATGGGGAGAGATAATCACAATACAACAAAGTGCTCCATGTAGTAACCTGTAGTTGATAGAATACCTTTATTAATAGTGTCACATTCAATCCTCCCAAAGATCCTGGGAGACCAAGCACTCAGAAATCTTTGTCCAGACCTTACAGATGAGTTGATTAAGTGACCTAGTAAAAGTTTCACAGTCATAGATTCTAATTAAAGAGACATAAACATGGTCTTAGATGTTAAGTTTAGGGATTCTCTGTATAAAGTGCCGAACACATTATTTGATATATGGTTAGGTGTTTAATACATGGTCGTATTTTTAAATTAATTTTATTGATATTCGCTACATCAAACTGATTTGTAGATATGCCTTTCCTTGGACAACTTGGCTGATGTCCACAAACTTAACCATTGAGCCCATTCTTCAGTCTTCCTAATAAACCATGTGACTGCAAACAATTAAAAGAGTCTGGGTGGTGGAAGCTGAATTTGAGTAGGTCAAGTATGGATTGGTCAGTTGGGAAACTTTGCAAACAGAAGTGGATTTTATTTTACAATGTGGTGATCTTTGTGGCGTTCATTGTATGCTGCCCAACCAAGATATTCTTTAGATTTTATTAATTTTCTGAAGGATGTAGGGGTGGAGCAAAGATGCCACAGTGACCACTAACAATTTCTGAATCTGTGGGGTACTATAAAATAAAAGTTGCAGTGATATGGAGGTGGTTTTAAATAACCACTGAACTGAGTAATTATTCAGCGTTCTTCCTATAGGACAGAATCCTTTATATCTTTGTTGAGACCAGAACTTTTGGAACTTAACTAGAAACTGTAACTATAATTTATTTCATACTCACATGTGCTGATCACTATGGTCAATACATTACATGCATGGAGACCATATACCCAGGAGCATCTGGGAGAATGCTGATATAACATATCTCTTCTTGCATAAATATTAATAAAGTCTCCATTCTCAAAAGTATCTCAGAAAAAATAGAGGAGTAGATAGATGGATAGATGTATGAAAAAATATTTTAGACAAATATTAATAGCATCTAAGTAGTAGATATATATGTTGGCAGATAAAAGTTTTTTCAACTTACCTGTATGTTTGATTTTTTCATATCAAAATGTTGGCATAAAAGTGTCCTGGTTTGTATGACAAATTATATGTTTATTGGCCGGGTGTGGTGGCTCATGCCTGTAATCCCAGAACTCTGGGAGGCTGAAGCAGGTGGATTGCCTGACCTTAGAAGTTTGAGACCAGCCTGAGCAAGACTGACCCCATCTTTACTAAAAATAGAAAAACTAGCTGGGTGTGGTGGAAGGCATCTGTAGTCCCAGCTATGGTATGTGGGAGGCTGAGGCAAGAGGACTGCTTGAGCCCAAAAGTCTGAGGTTACTGTGAGTTATAATGATGCCATGGCACTCTAACCAAGGCAACAAAGTGAGACTCTGTCTCCAAAAAAAGAAAAAAATTATATGGTTGCTCAACATATGAATGATCTCATTTAATTAATATTTAAAAGCACCCTATATGTTAGATGCATTTATTATCTACACTTTACAGGTGATTAAATGGAAGCACTGAGAGGCTGAGAAAGTGGCCCAGAATTGCACACCTAGTAGACGGGATGGACACCTAGCCATGAACTTGCAGCTGGGAACAAGGCCATACTTCTTCCAAGTTCACTGTAGTGGTCACAGTGAACATCTTTTCTTGTAACAGCTATTTCAATCTCACAGAGTCAGTGTTTCCCAGAATACATTTTAGGAAACCCAGTCTTTTAGAGAGCAAAGGGGAAAGGAATTCACCTTTATTTATTTGTCTTTTTACTACTAATAGCTACCTTTTATTGATCAAATTTCTGTCAAACATTTTAAATATCTAATTTTACTAACTCTTCAAAAGGCCATTAAAAATAGATACCGATTTCTTTATTTTATAATAAAAATTACACACAGAATTGTTAAACTCACTTGTCTATGCTCTCACATCTGGTATATTTCCAAGTTGACACTGAAACTCAGGAATTACTTTCCCCTCTTTTCTGGCCCCCTCATATCTACAATTGCTTTTTATTAACTCATGCAGTCTTTCTTCTGTGATAAGCTTCGATTACAAAGGAGTGCACACCCATGAGGAAAGGGCCCACATATGATAGGCAAATGTTATATTCATACACATAGTAGCATTGGAATAATTTATAATAATGATTTTTTAGTAACATAACATTTTTTAGAACACAATGAGGATAAACAGTAATCCTCTTTTAGTTTGATTCAATAGATTCTATGACACTACATTTGTCCAAATCTACTGGCTATCATCTATTGAGCACATGTGCTGTGAGGGAGCTCAAATCCCATTACGCCTAGATCCTTTTTTAAAGAAAGACATAGAAATTATATTTACTGATTTTTTTACTTTGTTTCAGATATCATGTCCTTCTCTGTCTCAGTTTCCTTATCTGCAAAATGGGCATAATAATAGTTCCAGTCTTACAGGGTGGTAGCTGCAAAGCTCTTAGAATAGTGCTGGATGCCTGTTAAGATCTCCTTTACCCATGTATTTATTTCCTCTTACAATAGTTATTAGGCATGTACATGTACTAAGCATCATTCTGTGTGCTGAAGATATGGCAGTGAACAAAATAGTCCAAGGTCTTACCTTCTCAAAGCTTATGTTTTGGTAAAAGGATCTGAAAATATATGAGTGAACAAGTATCAGTAAGTATTTATCAGGTGGCAGATTTGTCAGGGTCGTGTAGGTGATGGTATAGTAAAATAACAAGAAAACAAATGACAGTGGCTTAACTCAGTAAAAATTTATTACTCATAAGACATGTTTAAAGCAGATTAGTAACCAGGATCTGAAAACTTGTTTACCTAGTCATTATGAAGAAAGACTTCGGCTCAATGCCTATAACTCCGCAGCTAGGGCTCCAGCCACATACACCTGAGCTGGCGGGTTCAAACCCAGCCCAGGTTGCCAACAACAATAATAACTACAACAAAAAAATAGCTGGGTGTTGTGGTGGAAGCCTGTAGTCCCAGCTACTTGGGAGGCTGAGACAGGAGAGTTGTTTGAGCCCAAGAGTTTGAGATTGCTATGAGCTATTATGCCACTTAAGCCCAAGAGTTTGAGGTTGCTGTGAACTGTGACGCCACAGTGCTGTACTGAGGGTGACATAGTGAGACTCTGTCTCAAAAAAAAGACTTCATCTCAACGCCAGTGCCTCTCTCCTTAAAAGAAACATGGGATTGTGCATTGGTTCTTAGAAAAGTAAGTCACATATTTGAGCCTAATATCAAAGGGGGTGGGGGAGTCAAATATTCCTGCAGCATGCTTGGAAATGAGTGTAGAATAGCCCTGAAGGTGGTGACATACAGGGACAGAAGACGTGGAGGAGGAATTAGGCAGGACCAGGGAGCACTGGGGGAGAAATATTGTTTTATACAGGGCAGTCAGGGAGGGCCTCAGTGATCAGGTGACTGCCAATCGAAAGGAGGTAAGGGAGTAGGTTAGTATCTGTCAACCAGTGTACCATGAAAAGATGTTAGGTGTGCTGTGAAAATTTTTAAAGATCATTAATTGAAGAATGAGATCCCCCCATCACTAAAAATAGCCAGGCATTGTGGCAGGTCCCTCTAGTCCCAGCTATTTGAGAGGTGAACACAAGAGGATCGCTTGAGCCCAAGAGTTTGAAGTTGCTGTGAGCTGTGACAGAGTGAGACAGGATCTCTAAAAAAGAAAAATCATTAATTAAATTGTTTCCAAAAGAAGTTCAAAGTACTTTTTTTTTTTACTTTTTTCGATCAACATAATTTAAGCCTGCCACTGTAGAAGTATTCTTATATAGTTATAACTATAGATTCAAGTGTGCTGTGAGATAAAATAAAGTTGAAAAACACTGGGAGAAAAGAGTTTTCTTATACAAGGTGACAGCCAGGGTAAAGGAAGGAATGTTTCTGACATGTTTGAAAAACAGCAAGAAGTAATGATATTGCAGGCTCCAACAGTAGTTCAATTTTTAGTTCCTTGAGAATTACCCATACTTCTTTCAAAAAAGGCTGTATTAGTTTGCAATCCCACCAGGCAGTTTTGGGATTTTGTGATATGGGCTATCCTACTGGAGTTAGGTGATATCTCAAAGTGGTTTTGATTTGCATTTCTCTAATGATTAAAGAGGATGAGCATTTTTTCATGTGTTTGTTCGCCGTTCCCCTTTCATCTTCAGAAAAGTTTCTGTTCAAGTCTCTTGCCCATGTAGAGATGGGGTTGTTTGTTCTTTTCTTATTGATTGCTTAATGTGAGTTCTCTGTGGATTCCAGTTATCAGACCTTTATTGGAAACGTAACCTGTGAAAATCTTCCCCCATTCTGAGGGCTGCCTGTTTGCTTTACTTATAGTGCCCCTTGCTGTGCAGAAGTTTTCTAACTTGATCAGATCCCAGTAATATATTTTTGGTGTTGCTTCCATTGCCCTCCTCATAAAATATTTTCCCAGGCCAATATCTTCAAGCGTTTTCCCTGCACTGTCTTCTATTATTTTTATAATTTCATGCCTTAGGTTTAAATCTTTTATCCAGTGAGAACTAAGTATATACCCAGATAAACAAAAATTATTTTATGACAAAAACATTTGCAGCAGAATATTTATTACAGTCCATTTAATAATAGCCAAGTCATGCAGGCAGACTAAATGCCCATCAGTCTATGAATGAATAAACAAACTGTGGTAGAGGTGCATCATGGAATACTATGCAGCCATAAAAAATGATAGAGTCTTTTATGTTTACCTAAATGGAACTGGAACATATTCTTCTTAGGAAAGCATCTCACAAATGGGGAAAAAAGCATCCAATGTACTCAATACTATTATGAAACTTATATATATATACTTATACATTCTTATGAATGATAAAACACAAATATAGTCCAGAATGAAAGAGGGGAAAGAAGGGATAGGGGAAGTGGGGAAGGGTGAGTGGAGGAAGGATATTTGGCAGGATCTCACCTAATGTACACAGTGCAAGGGTACATTTCAAAACAACTGAGAGTATATTTTAAATGTCTTAGCACAAAAAAATAAGTGAGATGACGGTTATGTTAGTTTGATTTATGCATTCCACATTGTACATCAAATCATCACATTGTGCCCCATAAATGTATACTGTTATTATTTAATAAAAATTAAGTTAAAAAAAGAAAAACATCAAGGTGGTCTGGATGATTGAAATGGAAGAAGCAAGGGAGAGAGAAGGTCAAAGAGAGAGTGGGGGATTGGATAAGGCAGAGCAGAATTTTTCAACCTTTTTATCTCGCTGCACATTTGAACCTATAGTTAAACTGCCATGACACACTTAAATTAGGTTGATCAAAAAAAAAAAAAAGAGTAAACAAAAAGAGTATACTTACTGTGCTTTGAACTTCTTTTGAAAATAATTTAATTAATGACCTTTACAAATTTTTGCAGCACATGTAAGATCTCATGGCACATGACTTGAGTCTCCATGGTTATTGTGAAAACTTTAGCGAAGTGGGATCGGCAGGCTTTTGCACTTTGGAAGGAGGAGAAATGTGATCTGACTTATGTGTTAGGGACTCTCTCAGGTTGTTGTGTGAGGAAGGAGGCTACTGACTTACAGCTGAGAGTTGATGCTGGCTTGATCAGAGCCATCCCAGTGGGAAAGGGTGAGATTATAGATATGTTTTAAAAGTAGAGTCAAGAAGATTTGCTCATAGGCCAGATGAGAGTTGGAAGGGAAAAGAGAAAGGACTCAAGGGCAAGTTTAAAGTTTTTAAAATGAGCAGCTGTAAGAATGAAGTTTTATTGTAATTTAAAAGGAAAGAGAAACTTTGAGATCAGCACTTACAAATGTTAAACACCATGATTATTTAAACTTTATAGTAGCTCTATTAAGAACACCTTTCCAGCCTAATTTAAAAAATACAAAGTTGATGCTTAGTCATGTTAAGTGGCTTATCCAAGGAAATAGTTACAGATCGTTTGGTTCCTAACCCTAAAAGAGGTAAGATACACAGAAAATTACAAAGCATATTCCTTCTATTCTTCTGGTTTGGTGATTAACTGGATTCTGATATACTTTTAAATTTTACATGATATAGGCTAAATTACTTTAGTTATTAGTAAATTTCCTGATGCAGAATTTTTAAAGGAGTTGTGATAAAACCAATAAAGAAGAGCTTGAAGCTCTTTTCAAGTATATCAATGTAAAATAACTGCCAGCAGCATGGTGGCATAAAATGTAAAAATTATACCTAAATCTGGTATAATATATCTGTATATCTGGGTTCCTGGTCAGGGTAGATAACCAGATCTGAAGAATGAATTGGAGTTTCATTTTAATATTGTAAATCAATATTAAGGTAGCAACTTTCATGTATTATGTGTAATTATATCTATTACATATTACGTGTATTTTTATGTCACATTACATATTAATATATTATGCATGATATACTATGATGTACATATTAATATGTCATACTACATATATTATATAAGATATAGTATATTAATATATGTATCATATAAGATAAATATAAAAATATGCAATATAAATTTTTACATATGTATAAAATTATTATTTTATTTATTTATTTTAGTTTTATTTTATTAAGTGATTTACACATAGATCAAACCTGTTGGAAAGTTTGCTCTGTAGATACAAGATCCTGGGCACAACTCAATCTGTTTGTTGCTTTTTTAATGATTTATTTATTTATTTTAGTTCTATTTTATTAAGTCATATACACATAGATCAAGCCTGTTGCAAAGTTTGGTCTGTAGATACAAGCTCCTGGCACAACTCAATCTGTTTGTTGCTTTTTTAATGATGGGGACACTTTTAGTTTCTTAATGTTGTCCTCAGCTTCACATTTGAAGCCTCCATGATCTAACCCCGTTATTCCTCTCCAGCTTTGTCTAATATCCTTCCTTCTCTAGCCTAAGCTCCTCTTTGAACCCCAGAATTTTTCACTCTGGTTTATAGCATCCTAGACTCAAAAACACTTTTTGCTTTCCCCAAATGCTTTCCCCCAACCTCCATTAAATTTAATGAAGTCTTGTTCATCCTTCAAGATGCAGATGAGGACCATCTTTTTTTAAAAAGTCTTGTAAAATGATTTCTGTAGTGAGGGTCTAGGCTCTCTTCTCCAGGACCCCACAGCAACTGTAGTATGCTCTGGTCAGCAGATAGCGTCCTGCACTGTGATTCATAATTTAACTTCCATCTCTCTCACTAGACTGTAAGCTGTTGGAGGTCCCTTCCTTCTAACTTCCTCCATATCCCAGGTATCAAGCAAAATGTTTACCATAAACAAGGAACTCAATAAATATGTATTGAATTAGCAAGTAAATGATGCTTTTTGAGTAAAGATCTCCACTGACAATGTCCACAAGTGCTGAAATAGAAAATCTAGAACAGAAATAGCAAGTATGCTTTTTTCTTATGCCAAGTCTGGTCAGTTGGTAGTATCAGCCTCGAGTTTCAAATAAAAGAAGTATTTTGAGACTTTCTGCCCTCAGTTGGAAGACAGCGGCATGGTGGATAATAGGCGATGCCTGTGATGTATGAGAGAGGGGTGAAGACATTCAGTTATTTGACTTTTCTGGCATGACTATTAGGCTGAGCTCATGTAACTTCGAAGACTTGTAAGGAAAGTGTACATTCTGATTAAATGCCTATTATCAACTTATTTATATAAATGGTTGTATGTGGTGATTCAATGGTTGTATGTGGTGATTCAGCTGAGGACATACTGCTAATTTCTTTGTGGACAACTTTTTCTGCTTGACTTATAATCTCTTGAAAGGGAATATTTCTAAAGAAAATGCAAACGGAGCTGTTGCTTTGACATAAGTCCAAGGTCTCTCAAATAGTAGCAGGCACACCTAGAAATATTATTCCATGTTGTTTTAGGTCCTCACTGTGCTTTCGGAGACCTATTTAGAAGATTTCATGGGAAACAGAGAGATTTATCTTCAGTGGTTTCCAACTTTTTTTCTGGTGTGGAAGAATGTGAAACAAAAGATTCAGGACGGCAGGCAATTTTTAAAATTACACCAGCTTTTTCCTGTTAAGCGTTATACCTACTGTTCTTACTCTTCTAAAAAGTTAACTGTGTGAAGCCTAATTAAAATAGGTATTACTTTATTAAACAGCCGCTAGTACCAGGTGCTGTGTTGTGCTCTGTGTGTGTGTGTGTGTGTGTGCATGTGTGTATTTTCATGCCTAGAATACATAACCACGCACAGAAATTCTATCTTTGCATCTAATCAATATGAAGTGTCTAGCATGCTTATTTGAGGAAAGTCTCTCTTTTATTCTGATATTATATCATTTCTATTTTTCTTTCTTGGTGTTAAAATGCCTTTTATTTGACTAAATAGTGGAGATAAAAGACTGTAGGGACTTTTTTTATAACACCCTTACTTGGGAAAGTGAAAAGTAGGTAATCCTATATTTTTCTTCTCCACTGTCCCATAGTTTTTTTTCCCTTTTATCATCATCATTATTATCATTTTTAGTCTGATGAGTGTGAAAACTGGACAAAGACATTTTCAATTAATCAGTGAGATTGAGTACCTTTGTGCTTTTTACTCACTTTTTTCTTTTTCTGTTAACTAGCATTGGGTCAGCATATTGGCTTCAGATTCTCAGAAATTATTTCTTAGCTTTTGAAGAACATGTACAAATCATTTAAAAGGTGATAACCAACAAATCAGGCGAGCTCATCTCAACAGGAGATCTTTGCCTGTAGTTTTCTAGCCCTTGGCCTGAGACTGTAATTCTGGGTCACTGGAGGGAGGGCGGGGATCAGGGATACAGAAATTAGATGAGGCTTTACCAAACACAAATTATGAAATTACTTCAACACTGTTACCAGCTCATGACTTCACCTGGTAGACAAATGGAGGACTGTGAATCTTTACTGTGATGGGAATTTCATATTGGGGAAAAAAAATACAGTTAATAAAGGAGCTTTAATGAGAGGATTTAGAAAACCTCTCGTGCCATGTTGATAAAGATGTTGCTCCATGTTGGACCTAACTGAAAATCAAACGTGGCCTCTCGTTTCAGACATCTGTGTAAACACTGGGTCCGCTGTGTGTTTGGTCATAGATTTAACACACAGAAATAGAATTAATATCAATGGTATTGTGAAGCAAAGTCTTTCATGTGGATACTCATAAAGTAAATTCTTTTTAAAATAAGCATTGTGTTTATTTAAACGGAAGCCTGTTTCCAGACTCTTTACAAATAAAAATTATTCATTCAATCATAGTTTCACTGTTTATTTTCCAACCTGTTGAGAAAACTTCACAGAACTTTTCTACTTGCAATAACTCCCAAACACCGCAATGCCTCAAGTTCCTAAACTCCAGGGTACTTTTTATCCTAAATCATTTAAGATTTTTTTTGGTTCTTTAGATGAAGAATCTAATTAAGCATGATGATATCTCTGTTGCTTTATATTTGAAAATAATGTTTCTCAAACTTTTTATTGTCAGGATCCCTTTACACTCTCGAAAACTATTGAAGACCTCAAAGAGCTTTTGTTATATGGGTTGTGTCTATTAATACTTTCTATGTTATAAATTAAAACTAAGAAGTTAATAATCTATGTTTATTCATTTAAAAATTATAATGATAGACCATTGCATGTTAACATCACATTTTTTTTCTTTAATTAAAACAATTTTTTTTTTTTTTTTTTTTTTTTGTGGAGGGAGACAGAGTTTTACTGTCTGTCTCTTTACTCTGGTTGAGTGCTGGGGCATATCAGAGCTCACAGGAACCTCATACTCCTAGGTTCAACTGATCCTCCTGCCCCAGCCTCCTGCATAGCTGTGACTACAGGCACCTACCACAACCCTTGGCTAGTTTTTCTATTTTTAGTCGAGACATGGTCTTGCTCTTGCTCAGGCTACTAGGACTTAAGCAATTCACCTGCCTCATCCTCCCAGAGTGCGAGGATTCCTAAAGATCTATTTTTCAAAACAACAAAACATAATAGTGATGAGAGTAGAATTATTTTAAATTCTTACACTCTTTAGTCTGTAGCTTAATGGAAGACACTTGAGTTCTCATAGCTGATTCTGTACTCCATCTGTTACTATAAATAGTTTTAATTGTATTATGGAAAGAAGTTGCTGCATGGCACAGCATCACACCGAGAAAAAGGAGGAGTCCTTTAACAGACTCTTTGGATCACTGAGGATATTCTGGCCTACTGCTTAATATTATTTTTAAGTTCTGCTCCTGCTATGCTATTCCTCTGTCCCACTAGTGTTGTAACTTGCTTTAAGGTTATTCTTCTTTGATACTACACCCAAACTTGACAGGTGGTACTTTGTATATTAAAATCCATTGCCCATGAATAATTTTGTAACACCATTCAGTGGCTATTAGGAAAATTTTTAGTTTACTGAGTTATCTAGCTAGCTCTTCTAAATATTGACTCATTCTATTACACAATGTAAAAAATTACATCTATGAATACGAACAATTGTTTTTTAAAAGGTGTTTCAGTTTGGGGATGCTTTCAAGCTCCCAATGAGGATACGACTTTTCTAAAATTCTATTGCTTATTTACAAATCTAAAGGTTTTTAATTGGCAACAAATACTACTGGTTGTTTTCCTGGAAGTGACAGGCTTACTTCATTCATTTTTGAGAAATAGTCTTCCTGATATCCAAGTCTGAATAATGGTAGTTTGGTAGTCATTCCTTTAGGTAAAAATGATATTCGTGAAAAACAAAGCTAACTTAGCATGCAACTCAATTACACGAGAGCTTTTCTCAAGACAACTTCAGTATTTAGCATGCTTCCCATTTATCACACCGAATATTGAAAAATCTGTCTATGTATGTATTTGAGGAGTGAGTTTTAAAGAGATTGATATTTTTTTTTGCTTCATCCAGGATGGTATTATGTGAAAGTGGCTTTTTGTGAGTTCACCTGGTGAAGAATATAGTAACTACTGATACCTGCAGTTAAGTGCAAACAGTTTAACTCACTATTACTTTTGCACTATCAATGCGAATGTCAACAACAATGAAAAGGTAAATATCATAGTAATGTTGTTAAGATAATTATTTTGATCTCATGTGTGAAGAGTTATAAGGCTCCTCTCTGGGGCCTCAGGTCATACTTCAAGAAGCTCCATAAATGAGGTATGACTAACTCCAGGCTAAATTTTGAAGTAGAAAGGATGGCCTTTGATATCCACCCTCTCTCACTCTATATACCCCCACAACTCCCAGCACTCCGGGTAGGCCAAGAGGCACTGCCTCTCAGATAGGATCCCTGGGAGAACTACTACCTTTGAAATTATCAGTTATGAGCACTCCCCCATTTCAAAATACTTTTCCTGTGTATCTCGTTCTGAAGGATGCACTTCCCCAGGATGTGTCTGCACATCTGGGCATCCTGACATAGGATCCCACGTTAACAGCTTCCTCTGTGACTGCTATATTCTTCACCAATAAATTTGCTTATGTTATGCTCATAAAGGTAAATGTCTGTTAGTATCTTTAATGTAAGAATTGTCTAACAAAAATATCTAATATCAGACTTAAAGTATAATTTTCAGTAAATTGAAAACATGGCTCTAATACAAATATATATGAACACATAACAAAGATTTATTTACCTCATGAAGGGAACTAGCATGAATGAAAAATCTAGGTCAATGAAAAAAATGAGAGTAAAATTATATATATATTTAGTAGAAAAAAAGAATATGCAATGAAGCTGCAAAATTAAATTCAAAATTGATTAATATCCTGCAGTACTATAAAATCTTAACCTTTGGACTTATGTTTCCTACTGAACAGAAATTATTTGCATCTCTACTGGATAAAAATATTTTGCAGTTTGTACATCTTCTATAAGTGAAGATCGAGCTTTGCCAAGTCCAGGCCCCAATAAAGATAATTAGAAAGTCAAATACAGTTGCCTTTTACCAGAACAAGTATTGACCCTCTCATGGGGTTGTTTAATAATAGTTCTGTATGATTTTGAAAAGGAATATTGTGATCTTTTTGCCCTTATTTCCAAGTTTTGGATTGTTTTTCTTAAAAAATTAATACAAATCAAAATAATAACAAACCCGTGGCAAAGGGATACTTGGGGGAAGATCTTCCAATGTTCTAAAATGATGTCATATGGTAAGTGTGGAATATTTATAAAATATTTATTGAACATCTACTTTGTGGCAAGCATAATATAAAGAGATTTCATGTAATATTTCCTCTTTAGAAAACCTCATGAGTTAGGTATTATTTTACAGAGGAGTTAAAAAGGACAGAAAGGTTCATAGATTCCATAAAGTAACACAACACATAAGAAATACAAGTAATACCGCAAAGATGCAGCGTCAGTGTCTGACTTCTAACTGACCTAGTACAGCGAGTGCTACCCAAATTCTGCTACTGGCTTCAGATTGTGTAGGGGATTATTTTTGCAAACGTATGGTGTTAGAGGTCAGGGATCCAGTTCCTTGAACTCAGTTGACCTGGTTGGATTACTCTATTAAGCTAGAAATTGCAACTGAGGCAAGGCTGCAACTGAAAGCAAAACTGAGGGGAAACAAAATTAGAGTGGCACAGGCAGTGTGGGTAGAAAGAAAAAGTAATCTGCACAAGTTTCAGGGTAACAAAGAGAGATTTAAGAAGAACAAAGAGAAAGTTTAGAGCACTTCCAAAGAGAGTTGGAAGTGGGTCCCTCTGGAGGAAGAGAAAAGGGTGAGACAGGAGACTCAGAGGTGGAGCTGATATATAAAAACACCCTCTCATTTTGAAACTGGCGGCAGGTCTCTCTTACTGTCCTCTCTGAGGCGCCAGGCAGTATTGCCCTTTCCTATTAGTCATTGATGGTCTCTTTCTATTGGTTATTGGTTACCTAGCTTACTTTAGCTACTTTTGTATGGGCCCTCCAGACTTCCTGGTTGAGCAAGTCAGGTTTTCCTCCCTACCCTTTTGCAGAGCCATTCTCAGGGTCCCTTCTCATGTAGTGTCACTCTTTTGTCTCTGGCAAGCAAACTTCACTCATTTTATAAAGTAACATTTTTTGCTGATTTGTTAACTATTATAAGATCATTATGGAAGATGTGACAAATACACAGAAAAATTAAACTTTCCCAGAATTCCACTACCCAGGCAGTAATAGGGCCAGTTAGTAATTTGGTGTGCATCCTTGAAATTCTTATTAATGTAAAAGTTTATGTCTATATGTTGTAAATTGAACTGTGGTCCACAAGCACCATTGTAATTATAATATTGAATAAATAAGCCATAGTGTTGTTGACGGGTCCCCTGTTATTGGGTATTTAGATTGTTTTTAATATGTGATAGTATATATAATGTTTTAATAAAAGTGTTATTATATTTCCTGTTAACTCAGAGAATAGGTACTGGTTAAAACCTAGATTTCCAATGACTTATTGCAGCAGTAACTTGGGTTTATTTATTTATTTAGCCAGAGTCTCTCTGTGTTGCCCCAGGCTAGAGTACTCTGGTGTCATAGCTCATAGCAACCTCAAACTCCTGGGCTCAAATTATCCTCTTGCCTCAGTCTTCCATGTAGCTGAAACTACAGGAGCCTACCACAATGCCCCCTCTACTTTTTCTATTTTTAGCAGAGACAGGTTCTCACTCTAGCTCAGGCTGGTTTCTACTCCTGAGCTCAAACAATCCACCTGCCTTGGCCTCCCAGAGTGCTGGGATTACAGGTGTGAGCCACCACCCTGGGCCTATAACTTGGGTTTAGATTTTGTTTTTTCTCCACACTATTTTCAAGGGGCTCAGTCAGACTTGGGGGCTGTGGGACAATATGATAGCCATTACAATGTCTATATACATATTTAAAGTTGCATTTATTGCCATGGTTGGCAAGATCTTGCTTTCTGTAGACAAAATGCAATCTCCCCTTCATTACACAAGGCAAGTCAACATCTACTTGCTCTTCTAAGGCAATAAAACATACTCTAGGAGATGGAATTACATAAATATGCATGCCATATGCTGCCATTCACAATCCACAGGTGTGTTTTATCAGATTATTAATACTTCTCAACAGACACAAAGCTTCAGTCTGCCCAATGTTATAAAACTCTCTCGTTGAGAAGAACAATTTGTTTATTAGATCAAAAGAAAAATTATCTTCAGTTTTGACATATACAACATATGGAATTGCACAGCAGTACTCGGCAAAACAAGAACTCAACCACAGCTGTTAACACACCAAATTCCACCAAATGTTGTAGATTTAGGAGTGTTCAAAACTTCTTTAGTGCAAAAAAATGCTAAAATACATTAATTTTACCAGAGAGGTTGTAAATTCGTATAATTTTTTGTCTGCAGGCACTGAGAGCAGATGTTATCTGTATCCTAATTCTATCACACCCTTTATTATTGTAAATAAATTAGTTTTCTTATGCAAAGAGATTTTTCTCCTTACTGTTTAGATAGAGCCTTGGAAGATGTAGTCTCAAACCTCCCTGCCACCTTCTGACATTGTATTTCTTAGGCTTTGACTCATTCTTGTTAGTTTATTTTTTCAAAAATGTTTTCATAGCGTTACTATTGTTGAGTGGATTACTGGAAAAAGTAAACAAGGATATTTTTGAAAAGGGTTGATGTATCTGTTTTGAAAGATACACTGAGGTTAGAAAGGGTCTTTTTTAACAGCTTAGATGTACATAATCTCTGCTTATTAAAGCACCAAAAACAAACAAAAAACGACCATCATCAACAACAATAAACTATTTTTCTAGCCAACCCTTGGTACAAATGTTCATTATTTTGAAAATGTTCTTCTGTGAAAGCAATAGAAATTTTGACATAATTAGCAGCACACTCTGACATCTATCTTCAAGGGACTCATGTAATTCCCATTAAATATTTCAGCTGCTTGTAGCATTTTATATCTGACTAAATGTGAAAAGAAATATTATATTTTGCCCCTAGTTTGAAGGAGCTATTAAAGACAGAATAAAAGGCCACACATATATTTCTTAAGGTGTTTCTAAACCTACCTTCAGAATTAATGCAGGAGGAAAAGGTTTTCTTACTCTTATGATAGAAAATAGCAAATTTTTGGTGATATTGATGCATTTGTGCCTTGACCTGAACCTCCTTGTACCAGGTCAGGTACAGGCAGGGTGGGAAAGCTGCTTCCTCAGAGAAGTACAGAGCTCCAACGCATCCTGGGTTAGTCACTGAACTGCGGCATAAACCATGGAGAAGTTAGAAAGCTAGAGCTTGGAGCAGCAAAAGGCAGGTGTTCCTCTTTTTGAATCCTGAGGACTTGGGCTTATGGGGAAACATGTAAGAGAACAAAGAAAGAAAGAAAAACAAAGCAGACCAAAAGCTGCTTTTAGCTAGTCTCCCTAGAGTTTGACTTGGGCTACATTGATTCTGCCCCCACCCCAGAACATAACAGCAAAACTTGATAACATCTTTGAACCCGAGGAACTCAAAGAATTCAAAAAGCAGAGGAGGGGGCATAATTAACTTCTACAGGAGCATCTGCTCCCAAGGAGCCGCAACAGCCTTCTTTTTTAAAATTGTTTGTTTTTATTAAATCATAACTCTGTACATTGGTGCCTTTATGGGGTTCAGTGTACTGATTTGATATACAATGTGGAATGCTTACATTGAACTGATTAACACACGCATCACAATTATATTCTTTTCTTAATAGTTTTGAAATGCACCATTGCATCATGCACATTAGGTAAGGTCCCTCCAAATGCCCTCCCACTCTTCTCTCCTCTCTCTCCACTTTCCTTCTACTTTCTGAACTATAGTTATGTTTTACCATTTGTATGAATGTGTAGGTGCTTATATATTGATTTCATAGTAGTATGGAGTACATTGGATACTTTTTTTTCCATTCTTGAGATACTTTGCTAAGAAGAATATGTTCCAGCTCTATCCAGGGAAACATAGAATATGTGAAGTCACCATCTTTTTATGGCTGCATAGTATTCCATGGTGCACATATACCACAATTTGCTAATCCATTCATGGGTCAATGGGCACTTGGCCTGTTTCCAAGTCTTGGCAATTATGAATTGGGCTGCAATAAATGTTCTGGTGCAAATGTCTTTGTTTTAAAATGAAACAATAAAGGAGAAATAACAACAGACACCTCAGAAATTCAAAAAAAAATCCTCAACAATTACTACAAAAACTCTATTCCCAGAAATATGAAAATCTGAAGGAAATGTACCAATACCTGGAAGAACAGCCTTCTTTTTGATTTATCATACACCAGTCATTACCAGTTGTTTGAAGTCCAACCCTCATCTTTTCGTGTTAATAGACAAACACAGATTCCCTCATAAGACAAAGCTCTTTCAAGGACTCCAATTTAGAGATTTGGATCATGTGGCAACATGTAGGGCTTGGGTAATATGGCTGGGGATGCTATTTTACTTTGGAGAGAAAAAGAAGAAAAGGTGATGAGACTTTACACTTCTCAGCCCTCTGCAAAACCCTGAGCGAAGCCTCCTTTCCTTCTATGGCCTGTCCCAAGTCAATTTCTGTGTTGCGTGGAGCTTTATGCTTTGCACCATAGACAGCAGGAGACTTGGTGAATAGTCCTAGGTTTGTCACTTTCTAACTGCCTGGGTTTGGTTGGGAAATGCCCTCTTCAACTTTAACCCCTAGCCCACCTTCTTCTTGAATGAGGCATTCAGACAACATATTCTTTGTGGTTCTTTCTGACTCTAGCACCCCATAATGAATAGCACTACCCTGTTCTGAGTGTCTCTCTGCCTTCTCACTTTCTGCTAAGTCATCAAACTCACAAATTAGAGAGCTTTCCCTGCTTCTGTAGGTTATCAGGATTATATCTCAACAAATCACTTGTTCTCTAAGCTCAACCCCTTTACTTGTGAAATGGGACTAGTCCAACCACTTCATTAGAATGATGTGTGATGAAAAGAAGTTACACACAAAAAGAGTATAGAACAGTGCCTGGAACATTGTAAGCATTAAAAAAATGTTAGCTATTGTTATTTTTATATAAGCCAATATATGTTGGGCATCTAGCATGGTGGCTAGCATACAGGAAGCAAGTAATGAATATTACCCATTTTATTATTATTGTCATTTGAAGAAAGGTAAGGTTTTATTTTTAAACTTTTCAATAGGATTTGGGTTTGAAGCAATCTGCTTTTCTTCATTCTTCTGGAGTCATCTAAAGATGAAGACATTTTTTCCTACCTTCCTCTAGCCTGACTAGAGAGGCTTACTTCAGAACATAATTCTCCAAACAATTCTTTGGTGTTCGTACTTTGACCTAGACACAGGATACGGTATTCTTCTTTCGCTTCTTTTCCTTATTCCCCTCATTGTACACCCTCAGGCAATCAGTAAACAGGGGCTCAGATGACTTCAGTTTGAAGACACTCTCCAGCAGCTCCTGATGACTGCATCAGCTGTAGCCTAGGCTAGGAAATGATTGCACTCACATGAAAGCAAGAGCAGATAGTTCATTAATCTATCCAAAGTAGCTAATTGAAGCAGCAATTAAAAGAAGCTAAACAAAGGCCAGGGAAAATAGGAGAGAAATTACATATGAGGATAGATGCAGAGTGTGTTAGTTAGCTGTGGCTGCCTAACAAAATATCATGCTGGGTGGCTGAAACAAAAGAAATTTATTTTCTCACAGTCTGGAGGCTGGAAGCCCAAGATCAAGGTTCTGGTGAGGCCTTTCCTTGGCTTTGAGATGGCTGCCTTCTTATTGTGTCCTACATGGCCTTTTCTCTGTGCACATAGGGAACCCGAGCTGACAGAGCTTTGGTATCTTTTTCTTTTTCTATCAGGACACCAGGTCTGTCAGACTGAGGTCTCATCCTGGTGCACTTATTTAACTTTAATTACCTCTCTAAAGGCCCTATGTCTAAATACAGTCACATTGGCTAGACATGAATTTGGGGAAGATATTATTCAGTTTGTAATCTATAGGTAACTAGTTTTATGGTTAATAAGTGAAGCACTCATCATTCGAAGCAGTTCTGGTCTCTGTATTCTGTGTCACTGTGATCTCATACTTTAGTGGATACAGGCAAAGTTGATTTTTACCTTCCTCAGGGAGTTCTGCTATGAATCCTCTGACTTTGCCACCTGCCATGTGCAGTCATCATTCTGAGTACCCATCTCTCTTGTGGTTCTTTACTTACTCATGTTGGTATTTTTTTTATTATTTAATTAACATCTGTGTCTCTCTGCTAGACTCTATTTAGCCTAGTCTCTAAGCCCCATGAACGTCATAGCTTTTTGTCTCACCTGGGATGGCTCACCACTGAGTACAGTACATGGAACAGAGTAAGTGCCTCAGTCATGTGGCCTTCTTACTTTTTCTTAAATACTTTTTCTGCCTCAGAAACTCTGCACTTGAAATTGCTCTGCCTAGACTACTCTATCTCTAGGTATTTGTGGGGCTGACACACTTCTGACAAATCTCTATTTAACTGCTACCTCTTCTGAAGCCTTTCCTGACTGTAATATCACTGTGTTCTTTGTAACTGTGTATTCCCTCATTAAAGTTTTCCATAACTAACCTTGTGCTATATGTCTAATTAGTTTCACTACTGTCTACCTCCTGCTTTGGAAATGCAGCTTCGAGAAGGCATAACTGGCTGGGCCCAGTGGATCACGCCTATAATCCCAGTGCTCTAGAGGGCTAGGTAGGAGGATCACTTGGGGCCAGGGGGTTGAGACTATCCTAGTCAACATGTGAGATCCTAGTCTCTACAAAAACATAAATAAATAATACAAAATTAGCCTTGATTGGTGGCATACACCTATAATTCCAGCTATTTGGGAGGGGGAGGGGGGTGGATTATTTGAGCCCCAGGAGTTTGAGGGTGTAGTGAGCTATGACTGCCCCACTGTACTCCAGCCTGAGTGATCAAGTGAGACCTTGTCTCTAAAAAAAGAGGGTAGAACACCCATCTAATTTGTTCCCTACTATTTTTGCTCTGTTCACCAAATACAGAGCCTGGAATGTAGGGCACACTCAATAACTATACATTAGATCAGTGATTTTCAACCTGTGTACCTGAGAAGATCTTAGCTGTACTGTGAAGGTTTTTAAAAGAACGTTAATTAAGTTATTTTTGAAAGAAGTGCAAAGGAGAGTAAGTATATTCTTTAATTGGCTTTTTTCTTTCTTTCTTTTTTTTTGATCAACATTATTTAAGTGTGCTGGGGAAGTTTAAGTGTGCCTATAAGTTTGCAGTGTCAAGTGTGGGTTGACAGAGAAAAGGTTAAAAACCACTGCATTAGGTAAATGAATAAACAATCACTTGATTAGATGAACAAGTGAAACTTTTTTAATCTGGCACTTACAGACTGGAGAAATTGGGTCATAATAAGGAATATGTTAACTCTCCTCCCAGGAATACTATTCCTGCTTCCTTCTTAGACACTGCCTGTGCATCCTGTGGGTCCTTAGGCAACTTTATCTGACTCTTGGAGTTGGGAACAGGTGTCACTTCTGTATATTTTCTTATTACAGTGAACAAACCCCTGATATATGCATCATATATTCCTCTGATTTTTTTTTCTCACTACTTATTAGAATATGTACTCCATGAGGGTGGGGACCAGGATTACTGGCAAAGTCATCGCTGAATGAATGTTGAGTTTTAGTAAAAAAGGGAAAAGTTCTTTTAAGACATAATCTACTTCAAATAAAATCTATTTCTAGCTTAAATTCAGGGTTCCATGGGACCATTTTCTGCCACTTTTAGGACTATTTATGCAGGTGAGTCCTTACTCAACAAGTCCTGCATTATAACGTTTCACAAAAAAAGTTTAACACCAGAGAAGACAGAACTATTGTTGGAGTAAATTGTTGGGGTTTTCAAAGAAAAAAGGAACATGCTAATTAGTTTGAGTTAAAAAGCTTTGAAAATTAAAAAAAACAAACAACTTGTTTGTAATAAAAAAGTATTGATAGTATTCCTAAGTGGGATCTTGTTCCAGATACCATATTTAGAACTTTATGCTGCCCTATTTATCATATAATCCTTAAACACTAAAGCAGATAGCATTAGAGAGACATGGGGAAATTGACATTCAGAGAGAGTAAATGACTTACCACTGTGGGCCAACTGGATGACACAGTTTGGACTCTTATCTATGTCTATCTGACTCCCAAACCTATTCTCATCAAGGCTTCTCAAAGCATTGGCTTGTTTACACGCTCATGTCATACAAAACCTAAGAGAATTTACTTGATTAAACAACCCCATGAAGCGTGTCTGCAAAGCCTTGAAGTAATAGAACACAAGAGGAAATAGGAGGCCAAAGCTGGGTTTAGAGTTCTTAGTAACCTCTATATCTTATGCTTGTCTTCCCCAATAGAAGCAAACTCCAAGAACATTGGACCTGGAATGTGTCTTTTTCTTTCTCCCTCCCTCCCTCCCTCCCTCCCTCCCTTCCTTCCTTCTTCCTTCCTTCCTTCCTTTTTTTTGTAGCTGGGACTATAGGCATCCACCACAATGCCTAGCTATTTTTTTGTTGCAGTTTGGCCAGAGCTGGGTTCAAACCCGCCACCCTCAGAATATGGACCCAGTGCCCTACTCACTGAGCCACAGGTACCACCCTGGAAAGTGTCTTTTAAAGGTCATCTTGTTCAATGTCTCCATTTTAGAGATGATAAAATTGAAGTTTGAAGGGTGGTATAACTTTCCTATGGTCATCCACATAAGTTGTAGCATAACTAGCCCTGAGTGTTCACTACTGTCGAAAGATTAAAAAAAAAAAAAAAAAAGAAAGAAAGAAAGAAAGAAAGAAAATAATCTGTTGGTAGCTTGAAATGAGTACAATTTAAAATAATTATCAAACTGGTTTACAAATAGCCAAACATGCTTGATTAGATCTACCACTGGGAGTTAGATGCTTGTGTTCTAATTTGGTAGGAATGGATGGATGTATAGTTTAACTTCAGTCTATGTATTTGATAGTTTTTTTAAACCATTAAAAAATAAAGATTTCTTTGACCATGGCCTATGCTATGGTAGTTTGTGAGCTGATGGCAAAGTGATAAGGCCATATCACAGAATGATGTGTAGATATACTTGGGTAGTTTCTGTGAAACAATAGTGGATACTTGGTTCTTGCCACTATGTAATTTGTTGTCTGGCATCTTCATTGGGGAAGATTTACTATCTGTCTCATCAGTGAACTCACAGCTAATACTAGATTCAAAATGAGGGGAAAACCAGTGTTTTACAAATGCTACTTCATTAAATTTAATAAGATTATTATTAAGCCAAACATGGAGCCAGCTCCTAATAAAAGCCTAATAAACGATATTGCTTGCCCTCTTTTAGGCTGTGCTGAAAATAATTCAGGTACATATTGTTGCATCTACATTCATAAGAGTGAGAAGTAAATTAAGGAGAAAAATCTAAAAAAGGACACCATGACAAAAAAGAGATATAATCTAAATGGTCAGCACTATAATGCTATCAGACAACCCAGATGACCCATCCTCTGACTGCAAATTTGTCTAAATGAGTCAACATTGCTCTTCTTCAAGTCTCTAATTACACAGCAGACTAAAAATTATAATCAATTGTCTCCCTTCTACAAGCACCTTGCTGTACTCATTCATTAAATGGGTTGTGAGCTTTTCACTTATTGGAGGGAATGTCTTCATGTAGTGAATATATTTATTTGCTCTATAGAGTCCACTGGTTTTTCCAGCACTGGCCCTCATGATTGTATCTCGCCCTGTACTAGGGATGAAGTGGCTTAGGTAGGGGTCAAAATCGCTTGTGCGACTTTCCTTTTCTTTTCTCTAGTAATTGAGGGAACCCTAACGTCTCTTCTTTTAGTGTCCTCAGGCATAAAATGTAGGTAACAACATCAGGGATATTAAGGAAAAAGACAAGAATAATAGATACAGTTTATTAGGTATCTACCATAGGCCAGTGTCTGAGTTAGAGACTTTGTATGTTATTATATTTAATAATCACTCCAACTCTGGGCAGTAAGCTTATTAATCCCATTTTATAGATAAGGAAAATAAGGCTTAGCCACAAAAAGATCAAATGCTTGCCTAAGGTCATTCGGTAGAATCAAGGTTTAAATTCAGATGCGTGATTGACAAAATAAATGTTGTTAACCATTATGCTATGGGTTATAAAGTTAAATAATAGGAAGGGAATTATTGAATGCCTTCATCATGCTTCCATTATAGAAGGTGTTTTTACATGTTATCCTATTTAATCCTCCCAACTCTGGGAATGGCTCTCTTCATGTGTATTATTACTTTGTTTCTGATACCAGTGTATTCTTTTTTTAACTGTGCCAAAGTAGATACCAGAACACTGATAAAATCACACTAGACTATAGTATGAACTTCTAGTATCAAAAAATTAGAACAGCCTCACTGGATGTGAAGGAATGAGTTGTGAGAGGGAACAATGGGTTTTTGATAATATCTATATCAAAAGCTTACTGGAGAGTTTGGGGGATTTTCTTTGGATACATTGAAAAAAACGCATGCTGGAAGAAAGATGATCAAAGGTCGGCAGGTTTTTTCCTCTAGGGCAAAAGTTATGATTGCAGAATTTGCCCGATCAATTTTTACTTTTTAAATAAATCTCAGGTGAGAGTTATGAGGAGGACTGAATCTACTACTATTTTATTGGGTGATGTGAATTTTCAAATTACAAAGTCCTCAAAGATATAGATATTTTTGAGGAAAGTATCTTAGATAGTAGACTTGATAATTACTTATTTTGTTAAAAATCAGCGAGATAAATAGAATGTGATCAACTTAACATTGCTATCCATCTCTTTTGAAAGAGAATATTGATATCAGGAGGTAGAAAGTATAAGCTGGTTTCTAGAAGATGTAAAAGGTGAATCAGTACACAGACTATATCCGAGCCTAAAATATTCATAAAAAACATAGAAACATCAATTGGATTTCTAGTTCTCAGGTCTCATAAAATATTTACATATGGGCATATATGTGTACACACTGAGAAAGGTTTCCATATATTCTTATTCTGCCTATATTTTTCTATATCTCCCTTGTCAAATTAGCTTTTTCTTGAGAGAAATTGTTAATTCTAATTGATATCATTCAGCTTGGCAGAGCTGTTTGAAAAGTTTTCAATCAGTGCCAACTTTTAATGTATTTGCTCATAAGAGTACTTGTGGGAGATAAAACATTTTTCCAAGCAATATTTCCAAATAGAAGTCCTTTCTGAATGTTCCTCTATGCACGCTACATCTTTGGTCTTTTGAGGCCCATCCTGTCAAAAGCACCTGCCTTATTCATTTCTATTCATCAGATGGCTCACCACAAACCCTCTCTCACCTTCCCCATAAGCTTTTTTCTATTTAGCTTGAGTGCCAGGCTCAGTTCTCTTTCTGATCTGCCTTTCATGTGGTTAGTTCCTGCTGCCCTTGAACTCTTTTTTGTATCACATGTTGGGCATTATTGCCTGCTTTGGGCTTTTTTGCCATGGAAGCCATTGTGTTTCATTCAGAAGCTGGAGCCCACCTTATGAAATCTGCAGAGATTTCCTCTTAAGGATATTAAGCAAAACTTTAGGGCTTGTATAAACTATGCCTCAACCCTGAAGAAGCCTCAAAGTAGCCGGTAAGTGGAAGACGCACCACCTTCTATAGAGTGATGCTGGTGCCACACTCAGTAGCCTGAGCAAACCGCCCAAGGGGAGCTGAGAAATACCGAACTCTGAATTAGTTTGACCAGCAGCACAAACATAAAACCACTCAACTGGCTCAAAATGTTTTCAGGATATGTTGCTCCTACACCATATAGTGAACAGAAAGGCCTTGTCTAACATGGTTGGCAATTGTACGGTAGGTCAGCTGTAGCTGTGATTCGGTGTACCCTGAGTTAGAAGTGTTTGTTCTCTAAAACACATGGTTCCCAGACTCATTGTGTGTTATGATTTTATTTTTAAATGCCAAAAAAGAAAAAAAGAAAAAAAATAGTTGCAGGATGCACAAAGTTAGTAACGTTTATGTAGGGAAATATTCAGATAAAGAGCTAATTCTAAACAGAGACTAACATATGAGGGGTAACATGGTGTATATTAATTATATTAATCAGCTGGAGATTTCATATTGGTATAGAATGATTAGGGAACTTTGTATTTTATTTAAGTATAGGAATTTTGACTTGGGCTAAGTGTGCATAATGTTGTGGTCCAGAGTCCCCATTTCGTGGATTCTTGATTCTTTATTTTGTAACACAGGACCTCAGAGTCCATCTTTCATATACCTCATTCTTCATCCCCTAAACCTCCAGAAAAGTCACTTATGTGAAAGACAAATTGCCATGTAAAATTGATGATGAGCCTTAAAAAGTGAGCAGAAAGGATCTGTTAAGAAAACAGAATAGTCGATGGTAGGGTAGGAGAAGGAGATATTAAGGGAAGTTTATTTTAGAGGAGGTACTTCTAAAGAGATAACAACAGCAGTATAGATCTGAGTTTAGATAAGCCAACAAGAAATGTCTCAGGCTGAGAGTGATGGATTAGGATATTGAAACGAGTGAGGGATGCTGACAGCTGCATGCACAGAAGGGGAAGTGCAGGTGGGCGTGGAGGCCTGGGTGTCTGTGTGCCTGGTTACGCCTGCGTGCATGGGGAGATGGCAGACTATGGTAGAAAACCATTGTTCAGTGCAATGAGCACCAACACGCTGAGTTCTGAGTCTTAATTACTGATTTTGTATGTTCGGGCAGTCCCTTGCCAGGGTAATAACTGCCACTAAAAATCTGGTGTCACATATTAGGTAGAGAAAGAGAACTAAAGTATTATGAAAACCAATTACTTTAAATCCATATGGTTCTGGACTCTGATTTTGATTTAAATCTTAATATTCTGAATATCACCTCATTTGTCAGAAGACTCACCACCCAAGGTTTTTGTGAAGATTGTATAAGATACAGGTATTTAGGCCCAGGATGTGCCCAACGCGTGTTAAAAGGTTATCCTTTTTTTCTTTTAGGATTCTGAAGTTAAAATTATTATTTTTTTTTATGAGAATTCCTGTTAACTTAGTTTTGAGTATACAGAGTGAAAAGCTATCAGAAGAGAGTGATTCATTTTATGCATGAAGTTTGGTTGTCAGTAAAAGTTGCATGCAAAAATGCATTTTGTTTGCAGTTTCCTTGACTTCTGATTTTTGTTGCTTACATCATCCACCATGGATGTTGTTCTTCCATGACTTGACCAGACTATTGTCTAGATGACTCTCTTGCTAGGGGGTTTATAGGGTTCAAGTTAATCACCACATCGCTTGGAGTAAAATCATTTGAATCCATAGTAATCAGAAACATCGGAAGCATCATTAGGGTAGCACATAACCTCTCTTGCTTCTGTTTCTCTGGAATTTATCATTTAGATCCTCTGGTTACCATGTTTTATTTATTTTTTTCATTCTAGACTGACTGATCAATCCACTTTTCTCCCCCTTTATAATTATTCTTTTCGAAAATTCTTTGATTAGGTTGCTGGATCTCAAACTTTTCCATGAGATAAATATTTAGCAGATACGTTAAATAAGTCTAAGAAAGGGTCCTGTGTTGAATGAATACATATAGGATGAAATTGACTGTTTCCTACCAAATCGGTGAGGGGTGAGGGCGTGTTTCATGACTCTTCTCACTTACCATTTGTAGGCCTCCGGGTATATTTACAGAAGATCCTCAGGAACCCTGATGAATGCCGGTATCTGGCGAGATCTACAACTTCAGAACTAAGTGGGGGAATGACTCAATTATCCTTGCTTATGCCTGAGTTACTTTATAATTGGGATAGCAAAGTGCAGGCAAAGAATGTTGCTTATTGCTATTTTTAAGCTCTTCCCCTGCTGTGTTCTTCTTATGTTTCACTAGTGCTGTCACTGGTGTTAAATATTTTACATATCATAATTAATGATTTGGTTGCACCCCGAGGCTTTCTCAGCAAAAGTCGCAATTTTGCAAATTGAATAGCAAATAATTACATAGGTGATATCATTTATGAATCGGAACGGAACGGATGCCCTGGTCTGTCTTTGGTTCTGTGTGTTTAAACAGCATGTTATCAGAGTATGAGTGATAGCTGTAAGGGGGCTATTATTGTCTGAAGCTCAGGAATGTGTGGGAAGGAAATGAACATTAATAGGATGATAATTGATCTTTAATGATATAAAGAGAGAATGGAATGGTCTACTTGACCTCCAGAGTGCTTCATGGGGAAGGGGAAACACATTCAACCTGGTTTTCATGTACTAGCTACAAGCCTGAGCCTTTCTGCTTTTTCTTTTCATTCTATATAGAAAGTGGAGCTCTAGCCCTTAAAAAACAAAACAAAATCAAATTCAATCAAAGGCTGCACCTGGAGTGCTGTACTTGCATTCATTATATAATTATAATTAGTAGGGGCTTCTAATTTTAGCCAGCTGTCCTGTTTACTAAGTCATGGATTACATGCATTTAAACTTAGATGCCTCCCATGAAAGGGAAAACCTGTTTTAATACCCAACCTAAAAAGGCACTTACTTCCATAACCAAAGACAACTTGGCTATAAATAGATAGTTATGATGTTATTGGAGCTGAGGAGATTTCATCCCATTAGAAACTTCACTCAGAAATGTAGAGGAGTTCTTAATAATGAATGAATGTGATTTAAGGCCGCTTTATACTGATGACACTTTTCCTATAAATATTACAGAGACGTTTAAATTTTTATCTCCCGTAATTCTAATGAATGAATTTCCCTGACCCTTACTGAAAATGATACCTGTAAAGTCGGCAATTTACTGATGATTGCCTGGGCTATTAAAGAAACTTGTGTTTCAAAACATTTTCATTTCATTCATAGATTCCTGTAATGAGTTTGAAACCAAAGTTCAAAGAAGCTGGGGGGAAGATACTTCCAGCATTAACCATTGGAAGAATGTTTTCGTTTCTTCACCAACTAACTAACTTCATTAACACATTAAAATCCCAACTGCAGAGGCAATGTAGGGGCATGAATGAAGCCCGTTCACATGGATGATGTGCTAGAAAAAAAAAATAGTAATAAAGGAGACAGGTGCTGCTGTGTTTTGAATGGGTGTGTTCAACCCATTTCCATTTGCAATACAAGCAGAGTCCTACACCTGCATTCTAGCTTGATAAAGTCCAAAAACTAAAGGAGTAGGAGCCAGAAATCTTACTGTATCTATATCCAGTGCTAACACATAACAACTATGTACTAACGCTAATTAAATTCTATCCAGTATACCAGAGTATGACCCTTCATTTTACCAGAATTACCAAATTTTCCAGATACCTATAGTTTAACTCTTCTAGCAATATGGAGTTTACCATTTATTTATTTTCATAGAAAACTGTTCAAATCACCAAACTTACTTGGTCTGGATGAAAAGTGCCTCAAATTATCCAGTCAACATTTTTTCAGACTCTGCTATAATTTTATCACTGCACTGGTGCTGAGGATGTGTGCTGTTTAAAAAAATGTCTGTAGACAGTTCACAAGAATATGTGCAGAAAAGCAGTATGGGGGGGGAGAAGGGAAAGATGAACCGAGAAGCTTTCAGATGAACTGTTGGACTGAATTTTAAGGGATGAGCACTTTCTCATTCATGGAAGAAAATACATACCAGCGAGCAAGTATTCAAAGCATTTGTAAGTAGAGAACAAAATTTAACTTCTCTGATATCATGTGTTCTAGGTTTATCCTTTTTGTCCATCCCCGCCCTCATATTTGATTGGTCATCGTATTGAAAGGCTGAGACAAAAGAATCGCTTGAGCCCAAGAATTTGAGGTTGTTGTGAGCAATGACACCACAGTACTCTACTGAGAGTGACAAAGAGAGACTCTCAAAAAAAAAAAAAAAAGAAAGAAAGAAAGAAATTGGTCATTGTAAATTTGATCCCCCTCCTGCATCTTCTGAAGTTTTATCTTCCCTTTATCTGTCCTGCCACTACTGTCCTAGGGCGGGTCCTCCTTCTTTTATCTCTGGACTGTCACAGCAGCCTCTATGCCTCTAGTCTTGCCTTCTTCACCATCTCATTATCCACACGGTTCTCAAAATGAGTTTCCTGAAACATATGTCCAGCCCCTTAGCCATTCTCCTCTATAGACCCCACTAACTCCTAGATAAAAGGTGACTCCCAGGCACCGTATCAATCTTTTCTCCTGACCCATCCCTATGGCTATGCAGCCCCTTTCTCTCACTAATTGATTAGCAGACAATTGTCCAAACGTTTAATACTTTCCTACCTCCCTGCTTTTACTACACCTGGACCACACTTACAACCTCAGTCCTTGGCCCAACTTCTACATATCTTTCAAGACAAATAGCGAGTATGTCCTGCACTGGGAAGCAGTTGCTGATTCCTCCGACTTAGGTTAGATGCTCCTCCTTTGATTTCCGATAATATCCATTCCCCTCTTGTTGCATGCATGGTGCAAATACTGGTCAATTCTCTCTTCTGTATATGTGTGTGTGCCTCCCTTGCTAGGGAATAAACATCCCCAAAGTAGGGACTATGTTTTATCATTTCATATATGGCTCCCAACATAATACTCTGAATAATACAAGTTATCAATAAATGAATGAATGGGCTTCTTTCTTTAGAAATACAGTGTGTTCATTATTTTTATAATAGAGGGTGGCAAAAAATACCATATACACATTTTTAAGAAAGGAAAACACTGTATTAAAATTATAATGCTCAGTGTATACTGGTAATATTTGTTATCTTGAATATCACATTTTTTATCTCTTGTGATTGCAGAATTCATATGTGACATGAGTAGTATAAATCTAATACATTTTTCTTTCCTAAAATGCATGTACTTTTCTGGGCACCCTTTGTATATTCTGATAACAACTTCTGGTAGAAAAGCTCGATTATTTTGAGTTGCCTTGTTAATTTTGGCACATCCATTATCTAGGACAGTTCTTGACTCATAGATAGATTCTGATCCATAAATACGTGTTGCTTGAATGAATGAAAGAACCAATGTCATGGACTGAATCATGTCCCCGCCAAAAAGATGTTAAAATGTTAACCGCTAGTACTTGCGAAGGTGACCTCACTGGAAATGGGCTATTTGCAGATGAGCAGGTTAAGATGAGGACAGGAAGGTAGGTTTGAATCCCACTGCACTGCATCCATGTCAAAAGTGGAATTGGGGACACAGGAAGGGATGTAAGGGGAGAAGGCCATGCCCAAATTGGAGTTAGGCTGCTACAAAATTGAGGTATGCCACATTTTGCCAGCAAATGCACAGAAGCTAGGGAAAGGCACGCGACGGATTTTCCCTCACAGCTTCTGACCCTGCCAGCACCTTGTTTTGGGAGTCACTCAGTTTGTGGTGTTTTGTTATGGCAGGTCTAGAAAATTATACACCTAAAGATTCAGATATTTTCATTATCTTTCGGGGGCTGGTATGAATCTGTAGGGAGGCTGCATCAGCTGTTAATGAAATCTGTGGATGTAGTGGCAGCAGAAATTTAAGAATCATTGTTCGCCATGGCTCGGGAGAATTACTGCGGGTGAAAAAAGAAACCAAATTATTGTGTTAAGGGTGCTGGGTACAGTCTGCGCTTTACAGATCAGAATTACAGTCTCAGCTTAGGGTCTCGGCATGTGTATTTTTACAAATACCTCCTCGGGTGATTTAGACATACGCCCAAGTTAGTGACTCAGAAGTTAACGACCTCTTCTTTCCCTGTTGCGGGCTGGCTCCCGCAGGGCTGTGCTGCCTCCCTCTGGGACGCTTTCCCTTCTCCCTGTGCGCTCTGCCAACGGTCAGATGGGGATGGGGGCGAGACAGGCCCTCGGGCTCATGTTCTGAGGTTCTGCTCGCTGGTGCTAAACCTACATTTACTTTTCCAGTAACTACCTTTTCTCATTTTTAGTTTAATTTTGAGTTTCTCAGATTCACGTATGGTACTTAGTCTTTATAAAACTGCTGAAGTTTACCATCATTTCCTGTCATTTTTTTCTTTAAGGAAACAAGCTTTTTTTTTCCCCTTTCTCTTCTTTTTCCCTGGTAAGTGTATTCCCTTTTTCTCTACCTGGCTCTCAAGTATTACTCCCCACAGCAGACTAGCTGAACTCAAACATTGTCCAGACTAGTTAAGCACAAGCCTTTCCAGGTTAACTGTGGATTTATTATCTGATTAAATGTTCTGCCCTTTTGAATGTAAAGTCAATCAGGATCCCAAGAGAATTGGAGGAAAAGAGTATAGTGTTAAAAGGCTATTTTTCAGAAATTCAGAAAAGAAATACTTTCAGAACCAGGCTAATATGCACAGGTTATGAAAACTTGCAGAAATTCAAGTCTTTTCTTTCTAATTAAAAAACATGAAAACAGACTGTCATCAAGAGACTTGAGTGTACAGAAAATAAAAGAGTTTGTAGGACTTACCCTGCATTTAAAGCAATCAGCTGCAGCCCAACATAAATGGAAATGGATAGGTTTGAAAAAATCTATACGCTTGCTGCAGAATGATAGGTTTGAGAGAATCGCTAAGTGCTTACGCTAATACATCCTGAAGTACTTTAAAATCAAACATATTATTGCATGACTTTCTGCACTGCTATAAGTTAGAAAGTTTTCTCCTATGTGAGAGGTTTTAAAAATTACATATTAAGTCCCCTTTGCAGGTCCAATTCATCATCTCCCAATATTTTAAAACGTTGTTAGTTTTCACTAAGCTTTGTGGCTGGCCATTGTTATGCCTCGACATAGCAGGCTGTCAGTTTGGAGATGGTGCAACTGTTGTCTGCGCTTTGCAAATCAGGAAGTGGTTTTTTTTCCCCCCACAATTAGACCAGTGGCTATTGGTTGGATGTGTTGGAGGTGAGGATACTTGCAGTGATGACAAATGGAAATATTTTCTCTGTAGAAGCTCAAATCGTTTTAGTGAAGCCAAGTTCAAGGCTCGTCCCACATATGTCTATAGTGACTTGTGGCTGAAATTTTACACCTGCTTATATTATACATGAATTGGAGCTGGTATCATGTGAATTGTTGACGGTGAAACTTGAAACTCTGTGAAAATTATCTAGTTTCAGGTTTGGTTTTCAAAGCAAGACTCAGACAATAGTGATAGAATGTTCAGGTGGACCTGGGTGAGTTTGTATACTTCTCCTGGCTTAAACCCAGGGGAATGTCAGTGATCCTATTTTGGTGTAAGTTAAAACTATGAAGCAGACAGGATAAATGATCATAAATATCTAGGGGGAAGGTCTAACAAGGATCAGGAATACATCAAAATAAAAGAAGCTGGTAAACACAAGTATTTAATAGAGAATAGCAGGAATGTAGGCATTTCCTCCTCTCCCCACCCACCACTTTTACTTTGAAACCTTCAATTATTTCTTCCAGATTCAATTCAAATGTCACCTTTTCTGTGACACTTTCCTTGACCTCACTAATAAGTACCAGATCGTTTCATCCTCTGTGCCCCCCCAATGCTTTATTTCTCTTTACTCTGTAAGTAAGTACATTTTATAACAGCTTTATTTTTTTTTATTTCTTTCTTCCCTCCCCCTGTTACCTCTGAGCTCTAGAAAAGCAGAAACTTTTGTTTTTATTCATTGTTGTGTTGCCAGGACCTCGCCTAGTGCCCAGGATATGAGGGACAGTACTTGTTGCACAAATAAACAACAGAATTGGTTGACTGTGTGTCATCATTGTTGTTTACCTGCTTAAGAAGTGAATGTAAGCAGAATCTTGAGCCATAAAAAAAAGAGTTTCAAGGATTACTAATAAATTGATCTGGGGTTGTAAATAAAAGCTCTTTCACCTCCTAGTGAGGTCCCAGATCTGGTAAATGTGGAGATGACCTGAGAAGGTCAAGCAGAAGTTGAAGCAAATAGTGCCAAGGACCAAAGCTTTGGAAAACGGAGGCAGGCGGAGTTCATGAAGGACCAGTATTATTTTATCTGCCCTGGTGTGAGCCGGCAGAAATGAGACTCGAAGGAATTAGCTAGATATAAAAAAGCTGTTGCCGCTTGTTACGAGTTACTAACGGGCATCATACTATTTTACTGTTTCACTCTTCACCTATGGAATCTACACTGACATAGGAGAAATGATTACAAATTCCAGGACTGATCATACCTTTTCACACAGCTTAAAACCCCTGGCTGGGTATTTATTATTTCCAGTATTCTTTTCTAAACTTGCTCAAGGATAACAATTTCTGAAGACAGGAGTGAACCATGGCATTCTCATCCGTCTCCTGAATGGGAATTTGGGGAGAAGGAGGCTGGGAATTTGTGTTTGAATGAGAATACATTTGGTTATTCTTACCATCAAGCAAGTTTGAATTTATCTTCAGGATGAAGTTATTTTTCTTGCTCATTTTCTCTGTCCCCTATTTCATTCCTATACTCCTGGCATACTGTTTCAGACCTCGATTTCTTTCCAAATGCTGTCATATCACCTTCAATGCTTCTCTCTCTTCAAAATCAAATGATACTTCCTCAGAAACTCTTTATTCTCTCTCTCCTCCCAAGTACTGCATTTTATAAAATTCTCTCTTTTTTTAATCTTTATTTTTTTCTCTATAGCAGGATCATCTAGGGTTGTAAACATGTCTAATTTATTTATACGTCCAAGAACTAGCATCGTTCATAGCACATAATAGGCGTTGAAGAAATAAATCCATCCATCCTTCTATTCATTCATGTATTTAATTATTCATTTAACATATATTGCTTGACATCCTGCTGTGTGCCAGATATCTCTCACCCATACAACTTTTGCCCTTTGTTAAAAGCTATCTCAAATAAAGCTTCCTCCATGATGATGGCCTGGTTGACTCCAGCTTTCCCGGCCATCTTTCTTCTTCACAATCTTTCATAATTAACACATCCTGTTTTCTCTATCTGTACAGACGTCTATCTGACTAGCTTGAAAGTGGCTTGTGAGCAGAGGCAATATTTTAGATTTATTTTCATAAAACATTCTAGAATGAAATATTTCTTAACAAGAGATAGGTAGTAAATATGTCACAATGCTAACAGTTTTTAACGTGTCTGTGATAGGTACACAGGAGTCTGTGGTATAATTTTCTGATAATTGAAAAAGCTTATAATTTTAAAATATCACAATATTTTAGGCCCCCAATTATTATTTTTTTTTATTTCAGATTAATACGAGGGTACAAATGTTTAGGTTACATTGTTTCCATTTCCCAAGTTCAAGTTGTATTTGAGCCTTTCATCCCATCCTGGGGTGTGCTGAATACCTGCCTTCCTTCTGTGCACAGTAGGTGAGAATTTGCCAATCACTCTCCCTTTTCCCCTTCGTCTAACTCCCTGCACACTCATTGAAATATACTTGTGTCTCTCTTTGGTGTAGGTCCACAATTCTTGGCCTAACAACTATGTACTCTTGAGTTTAGAAATGTCATAAACTTCCTGAAATTGTACATAATTTTTAAAGTAGGAGCACTTTGTTTCTGGAAAGAGAGATCATAATTTGAATTACTTTTTTTTTTTTTTTGCTGTTTGGCTGGTGCTGGGCTTGAACCCACCACCCCCCATATATGGGGTTGGCGCCCTACTCCTTGAGCCACAGGCACTGCCCTTGAATTATATTTTTAAAGAATTCTACAACCTCAGATCATTTAAAAACATTTCTCCTCGACTTGTACGAACAATAACAAGAGTAATGTATCTGTGCAGAGTTTTACAATTCACAGAGAACTTGCTCATTCACTAGGCCTTTCACTCCTCACAGCAGCCCAAAGAAGCAGCGATGGGAAGCGTTCTTAACTCTATTGATCAAACAAGGAAACTAAAACTTGGAGAGGTTAAGAGCTTCCACTGGAGCTTATGTATCACAGCTCCAGAGCTGGAACTCTTTCTATTATATGCACCAAGTGACTTCTTTCCATAAATACTGGTTTGCTTAATCTTCTGACATATGGAGCAGGTTAAGTTCCTTCCAGGAGCAGACAGGCAGGTAAAATTTAAATTACCCTTTATATTTAATGAACGAGGTGAGTTACAGTCCTCCTTCAGTCATTAATCTTTAGTGTCGTCTTTGTGTGTACAAAGAACATTTCCTTTTTACTCCTTTATTTAAAATACAGATTAATTAGGAAAATCCCTGATGTTCAGCAGCTTCTTGTTCAACATGGAGAATTATTTGTTGAATGCACTTCATAGTAGGCATTGTACTTAGTGCTTACAATAGTAAATAAGAGGGCTGATAGAAGCGGAAAGCTGGACGATTAATGCCGAAGTGACCTAGCTGGTCCAGCCAGCATAAGAAAACTACAACCAATAAAATACTGTTGCAGTCATACCAAGGAGTGTGTTTTAAGGATCTTAAAATGACCAATACCCTTTATACTAGTATTCTACTTTGAGAAATTGATCTTAAATAATTCTCAATCTTAAAAACTCCTTATGTACAAGAATAGTATTATTTAAACTGTTAAAATAATACAGACAAACTAAGTCTGCAGCAAGAGATCAATTGATATGTAGACTTTTGTGGGGGTTTTTTTTGTAGTTTTTGGCCAGGGCTGGGTTTAAACCTGCCACCTCCGCCATATGGGGCCGGCGCCCGACTCCTTTGAGCCACAGGTGCCGCCCTGGTATGTAAATTTTGATTCATCACTTAGTAGATGAACAATTGATCCTTAATCTTTTTTTTTCTGATCTAACACACGTAAGGCATACAACATTTTTATCTGTAAGCATTGATTCACTAATACAGAGCTTGACAGCTGAAGAAGCCAGAAGAGATAAATTAGAATCTTCCAAGGAAGGGCAGAAGGTCTACTTCAAAATGTACCTCATGAAGTCCTGTCACTCTCTCTGATCCTAGGATAAGGAGCATTCTCACTTCCTGGCAAACTAATGGTTTTTGATGTTGGAAGCCATCTACGATACTTGCTAGCTGTTTCCACAGAAATAGTGCCTTACCTTTGTTTTGGAAATAGCTCTCCCTAAACATCTAATAGTTCTTAGAGATGTCAGTCATAGTACTCTGCCCCAATGTTGAAACTGATCCAGGATCAACCAGAGTTCTTTCTGGAAGCCAGAATGTCTCCCATTTCTCTGGGGTCCAAAACTGACAGGATGTCAAAACTTTCCCCCTTAATGCATTATGCGAATGTTTCCTTTTGTAATAATTGAGAAAAACACCGGATCCACTCCTGTTTTTTAAGCTACATGAATGACAGGATGATGATGATTTTTTTTTTTTTAGCCTAAGCTAATTTGATTTGAGTTTTTGTCAGATACAACCCCCCAAAATTCTCAACTAAAATGTTAGTTTCGATCATCATGGTTCACATGCATTGAAAAAGAGACAAAGAAAAAATTCCAACAACACTTAAACATTTTATTCATAGAAAAAAGTACTCTATGAAGCTGCTCTGAACCTGTAATTATAGATTGATTTTTTTAGTCTTTCTACTTTTCTATATTTCTTCACGGATTGCCCAAACTAGGTGTATACTTCATTTTAAATTGTAAGAGGAAGAAGAAGAGGGAGGCAGAGACACAGGCAGTTAGGTACGGATTGACTGCTGAGAAGTACGTTTCCTTTCCACCCTCACCAATTGCTTCTTGGGGGAAATATGCTAAGCTCCGCTGATATGTTTAAGTTACGCACTGTCAAACATCTATAGTTGTCCTGAAGGTTAGGAGTGGAAAAACTTAAATAGACATTTGTTCCCGAGTAACATGTAAGTGCTTTGTTGGGAGAGAATGTCTAGTTAATAGAAGGGAAGGTTGAAAAAGAAGACTTTTACTTTAATAAAGAGTAAAGAGTAATTATCTTGATGAATCTTAATAGACTCATGCAGTATTCTAACACCAGTGGAGCTGACCCATCAGTAAAGATACTGACCCAGCCTAGGCTAAGTTTGGACCATCTCAGCAGGCCATCCACAGTCTAACCCCAGCGGCCTATTGTTAGATGATGGCTGACTATTACTTCAGGGGGAGTGAAATGACTGTGGCAATCCTTATATTATTCCCTAAGCTTTCTCAGCAACTGACAGAGCCTTGAATACAACAGACTTCAGGTTTTATTTTGTTATGTGAGAGGAACTCCAGATTTTGAAGTTTCAAACGGTGTGTAATAGTCACACTCTAAACCAAATGAAAATGGTGTGGCCTCCACAATAGGCTGAAATTGGTATTGCTCTCTGAGTGTTTGTGTAGACAATTTTCTGATAAAGTACAGAAATTTAAAAAACTTGCATAACAACAGATATCTTGGCAAGTATTTGCTGTGACTGGGAGATAAGATTTCGTGTATGTAGAAAGGGATGGCCAACACATAAAGAATATTATGTAAAATTTTTAATAGACATTTTGTAAATAAAGGTACATTTAACTACAACTTCCCATTTCCCCCGATGTCTGATGACTTTTGGGACAGCCTTTAGTGTAATGGGATTCAGTCTCATTGTCAAGAGATGGATGGAGCAGGGCTCTCTAAGCTAATATAGTAAAGGAATTCTTCAAATATTATTAACCAGATTTATGTCTCTTCTTTGGAAATGCGGATAGTAAATTCAGGCAGTCATTATTTAACCCAGGAATTGGGTTCTGCAACCTAACATCCCAAAGTAGAGAAGATTAAACCATGACATGGGGAATTACAGGAATGCCTTTTATGGCTCTTCCAAGCCTGATGTTTCTGAAACGTGTTCTTGTGACAGATTAACGTTAATTGTGTGGTTGCACATAATTGGCTAAACACTTTCTTATTTGACTCTGTGATAAGATTAACTTAACGTTAACTTGTGTAGAGCTTTTACCGTGTCTCCCCTGGGATTGTTCCACAGTGAAGTGGTCTCACCTCCCACCTGCTAACCTTTCCAGTCTTCCTTTTTCACCATCACCACAGTCATCTTCCAAAAATAAATCAAATGAGATCTTGTTTCTGCATAAAAACAAGACAAAACAACTGAAGAACCAAATTCCTCTGTTAGTTTCTGTTGTCTATAAAACAGAAGTTGTCTGTCTTTTCACTCTGACCTATCTCTCTGGGCCATCTCCTGCTGCACCTCACATGGCGCCTGTCTTCTTTAGCTACTTTAGATTTCCATATATTTTTAATATGCTAGGAGTTATATGTCTCTGTGACTTTTCTTGCATATGGTCTTCCCCTGATTAGAATGCTTTGCCTCCTTCATCTTTAGGAGAGGTAGGGAATAGTGAGGCAGGAGATCCAGGGGGAAGGGGGTAGCAGAAAGCAGGTGAAATCATGGCAGAAAATTTGCACTTTATTCCAAGAGCAGAACCAAAAGACTCAGATGACCTTGAATTAAAATGCTTGTGATGATAACTTTCTAGGATGCCCTTCTATTATCAGGAATTTTGGATCTTTAGAATAAGAGAAACTCCATTACACCCCCTAAAACCTCAATCCTATAGCTTTCTTGTTAGAAAATCTCCACTTTACAAATGAGGAGACTGAGAATCACCCAGATGTGAGCCAATTGCCTAGAGTGAAGTTTCTTGGTACTTTGTTTTTACATCTGCTTTAACATTTGCCAAATTGTATTATAACTTACATGCTTGCACCCCTCTCCCCCTGCCTTTTCATTGAAGTCTATAAGAATATGTTCAGGTTTCTTACCTCAGCTCTGGGACATTATAGGTGAGAAGTATTATTGAGGCATGACTCATGAGTACAAGATAATTTGAAATTTCAAAGCATAATTTTAGGTGTTATATGTATAGAGCATATCAAGTGTTTTACTCCCCAAATTGGTACTTACAATGATCCTCCTATTTGAATTTATGACTTGAGTGACAGAATGGTCACCAGGAATATTGTTGTAACCAATAGTATTTTAACTGACCCTAAGAGAAAAAAATTGATACAATAGACCCTTCCTAGTTGATCCCCTCTCCGTATTGACTACTTCCTTAAGTTGACCCAATTTTCATAGACCTGACATGCACCTCATATGCGTATCAGTACGGCAGGCCTAGTTCCTTAGGTTGATCACCTCCATGTGTTGACCATTTTGTTACAGTCCTTTGGGCAGTGAACTGGCAGAGGTTCTCCTGTATTCAAAATGCCTTAGAAATTGGAGAAGAATAAAGATAAAATTTAATATTTTTTGTAATTACTATGTAAGCAAAAGGAAAATTATCTCTGAATATACATTAGGAAAGGCTTTAAGAAGACTTCAGAAAGTGATTTGTGAGTCATTTTGGGTAATAAGAAGAATATAAATTCATAATATTTATGCTTTATTGTTAGTGAAATGTTGATATATGAGTTAGTTATCTTTCCATTACTTAGAGCCCTTATAGTTCAGTACAACAGACCCTATGACTGTTCTCTATAGTTTAACAGGTAAAAATATCCATTGATAAAGAAAAAAGGTATATAATCAATGGTATAAATTATCTAATATGTTGTTATAAATGATTTTTATGGTTTATCACCTTAGACGGTCACCACAAGCCTTTGAGAAAGTAGAATAACTGGGTATCACAGTTAATAACTAAGTTGGCCATACAGTTTAATGTCAGAGCCAAAATTCTCATACAGAACTGTCACCAATTACAATAACTGTTATTGAATACCAAGATGCCTTCAGAAGAAATTTTATTTCCTTGGCCTTAAGAAAGTAATATGTCAAGAGATTGTACATATTATGAGAGGTATATTTACATGCAAAATGAGAGTTCCTGCTTCCACTGAAGCCTGGATGAAATGACAGTAAATTATGCTGCAAAGCAGAAATTTCAATTAGATCATCTGAAGGAGAGTTTAGAATGCATTGCCTTGAAAGGTGGTGGAGTCTTTTCTGCAGATCAAATAAAGAAAGCTTTTAATGCCTATAGCATTCTTTTCTCTGGAAGAGAAATGTCCACTGCAGTACAGTAAAAAGTCAGTCCTAACTTTTGGATATGGTTAATCAGGGTCCTCTCTAATTATTGAGCATCTTTAGAGACTCCAGAGAAAGCAGCAATTAATACGGCTGTGCTGTATAAAATGGCAGGACTTCTGTTGGAACAGCTGTTCGTTGATCCAGCTGACATTTTCTTTCATCCACCCATCCATTGTTCTCCTTAAACAATAGCAAGATACAAATGTGAGTTTTACTCACTCTAATGAAAAGGGTAGAGTTTCTCTCCCTATAAATATTTTCAAAAGCCTTGATGATTCATGAGATTTGCACAAATACACTTAAAGCTGAAAGTAAGTGTATAAGGCATTTGGAGAATATTCTGCCCCTGGCATTACAGAAAGGGGAGGGCCCTTACATTAAAAATAACTTTGCTTATGCTTTCAAGGCAAACACACTCTTCATTACTCTTCTCTCCACTCCAACTCCCCCTGGAAAAAATAAACATCGTCCAGAACATAACCTGACATGAGAGAAGACTGCTTCTTGGGTGGGCATGACTGCAATCTTGCCTGAAGCAAGGGGTATGCACATGATGATCTTTAAAATTCCCTTCCAACTCCATTATTCACTGGGTTTATCTAAACATTGTTTATGAAAGGGGATAAAATATGGATGAGTTTTCAAATGAAGAAAGTAGCAAAGACTTATGGAATCCATCTTGTTGCAAAAGGGAACTTGGATTTGTACCTTCATCTCCTGCATTTCTTGTTTGTTTCATCCAGGCATGTGGAGGATGTTGCCTGTATCAAATCCACCTATAAAAGCTCAGCTGGTACAAGAAAAACTTGTTGGCGTCATCTATTTTTCCCCTACTGAAATCTACATCTTCCTTTCAAGTTAGTGGTAGATTTCTTCATGCTTCTCTGTTAGAGAAGATTCCAAACTTTTAAAAATTCCTTGTGGGTATTTTTCTTTTGGAGATTTTCTGAAAAGAGGAGCATAAAATATATGTAAGATTAAATTCAAACACCTGTGGTTTTCCCCAAACTCTGTCCAAGGTAGCAGATCACACAACTCCTGCCTTGCTTTTATTTCCTGTCCTTTTCTTGATGCCAGATCCCAATCCTCCCAGCAGACTGTTCTTAAAATTCAGGATCCAGCTTGAATGTTGCATCTTCAAAGATCTTTCCTAATTACTACAATCTAAAGTAACCACCTAATCCTAATAACATTCCAAGGTTCTGAGACTCTGCCTTGAGTCTTTACTATCTTGTTTATTTAATGTTCACGCCTTTCAACTAGAGTGTGTTGAGAACACAGATATACAGGTATTTGCTTTACTCCTCACCTTTGCCTACACAACAGTTATACCAGAGTTTTCCAAGAGTATGTACCCAATTAATACTTGTGGGATGAAGGGATGTATGGTACTGTCAACAGGGAGTTCATTGCTTCTGTCCATGGATAATTTCATATTATGTAAATAACTCACACATGGCGAGATACTTACAAATGTGAATTGCCTTCCATCAAATTAATAAGAGTAAGGAAAGAGGAGAAAGCACAAAATTTGGATGAATTTTCCTAAAGTAAGACATCCAAAATGTATGGGTTTATTTAATGCCTCTTTAAATGCATTACATTTAAATTTATTGCTTCTTTAAATTAGCAAAACATTCTTTCTTGTAGAAATACCCAGTGAGGAAGGATTCTCAGCATCCTTGTTGGCTTCAAGAATTCTGATGATCCCTTGTGTCTGCTGGTCTTTCTGCTTTTTTTTGTATCTAATCTATACCCCTTTGGACCGAGACTTCTTGATTTTAAATAATACCCTTGAGCTTCAAGTAGTTTCTCTAAACAGATCATGATTCCATTCTTCAGCTAAAAATTGTTCATACTCTTTGGAGGGTGTCTGCTTTTAGAAACACTGGGTAGCAGACTAAGCCGACCTGCTGTGGCCAACAGGGCCCCCATGGTAGCCTCCCTCTATCAGGAATCAGAGATCAAGAGCCCTATGTTTTTCTCAAATCTTTGTAGATCTCAAGTCCTTTAGATGATTCCTCTCTCCCCAGCTAATCATTTCCTCCATTTTTCATCTTCTTGTCCACGTTTGGGTCTACTTGGTCCATTAAACGGGAAGTGTTTCATCAATTGTCAGCAGTAAACTGTCCCCCGTTTGGAGGACAAATAGCAGTTTGGAAATGAAGCTATACCTTTGATATCTGTCTTAATGGAACATATACCAAACTATATTGACTTTTACATTCACAGTATATTTTATAGTTTCTTAGCATGAACATTAAATGAGCTCGGAATACTTCCCTGAAGACAGAGCAGAAACTTAGAACTTCATACATCGGGCTTCAAATTTAAAATATCAGTAATGGTAATGACTTTGTTTTTCTGGAAAAGTGACTTAATTCTTTCTAAAATTGATGTCTGATGCAACCCTTAGCATCAGTACTTAACAGAACAGAGTTGCAGTCAAATATAGGTTTAGTTGCACAACCGAGACTGGTGAAAGGGAAAAAGTCCGATAATCTGATCATGGCAATTCAAGTCTTTCACTATTTGGCTCAAAGCTCCCTTTATTTAATTACATCAGAAAACTTGAATTTATATGATAATATATATATTTATTACATAATAATTCCTTGCCAATGTTAGAAAATTTAGAAAGACTAAATGAGAAAAACACACACTCACACACACACCCAGACACACACTCCCAACTTCACTTTGTATTAAGGTTTCACTCTCCTGCCAAGCTTCTTAGTCACACAGAAAACTGGCCATGTCATGAGTCTATCAGCCTCCTTCTGCCTCTGTGCGGACTGCTCCCTCAACATGAAAAGCCCTTTCAAATCTCCCATCTTTTTGAAATTAGAAATACTATTCAGAGTCTAACTGAAATGCTACCTTCTCTATCAAAATTGCTTATGTCACTTCAGATGAAACTAATCCCTTCTTCCTCTTTTCTGAATGGTCAGTTTGACTCATCCCCTAGACTACTGAATTTCCCATAAATTGGTAGCTGGATCTTGCAGCTTGACAAGATTCAAGTTAACTTCCTTCCTTCCTTCCTTCCTTCCTTCCTTCCTTCCTTCCTTCCTTCCTTCCTTCCTTCCTTCCTTCCTTCTTTTCTCTCTCCTCCCTCCCTCCCTCCCTTCCTTTTCTTCCTTTTCATTCTTTCATTGGACATGGCTACTTCTACCAGGCATAGATTGTTTGTTTTGTCTCTCTATGAATTTGACTTTAGCAGTCATTCATTCTCAATGCCTAGATCCAATAGAGATACCAAATGGTGATATTCTTATTCTATTTTCATCTCCATTACCAGCTGGAATACACTTGCTAAGGAAAACTTCCCCCTCATTTATCATTTGGTTACCCTGTGATACAAAACGAGAGGAAAGACAAGATAGAGGCCTGATTTTTCTTTCCCCCTTAACTTACCATGTCTCACGTAATGAGTTGATTCATTAGGAACCTAGAGAAATGACTGTCACTTAAAAAAAAAATCACTCAGTAACATAGTAATATACAGGTCATCCATTACTGTCAGATAAAATAAGAGAATCTATCTTAAAAAAACTGAAAATGGTCCTTGGGCAAATGCTTATTTTTACTATTATGTTATGGCATGAGAAAATCTCTTATTGTTTATTCTATTTATATCCCTATTACTAGAGAAGACTTGAAAATATTGAAGTTGATTAATTCTACCTTTTCTCTCAAGTCCTTGCAGTGAGTCATTTAACTTTCTATAAACAAATGTTTTTCCATATTTTATTCCTTCTTATTTAGGACATGATAATTCTAAATCTTTTCACATTCCTCTACTCATTATACCTTAGTACAGTCTCATTATTTTAAATACGATTTATATGCCAATAACTGCTGGATTTATATTCCCCGTTTGAACCTTTACCCAAAATGCGCGCAACTCTTTACTCTGCCCCCTTAGACGTCTATTAGTTATCTCTTATGTAACTCGACTTCTGACCTTCCCCTACTTCTAAACCCACTAACTCTCCTCCCTGTTTCCTCCATTTCACTCTATAGCAGTTTTGTCCCTTCAGCTGCTCAAGCAAAACATTTGGGGTCACTCCTAAATCCTCTCTATCTCTTCTATCACCTGTTGGCCCTCGATTCAAAATACATCCAGAATACAAACATTTCTCACTTTATCTACTGCGACAATCTTGGTTCAGTCACCATTTCTTATTTGGATTATTGCAAAAGGATCCCGAGGATCCTACCTATGTTTTGCTCTGAGCTCTTAAAGTTTAATTTCACATATGGAACATAAACATGTACATCAGATCATGTCAGTCTGCCACTAAAAGCCCTCTAATTCCTTTTCATCTCGCTCAGAGTAAAATCTCAAGTTCTTCTGGTAATTAATAGTTTCAATTCCTATTATGAAACCAGACTAAATGGCTCATTAGCAGATAAATCACCACCTTTGGGGGCCTTTAAATTTGTGATTATCTCTGCCAAGAAGGCTCTTCTTTGAATACTGTATCCTGTTCTACTACTACTTTCATGCAATTAACTTTTTCAGCATTTCATTCCCTTCTAATATCGCCTGCAGTTATCACTTTCTATATTATAAGATTTGTTTACTTATGCTGCTCATTAGATGATATGATTCATAAAGACAGGAGATTTTGTTCTGTTCACTGATTTCCCCCCTTTCTTCTAGAACAGTGGTTATCAACCTTCCTACTGCCTATAATTACGCCTGATGTTACAAAGGGGTCACGACTCACAGGTTGAGAACTGCTGGGCAATAGTTGCTCAATAATTGCTTGTTGATTTAACAAATTCTAACCTTTGGTACTTAAGATCTTTAATTTCCTATTTTCTACATTTTAGTTTTAGAAGGCGTATTTGATTCCTTTTTGTAAATTTTAATCCTCTGCTGAAATTCTCTTTTGTTCTATTTAACCCAATTTTTCTTCTTTTATCTTGACCATATGGATTATATTTATCTGAATTTCACTGTTAGGTAATGCCAATATCTGAGTCATCTGGAGGTCTATTTCTAAGGTCTATTTCATACTTTGATTTTCAATCATTTGGTCTGAATTTTTAAATGCCTCATAATTTTTGATTTGATAGGTTACAGGGGCTCTTGATGGTGGAAATTTTGCTAAGGAGAGTTAAGTTTTCTTCTACCAGGCACAGAGATTACTGCCAATACACCATAATCCTATTAAGGCTTTGTTTAGGTTTTATTAGCAAAGGTCTACTTAAGTTTTGCCCTTATATGTAGGGCATAGTCCTCATTTCTAAAATATGGCACCAAGTTCTGCATTATGTTTAGAATGGTATCCTTCTGAGGTCCCAGCTGAGAAATCTCAAAGTGTTTGTAAATGCCTCTCCTTTTTGGCAAAATTTAACTTTAACTTTTGTCTCCGTACTACCATGTAGCTCCTGAGATTCATCCTTAGACCTTTCAACTGTTGTTTTCGTCTGGGTTTTTTGGTATGGAGTTTTAAAAGGAATTGTGAACACACACACACACATACACACATGTATATGCACACACGCACATCAAGTTTAGGAGTTAGTTAGCAGTTGAGATGTGGACATGTGAATATAGATTTTTGGGTTTCATCTATAAACTTTCCTAGTACTCAGGCTTTTTCCCTTCAAATACCAATTCCTTTGGCAGCCCTAAACTTCAACCTCTATCTCCTAAGCAAAATCTTTGTCTTTTTTTAAATTAAAACTTTACTGCTTTTATAAAAAATAACATGCAATCATTATGCAAACTAATATATAGATGGATTTCACAATGATCACAAGTCACAATTGTATGATCGTTATAATGATCATGTGCTTTCCTCTGTAGTATAGCTTTGCCAAAATAGAAATTCTGAGTCAAAGTGCATGTGTTTTAAAGGTTATTAGCTACTGCTATATTACTTTACACAATGCGTTTTCCCCCTCTCTCCAGCAATATATAATTACTGCTTTCCCACATCCTCTCCAGAACAGAATGTGATCAACATTTTAAAATTTCAATAGACTGAGGTGGGTTAATAATGGATTCTCAATGCTGATTTGATTGTATTTTTGGTGTACTCTGAGCCTCTTCCTGAAGTTTTCTGGCCATGTTTCTTTCTTTTTCTGTGATTATTTTATTTTTATTCTTTCAGACATTAAATAATATTTTCTTATATAGATTTATAGAAGCTCTTTGTGAACTACGTTAGGGCATTTACAACAATTTTTATGGTTTATCACTTTTATTTAAATTTTGCTTTACTAGTCTTTTTTATTTAAGAAGTTGATTTTTATGCAGTCAAATTTACTGATGCTTTCCTTTAAGGAACCTGGATTTGTTGCTTGATAAAGAGTCCCTTGCCCTATGTTATGTAAATATTTTCCTATATTTATTATATTTTTTGAGTGCTTATATTTTCATTTTAATCCTTCTGGAATTTAATATTTTGTGCTGCAAGGTAGGGATTTAATTCTTTCATTTTAAGATCTATAGCTACTTATGTTAAGATCTTTGATTAAATAAACTGTGATTTTTTTTCACAAGTACTTGGATTTGTATATTTATTTTTCAGCTTATATGTGGTCCCTTTGTTTTGTTTTTGATATTCATTTATGTTAATGACATATCATTTTAAATTCAATAACCAGAATAGTAAATTTTATCTGAGGCAGGGCACTCACTCCCTTCTCTTTGGTAGAAAAGTTTTATAGACAAAATTTCATGGAAAAGTTTTTGTAGAAACTTTTTTGAAAGGTTTTTACATAAATTTTATTTTATTTTATTTAATTAATTAATTGATTATTTTTTTTGAAACAGAGCCTCAAACTGTCCCCTTGGGTAGAGTGTCATGGCATCACAGCTTACAACAACCCCCAACTCCTGGGCTCAAGCGAGTCTCCTGCCTCTGCCTCCCAAGTGGCTGGGGCCACAGGCGCCTGCCACAACGCCCGGCTATTTTTTGGTTGCAGCCATCATTGTTGGTGGGCCTGGGTTGGATTTGAACCTGCCACCTTAGGAGCCACAGGCACCCAGCCAGGATTTTACATAAATTTTAAAAACAAATCATTTAAAAACTTTACATTCTGAATGGAATCTTATTAAATATTTCCTTAAATACAGTTTAAGGTTACTAACTTTTGACTCAGGAATACAGAACATACATCATTTAGTCTTTGTACTATATTTATTCAGGCCACTTGCTTATGAAAATTTCAAATATTTGATGACTTTCCTTTTAAAATTCATTACAAAAGATAAGATTGTTGTATCACCATTGTCAACAGAGTATTAGATGTACCTATATAAATTTTGTTCTAGAAATATACATATTTCAATGGATTGTTAGAATAAAGAAAATGAGTATATAATAAAATAGTTTTCTTTTATCTAGTTACCTCACCTAGTTCTTCTATTACATTTTAAATATTTTATAAAGTTTATCTTGACTGTAAAATTATATATTGAGATAACAATAGAGATATAAAATAGAGTGTGCAATTTTGTTTCTAATCATCATATAGATAGTTGATTTTCTTACTGCATTGGCTAGAAACTATAACACCCTGCTGAATACTTGAGGGTGGTGGTCATTCTAGTATTTCCTCGCATTTTAATGAAAATGATCTTGCCATTTCAAGAGTTAATATAATGGTTATTGCATATTTTTTTTTTTTTTTTTTTTTGTAGAGACAGAGTCTCACTTTTTCGCCCTCAGTAGAGTGCAGTGGAGTCGCTCCAGCAACCTCCAACTCCTGGGCTTAGGCAATTCTTCTGCCTCAGCCTCCCAAGTAGCTGGGACTACAGGCACCCGCCACAACGCCCGGCTATTTTTTGTTGCAGTTTGGCCAGGGCCGGGTTTGAACCCACCACCCTCGGTATTTGGGGCCGGCGCCTTACTCACTGAGCCACAGGCGCCTCCCTTTTTTTTTTTTTGAGACAGAATCTCAAGCTGTCACCCTGGGTAGAGTGCCATGGTGTTGTAGCTCACATCAACCTCCAACTATTTGTCTGAAGCGATCCTCTTGCCTCACTTTTTCTATTTTTAGTAGAGACAGGGTCTAGCTCTTGCTCGGGGTGGTCTCAAATTCATGAGTTCAAGCAGTCCACTTGCCTAGGCCACCCAGAGTGCTGGGATTACAAGCATGAGCCACTGCACCCAGCCTGACTAGTCTTTTTTAATAAAAATTCCTTTATTTGGGGCAGTGCCTGTGGCTCAAAGGAGGAAGGCACCGGCCCCATATGTGGGAGGTGGCGGGTTCAAACCCAGCCCCGGCCTAAAACTGAAAAAAAAAGAAAAATTCCTTTATTTCTTTCAAACAGTCAGTTCCATAGAACAAAATATTATGTCATTGTAATTTTTTTTTACAGCTTTAGTATCTCTTATCCAAAATGCTTAGAAGTAGATGTTTCAGATTTTGGATTTTTTCCAGATTTTTGGAATATCTGCATATGTATAATGGGGTTTCTTGGGAACAGGTCCCAAATGTAAACATGAAATTCACTTAGGTCTCAAAGACACCTTATACACATAGCCCAAAGGTAGTATTATGTAATTTTCCTAATTTTGTACATGAAACAAAGTTTTTGTACAATGAATGATCAGAAAGCAAAGGTGTCACTGTCTGCCACCCATGTGTGAAATTTCTGGCTGTTTGATATCGCCACCTTTCTTGACTCAGAATTTACATGCTACCAATTAGAAATCCTTTTCTAGGCTCGGCACCTGTGGCTCAAGTGGCTAAGGTCCATCCTTGCTTGTTGCCTCTCCTGAGCTATTCA
>NW_003852396.1:56017663-56116138 GCF_000181295.1 Otolemur garnettii
CCACAACGCCCAGCTATTTTTTGTTGCAGTTTGGCCAGGGCTGGGTTTGAACCCGCCACCCTCGGTATATGGGGCCGGCACCCTACTCACTGAGCCACAGGTGCCTCCCTATTGCATCTTTTAAAATGGAAACAGTTGTCCATCTGGATAATTACTTTTGTTCTTATAATAGAGTTTGTATTAAGAATGGCTACTGAATTTTATAAAATGTCCTTTGGGAATATTTTAATATAATCATATGCTAATTTCCCTCCAATATGTAAATTCAGATTTTTAACTTTAAAAAATTATGATGACACTACATCCACTCAAAACTTATAAAAATAATGTTTCCCTTATGGAGAAAATGTGTAATATTTTGATATAATTTTTAAATTGGGCTCATACTGTTGATATTTTTATAATCACTGTTTTCAATTAGCAAATTTATGTAGATTTCTTTCTTATTTATAGATATAATTCCACAGTAAAGTACCAGAGGCCATGTAGTTTAATGTTTCATGCAAAGATACCATAATGTATTGTGTTGGACTTAGGCGAGTTCATTCTCCATCACTACCTTTGCCCTACAAGATTACCTCCATCCTTCATTTATCCAGATCCTTTGTGGAGGGTCATTTCTAGAACACATCAAAAACTAAGTGTGGAACTTTACATACAAATATGTGTTACTTCAAAAATGAATAGAAGAGAATCGTCAATGAATGCAAGGATTATGGAAACATGGACGACATGATTCCATGTGTTTATGATATGATTATATACTTTTGAAAAATTGTTTCAATCTTTCTCTAGATCATGGAAATGGCCTAGCTTTTGTAAATGAAGAGACATAGTTACATTGTCACAGCTTGATAGGTGAATTACTTAAATTCTCCTAGGCTCAGGTGTGGAAATTGTAAAATAGAGATAACTCCTCACAAGATGAAAATGAAAACTAAAGATAGCATGTGGAAAGTTCTTTGCAAGGTACCCAATAGAAGCGCTGTAAAAATGGTAGACAATTATTGTCATAGCACTGTGGTTGACATTCAGATATTTAAAATATTTGTGGTTTAGATGAGAAATGTTCAGGCTTTTTCTCTTAACTTTTAAAGAATTTTTATTTTATTTCTCTTCCAGCTACTATTTGTTTAGGTTCATTAGTATTCATCTAATGTCCTGGAGAACATTCTGGCATAGTCGGTTATTGATGACAATGCTTCCTGTCCTACTTTTTGTTTGGAAGCAAGATTAATTTGTATGCTGATTAATTTAGGGGGCTGGTTACCTTATTCTCCTGCCTTTGTCACAGATCTCATTTGTTTGTAATCAATTTTCCTTCACCTTTATACATCCAAGGAGATAGTGGAGAAATATATTACTTATTTGCTTCTTAAGTTTCATTTATAATACAAACAGCAAATGGAGAGAATGTCAAAAAATACATAAATTAGAACTTCTGTTGTAATCAAGATGGTTTCAAATTTATAAATATTAATTTTGTGAAAATTCTTACTAGTGTGTGTATGAATGAAGATATGTATATGATGTATATTCATGGGTTATTAAATAAGCATGTATAAAGCTTGGAGGATAGCACAGCATAAAAAACTCTCACCATTGTAGAACATACATGTAAATTTAAGGTTAAGAGAGATCTCCCAGATTGAATGCATTTTTTTTTTTTTCTATATCAAAATTACTACTTAGTTCGTTTACTGGAAATTCAAGCCAAGTTTTGGGAATGCAATTCTTTCTTTCTCTCTCTTTCTTTATCTTCGTTTTTTAATTATTCTTTTTTACTGTTTGGGATTCATTGAAGGTACAAAGAATTAGGTTACACTGATTGCATTTGTTAGATAAAGTCCCTCTTATAATTGTGTTCTACCCCCACAAGGTGTGCCATACACCGTGACTCCCATCACCCTTCCTCCTTCCCTATCCCCACATGCTTATTCCACTCCCCTGCCCCCTTGTATTAGCTCACCTACTGCCTTCGTATTAGAATAGAGTACATTGGATTCTTGCTTCTCCATTCTTATGATGCATTATTAAAAAGAATGTGTTCTACCTCTATCTAGGTTAATACAAAAGTTGTAAAGTCTGCATCTTTTTTAGTGGCTAATAGTGGTCCATGGTATATCTATACCACAATTTGTTAATCCATTCCTGGGTTGGTGAGCATTTAGGCTGTTTCCATGTTTTGGCAATTGTAAATTGAGCTGTGATAAACAGTCTAGTGCAAACATCTGTATGCTAAAATGATTTTATTTTTCTTCTAGGTAGATGCTAATAATGAGATTGCAGGATCAAATGTGAGGTCTAATTTGAGTTCTTGGAGGATCACCCAACTTCCTTCTAAAAAGATTGTATTGCATTTCTTTCTTGATGCCTTTCAACCCTGATATTTAATAATTGCAGCACACTTGAAATTCTTTCTTAAATAATAATTTTAATACATTATTTAGCAAACAAATAACTTGAGTGGTGGTATCAGGATACAGTATTACAAATAACTGATATCTTGAGAATTTTTATAGTGGGAACCACAAACAAAGTTCCACATTGACCATGATTCTGTCTAAGATTATATTATCATAATTTTTCCTGCTTTATCTAGTAGTTCTACGAATAATCACCAACAAATTCTTAGCATTAGTAGACTTCTGATTTTTTATCATTAAAACATTATTACTAGATGTCATGAGCATTCAGGAAAGTAGAAGAGCTACTGGTTGGTAATTGGAAGAAAGAAAGAGAGGGAGGAAAGAAGGGAGAGAGGAAGGGAAATAAGAAATCAAGGGAAAGGAAGGAAAAAAGTAAAATGGAAGAAGAATAAGGAAATGAAAAAATGACAACCATTATTTAGCATGTCTCGGGCTCAGGGCTTACACCTGCCTGGGGGTCCTCACATCCTTCTGAGGTAAGAATTTTTTCCATTTTATATGTGCATGCTTGTGTAGTGCCCATAGAAGGAATATCTGATTCCAAAGAGTCACTGATACACATAGCATGGAGTTTCCTCCAAGCCTCCATACTTCCTTTCTTCACTGGTTTGTATTTTTGGCTTTATTTCCTGTCTCTGCTCCATAACCATTGGGAGCACACTCTGTGGGCTAATTTTAGCCACGAGGATTTAATATCATCTTTAACTACAGATGGCTAGGCAATTAGGTAATTTTATTTCTCTAGTGGCAGCCTGTCAGTGCAGTGCCGTTAAAGCCACCGTAGCTAGAGGTCACTCACTTGCCAAGAACTCCAATCATATATCTTTCGGGGCACAAGCTTCCATAACTGGAAAGATAAAAACAAATGAGGCAGAATATGGTTGTGAGTGAGTCTCTGGCTCTGGAGCCAGACTGACTGGGTTTGACTCTAAGCTCATGCTACTTATTATGGACTGTCCTTGGGCAAATTGCTTAACCCTTCTATACTTGGAGGGTTTTTTTTTTTTTTTCATCTGTACAAAGAGGATAAGTCAGTAATAATGTTTACATGATAGGGCATTTTTTAGTATTCCATGGGTTAATGTGTAAAAATGTTCTGACACGTAATGAATGATAGACAATGATGGCTGTTGTTATTGCTTTTACTTTTTTATCTATCGAATTCAATATAGCTTTGTAATTCAGTAATTCCAGAAGATGACATCCCTGTGAGCCACATACTCATTACTGTTTTCCTGAACCTTCTCTGCATTCCAACCACATTGAACCCCTTGTCCTTGCAGGAGTCATGGTCTTTGAATGTTGCTGCTGCTAAGGTTGGGCATTGATTCTGAAACTACATTCAGTTCAGCAAAAGTTTTCATCATGAAGATGACCATCCCCAGAGAAGGCAGAGCAGCAGCTCCTACACACCTCTCCATCTCTAAGATGACATGTCCTCACATACATTGTAAATGCTACCAGAAGCTCCCCTTGGCTCCTTGACAACACAGAATAGCGAATACTTGGAACTTTTTGCCTTCTGCGCACTTGTCACCATGCCTGGTACACAAAGGACTTTCAGTAAATTAAAAAAACCCAAAAAACCAAAAAAACCCAAGATCCTGCCACCAAGAAGATAGCAGACCAGGGGAGATGATGTGAATGAGAGAGAGGTGAGCAGCCCTGGCAAAAACCCTTATGTGATGTTTATTTTTTGTCCCTTTAGCCTTTTTTTTTTTTTTTTTTTTTTTTTGCAGTTTTTGGCCAGGGCTGGGTTTGAACCCGCCACCTCTGGCATATGGGGCTGGGGCCCTACTCTGAGCCACAGGCACTGCCCCCTTTAGCCATTTAATACAACTCATATTTAAGTACCTTATCAAAAATATCTGGTAGGCACTATATTTGCCATCACATTTAATATTTATTTTTTAAAAACCCTCATGCAATATATGCTATTGATAGTCCCATTTTATTGATGGAGAAAAAGACTCAGAGAATTAAGTGACACGGCTACTTGTTGCCAAATCTGGGATTAGGCCCCTCATCTCTCTGACTTCTGTCTAGCTCTGTAGTTCATGTTCTAATTGATCCCATAGACAGACTGTTTTTCGGTTAATTCAGAGATTTTTTTTTTTCATGAAAAATATTTTACCTGTTCCAATGAAAAATTGAGGCATCTCACAAAAGTCAAATCTTTTTTTCAGCCCTATTCCATCTATCTCATCATTTCTGAGGTAGAATGGAGGCGTGCACATTGTTTGTTAACCTTGTCTTTCATTAAAAAGAAAATATTTTACCAGTTACCTCTTTATCTCTAAAATCAGAGCAGAAAGCACATTTAAATTGAAAAAAATGGGTCCCAATCCCACTTGGTTTTGAAAAGCATATTAAACTAAAGACAAAATTGAAAACCAACTCCTCTGAGAGTCACTTTGAGGGAGCAGATTGTCACCTGCCAAATGCTGAACAGTTAGGTTAGGACAGAAATCCTGCTTCACGTAGACATCCTATTTTTGACTGACAGGGAATCAAGTCATAGATGTTGAACAACTGAAAGTGAGTCTTCTAAGAAACTCTACTTGACTCTTCTGATTGTGTGCAAATTACTAGAAGGTGATAAAGAATGTGAATGGGATGTCTTTGTTTTGAATATTTTCCAAAGGTAGAATTTACAAGGCTATTGAAGTCCTGTTAGAGAAGAATTATTGCCTATGCATTTTCAAGCTGAGCAATTTAATATGAATTAGAGTGAAAGCTGTGATTGGACTGCTAACAAGGAGGCTTCTCACCGATAAACAACGTCCAGTACCCTGGTAGTCTTCGTGAACTTGAGGTAGCCAGCTTACTTCAGCATAAGTGGATCCAGCCTTACCATTCCGAGTTACTGCTCCTATCCAAAGCAGGGTACTTTGCATTATGCTATCAACTTCTTACTCATCCCATTTCTGTAATTATGTCAAGGGACAGGAATGTTCTTCAATTGCCAGGTAAGGAAGCGTGGGAAGTAGAGGTTAAGTTCAGGGCATCCTGATGGGTTAGGAATTTGGGCTGGAACGTGGTCTTCCTGCTGATGCCCAATATTCATCATTTTACACCCTTCAGCCTACTACTCTCAGAGGTGAGCTGCTGATGACTTCATCACAGGAGAATCTATGGGACTTCTCCAGAGCTAGTAAGATTCGAGCTTGTGCCTTTGTGAAGCAAACAGGGATTTCTGAGCTTGGGCACTTACCACATGGGATCAATAAATCTTCTGCTTATTTTTATCTTTTTTCTAATGTCTGGAAGAAAGATTGTGTAAGAGATCATGGCAATATTCTCCAGTTAATATATTCCCTCTCCCAATTCAGGAGGAGAAAAAAAAAAACCCAGCATATAGTATATAAAGAAATCACTTTGTAGAACCTAGTTTTGAGATAAGCCATTTCTCATCTTTGAACCTAAGACAATTCTTAGTAGGTAAGCACACACTGTTTTCTGTACACTTACATTCTCATAATGTTTTTTTTTTGTTTGTTTGTTTTGGTTTTCATTTCTTCTCTTTTCATTCTCGTCTTAACCTCAACATTGAGCCTTGCTTTACATACTGTTATTAGTGGCAGATTCTGTAAGTTCAGGTTTAATAATACACTGAGCTGCACTGAAAGCAGCTCCCTATCATACTGACCTTCTCCAAGAAGGTAAAGCACAACTCGTTGGTTTAATCCTCGCATTCCATAAAGCGAGATGTCACTTACCCAGCTTTCCACTCAGTGCCAGGAAATCAGCTCAAAGTATTTTTCTTCAGATAAGTGAACATGCTTGTCATAGCTCACTTATGCCTGTTAAATCTTTCTATGGAATATTTTACAGAGAAATATGTAAATATTTTGACTGCTTGTGCCATTCTTTTCAGACTGTTTTGCAGATTACACACGGGTCTCTATAGGAAACAGGAAGGAAAAGCAAGCAAAATTTTTTAAATGTAGCGTTTTTTCATTAAGGAAGACAGGAAGCCTAAAGAAAAAAGACTTTTTAAATGGAGTCAATGTCAATAGCTAAGATTTGGCCCCAAAGTGACACCGGTAGGATGGAAGTGCATTGTAAGTTTCCAGCATGGCGTATTCTTTTACCTTTTCTTCTTGACAGCAGATAAGTAAACCAGGGCTTAGGAGTAGAAAATTTGCCAGATATACATTAGTGGAGACTTTGTGTGTAACAAGTCTTAACTGGTTTGCTACAGCTTACATGAACAAAAGGTCTACAAACCAGCCTTTCATCTTAGAAATATATATTCCTTACAAGCTGTGGTCATCAGATGTGAAATATTCTGAACATAGATAAGGAGCTTTTCCCAGTCCTTATTAAATGTATAAAGTCAAGTTTTTGTTTCACTTCAGCTATTTAAGCCTTGTTTTTTTTTTTTTTTATAATTGTCATTGATAGAACAGTGTAATGTTGATGGACTATGAAACATGGTTAAGAGGATCAACATTATGGAATAATTGTGGTGGTCTGCATCTATAGATGTTTTTGTTAAATGACCATATCGTCTATATCTTTCAATTGGACACGTATCACTCAATTTCTGTGCATTGAAAATGTAAATGTATGAATTGGCCGAGGAAAGCATTATGTCACTAATGTTTGCTTCTGACTGGGCAGGTGAACAAACTATCAATCAAGGTTCCTGGCTGGAAGCAACAGAACTCATCTCTGGCCCTAACAGAGAGGTGGTGCCCTGGAGAGACATCAGGGGTGCCCAGAATGGACAATTGTGTAGTAGTCTAAGGCTTAGACAATAGGGATCTATAGGTCACATAACAGGAAATTTAGTCAAAGTCAGGGTGTAGCTACCATTTTTCTTTTTCTTTTTCTTTTTCTTTCTTTTTTTTTTTTTTTGAGATAGACCCTCAAACTGTTGCCCTGGGTAGAATGCTGTGGCGTCACAGCTTATAGCAGCCTCCGACTTTTGGGCTCAAGTGAGCCTCTTGCCTCAGTTTTTCTATTTTTGGTAGAGATGGGGTCTTGCTTTTGCTCTGGCTGGTCTTGAACTCGTGAACTCAAGCAATTTACCCAACCTCTGCCTCCCAGAGTCTTAGGATGACAGGCATGAGCACTGTGCCTGGCCTAACGAGATCTTGACCCATAAGCTCTGCTGATGGTTGGGATCACTTGCTTCCCCCTGCTCCTTTTTTCCTTATCCTCTGCATTTCCCATTCAAGATTCAGAGTTCCAGAACAAATGCCTTGTTAGCAAAGCCTGGCTCACTGGCCTGTTTTATGATACAGGAAGTTAGAGTCAGTTCTCTAACTTCTGTGATTTTGGATAAGAACAGCAAAGGGAGGAAACCCCTAGGAACTGTACTTCCAGTGTGTTGACACACAGGGAGGGACTGATAAAAAATGTGGGAAATGGATAATGGTCAGCCAAAAATTGACAAATGTCTATTCCAAAAGCAACATTGTTTGGAAGTCATGACGTACTTTTAGACTGGCTCTTAGTATTTTATAAGTGTGAGACCTTGGCTAAGTCCCTTTTCCCTTTTTATCAGTCCAAAATAATAAATTGACTTAGAGAAGGAATGGGAAGTAGGTGGTGATTACACTGTCATCCCTTTTTTCCTATAGCAGATGTCACTAATCAATCATTGTATGCTTCCCTTCTGAGACCAGACTTGGCTCAGGCAGCAACTACCAATTTATTAGAGTTGACAGAAGAAATAAAACCTTTCAAACATCTCTGAACTAGAGGTCATTACATTTCCTTAGGTTCTCAACCTGTGGGTCGTGACTCCTTTGTAACAATGAAAATATATCCTGCATATCAGATATTTACATTATGATTCATAACAGGAGCAAAATTACAGTTATGAAGTAGCAACAAAAATAATTTTATAGTTGGGGGTCACCACAACATGAGGAACTGTATTTAAGGGTCATGACATTAGGAAGGTTGAGAACCACTGTCTTAGAATGTCGATGTTCTTTGAAGTTCCAGGACCAAGAAGTATTGTTAGTTGTGTTATTTTAGAAAATCAGAAAAAAAAAAAACATAGACTAAGTGGTAATAGACTTGTAATATAGTTAGTCCAGTAATATCTGATTTAAGTGAAAGAAAATATTTTTGAACTTGACTAGCTTTCATTATGAATGTTGAGATGTCAAAGGAAAACTTTATTCTGGAATGTCCTGAATATGGAATGTCCTGTTCATTCTCTGCCATTAATCGAAAGAAAGTCTTGAGATCATAAAGATTATTCTTAGAACAAAAGAAATATTAGGAACTAGTCTGTTTAAACACCTGAATTATAGTGTTGATAGTAAATAGATATAACATTATAATGTAATGGTGAGACATTACTATTAAGCATGAATTATATTGTTAATGGTAAAAGAATTACTCTTTAAGTCTTTTAAAGTTTATAGCATTTAAGATCTGAATGGCTGAAAAGGCTGAAAAATCTATCCTAGAATTCACTAAAATATAAGTGATTAAACCTAATCTCAGTTTAAACTATTGTATCCGAGTAAATAGATTTGTTTAGCACTTTTTTTGTTAACTAATCTATTTTAGCAGTGAATTGTCGTAAATTTGTTTAATACAGTTGCTACCTCAACATTCATGTTTAGGCTTTATGTAAGTTATTCAAAACTCAGTCATTCCCCATCACCATTGCCCTAGTGAAACTTCCCTCCCTGTGAGATTGTTTGCAATATAGCCCACTTGTTCTTCATCGTCCTGATCCAAAGGCCAATACAGCCCATAGTGGCTGACCAATACAAACCCAGTGGTTATACCTGACTGGTATAAATGAGTTCCCCCTCCACACGTATTTCCTTTAAATTAGCTGATTTAAAACCCCTGAGGCAAGCAAAGAAGCCTAGGCCCACAGATCTTTTCTTTCTTTCTTTTTGCAGTTTTTGGCCAGGGCTGGGTTTGAACCTGCCACCTGCGATATATGGGGCCAGCGCCCTACTCCTTGAGCCACTGCCCAGCCTAGAGGTCTTTCTTTCTCTTGTTCTCTCCTACTGGTTGAGTACCTGCTGTCCCTGGACTTCTTCATGGCCCTCCTGGACATCCTCCTTCTCTTGTGGACCCGTGAGTAACATACGGATTCTGTTATTTCATGTGTTTTGTTGTGCCGTCTCCTCTGCGTTGCACCTGACCAATACATCCAGACCTAACTCCCTTCCTGGTTAGGGTTCTCCTAGAAGGTGGGGATCTTGGTAGGAATAAACTGGATACAGGCCAGATGAGAGCTGTCCAGGCTTCTGCCAGGATAAAAAACTTCCTGCATTTTAGTTTGTCCATCTGGATTACGAAATATCCTGTAAAAGGCACACCATAAACATCCACGACCACTTCCCCTGGTGTCCTATAAGGTCAGGGCTAGAATTTATAGTTGCTCTCCAAAAAGAGGCCTTGAGATCAAACTAGAGGAAAATCACCACAAATTGTTTTTAAGTAGACCTTTTCTTTCCTTTTTTTTTTTTTTTAAAACATTGAGCTATTCAGGATAGATTGCTTTGCATATTAAAGTGAATGACATCAGGAAGAATGAATGACAACAATGTCCAGGAATTACTAGTCGCCAGTGGTAAGAAGCACCCTTTCTCTACCCAAGAGGTTTCTATTTTCTTCCTAGTGGGCTGTTGTTTGTGTTCATCTATACTCCAAAGTTTTGGAATGATAAAAACTTGTAGTACAGCCTTGAACCCTGCCAGGACAATATCTTTCTAATTCAAGGGGAATTTATGGCATTAACACTGCAAAGTGTGTTTATCCAAACAATTTTGGGGCACTAACTTTCTGTAAGGGACCTAGAACATAGGTAGTTCCTCTGGGGGCCCTGTGGTAGCTCCTGGGCTGCACGTTCTTCCCTTTCCTATGTGTGAGTGCCCTTCAGCAAGTCAGTTCTGCAGCCATCAGTAAATCTGGGGTCCATTTCTGTACTCTCTGAATCTAGGTTGGACATGTGTCTTGTTTGGTCAAAGGCTTGTTAGCAAGTGTGATGTAAGCAGAGGCTCGAGATGTACTTTGGGATTTATCCTTTGCTGTTCTCAGGAACACTGAGATTACCTCCACGTGTGTTAGCCTGTGCTAGCTTCCTGAATGATGAGAGAGACATAGTCGTATTTTCTCCATGGCTTCAGTTAACGTCTAGTCAATCATTAACCATGTCAGTGAGGTCTTCCAACACTATTCAGCTCCCTCTGAGCCAGCCCATTAGGAACTATACAGTTAACACAATCATAAGAAATAAGTCATTGTTTCAAGACATTACATCTTGGGGTTGTTTTCAGTAGCAAAATAAAGCCTTACTGGTTGCTTTTAATGTCTTCATCACTCACTCAGGATGGGTCTGCCTACCCTCATAGGCATGGAGCAGGGGGAATCTTCAGTAACTCCTCAGGCCTTCACACTGATTGACAACAGAATGCATCTTTCAGTGCACTGGAAGAGTAACATTGCCTTTTCCATAATTTTTCTTTAAAACTCACTTTGGGCCTTGGGATTTTCATCATTTTAAAAACAAACATGTTAGTTAGGTCTACCAATGATACAGGTGTAAAAGGCTTTAACATCTATGGGGAAAACTTCTTAAAGTTACGAATCCCAAATTATTGCAAAAATAATGTCTCATCTTATTCAGGATGAATCTGCCACATCAATTTCCGAAGAGTAGAAAGGCTCAAGAGACCAAGAGAGTCTCAGAGAGAAAAGGGGCCCCAAGAGATTTAAACAACACACGATCCTCCGAATGTAGACAAAGAGATACATTTGTTGGGAGGCTTTATAACGTTCTTTGAGAAATTCTGCTGGAGAGCCTGACATTCCCAGCTGTATCTCCTTCTGTATCCCAGGACCAGGTGAGTTGTGTCTGCTGTCCTCCACCCTCAGGTGTTTCTAAGACATCGGTCAGTTTTCTTGGGGAAGAGTCATCCTCACACGCAGAGTTCTTTCCAGAATGTTCCTTTGTTTTAACCGTGCATCTCCGTCCCATTTTACCATTGGCACCTTAGTTTCTGTATGTACATTACACTTCTCTAGCATTTCTCTTTGTGCTTTGGAAATGGTTTTCCAGTGGAAAATTGGCTCAAGACATGTTTGGAAGAATAGCTAAACGAAGGATGGTAATCTATGGTCAGAGATAGTGCCTAAATCATGTATTACATCTGGGTTTACGCAGAGCCTCTGTTGTGTTCCTTATCATATTTCTGTAACGTGATAGTGATTTGGGGGCCGCAAACATGCTGTTTATGCAGTTCGGAAATGTTTAAGGCTGGTATTATGTCAATTACTGCATCTTAGGAACTCTGGAGAAGTTGACAGAAAGCACCAGTTTTGTGACTAGGCATGTAGTAATATTGGTGTTGTGTTCTTTACAATTAAATTACCCAGACTCAGTGCAGAACCAGTGTTCCATGCAAAAGTGGGAAGAGCGTCAGCATGGTTTTTATGGTGGCTTGGTAGTGAAGCGTTCTGGTAAGAATTCTCTTTAGTTTGTAAAAGTGATCAAGGATAAGACTCATACAAAAGGCCTCATCATTTTCGGTCCAACACCCCTTGGAAGTGACACGTATTGTGAAATATTTTCTTTAGAAATCAGTAGCACTTGTGAATACATTTATTCTGGATTACTTGGTCTAAGTACCCTCTGACATTTTTTTTCCCCTCCAGATTTTTCCCTCTGAAATAAATGTATTGAAACGTCTATTATCTGATAACTCTGAGAAAGGTCTTGCAAAATCTACTGGCTTCTGAAAATGTGGCAGCAGTTACAGAGGTATCTCACAAAAATATATTCTCTTAACTTCTTCCCAGTTGGCACTGGCTATATCAATAGAAAAAAAAACACTAAGAGAAATATATTCTGTCTTAACAAGGGATAAAGCAAATTGTAACCTATACTTCATAACTTGGGATCCTTTCTTCTTTCTCAGAATGACAACAGAAAAAAAAAAAGAATAAGGCACCTGGGAATAAAATTGACTATAGCTGATTATAATAAGCTAATAGGCTCTGAAAGAGAAACAGGTGTTTCTGTCTATTGCTAAAAAGCCACTTAAAACCTGGGTACTGGCGTCTGTAGCTCAGTGGCTTGGATACCAGTCACATCCACTGAGGGTGGTGGATTTGAGCCCAGCCCAGGCCAGCTAAACAACAATGACAACTACAACAAAAAAATAGTCAGGTGTTATGGTGGGTGGGTGCCTGTAGTCCCAGCTACTTGGGAGGCTGAGGAATGAGAATTGCTTAAGCCCAAGAGTTAGAGGTTGCTGTGAGCTGTGATGGCACAGCACTCTACAGAGGGCAACATAGTGAGACTCTGTCTCAAAAACAAACAACAATAACAACAAAACAACCAAATAAAAAAACCTGGGTACTAATGCTGTGTGCTCTCTTTTCAATTATGCCTGGTATAGTAGTTCAGAATCAAATTCTGTTCTTCCCCAATTCTTTCTTGACTCGTGGGTGGGGACATCTAGGTTCTCAATGTGATCTGTAACTTCCCAGTAGGATATTTGCTTAAACGTATTTCTATATAATCAAAATTAGGCTTACAGCATCATTAAGCCTCTCTACTCTTTGCCTGGGAATGATGAGAACATAAGCTGTGCTCAAGGGATCTTTCCTACGGGGCCAAAGTGTAGAATCACCTTCTCACCCAACTGTCCTAAAGACAGTGATTTCATTAGCTTCTGGAATTATAACAAAAAAAGAATTGTGGATTCCATATTTAATTTTTTTTGGTAGGTATTCACTGAGTATCTTGTGTAGTATTTGAAAAGTCCTGTGCTGGTCAAATTGCGATTCAAAAGGAGTAAGATTAGAGCTGTGATCTTGGAGTAGAATAAAGTGAAGGCAGAAGTGCAAACACTGTTCAGCTCTCAAGGAGGGTTTAGGTTTTGATAAAGTGGGAATATGGCACTTGGACTTAAGGATCCAAACTAACTCCTTCTTACAAATGATAGACCACTTCTCTGTCCTGTCTGTGAGCATGATGCTTTCATTTGTAATAGTTTTTATTGAGTACCTCCCAGTATTCATTTACTTGTTTATTTAAGACCTGCTTATTGAGCATCTATGTGCCTGACATTGTTCTAGCCTCTGAGGATAGAGCAATGAACACGATCAAGAAAACTCTGTATTTTGTGGAATTTTTCTAACAGTGGGAAAGGGCAGAAAATATAATGAAGTTAATATATAACAAGTTAAGTTGAGAAAAAACAGTGTAGAAAAACAAGGCAGAAAAGTTGGGTAGTGAGTGGTATATGTGTTAGGGGATGTCAATTTTAAATTGGACAATGGCTGAGATTGTTGTTTGGATAAAAAGTAGTAAGTGTGGTGGGTGTACTTATAGAATTAAGCTAAAGGCTGAAACTTTAAATATAATTTTAACTCGCTTGAAATTCTTATTGTATTTGCCTTTCTTTATATTTATAAAACAGAAGAAAAATGATTTTATAATTAGCTGCTTTGAAAACAATATAACTAATGTTCCAACATATACATGTATCATTCTCAAGAATATTCTATGGCATGCATGTGAACGGTTATAGTTGGAAGTGCCCAGAGGGATTAAAATTATTATGTATACAAGGAATCTGCCAATTTGTTTAATTTTTTATTTTGAGCCTATATTTGGATTTTGTTATGTTCTTTAATCTGTGTGTCTATACATATGCCAATATTTTACTGTGTTAAGCATTATTTTTACTGTTTTAAGTATTATCAGTTTCTGGTTGTTTTATCTAATTCCTTTTTAATCAGCCTTTATTTTCAGTAATTTTTTGACAAAATTAGTTCTTTTTTTTTTTTACATAAACTTTAGAATCTACTTGATTCCACAAACTCTCAGTATTTTTTTGGTGATTTTCTGCAGTTTATTGAATCAAAGGATATCATTTTGAAATGTACCACCCTTCTCTACAAGAGAAGACTATTTTTTGCACTGTTTTGAATATTCCTTTGTGTAAAACAGTCCATGTGCCAGGATTGTAGGCAATGAGATAAGAATAAAAATGAAGGCTAAATATATAGAATATTCAGAACAATTTGATGTAATTTTGACATCCACTGTAGTTGATCATATTTTTCAAAAGTTACCTAGCCATGTTAAATTAAAAATGAAAAGATCGATCTTTCACAAGTACAGTTGGAGAGACACTGGTGCAAAACCCCGCACTAGTTTTGTTGTTCTTATTTCATGATTGCTTCGTTTGTTGATACGAATACGCCTACATAAATGTCATCATATCTGTGTTCTTTGTAAATTTTTTCTTATTTTCCTTTTGTTTGGCCATTTTCTTTTTGTCTCTCCTATTTCACAGATCCCCTTTCCTACGATTAGCCATGTTAATGATTAGGCATTGTTCCGCATTTTACTTAGAAAAATGTTAAGTAGCTGTGGTCAAAGCATGCAAACATTTACTTCTCCTGAACGTTAGCAGTACTTTGTTAGAGTTTGGAAATGAGATATGTATATTTATGGTGTTCAGAAAGTATCTTTGTATTCCTTTTTTCCCTTAAATTTCAAAATAAAATATAGTTTAAACTCCATCAAATGTATTTTTTAGCTTCTATGATGATAATCTTATAATTTTACTTTAAAGCCTATCACAATGATGAATTATATACTTCGGTTTCCTAATACGGGACCATCTTTGCTATCCTGTAATAAGTCCTGTATGTTGATCACAGTGCCTTCCTATTTTAATGTTCCATTATATTCTGCAGTTTTTGGCTGGGGCTGGGTTTGAACCCACCACCTCCGGCATATGGGGCTGGTGCCTTACTCCCTTGAGACACAGGCGCCACCCAATGTTTTGTTGTATCTGTCAATACCTTATTTATGACTCTTGATGTTTTTTGCATGCATCGTTGAGATTTCCTTGGAGTGGTCTTTTTTCTTCTTGCCTTATAATAGTGTTATGTTAGTATCATAAAAATCAAATTGAAAGTATGTCACTTCTTCTGAAAATAGCTTTGGAGTTAATTATTCCTTAAATAATTGGTATAATCCTTTTGTCCAACTGTCTAGCTCCAATGTGTAGGGGTATAGTGGAGGTGGTGTTGCTCTTTGACAGTTTTTTTTTTCCTCAAGAGATTAAGTACAAAATCAAGTTTAGTTATTACTTTCCTCTGAAAAATGATCTGTTTTAGAATTTACTCATATAATGTTTAAAAATTATTTTCATATAACCTCTGCAGTTTCTTATTTTTAGTTTTCTTTCCATTGTTGTCTACTTTTGCTTCATTTTTTAAAAGAGATAGGCATTTTTGTACAATTATTAGATTTAGATTTTGTTTTCTTAAAGCATTCATTTTTGCTGTTTAAGGTCTTCATTTTATTTTCGCTAGTTTTACCATATCCTATCAAAAATATCTTGTGGTAGATGGCTATTTCTCTTATTTTTACTCTCCACTATTTATGGATATAAGTATTGAAGGCTATAAATTTTCTTCTGACAATTTGAGCTATAAGGCATATTTATTTGGTATTTATCTCTTCCTTATTATTAGTTTATATTATTATTAACATACTTTTAATGTTTAGCTTTTCTAGGAAAAGCTGTTTAGAAGAAAGAAAATTTTGTTTTGTTTGTAATTTTGTGGTTGATGTTTTTAAAAATTAGTACTAATTCTATTTTCTTAAGAATTTGAAGTATTTTGGTTATTACTAATATATAAGCAATTTTTTTTGCACATGCATATTCCAGGAGTGCTTAAAGCCATATAAAACTTTTTGATATCTATATGCACATTCTGTTATTTGATAATTTGTTTTTTACTTATATTTTTTTCTCATTGATTTACTCAGATAAACAGTTATAAAATAAAAATTTTCACTACCAGTATACATTAGGGTATTTTCTTATGATTCCTGTGTTTTTATTTTATTTATTTTGATAACATTATTTAGTTAATAGTCAAGACGTCTTACCGAAGATTGCATTCTGTCATTTCACAGAACCCATCTTCGACTTACTATGTTTTATCTTGAATCAAATGTGGTTGATATTGAGGATAACGCTAGCTTTTTTGGGGGGGGGGGTGTTGTATTTTATTGATATGCCTTTTATTTTCAGTTATTCTGAGTTATTTAGGTGTTCTTATAGGTGGCATAGGCCTGGGTTTTATGTTGAAATAAATCAGATATTTAATGGAGGAGTTTAGTTTACTTATTAAAACGCATATTACAATTTTTCCCATATTATCTATGCTGTGTTTACTCTTGAGCGCTACTCAAAAAAATTTTTACTGTATGTTCTACTTTATTTTACGCATATCTTCTTAAATGTGTTTTTTTCTATTGCTGCTTCACTAAAATGACTCATGCATCCTTATTTATTCTGAGATATTAATAAATATTCTTAGGTACTTATAAATGGCATGTATGAATATAGAACGTATGACTATATAAATGTATGTGGTATACTTATTAATATATATGATGCGTATATATCACATATATACAACAGATATATTTTTATGTACATTTATATACCATCTAAGAATAAATAAGGATGCAATAGTCATTTTAGAAAAGTAGCAATTGGAAAAAACCCTAATATATATACATATTAGAAATACATATATATATTCCTGCTAAGGATCTTTGCTTTTCTGCTTAGCATACTTCTGGTTTTCTACAGCAAGCAATTCTCTAATTCTATGCATACCTTTGAATCAAGGTATCCAGCAATTGATCAATTCAACTATAACACTTCATGAAATTATTGTCAGATAACAGGTCAAGGGTTCAGTTTCATAAGACTGCCTCTACTTGACATGCCAATCCTAAGCCCTAGGCCTCCTGAACTTCTGACCAACTAACTATATATTTGGAGTTTCCATGACTCCTTCCTTGGTTTTAGTAATTTCCTAGAATGGATCACAGACACCGGGAAATTATTATATTTGCTATTACCGGTTTATTGTAAAAAATATTAAAAGGACACAGGTGAACAGACAGATAATAGGGTTCATAGGATGGGGTCCTAAAGGGTTCTGGATACAAGAGGGTCTTTCCTCATGGAGTTCCACATAGACAATTTTTATCTACTCCATGGCATTATTTTTCAAGCAATCATCTAATTGTCATTTTTGGTCATCTTTTAAAAAAATTAGTATGTGAAGAGGCATCGTGATTTTTAAAAATTATTAGTCATATTTAAATTCACAAATGATGTTCTTCTAAGACGAAGTATCACAGAGAGTCCCTGGTGTTTCAAAGCCAGGGCTGTGTTGTAAGCCGGGGAGCATGTTCACCTCCCTTCTCCATGACAGAGCGCTGAACGTGGGCAGCTGTGTACAGAGTTTCTATCCACGGTATTGACAATGCTTTGGGTGAGTTGAGGCATCTTTATGAGTTTTCCTTGAGCCTATCTCCTTAAGCTTCAGGTTGGTGCTAAAATGGGTCTTCTGAAAATTACACTGGTAAACTCCATTCCCAATGCCTAAAACAAGGAATGCTAGTTTTTTCCTCTCATATTATGTCTACCTTGGAGAAGGATGTTCTGATGCCTCTCCCTCTTGAGGTCTCCAGCTACAGCTACGGTTTCACTGGTGTCTTTTAGCTTTGCCCTTTGCCCTTCACTGCATTTGGCAACCCTTTCTCAACAGTGGGAGTTCTACATTTTAGTTTCATCAAAGACATAAATTACATTTGCTTCTCTTATTTTGGATGATTTCTTAAGGATGATAAAGCATGACCTTTATATCACAATTTAAAATATATAATCACTACTTTTGATAATCCTATTTAATTTCCGGCATGGATTTTTTTTTTTCAAAAAGTCTTTCTCTGAGGCTGATGTACTTCTCTTATTAGGCATTATGGGGATGGGAAAGTATAAATTTTTCATTTGCTTTCAGTGAGGCTGCTAGCCTAGGTTCTCTTGCAGTGATTTTCTTTTAGTAAGGTTTGGTCTTCATCTTTAATTTTATTTCAATCATTATTTTCACTGATATCTGCTGGTATTGATTAAGTATTGATAATAGAGCTATCTGAGAGTTATTATGTTGGACTTCAAAGAGGAAAACAGGGTTTCCGAAAATGAAATCAATTGTGTATATTTGGAAAAAAAGAAAATGAGGAATTCTTGTGTCATAAAGCTCTATTTTAGTAAAATCGCTTCTATGTTGACATTTTTTTCATAATATGTGCTATACCGTGTATGTTAGTAATAATCAAGGAAATCCTGAGGAAACTGAAAAAAACTTTAATGCAGCTTCTTCTTTTTTTTTTTTATTTTCAGAGAAGCTAAGGAATCATTTTAAAAGCAAGAACCTAAAAAGATGATTACCTCAATTTGTGCCACTTTTGCAGATATGTTCCATAATACCATCTGACTGGCTCAAGAAATCCAAATATCCAAAAACTCTTGCAATTTTTGTCATATAAAGTGAAGTTTTGATAAAAAAAATCAGCAATAAAAGTGTGGCAGAAGTTTATAGATATGGTTTAGGCACCCAGTTCACTTTGGAAAATCCGGTTAGGAGACGTATAATTTCGATTCAAAGTGTAACAATGGGGTGGTGCCTGTGGCTCAAAGGAGTAGGGTGCCAGCCCCATATGTCAGAGGTGGTGGGTTCAAACCCAGCCATGGTCAAAAACTGAAATAAATAAATAAATAAAATAAAAAAAAAAGTGTAACAATGTTCTGATTGCCTTTTGGAAAGTTTTTTTTTTTTCTTTTGATTACAAAAAAAATCTTGTTGTTTTTGGTATTCTAATTTTGTCAGTCCCTATCTTATTAATGAGGTAAAGGCCCCTGTCTCACAGGCCCTAATGAACCACTCAGGTTCAGCCTAAAACTACACATTAACAAAGCACTTAGTTGGCTTGGCGCCTGTGGCTCAAGTGGCTAAGGCGCCAGCCACATGCACCTAAGGTGGTGGGTTTGAATCCAGCCCAGGCCTGCCAAACAACAATGATGGCTGCAACCAAAAAATAGCCGGGCATTGTGGTGGGCACCTCTGGTCCCAGCTACTTGGGAGGCGGAGGCAGGAGACTCGCTTGAGCCCAGGAGTTGGAAGTTGCTGTGAGCTGTGATGGTACAGCACTCTACCCAGGGGGACGGCTTGAGGCTCTGTCTCAAAAAACAGAAAAAACAAAAAAACAAAACACTTAGTTGATACCTGGGACCAAATAGTCTATTGTGCAATGGCCTTAAAGTTTGCTTCTCAAAGCATGGAAAACACTATTGAAACCTAAATCGGGGATCTTGAGTAAATGCTGTAAGTAGCTCTGAAAATCGAGGCTGCAGACATGGAAAGCAATCAGGCCACTCATAATTACTATGCCCCTTGAATTCTAGTAATTTATGAGGAAAGAAAACAAATCTAGTTACTCATCCTCTTCCTGAATGAAATGTGCTCTGCACTTCAAATGCAAATTATTACCCTTCATCTAAGTTGTTGATTTAATGATATTCTATTTCCCAAGCTCATTCTCGTGTCACTGACAATGAACAGGATTAATCTCATGATTAAAAAGTGTTCTCTGTTATATTTGAGTTTATTTCAGAATAGTTTGCATTAAAATGTTATAAAATGAGAATTTTTTTTTTACATATTTGTACAGAAATATTAAAAAGTTGATGTTTCCTTATCAAGAGGCATGTTGCAAATATATGTATATGATACTTCCTGCCCAGGGAACTCAAAATATCTTTGAGGATGTCAGCATATAAAGAAAACCCACTAGACAACAGGACATTAGGAAAAATTGAAATGGTATCATGAGATATTCTTGAAAGGTATACATTAAACCTTCTTTTGTTCTGGTAAAGTTTAGAGGATAATGTTCTCCTAAAAATGACATGCACGTGGCTGGGCAGGCCTTCTTTCTTCTGGCCAAGTGTTGTCCACATGGTAGAAGCTGGCCAAATGTGACCTGCATCTCCACTAGGCCTCATGCTGGAAGGCCAGTCACAACTGTAGACATCATTGATCAGAGCAGGGCTTTGCTGGATGGACATTGCTTCAGGTAAGAAGACAGACCTTGCCTTGCAAATGCATGTAGCTCACCGGCTTCATCAAGTTCTCACATGGTGCTTGTCAGAATTATGTCTGACACGCCTGGTCGACAGATATCAGTACAAAATGGGCAGCTACAAGATGGGCCAAGAAGTTTGAAGCCTGAGAGAAGAAAGCCAAAATGACAGATTTTGATCATTGTAAAGTCAGGAAGGCAAAGAAAATGAGGAAGAGAATAATCAGGAATAAAGTTAAGAAGCTTCAAAAGGCAGCTCTCCTGAAAGCTTCTCCCCACAAAACACTTGCTATGGGTGCTACTGGTTAAGTTCCAGCAGAAAAGACCATTGCAGGCAAGAAGGCTCCAGCCCAGAAGGTTTCGCGCAGAAAGCTCAAAAGGATAGGAAAGCTCTGAAAGCACTTGCCTCAAAGGCATCTGGCAAGGAAGTATGCGAGGCTATTATGAAAGGAATGAGGATTCTTTATGACATGTTGGCAAAAATTACAAGCGAAGTATATTGTTTTAAGTACTGGGCTTTCTTTCTTTTGTAATAATTGGGCAGTTTAATTGAAACTTTATATACTTTTCTGCCCTCACTTTGTAGCTATATCAATAAGTTAAATTTTCCCTGGTGTTTAAAACATTATAAATGTCAACTCTGTTACAACACAGGGACACTTTAGGTATATTCTTTGGGGAACCTTAATGAAACATTTTGAGTGGTTGTCCATTTTTGAAAAATTGTTTTTCCATTTATGGGTTGAAGGACACTTGGGTTGCTTCCATGTCTTGAGCTCCATGAATTGAGCTACAATAAACATTCTAGTGTCCTTGTGGTAAAATGATTCAGCCATAAGAAATGATGGAGATTTTACATCTTTTGTGTTTACCTGGGTGGAGTTGAAACACATTCTTCTTAGTAAAGCATCACAAGAATGCAAAACCAAGTATCCAACATACTCAATACTAATACAAAATACTCAATACTAATATAAAACCAATATATAAATAGCTACATGCCCACATGAAAGAAAACACAAGTAAAATTTTAGGAGCAGGGGAGAGGAAGAAAGGGGAAATGGCAGGAGGGAGGGTGATGGGAAGATTCTCACCTAATGTGCACATGTGAGGGTATTCAGCACACCCCCTGGGTTGAAGGGCTCAACTACAAGGATGATTTAACCTTAGAAGTGAAAACAATGGAACCTAAACATTTGTACTTTCATATGAATCTGAAATTTAATAAAAATCAAAAGTTTTCCTATCTTATGTGTTAAGAATTTTCTACTTGTTCTTTTTGGAACTGTGAAATAAAATATGGTGCAGGAGTCAGCATATATGTGTGAGTGTGTATGGATGTGTGTGATGGATTCCTTTAGTTCAAAGACCAGAAACACTAGTTATACCTAAAATGCTAGAGGATTTTTCAGTAGGACGCATATGGAAATAACAAAGGCAGAAATGTCTCCTGATAATCATGCCTAAGGGAATCTAGCAACAGCAATCAAAGGAGACCAGAAACAGCAATCAAAGGAGATGAGAAAGTGTTTGGGGAACTAGAAAGTCATTTAGGATACAAAGCACTTTAGATAACTGGGTTATCTCATCAGCTTCGCATCCTCAGGACCCACGCAAAGCAACTCGGCCAATTTGACCCATTCATTTATTCTTTCCACTTCTATTATTTGTCTTAGTATTTCTGTGAACCATTTATAAAAGTTTCAATTAGTTCCCTTTGTCCTTATAACTTAAGTGGAACTTTCATTTCCAATCATGTTAGAAGTCCCTGCTTAGCGCACAGTTCTGCGGCTTATGATGCCAGTTATATTTGTTGCCAATTTAGCTACTCATTGAGATGGAACTCTTTAACACAGGACAGTGTTTGAGTATTGCTAGATGTTATGAGTTTTAGCCAATCCAAATATTATATGAGCCAATTACTTATGGCTGTGTTTAAAATAAGACAAAATATACTTGAAGTAAAGCTCTTAGGAAATGGAATCTTATATCAACAGTGAATGTGCATTGTAAGTATATATTTTCACTTCTCGGTGTCTTTTTCCCTATTAAGAGGAGTGCTCCTTTTGTATATAGCTTATTTCATAATCTAGCTTATGTTAACTTTTTATGAATATGCCACCTTACTCCTTGATTGGGTCAACTGTATCTTAATCATTCCCATATTCCCCACAATGCCTAACAAAATCCTTTGCTTAAAACTAACAACGAACATATATAAAAATTGGTCTGAGGAAAAGTGAAGAGAGTAGCTACTAACTGTGGTTGCCAATGAAGACTTACAAACAATCTGTGATATGCATTCAAAAAAGAGAGAACACTTGGCACTACCATGGTTTGATATGCCTTATGGAAGAGGTGAGCACTTGAGGGGCTTATAATCACAATGCATAAGGCTCTTATTGTAAAGATCACCCTTATCTTCATCCACATTATCAAAAATGCAGCTTTACCTGAAAATTTTAATAAATATGCAACCTTCATTTTCACTTTAATTCTAGATATCTAACACTGGAAGGCAGATCAGTTCATGCACAGACAGTGAAGCAAGGAAGAGAGTATATCAGTGGGCCATTTTCCCTCTAGATCATGAGCATCTACATGAATGGGCTGAGGATATATAGTTTCTATATATGGTAGTAATGTATATGGTATATAGTTAAGTTTATGGTAGAGTCAAGGTCTTTTCTCTTGATACGTTTTTGAGTGGACTTGTCTACAGGAGGGAGAGGAGGGAGCAAATCTATTTAATAGAAGAGATGAAGTAAATGAAAAATAATAGTGGCAAGTTTTGAGATTCTTTATATTTAGAAATGAATAAGGGAAGATCTTGTCTCCAAGAAATTACAGGAGAGATTGACATGTAGACAGGGAAGTAGATATTTATTTTTATTGGTGTGTGAACTTGATGATCCTCCAAAACAAGTAAATAGAGATCGTAAATTTAAATGTATCTGGTAGAGTCAATGTCATGTAGGGAAACATGGGAGTTCCTTCACAGTACTGGGTTATGCATGGTTATCCACGAAGCCCAGAACTTACAGAATTAAGACATGGAAGTTGGCTTGGGTGTTAAAGATAATTAATTCTATTGAAAATATGCTTGAGGTTCAGGTGAAACATTTAGACATCTATGCAGATATCAAATTAGCATTTATTAGCTTACATAGCACTAAATAAAGCAAAACTCCACTTTAGGAATAGCATGGAGATGAAAGTTTCAGGCTGTACAGTTGATCTCTGACACTACCAGGCATCCAGGTACTATATATCTTTCTTCTCCACAATTTCCAAGGATAAACCATTTGTCCCCATGGTCACAAGATGGTTACTGTGTCCTTAGGCATTGCATCCATATTTGGAATATAAAAAGGGAAAAAAAACCAAAACAGTGTGTCATCAAAGATTGCCACGTTAGAAAAGATTTCCAGAAAGTCCCACTTAGTGACTTTTGCTTATGGAACCAGCAATGGACTACACAAGATCAACATTTTGATGTTTCAACCTCTGTAACAAGAAAAGGCAAACAAGATGTATATGGTCTCTGTCCCAATACGGTATTGAATCTTGGTAGAGAAAGTCAACTAGACAACAATAAATAAGATTGCCAGGGGAAAGGTTACTAGGTAAAAACAAAAGGCTGAGGGAAGCATCTGAATGACCTTAAGAGAAAGGTTGCTATTTTATGAAAGTTGAGGAGAGACCCAAGAGAGTAAGACTGGATTGCCAAAGAAATGATTCTAAGAGAAAGTTTTGATAGCAGCTGATGAAGTGATTAAACAGTACGTAGGAATATATGGTAAAATTGGGAGAATAAACTGGTTTGCAGGAGAGTTGAACACACTTCAAAGAAAAGGAAACAAAGAGTAGGGATACTCTTCAGGCACTGATAAGGGGGGAGGAAAAGACCTGAGTAAACCCCAAAATGCTAGAGAGATGTGGATGTTTTTTAAGCAGAAAATAAACCAAGGAAGGAACTTTTCTGTAATTTAAACAATTTCTGATTGTAAACTCAGTAGTACACAAACTGTCAAGTAGATACTCTTATATTCCCATTTTAAAGAAGAGGAAACTAAGGTTTTAGTTAACTAGTCTTAGGTCACACAGCTGGTAGATGGTAGAGCTTCTCTGGGTGTCTATTATGGTTTCTACCATCTTTTATACAACAACGCATAAGGACTTAGAGTTTAGACCAGTGACTTTCAACTTCTGTGCTTCCAAAATTTTTAAAGATCCTTGATTAGCTTATTTTCAAATGTTCAAAGCACAGTAAGTCTATTCTTGTTTTTACTCTTTTGTTTTTTGATTAACATAATCTATGTGTGTTGCAGAAGTTTATAGGTTCAAGTGTGCCATGAGACAAAAAGTTTGAAAAACACTGGTCTAGAAGGTTATAGAGACAAATAAGCCAAACTGACATTTTAAATCCTGATCTGTGAAACTTAAACTGTAGGAATATCAGTTTAAAGGTCCTGCCGAAGGCACTGAGCACATGAAACCCTTTAAGAAAGGCCTCTCTCCATGGTATAAGTCCCTGTCCAGCATTCTATTTGATAATTGATATTATTTTATATATCAGAAGCCACTGGTTGTTATAAAACTGAGGTCTGGAAAAAGTTGGAAAAATTTGAAATTTCCAGGTTCTTGGTGATAAATTGATTGTAGGCATGTTTCATTAAGAATCAAAGCATGCACATCCTCCTGCATTGAAGCCAGCAGTAGAAACACAACAGCGTTCCCAAGGTGCAGTGACTAATACTTTGAGTAAGGCCTCAGCGTTCCCTTTATAGATCAGGTGTTAATATACGCTGGCATGCTTGCTCACAGCACTGAAAATTAATACGAATGCAGTGGGCTAAATAAAGTGCCAGTCTGGAAAAAAAATGCAAATGCTTTGGGGAGAATGGGAAACATTTTACGGCTTTCTTTAGAAATATTTTCTCAGTTTGTTTGAAGATAAAAATAAAAAAATCCCATTAAGACCTTTTAGGCATCATTGCATTTTTCCTTCTCCATCGTGAATGGAAGCTAAACCTTTGACTTGTGATAGAATAAACATATTCCCGGAAAGGATGGGTTGGGATTAATTTGTAATCGACTACTTTTCCAACAGCAATTATTTTCATCCTTTGAAACAAGATATTTTAATGAGTTTTTTTTAAAAAAATATTTTCCCTGTATAGTTTAATTATAGATTCATTGGTCTGGAAGGAATACAAGTGGCCAGTTAGGCAAGATACCTGGACAAACAGGAGTTACTTTTTATTTTCTTAGAATAAGAACTATGATTACCCAGTACTTTGAAGGAACAATAGTGACCATTTCATAGACTCTTTGAGCTTATAAGAACCTTAGTGATCAATCCAGTAGAGATTATTCAAAAACTCTATAGTTCTGGATATGATTTACTTAAAAAAAAAAAAAAAAAAAAAGGACTCTTAAATTCAGACCCAAGAAGTGTTACTAATGTAACCAGTTATGTTCACTCTATGGTTACTGGCCTAAATTTAATGCCCTGGTTAACAGTACTAACTATGACTCCAAACATCCTGGTTTAGAATCTGTGGTCTGCCATGTGCTAGTTGCAAGACCTCACATAAGTTCCTAAACATCTATTTCCTCCTCTATAAAATGGGAGTATTAATAATAGTACTTATTTGACAGAGTTCTTGTAACTATTGGGTTCATACATATAAACTGCTTAGAACATTCCCTAGCACTTGAAAATTAATGTGCATATTTAAATGATTCTAAATTTTCACATTACTGTGAGGCAGTTGATGGAATTTTATAGAGTAGAAAAACTAAGCTTACAGAAGGTGAATAATCTGCACAAGGTCATTCAGCGAGTAAGTAGCAGAACCAGAAAAGGAGCCCAATGATTTTTGACTCCACAGTACTCTACATGATATTGTTTTGAGATTTTTCTTGATGTACAAAATAATATCATGTGCCCCCCTATGGTATTCATTCAATGCTAATGTAACTAATGTTCCACTTTTAATCTTTTGATAAGATCAGGACATTATTCTTGATTTGTAATTTTTACATACAAAGGTTTAAGCTAGCTAAGTTTTAAAGAGTACCTTTTTAAAGAGTCCTTTACCCTAAATGTATAAGGGTAAAGTATGTATATTAATTTTTTATTGTTGCTATAAAAGTTACTAGAAATTTAGTGGGTTTAAAACAACACAAATTTATCCTTTAACAGTTCTGGAGACAAGAATAAAATTAGTTTCACTGGGCTGTCATCAGGGTTTCTTCAAGACTGGTTCCTTGTGGAGAATCTGTTTCTTTGCCTTTTTTCAGATCCTAGAAAATGCCTGTTGCCCTTGGTTTGTGGTCCCTTCCTTCACCTTCAAAGTACAACATTCTGATATTTGCTTCTGTCCTCAATTTGCCTTCATTCTTTCTGACCACACTCCCTCCCTCTTATAAGGATCCTTGTAATTACATTTTGCTTATTTGGGTGATAAAAAATAATCTCTGCATCTCAAATTAATCTAATCATAACTGCAGAGTCTCTTTTGCTGTATAAGGTAACATATTCATGGGTTCTGAGGATTAAGATATGAATATGTTTGGGGAAAGTCATTATTCAGTCTACCACAGTCCCTCCTCTGGATAGGGCTCTCTCCCATACAAAATACATTCAGCTGATTTCAACATCCCCAAATTCTCAACTGCAATGTCAACTCCAAGGCCAAATCTCATTTAAATATCATCTCAAGGACTCAAATCTCATGATCTAAATCAGATAAATATAAAATTTTGGTATAATCCCTTTTGGAAAAAAATTTTTCTCTGTGTAATCTTTGAAACTTAGAAAGCAAATTATTTACCCCTGAAATACCATAAATACCCATAAACACTTCGAAATACCATAAATTAAGAGACAGAAAATGTGGATGAAATTCTTGATACTTTTTTTATCTTTCACTTTTTCTGTCCACATACTTGTTCACCAAGGCTGTTCTAAGATCTGGTATTTGTTAATCACCAATTTTATTACAGAAAGGTACATAATTAGGAGAAAATACTCAGCTAAATATATCAAACAATAAATGATAGTGTTTTTTGTCAGGTGGTCACTTATCCTCATCCCTTATTTTATAAACAATGAAAACAAAAGGCAATTTTGCTGTAGTATATATATGTTTTATATAATTATGTCTTTTGGATAAAAAAAAATATAGTGCAACAGACTTGGTAGTTATGCTGGAGAGACAATATAGTCCATGATAACAGTCTGGTCTTATGAATCTGAGAGTGCCATTTTCCTCCTCAGCTCACCCCTTACTGGAGCTGTATGATCTTGAGCAAGTGGAATAACTCTCCCCAAGTTACATTTTTAAATTGTTTTCACCTAGTGACAGGAACAGTATTGTTAATTTACACACTGATTGTATATCCAGAAATTCTTTTTTTTTGTAATAATTTATTTGGGTTTTCTATACAAATAATCACTGTTTCTATGTCTGTATTTCTTTTTTGTTCTTCATTGTTTTTTATTAAGTCATTTGTACACAGATCATGAATACATTTATGCCATTGTGGGATTCAATGTGTTGATTATTTGTACAAATTGGAATGCTTACATCCTACTAATTAACATAGCCTTCATCTCATTTACCCAATTATAGTGTTAAGACGTTTGTGTTCTACACCTGATAGATCCAACTTGTACTTGCAATCTGCTCCATAGATGTGGTCCTCCTATTAACTCTCCCTCTATTGACCCATCTCCCTTCTTTCTGCTCCTCTTCCCTCCTTCATCCTGGGCTATAGTTGTGATTCATCTTTCATATGAAAGTATGAATATTACACTGTTGGCCTAGGTAGAGCCTCTAGCGTGATATTGGGTAAAAGTAATTAACAGTTGGAAAAAAAGCTTATGATCCTAGTTTATAATCCAAGTTTACAGATTTTATAATCACTTTAGGGTCAGTGTTGAAAACTTAACATGACCATAGAGAAATAAGATTGCAAGAGACTAATTAGGGTCATTTAGTTAGTAAAGATAACCAAGAAGGGGTCTAAGATTTATCTCCATAAAACGGCTTTTGGTATATATAGAAAAATCTATAAATATCATCATCAAATATGAATAAAGGAACCAACCCCAGCTATAAAATTTAAAAGAACCACTTTTGGAAAAATAATTTTTTAAAAAGGGAACTCTCAGTAAACTGAGAGAAAACAGAGAAAATATCTCTGATATTTTCAGAGATAAATTGACTTAATTAAATAGTATAATCAATTAAGTTTCATCAATTTCAAAAGACCATTGAACTAAATACTTTATTTTAAAGGACCTATTAATTCAATCATATACAAATATTTACCTGTATGAGGGCTTACTATGTGCCAAACACTGTGATGTTTTAACTTTTTTTTTTTTGAGACAGTACCATCTTACTTTGTTGCCCTCGGTGAAGTACTGTGGTATCATAGAACACAGCAACCTCTAACTCGTCCTGGGCTCAAGTGATTCTCTTGTCTCAGCCTCCCAAGCTGCTGGGACTACAGGTTCCTGCCACAATGCTTGGCTATTTTGTTTATACTTGAGGTCTCACTCTGGCTTAAGCTGGTCTCAAACTGTGAGCACAGGCAATCCACCAGCCTTGGCCTCCGAAATGCTAGCATTACAGGCATGAGCCACCATGCTTGGCCACCACTGTGGTGTTTTAGATGCAAAAAGGGAATAAGATAATATTGTTCTAGAGTCCAGTGGGAGGTATAATAAGTAAACAAGCAAACACCAAGGCATACATTAATGTGCAGAATGGTGAGGAAATATATAGTATGAGAATATCTAACATCAAAATGATCAAGGATATATGGCTTATTGTAAATAACACTTGAGCCTAGACTTCAAGGAAAAGTTGCTTTTTCTTTATGGAGGAGGGAAAAGTTCGTACATAGTCAAAAGGATAGAATAACATAATTTTTATATAAGCTATTTTATATAGAAAGATGGGACAGGAAGGTTTTGAGGCTGACTAGCAGTAAGTTGTAAATATTTATTTATTTATTTATTTATATTGTAGAGAGAGAGTCTCACTTTATTGCCCTTGGTAGAGTGCCATGGCTTCACACAGCTCACAGCAACCTCCAACTCCTGGGCTTAGGCAATTCTCTTGCCTCAGCCTACCAAGTAGCTGTGACTATAGGCTCCCGCTACAATGCCTGGCTATTTAATTAAAAAAAATTTTTTTAATGGTTTTTTGAGACAGAGTCTCAAGCTGTCACCCTGGGTAGAGTGGCATGGCATCATAGTTCACAGCAACTGCCAACTGTGGGGCTCAAGAGATCCTCTTGCTTTGTTTTTTTCTATTCATAGTAGAGACAGGGTCTTGCTTTTTGCTCAGGCTGGTCTCGACCTCATGAGCTCACCCACCTTGGCTTCCCAGAGTGCTAGGATTACAGGTATGAGCCACCACACCCGACTTAGTTGTAATTTTTTATGCTAAACTAGATAACTTGACTTTCATCCTGAATTCAATGAGGTAAAGTCTGAGAAAAACTAAATAATCATATCTGTGATCTGAAAGATTCATTCTGGTGGCATGTCAAGACTGGATTAGAAACTAGAGAGATTCTATGCAAAGGAAATAACTAGCTAAAATAATATTTCAGCAATCCAATTGATAAGAAGAATATTGTGGAAGAAAATGAAAACAGATGTGAATAGGAGTGTTAAAGATATGGAAGTAGAATCAACAAAATCTACAGTGTGAAGTAGAAGAGAGGCATTAGGGATTTATTTTGGGAGATGATGTACTCTCTAAGTGGAGAAATAGAGAAAAAGAGGCAGGTTTTGTTATAAAAAAATAATGAGTACATGTTTGGACCTATTTAGCTTGTAGGACTTGTTGGGCATTTAAATGGAAATGTCATCTGTATGGTTGAATCCATTTGGCCAGGAGGTCAGAATAGAAGTCTAGGATGTGTATGTGTGTGTACACATCCACAACAGTTGAAGAACACAGGTATGACTAAATTTTTTCAAGGGAGGATAGAGAGAGAAGAGAAAAGTGGTTTAGGATGAAGCCCTAGAGAACACTATACTTGAAGAGGATAAAAAATAAAAATAAAAGGAAGAGATGCCACTAAAAGGTATATGAAATATCGAAAGATTAGCCCAAAGCCTGGCAAAATAGAAAGAAATAGAAGAATATCTTTAAAATATGAAGCAAACCTTGTGGTAACTGTTTCTCTTACTTTCTAACCCTGAAGTCGAAAATTCAAATGCCTATGGGAGCTGGGCAGGTAATTTAATGAGTTGAGAATCTTGGGTGTAGGATAATGATGGGGGACTGTCATATGCCAGAGAGCATCTTGTATAGAAGAGGCAGCTGCTATCTAGGTCCTACCTATTATTGCCCTGTGGGAATTTGGGTCAATGTTGCCAGATATTTGGCTTTTTGAGAAAAGCTGAAACTATATATTTTTATGTGAAATCTGCCAATTTAAAAATGCTTAAAGCCTCACAGAAGTACCTATGGGATATATATATGTATTTTTTAGCCCACAGGCTGCCAGTTAGTAACTTCTGCCTTAGCATCCATGATGGGTACAATCTGGGCCAGGAAGACCTCTGGTTGGGCCTGCAATTATAAACTTCTATCTCCATATTCATGAGTAGGCTCTTCACATAGATACCTTGATGAATAATTTTCAAATTTTCTGCTACTCTATGTAAAGGTTGGCAATCGAAAAAATTAAAGAGGCGGCTTATGAAAACAGGGATGTTCTAATTAATGCCTAAAACTTTTTGTAACTTTTGCTACCTGCTATGACAAGTATAAACAGGGTGATCACATACTTTAGGGGTGAACAGGGACACCCTCAGCGGGAGGTGTAAGGTGAAATGCTTGACCACCTTAACAATATGAGATGTTCTTGGCAGGGAAATTGAACTATCTACTTTTTACTTAGAACTTCTGAATCCAGTGTTCTTATTTTAAATGGGACTCATTTTCTTAAAATTAATGACATCTTCTATATTTATCTTGAGGGTTGACCATGAACATTTAATTATTTTAATTCTCACTTGCTGGTCATGTTATTTGTTTGGAGTCAGAGCAATTTTACTATGTATCAATTAGTGGTTCATTTTCTTTATGAATGCATGATCAAAATACCTTCAAATGGAAAAAAATGAGGTAGCGCTTCTCTACAGGTGGCACATATAATTTTTTCATTTATAAATTGAGCATCAAGCATTGCTCTTCTGTACGCCAAAGGCCATTCAATTAGTAGAACTAATTTTCTCTGGCTTTCTGGCAAGTTCTGCTGTTATGCTTTGAGTTTTTAAGCAGATGACAAGTACATAAAAATACCATTTTTAAGGGGCTGAAATAGACTGGTTTCTTATACATTAATGATAAGCCACTTGAGCATCTTTATTTTTAAGATGGCTGTTATAGGCACCCACATTTTTATGCCCTACCATGAAGCTGCCAAGACAGAACCCACTCACATGGGCATTGCTGATTGCTCTCTACTGAATTATACTGGAATGGCTTTGGGGAGAGAAAAAATATGCTCCAATCATATATGCTTCACAGAATTTGAAGCCAAAAGTACCTCTGAGCTGGTTATGAGGAAAACCCCATTTAGGACACTTTACTTAAAAGTGTGGGCTAGAGGTTGGGAAAGAAAATTTACTTGGGAAAAGGACAAATAAATAAAGATTTCTTATTACCATGTTGTTATTCCAAGTGTGAGTCAACGGAATTCATCAAATAAGGAGGTTTTAAAATGCATGTGTGGGATACCTTTTGAAGTCTCATAAATATTTACATATTTCAAAAGATTATATCTGAGTATTTCTAAGATAATTGTTAGTTTAAAAAAAATGTACTAATGGCTCAACACATGGCTTTAGACTGGAAAATGGTTTTGGGTTCTTTCAAGTTCCATCCTTCTCTACTTTTCAGAGGAGTCTGATAAAATCAGAAGACTAGGTGTAGGAGATGGAAGTCAAATCCAGGACTTCTTATTCTAAGTCCAGTGGATTTTCAACTATACATTTTCATGTTTCAACCTCTTTAAAATATAAGCACAACTCCATTAAACAGGGAAGAAAGGGAAGAAATTCTTGGATTTTTAAATTGCATTGGTGTTTCATGAAAAAGTTAATTTTAACATAGTGTATCAAGATGAAATTAAGACTTTCAAATTACACATGTGCACACATAGAGTTTCTTGGGTATTGTTCACCATCAGCATACATTCTGACCAGCAACAGTTATTTAGAGGTTAATAATGTTTGGTGTTTATTTCTATTTGCAGTAATACCTGGAGGAATACTTGGTGCTTGCCTTGGTGAGAGGTTATCAGCGACAAATATCTTTTTAGAAGTCCTCAATCTAAAATAATACCTCTTAAAAAATACCTCTTTCTAACAAAAGCTGGCTTTGTTTGGTCATCAAATTCTCTCATGAAGAATTTGAAGGTTTTGGACTTATAGAAGCTAGCAGTTGCAATTTTATTATCACACAGTAGTTTGTGTTTAAGCACATATGTTTTGTTTGAAATGTATTGAGACTAATTGCATATTTTCAAAGGATTGTGAGTTCTTGTGTCGAGGTGGTATAGCCCCATGCTAGGCCACCTATGAACCATACTTATTTGAATCCCTTGAAGAGGAGCCAAATAATTATTTTTTTGGGACATGAATCTAATCTGTGTTCACAGTAAACAACTCAGTTTCATTTAAGGGGAAAAAGTACTTGCTTATAGCTCTACTCCTGGAACTGAAAAGTTAAATGAGGATTGCATACTAATACAGTCTTTTTGGAAAGAAGTATGGAGAATCCTTAAAGAGCTAAAAGTAGACCTTCCATTTGATTCCAAAATCCCATCAATAGGTATATAATCAGAAGAAAAAAAATCATTTTACCATGAGGACATTTGCACTAAATGTTTACTGTAGCTCAATTCACATTTGCCAAGAGGTAGAAAGAGCCCAAGTGCCTATGAACCTATGAGTAGATTAATAAACTGTGGTATATGTATACCATGAAGTACTATTCAGCCACAAAGAAAGATGGAGACTTACATATTTTGTATTTAACTGGAAGGATTTGGAGATAGTAAAGTATCTTCCTAATTAAAGTATCACAAGAATGGAAAAGCAAGAATCTGATGTACTCATGAACAACTACACGCCCACACCAAAGGAAAACACAGTTAAATTCAAGAACAGGGGAGGGGAGAGGGTTGGTAAGCTTTCACCTAACAGGTACAACGTAGGGGTATGTAGCACCTCTATTGGGTGAAGGGCTCAATTACAACTTGGACTTCACCTAACAAATGCAAACAATGTAAACTAATCATATGTACCTTCATATTAATCTGAAAAAAGGTAAGTGAATAAAACTTCTGAATTATAAATGTAAACACTAAAATATAAGGTAATTAATTATAAATTAATATAGAACCTTTTGGAGAAAATCACTGATTAAATAATGATTTACCTATCACATTAAGAAATGAAACTGCCTATTATTTACATCTAAATTAAGCATGATTACATGAATATGGCCATTATACAGTAAACCTGGAACACTATTCCCTTATTTAGTTTTGGACATCTATGTTTTGACCTGGTTTAGATTCATGGTTAGATCATTTGGACAGACACATGTCCTGTGTCCCATACTGTCTCTTACTAAATGAGTCCATGCAGACAGTCCCTAGGGTGGTTCCTATGATTTGTGCTTTCTGGTGTTCACAGCCTTTTATATCCTTCTCTATTGAAAGTTCAGGACATGACTGGTTTATAACCAACAGAATATGGAAAAGGTGGAGGGATGTGTATTATTATATATACATGATTACATTACATAAAATGATAATGCCCATCTTACTGAGACTTTCTGTTGTTTTTCCTTCTAGGCTTTTAAAGAAAATTTTTAAATTTTTAATTTTTTGAGATAGTGTTTCACTCTGTTGCCCTGGGTAGAGTACTATGGCATCATCACAGCTCATAGCAACCTCAAACTACTCTTGGGCTCAAGAGATCCTCATGCCTCAGCTTCCTGAGTAGCTAGGAACATAGGTGCCCAAAACAATGCCTGGCAATTTTTCCTATTTTTAGTAGAGCTGGGTTGGCTCTTGCTCAGGTTGGTCTCAAATTCTTGAGCTCAAGCAATCCACCTGAGTTAGCCTCCCAGAGTGCTAGGATTATAGGCCTGAGCCCCAGTGCTCTGCCTGCCTTGCTGGCTCTTAAGAACTTGCCATGTTTTGATCTGAAGTATGGAGAGGGCTACGTGACAATAGATGAGGGCAGCCTCCAGAAGACAGCCAGCAAGAAACTTAGGCCCTCCTTCCAATAGCCTGCATGGAACTGAAGTCTGCTAACCACCATGTGACCTTGGAAACTGAACTTTCTCATTTAAGCCTCAGATGAGACCATAGCCCTAGTCCTGGTTGATACCTTGGTTATAGTTTTGGGAAACCCTGAAGCAGAAGAGGAAAATGGAGTGGTGCTTGGACCCTGGTATGTTTAATCACTGTGCTTAGATGCTGTGAGAATGCATGAAGAATCGCACATTTCTGTTTCATGATCTCCCCGAGCATAGGGAGAAACAGAGAAAGAAGAACAGCGAGTAACATGATGTGATAAAATATAGAAGCATTTTGGTGCTGTGGAAACATGAAAAAGTGAATGATTCATTCTCCTGGGCTTGCCAGGGGTGGTGTGGGCTGAATGTCAGGAAAAGCTTCACAGAGGGAGAGAATGTTTGAGCTAGACCTTAGAGGTTAGTGAAGAGAGGGAGGGAAAGCAGAGGAAACTGTCTAACAAGGGCTTCAAAGGATTTATTTACATGTCACTTATTTATTTACACCCCTCATTTCACAAAGAATTTAAAGTAGTTCACAGAAGTACAAAGAATGTACAAAGTATTTGGAGAGTACTAGTCTAGTCTGCATAGAAAATTGGATGCATGGGGATGGGAAGTCAAAGTTTGAAGAGGATAGTTCAGAACGTGTTCATGAAGACTTGTTTGCTGGGCTAGGAAGTTTAACTTTTCTCTAAGACATGCTAATGTGACAGAATGTCTTAAGGACAAACATATCAACTGGATTTAAAAGACTAATAAAATCCCCACACAAAAACAGAAGTAACATACCATATCTTTGGTAGTACTTTGCATAGAATCAAATTGTGTGTGTGTATATATATATGTATATATTCATCTAATAAATGTTTAAGCATATATGGCCTTTATTAACTGTAATAAGAACATAATTCTTTTAATTTTTTATTTTTAGTTATTATGGATATATAATAGCTCTGTATCTTTATAAGGTACATGTGAAGATTTGATACTGGCATACAATGTGAAATAATCAAATTAGCATGATTAGGGTATATATTACCTCAGGCATTTATCATTTCTTTGTGTTAGGAGCATTCTAATTCCATCCTTTTAGTTATTTTAAAGTATACCCTAACTTATGGTTGATTATAGTCACTTTGCTGTGCTGCCAAATATTGTTCATTTTATCTAAGTATTTAGCTATATTTTTGCACCCAATTTAATCGTCCCAAGTTTATCCCCCACCTCTCTGTTCCCTTTCCCAGCCTCTGGTAATGATCATTCTATTCTGTCTTGAGATCAATTGTTTTTAATATTTAGCTCCCACATATGAGTGAGAACATGTGAGATTTATCTTTTTTACGCTTTGCTTATTTCACTTATCACAATGTTCTCCACTTCTATCCATGTTGTTTGCATTTGGTAGGATTTCATTATTTTTTCAGGCTATATAATATTCCACTGTATATATGTACCACAATTTCTTTACCCATTCTTCCATTGATAGACATTTAGGTTGATTGAAAATATTGGCTATTATGAATAGTGCTGCAATAAACATGGGAGTGCAGGTATCTCTTTGATATACTGATTTCCTTTCCTTTGGATATTTACCCGGCTGGGTCATATGGTAATTCTATTTTTGGTTTTTGGAAGGACCTTTATAATGAAGACATATGTAATTCTTTACACTCAGGATGACAGGCAGCTAGTACAAAAGATAACTATTCTTCAGATAAGCTAACAAAATAATTATATTTGTGTAAAGTGGTAGAATAGAAAAATGAGGTTACTATGACAACATTTAAAATGAGGAACTTAACCTTGTCAGTGAGGTCAGGGAATTGCTAATTAAGGTCCAAGGATGATAGATGTTCTGTGGTATGTGTGAAAATGCTGGTTTTATAAGGAAAAAGTAAACTTTTGTATGTGTCTGTTCATTGAAGCAACATATACTCAAGTACTACAAGGTATGAAGCTTCATGGGAGAAACAGGAACAAATACATTACACTGCTTCTGTAAATTCATCTTGCAGTTAATTTCTTATAAAGCATTTTTTAAATCAAACACTACCTATTCCATGAAACAAGACTCTGTAAGTAGATGTTCTTAAGCTAAGCGTATGTTCCATTGATGATCATACCAATATCCTCTCTTCAGGAATCCTGTTTTTTTTTCTTTTTTTTTTTTAGTAACTAGAGGGTAAGGAGTAAGAGCAGAGACTTCTCTGGCTTATGGAAGGTAAAGTGATTGTGTTCACTCAACTGTACCTTAGGAACTAATATAAAGCTTCCCCTTGCCCATCTCAAGAGTCTCAATTTTGAGCAAAGGATATATGATTAAAATAACCACAAAAACAGCCACTACAATTTCTCTCATGTGACATTTGTTGCTCTTCTCCAGTTTAACTGTCTCATTAGGGTCATGACCAGAGGTAATAGGGATGAGGTCTGTCACTGAGCTTCCTGCTGCTGATTCAGAGACATTGGCTCCCAGACAACTCTCTTGATAGGTTTCCTCAGGAAGGCTTGGCATCTTGTGATCACCAGTATAAACCCCAAAGTACTAAGGAATCCAAGTTTTAATTAACATTTCCCACAAAAGGTGTAATTGGGTCTTTTTCCCACATCTACTAGCTGCAGAAAAATTAGAGGCAATATTACATAGATTATATGCATCAACAAGAAAAAAACAAGGGTTTAAGGCAAGATAACCTAGCAAAAAGTGAATACAAATTATCATTGAATGGTAAGGGACACTGTGGTACATCCTCCAATTCTGATGAGAGTGACTTATAAACTAAGATGAAGTAAGGCTCAGAGAGGACAATGATTCCAGAAATTTATGTCGCTAGCAGATTGTTCAGCTTAGTTTCAAAGTGAGTCTGTTAAGTGTATGACCAAAATTTATTTTTCTATCACTACCACAACTTTTGGTCTCTATCCCAAAAAGGCAAGGGAAGTTTAATAGGGAGGATAAGACATGCATATAAACAACAAGAGTATAACACGCAGCATGGAAGATGCAGATGGAGTGATGTTAGACCCACTTCGTTTAGCTGGAAATTTGTAGAGGGCTTTATGACGGAAATGCAGTTTGTGACACTGAACTTCCATGCATGGCAAAGGAGTGATCTCTTACCATGAAGCATCTTTCGGTATTTGAACATCAGAAGAGATGGCATAAAACCATGAAATATGCCAAGAGTTGTTGTTTTTACTTTATTTTTAAACATTTTATTAGCAGCTTAAACTCAATTCTGAGACTTCTACTTGACAAAAGTACGACTGTCTTAGCTGCATTTGGGACAATTTACTATGTGATAAAAATGTTGTCATTTGTAGATGTTTCTCCTGTCAATGGAGACTAAAGATTTCATTACCACCAAAATGCCTGTCTTAGTGTAAAGGTCAGAGGCGTGTTGGAGAAAATGCCCGTGTATCTGGCTGTCACAAACTTGTTCTTCCCTCTTTCCACAAACTCTGGAACGGCAGCTCTCTGAAGGTTGACTGTTTATTATATCGAGAATGAATACAGGCACTTTGTTGTAGAAGATACTAACATAGTGAATTTTATGCATTTTTCATTGGTGGGACAAGATGGGGAAAAGAGTTTTAACTTGCACATCCTAAATGTTTATGGGAAAAAGAGTGGCCATGTGTGGGAGGGGAGAGGCAGGAAGGGGACAAAATATTTCTGTGCAGGTCATCTTATGTCAACCTTTATATTCAACTCAACTCAAGAGATGGTACTTAGTGGGGCCTAAATGATTAATAAGGCTTCCCAACAGGACCACAAACCGACAAGAACCATGACAGAATGTGATAGGTGACTGTCTAGAGAAGAACAAACATCCTCAGAGAGCTATAATGACAACAGAAAATATATAGAGGGCTCAAAATGACACCAGTGAGCTACTGATGAAAAGGAAAAGAAAGGGGTCAGGTTTTTTTCTTTGTGCTGGGAGCATTTGGATGTGAGGTGATTGAAATAAGCAAAAATATTTAGATGTTGCAGAAATAATGCAGCCTTTGAGCTCTCCTGGAGTTCCCTTCTTGTGGGAGAATAAATTCCAGCTGTCTTTTATGAAACGATATTTACTGTTACTTTCTATGATGATGATTGTGGAGAAATGTGTCATCACTGAAATTCTCATTGTGCTTCATGTTTTCTCTGACTTGCTTGCTACATGACTGTGATTCTGATACAGTAAAACATCATGAGCCATAAATTATATGAGAAACATGTCACAAAGACATCTCAGAAAATGCATAGGGAATGGGATATCCAGGGCAGTAGCAGAAGTTGCTCACCTGTGACAGCAGCTAGGCTGAACAAAGTTTCAGCCACATGCATGAAGAGAAATAGGACGTGTGTGTTAGCAGCAATGGTTGCAACCATATACATAACAAATTAATCACTTAGCTGAGTAGAAACAGAACAACAAATGGCTGGTGCCCAACTCCGCATTCCCTACACTAAGGTATATCAACCCAGAAGAATGGTTGCTGCATTGCCTGCTACACATCGTGATATTTTTATAACTTTTTCCTTCTACGTTGTTTGAATCCCAATAAATAGGCATTGGAACTTGGAGTCAGAGCTGTACTGTGGCTGTGTTCAGCCCCCAGGACTCTCAGTTGTATGATTGTATTACACTGAGCATCGCCACAGAAGTCCCAGAAACCTAGTGGTTCAACCTCACCTTTCTACGTTGAATGGAGAACCTGGACTTAGCTGTGCCCTGTACCAAATTGTGCTTTAGTTTGCTGGAAACTAAACCTCCTTTGGCTGCATATCTTCCAAATGGAGGGGGAGTGGGCCAGTAAACTTTGCCTTATGTCCATGGTAATAAAGCCTGACCTAACTGGGGGCTATTTCTCAATATTCTATGCACACAATGGATTTCAGTTCTTCCAGGAGTAGTTTCTTAAAGCAAAACAAGAAAAAAGGCCAAGCCTGGAAAATGACTTTCAATGTTCAGCTAAACATGTGGATTTTGATTCGGAGATAAAGAAAGCATTATATAAAACCCACTCATTATATAAAATGAGTTAATGATTTGGGTATAGCAAGGAAAAGAGTGGTACATTTGGGGGCAGCACAGCCAAGTTCTTGGGTTCAGAGTCAGTGTTATAGATAAGAAAGAGAGGAGGGTTTTGGGTAGGCAGTGACTATCACTGATGAAGGAAACACAGAAACAAACAACAAAAGCAGCAAGGTGCAAACATTTTGAAGATTTGAGATTTAGTTCTTATGATTTGCTTCATAAAACAATCAGTAATGTGGGAGATGGGCTATTTCTTTGCCTTGAGGTTTCTATCAAACATTACCGTTTAATTACATCAATGTGGACTTTACCATGTATACTGTTGTCAATTGCTGCTATAATAAATTAGCACAAATTTAATGACTTAAAACAACAAAAATTTATTACCTTTTAGTTCTGGACACCAGAAGTCTGAAATGAGGCTCATTGGGCTAAAATCCAAGTATTAACAGGGCTTTTTTCCTTCTGGAGGCTACAGGGAAAACTCTGTTTCTTTTGCCTTTTTTTGTTAGCTTCTGGAGGTAACTGCATCCCTTGGCTGTTGGATCCTTCTCCATCTTCCAAGCCAGCAACGTACAATTTTCCAATCTCGTTCTGACTCTGACTCCTTTTTCTACCACCCTCTTCTACTTAAAAGGTCCCTTGTAATAACATGGGCACACCTGGATAATGCAGGATAATCCCTGTATTTTAAAGCTAATTGATTAACCTTAGTTCCACCTGCAAATTTAATCTCACCTTGCTATGTAACAATGTATTCACAGGTCCCAGGGATTAGGACATGAACATCTTTGGGGAGGGATATTATTCTGACCAACACAACATCTGATTGATTATTAAATTAACATTTATGTTCACAGTATTTTAATTTAAATTTACTTTGACAGTGTAGACTGTAACATCCAAGCTTAGAATGAGTGCAGGTATTTAGGCCGTGCTTCTAAAGCCTTCATCTATCAACCAATCAATCCACTAACTTCATCTTTCTCAAAAATATGCTTGCTTTTCTTAGAGTTCTTTCTGGATGGAGTACTTTTGAATTTTTATGAGGGAGACTGTTGCCTTTCCCAGGTGAATTTCACTGCCTTGAAAAGTCATGTCTTTAGTTCCTCTCACCTCTACCCCCATCCACCCATTGTCATATACAGACAGATATTGTACTAGATGATATATATTCAAAGATGAATATCATACATGGATACTATTCTTTAAACAGAATCTGAAGGGGAGAAAGAGGATGAGATATAACATTAAAGAAAAATAAATGTGTTATAAAGTAAATCACTATGAACTGTGAAATCAGAAGGGGTCCTACCTGGCTAGGAAAGTCTGTAAATCTTCAGTGTAAACACAGACTTTGGATGAAATGGGGCTCAGGGGATGGTGTTCAGTCACAAGGAAGAACAAGTGGAGGTAGAGACCAGTCAGAAGGAACAAGTGGAGATAGAGACGAATCAGAAGGAAGAACAAGTGGGGATAGAGGCCTTTTCCTGCCAGCTTGTTTGTTTTTCCTCTTGCCCCACTGACCCCTTTGGTCCCCTCCACATAAATTCCTTCTCTCTTCTCCTCTCCATTCCTAGGCCACCTGCAGAATTTCCATTCCTGTTTTATTGAGAATAAGAGGGAATGAGATGAGGACAAACTAAGGTCTTAGTACTTTAACATGATACCTAGACTCCATGTGATTTTTCTTCTTCAAGTAAATCTCTTAACTACTTGCTAAATTCTAGATAGCTCAGTTTTAACCTCATATTCTTCTTTATGGATTCTACTATGTAACAGGGAAACAAAGAGACTTGGGAATCAGCTGTGACAAAGCACGTGACCTTGAGTGAATTGCTTTATTGCTCTGAATCCTTCTCACTAGGGAAATGGCAGAGTTAAAATAGCATGGGACTAACTTATCTATTGAGTAGGCTAAATATGGTGTGGTTCAATCAGGAAAGTATTTTAGTGTTCAACCTCCTTCAGATGTGGCCTGTTGGATTTCCCCACTCCATCAATACTTAGGGAAGATTCTACAATTGTAGATGCCTTTAATAAGAATAATTCAATTTTTGACACAAAAATTCAACTTCAAGTAGTTACAAGGTTTTGTCTAGACTTCAATTGTAAATTCTAAACTTGTCCCAAATCCATTCCACCTACACTGTGGAGATAGCATGGTTTCTCCTTTTAGTATTTCTTACTATTTCTTTTCTCCACCATCTGCCCCTCTCCCCTGCCTTCTTCACCCTTCAAGCTCCTCCAGAGTTGAGGAGAGGAGAAAGAAAATCAGTTATTTTTTGTCCTCTTTGAAGTTTCATCTTCACATTATCTGTCATTGCTGTAGATTTGGCAAATGTTCAAATATTCATGTTTTTAAAGGCACAGATTTGGGGGTTGGTGGAGCACCCACCCCAAGAAATTGATGGCACAAAAATGGCATTCACATGCTGTCATTTTGTATTTGCTAACTAGCCTGCCTCTTGTCCCAAGGTACTTTATTGGACCCCTTTACCTTGGGCATTCTCAATAGTATGTCTCAAGCTGGTTGTCTCCTGTGGAATCCACTTGACCCGAGAACTTTGTCATCTCTTCCATGACAACTACATACATACGTAATCATTCTCCTTGCTACCCCCTCTCTTGTCTTGCTCTCCAAGGCCTCTCTCATCATTCTCTTACCCCCAAATTGCCAGGTGAAAAGCACTAAACTTGCTTTGGAAGAGAACTCTAGGAGATACATGTCCGGATCATTTTTTCCTCCACTCTAGTCTCCTGAAAACACTTAGATCTGTGGGTTTCCCTAAGTCATCCAACATCCAAACTTAGAGGAAGATGACCACCTTTTCTGTTTCCAGGCATTCTACATGTAAGTTTTTTATTTTAGTACTCTGCATCTCTTGACTCCTGGCCAGTGGAGAACTAACGACTTCCTCTTTCCCATCAGGGAGGATAGGGAGACATGTTCCCCACTAGGCTGGTAACTCTCCACCTGCCCTTACAGGAACTGCATGGGGTAATAAGCTAAAGGTTGAAGGGCTGATGTGGCCTCTTCTAGCTCCCAGATGACTGATAAACCTTCTCAACTACTGTGTTTAAAATGCAGCAGGGGTTAACTTCCATTGTCTGCTGATATGTATCTTTGGCCAAAATGCTCAGATTTCAAGAAGTGTTCAATTTCATATCCACGCTCACATGTAAATTTCACAGAATGGGGCTTAGCTCATTAGGGAGTTCAGATATGTTAGTTTTGTCTTTACTTTCACTTCCAAAGGTTCACTAGAGCATTCCTGTAAGCCACCACTTATATAACTTTTTAAGGGGGCATTTAAACCTATCATTCATACTCTGGAATTTTTTAAATGAGCAAAAGAGCTAAAAGAGAATAAAAAGGAAATCTAAATTTTAAAAACGGCTTGGGGGAATAGAGAAAAGGAACACGTTTCTGCATTGAAATATTTTTTTTCTTTCGCTCAGAGGGCTGTGGGCCTCATTTACACTTCCCTCTTCTGGAAGCTAACTTGTAGCTCAGCTTACCTGCTTTTAGAACAGGTTGATTCATTTTACCTTAGCATTCAGGGAGTGCATTTGAAATTGCTGATGAAAGGTACTGTCAACTCCCTGGTCTATTTTGATAACGGTTTATACTTGTAAGGCAATCTGCCTATTAGTGTAAAAAAAGGGAATTGGGACAGCACCTTACAAAATGATCTCTGAAAGCAAGCACGGAGCCCCAGAGTCTGCTGGGCATGAATTTATATCCCTATAGCATTTTTGACTCAGCACACAAATGTGGGATGTATGGGGGTGTTTGCATTTGGTGCCAGATTGTTTGCCTACACCAGAGGCTGTCCTAAGAGATTTGTTGAATCTGCTTTTGCTTACAGATTGGAATTCAGGGAGACTTAATTTAAATGCCAAATTATAGCACAGGGTTTTTCTATGCTTTATCTGTGGCTGCCTAGGTTGAATGACTTACGAATGATCAGTATGTATCTAAATATATATCTGTCTGTCAATTAGGTAAATATAATCTGCCAACTAACTTTTATTAAAGTACCAACAATTTTACTATTAAACTAGAGGCTGTTTGTGTAGAATAATATGCAATAGATCTTCTTTCATCCATGGTATGAACCACCCCAAAATCTTATCTCCAAAGATGCAGTTATAATGGGAAAATTTTAAATACCCTATCATCCGGATTAAATTAAGCACAAGTTTAAATTTTTTATTTGTTTTTGAGTTAGCATCTTACTTTTCTGAACCTTTTCCAAAGAAAAAAAAAGCCATTTAAAAAATATCTATATCTCAGTTTGCTAGGAGGAAAAAAATGTGATAATATAAGCATAGAGACTAGAACATTACTTGGCATTAAGAGATGGTCAAGACCTATTCATTCTCTTCTCCCTTTGATGCTAAGATAAGACTTACTTGCTACTCTCATAGAACAGTCAGTGACACACCCAAAGAACAATTTACAGCAATTGCTCTAGTCTTGGATTTTTGGGAGCCAGTGTTACCTTCAATTGGCAGTGTCTTGGGGAGAGAGTAGGAGGTGTCTCTGCTACTGTTTTTAGCTCTTGTATAATCTTTTTTTTTTTAAGATGTGTAGAAGGAAGCCCCTTTCTCCTTTTTGGTTCTTTTTATGTTAGAAATTTGTGTTCATGGGGAAACCACATAAATGGCTGTGGTTTTCTTTGCTTCTTCAATTTTATAAGTGAAGTTTTCTGTTGGGAATGCTGGTATCTCTGAAGGTTTTTAGAAGGATGATACTTTATGAACACACAGAGGATTGGGTTATGGTCATTTTAGCCCTTTGTTCCACTATCTGGTTTATTTAGGAACACAAAGAAGGAAAAGATCCTGGATATTGAGCCAGGCAGCCCTCTCTGGTGCTATCCTGGTGACTTTAGGTATGTTGCTTAGCCCAGGGCAGATGTCTCCTAGCTCTAAGAACAGTTGGAGGATTTCCCATCTTCGGTCCTTTGTTCCCTCTGTTCTTGGAACATCTTCCCTCCCTGCTTCCCCTGATTAATGCCCACTACTTGTCTCAGTCTAAATATTGCTATTTCGAAGACACCTGTTTCTGGTTGGTTCTTCCTTTTTTAAGTCTGGATACCGCTGTCTGGTTGCCTCCGTCACCAATCACAATTTGAATGAACATATTTATGTGTTTGTTTACTTGATGGGTGTGCATCCTCCTCTACATGAAGATAAACTCTTCAAGAGTAGAAAGTAGGTCTGTTGTCTGCTACTGTCAATACAATGTTTCAAATAGTGACCTATAGAAGGAGCTAAATTATTTAGGCAATGAATAAACATGAGTTATCCAGCATCAGTTTCTTCATGTATAAAGGAGATAATAATAGGAGATAGTAACACTACTTGATTTAAGATTTGCATGAGATAGAAATGGGAAGGATCTGGCAGAGTGCCCAAACCAGCGTTGACATTGCCTATAGAACAATATTGTGTAAACTGGGCTAGACTGTAAGTTCTCTGACCTCACTTACCTCTTCTTTAAAATGAAAACATTAGGCTATTTCATTTCAAGAGGCCCCCTTGCCTATGTAATATGTTAAAAAATAAATTTTTTAACATATAAACCACCTTTCTGATGGGACAATTAGAAATTTCATAGTATAATCTCCCCAAACATTTAAGTTTTATGTAGCAAGAACACAAAACTGTTCCTTTTCTATTGGGAAATTCATTATCACCCAAGAGAAAAGGGGAATATTTCACTATTGTAATTCTTTGTAGCTTACTAGCAATGAAAAGAACAGCAAGAAATGACATGATTGCTCTGTGGTGAAAAAAACCTATATATAAAATTTACTGCAAAATTAACAGTTTTAACCATTTATCAAAACTGGAATTGCTTATCACATGTTTCAAGGTTTGTTATTCTGGGGGAGGGGACTAGGAAAATTTGATATTCTGATTTGATATTTTTAATTCAAACTGATTGCTTGGCTGAGAGGAATTAGCATGGAAACTCTTCTTTGCCAGTGGTAATATGGCTTGCCCCATTACAAGGCAGTGGGGAAGTTTGCTTCCTAGGCTCCATAGTACTAGAGGGAGCAAAAGTTTAGTGCACTCCTTCACTTGCAGGACTTATGTCCATATGCAGACCTGATCCAGACAACATGTCTCCTCAAGATGCCTTGGGGAGACACATTAAAACAGTTGGACTCACTAGAATCACTTTTCTCTTTTATTTTGTGTCACTCTGATTTGATGCCTTTCACATTTATTTTCAGCAATTTACAAATAACGATGATGACAACCATAGCTAATATTCACTAAAGGTTTACTTTGTTGGGAGCACCATGCAAAGACTTTACATGTTGATTACTGTCAAGTTCTTTACTTTTAATGCTGTAGATATTAATTTCATCTACCATTCACAGATGAGGAAACTGTGGAATAGAAAGGCTGACTTATTTAACTTGCTCTGAATGATAAAGTTACTAAGTAATAGAGCCAGGATCTGAATGCAGGCTATAAGTCAGAACCCTTTGCTCTTAACCATCATATTTATAAATGTCAGCCATCGGTGATAACTCCTGTGGTGGTTAGCTTCTAAAATGGCCCCAATAATCCTACCTTCTGATGTGTAGCTCTTGTGTAATTTCTTCTCTTTATGTGTGGGCTGGATTTAATGACTTGCTTATAATAGAGTAAGTAAAAAGTAATAAAATATCACTTCTGAGATTAGGTTATAAAAATCTAATTCATTTTCTCTTGAGGAACCAATTACCATGTTATGGGTGTTATATGGAGAAGCCCACTTGGCAAGGAACTAAGGGTGGCTTATAGATAACAGCCATTAGGAACTAAAATTTTTAGTCCAATATCTTGTGAAGAACTGACTCTTTCCAACAAATTACTCAAATTAGTTTAGACGTGGATCCTTCCCTACTTGTAAAGGCTTTAGATTTAGCAGATACTTTGATTGTGTTCTAAAACCTGAACCAGAGAACTAAACCTAATTAAATTGTATCTGCATTCCTGACTCAAACTATGAAATACCATTTAGCAAATGTTTTAAGCCACTAAATTTTGGCGGTGATTTGTTACACAATAATAATAACAGATACAACATCCTAGCAATCTCACCTCCCTCCCTCCCTCCCTCCCCTCCTTCCTTCCTTTTTCTGAATGCTTGCTATGTATTAGGCAACATTTTCACATATATTATCTTGTTTAATCATCATTAAAATTCTGTGAGAAAGTAGGCTTGGCGCCCGTAGCTCAGTGAGTAAGGGCACCAGCAACATACACCAAAGCTGGCGGGTTCAAGCCCAGCCTGGACCTGCTAAAGAACAATGACAACTGCAACAACAACAACAACAAAATAGCCGGGCATTGTGGTGGGTGTCTGTGGTCCCAGCTACTCGGGAGGCTGAGGCAAGAAAATTGCTTAAGCCCAAGAGATTGAGGTGCTATGAGCTGTGTTGCTATAGCACTCTACCAAGGGTGACATAAGTGAAGCTCTGTCTCAAAAAAAAAAAAAAAATTTCTGTGAGGTAGATATTATAATTTTATTTTATGGGTCAGAAAGTAGAGTCTTAGCAACTTCATGGAATCTCATTCTAGTAAATTGAAAAGTTAATGCTTATGCATAGCTAACTGTGACCTTTCTCTTTTATTATGTTACATCAATTCCCCCGTAAATTATACTCTATTTGATTCAATCTCTAAACTCCAATCCTACAAATAGAACTGAATGCTTTCTTGTCTATGTACCTTTTTTGGTATCATATAAAATAATTACTGGTAATAGATTGCATTGTTGTGTGGCTTTAATATGCCAGGTGCTATGCTAAGAACTTTACATACATGTTCTTATTTAATTTTCATAACAATGAATCTGTGACAGGTTCTATTGCTTCCATTATTTTGCAGATGAAGAAACTAAGAATCATAGGTCTTAACTCACTGAAACGCTATAGGTTTCAGAGATAGAACATTTTATTGTACTCATTTGCTTTTACTGTAATTATTCAAGTCAATTTCCTCAGTGGACTTTGAGTTCCAAGAGGACTGGCATCTTTGCAGATTACTGCACCAAGCACAGACCCTGCTCATATGGGTACAAACTCATTTGAATGAATGTTTATCAAACTGAATTCACGTTTAAACTCAAGTTCTTCATTCTGTGGACAAATTTATCCAGAGGGGTATCATATGAAGAAAACTCCTTTTTAACCTTCTAAAATTGCAGGATGGTTTCTCCCTTTTTCTTGTTTAATGATGTGTTAGGAAGGAAGAGATGCATTTAGTTTTAGAAGAAAAATGAGAGTTACAAAAATCAATATCAATTCCCATAACATCTTTTCACATAGTACTCAGTCATTCAAATTTCCTTCTTTTTCACATGTTGTATCTCTCTCACAACCTTTACAGTGCCATATAGAATAAAGAATTCTGAGTTCTACAAAATTCATAGTTACCAAATATTTAAACACCTTCTAGGTACATGTATTTTTCTGGCTCAGAGCGGAAGCCATGAAAACGTCTAGGAAGAATTTCTAAACTAGGATTCAAACCATGTAGTAGTCAGAAATTAAAACTATGAGATAATGGGAAGGAAAACTTTAATCAAGCTCCCACATTTCAGTAAATTGAATAATTAACATAGTTTATCTTAGAAGTTCTTACTGAATTGTTTGTATTGTTTCATAAGAATTCAATTTTGAATTATCATCTTGATTAATTCATCCATTTAGTTAAGAAGCATTTAATGAACAATTACTATGTGTAAAACACTGTTCTAGTAAACTTTAATAAAACAGAAGTGAACGAAGCTTGGTTTCTGTGCCAAAGAACTCTTAGTAAAGACAATAGACGTGGATATAAATAATTGCAGTATCATGTAAATGCAAAGCAGGTGTAGACTTTAGAAACACAGATAAATTTCCCACCCTCCATTCTAGGGGTATATCAAAATAATATGTGATATATAAAACTTTAAGCCATTCTTATGTCTATATTGTGCTTCCATTGTCGCTGGAATTTTCTCTAAGCAAGGAAATACAAACATAGAAATTACCAAATAAAGACAGACATGTTGGAAAGCTTTGGCTCTCTACCTAATGAGTCACCCAGAAATATGGCACATGTAATGTTATATTTCTGTGTACTAACAGCACAGCATCTCACCAGAAGTGTAAGTGAGAGAACCATAGGTACCTTTTACTCACCAAATATATTTTAACATTGGGAACACCTGTGCTGAATAACTTTGTGCATATCTGCTGTGATGACTCAAAGATTTTATAACTATGAGGCTCTTCACATTGCCAGCGTTTCTTCATGAAGATTCAGAGGGAAACCTAGCACTGTGCTATGGAATATGGGATTTATAAAGCTCAACTAGAAGTATGCTTATCCACAAGGAGCTTCTAATCTCCTTATGATACAGACCAACTTTCAGATTTAACCATTGCTCAGGGACACACGCAAACTCCATTTCAAAATACAGAATCATAACACATTTTCTACTAAATTCATTACATAGAAAAAATGCCTTAAAATAACAATCTTTTTTTTTTTAATTAAGCAATAACCCACACATTTGTCTAAAGTTTGTTATTCTTCTTTAATTTTTTGTATCTTACATTTGACAAAACATCCCTTGTTATCACTACCACCTATCCGTCATTGTGTTCTTTCCTCTTTCTTTGAAGACATCGACTTATCTTAGGATGTTCATATATAGCTAATATATACATCTACATGAAGAACAAAGTTAATTCCCTAAACTTGTAGAAATGTTCTATTAATTTTTTTTTTTTTTTTTTTTTTTTAGACAGGGTCTCCCTTTGTTGCCCTTGGTAGAGTGTCAAGGTGTCACAGCTCACAGCAACCTCAAACTCCTGGGCTCAAGCATCCTCTTGCCTCAGCCTCCCAAGTAGCTGGGACTACAGGTGCCTGTCACAACTCCTGGCTATTTTTAGAAATGGGCACTCTGGCTCAGGCTGTTCTCTGACTCTTAAGCTCAAACAATCCACCTACCTTGGCTTCCCAGTTTATTAGGATTATAAGTGTGAGCCACTGGCCTGTTCTATTGCTTCTGAAGTGTACTCTGTCCAACATGGAATGCATTACTTGCTTTTCTTCCATGTTCCTCCCATCAGTTTTCTTCCCCTCTATACTGTAACCTAAAAGGATTAAAAACTTGTGGTCGCAGGGTCCTCTCCTTGTCAGTGCTTCGGGTCTATTAACACAAAGTCCAGTTCTTCCTCAAAGATGTCTCTCCTTTAATCCCTTCCTTTCTTTCATAGTTCTTATCACACAGTGGTATTTTTGCTAGTCTTTCATATTATAGTTTCTTTCCCCTCAATTCTGTCCCATACACATCCTTAGATAATCTTCCTGCCTCACTATTTCTGTTTATCATTCATTTTGACAAAACACACCGTGGATCATTAATTACCTCTGTATCTCATTCAGCCTTTTTTCTCCTACAGTGAACTTACTTTTTTTTTTGTCATCAAAGTTGTATCTCATTTTAGCAAAGTTGAAAACTACTGATATGTTAAAAACGTAGGTAAAAATGCCATGTTTAGCCCTTTGCAATAGTTAATGTCCCCACTAAGAATATGGAATAACTGAATTCCATGTTTAAATATGAAATTTTCTTATATAAATTGTATAGCTTTTCATAAAGGTATTACATCTTTATTGTGGTATTTCTAGATTATTTTCTGTAGCTATACAACCTCGACTTAAAAAAAATTTCCTAACTGGTTATTATTCTTTCATATAAAAATGCAGATATGTATTAATATTCTTTCTCAGCTCAGATTCTAAGAATTTTCAGTTTATTTTCTATGAATTTCTGGGAAGAAATCTTACATTTTTTGAGTGCAATTTTTCACCCCTTTTTAACATTTTCTGAGATTTGAATAGAACTTCTAGGAAAATGCTAAATAATAATGGAAATAGTTCACATTATTATCTTATTTTTGGTGTCAGTGTCAGTGACTCCAGTGTTTCATTACTAAGTATTATTTTATGATATGTTCATAATTTATCAAATTCCTTTTTGCCATCAGCTAAAAGAATAAAAAGTATTTTATCTGTTTAAATATTTTTGCATTATAATTTTCATAAGTTTCCAATATAAAATGAATGTTCTACATCTCTATCAGCTTGCAGATATAATTTCGAGTAATTTAAAAATTGTTGACTCAGGACCCTTACCCCACTGATAGTTATATTACTAATATTACCCCATTCCATATCCTAGTGATTTATTTTTATGTCTAGAAGGTATGTATAGGCATTCAGAAATAATTAATCATATGGCCTTCTACCCTGGACTCCTTGTTAATGTTGAAATCTCTTCAGAAATATGTGTGGTTACCTTCTTTTCTTAGCTGATAGTATCATCCGGAAGAAAAATGCCCTTTGAGAAAAGATAGTTTCTTTATTATGAAATTATGTCACATATTTCCATAGATTAAAGTCCTCAGAACATCAAATGTCTCTGATTACTTTAAAACTTTCTGCCTTACCAGTTGTATGCTGAGTTTCATAAGAAATAGAAAATTTTCTAACTTTTTGTCCATGGAAATTCCACAATATTGCTTGTATATTAAAGTATAATAATGCATATGAAGTCAAATGGATGTCTGATAGTCACCAGTCTATAGGTTGAGCAGGCTTAGTGAACAGGTTTAGCTAAGTCATTCTGATATAAAAATATTAATAATTAGTATTATTCCGTTTGGTCAAATTTATCCAGCTGTCTAACCATGTATTTATACATGTATTGCATGAAATAATCTCTTTTCTTTGAGCCTTTAACCTCTAGTTCTAACCTACATATCTCATGTCTTCCTATGTAGTAATTTTCCACTTAATTTTCCTAAAGTATATCCTCAAATACAAAGAATTTGAGGAAGTTCAGGTTTTCTTTTCTCTTGCTTTCTTTTTCTTGTTGATGAATCATAGTTGCATACATGTATGGTGTACAATGTGATAATATGCATGTAATGTATTATTAATTGAGCTAACATATACATTACCTTTCTTCTCATTTTATGGGACATTTGAAATTTACTTTTTTAGTTGTTTTGAAATATATAATATATTATTATTGTGCATAGACACCCTGGCATGCAATAAATCTAAATCTATTCCTCTTGTCCATCTAAAAATTTGTGCCCTTTGATCAGCCACTACCCTACTCTTTCCTTTTTCCTTCCCCTCTCAGACTCTGGTAAACATTGTCTATTTTCTTCTTGAATTCAACTCTACTAGATTCCACACACAAGTGAGAATATCTTTTTATATTTTTATCTAGTTTGGACTGTTTTAATAAAATACCATAGAACAGGTAGCTTAAAAACCCAAACATTTATCTCTCACAGTTTAGTAAGTTGGAAGCCTGAGATCAGGTCATCAGCATCATTGGTTCTGGTGAAATCTACCTTCTTGGTTAACACATGACCATCTTCTTACTGTGTCCATGCATGTCAGAAAGAGAGCTAGCTAGTTTTCTGGCCTTCTCTTATAAGAATACTAATCAGATTTATGAGAGCTCCATCTTCATGACTTAACTATTTCCAAGGGCCCCACATCAAAATACCTTTACGTTGGGAATTAGATTTCAGTGTATGAATTTTGGGGTGACAGAAACTTTCAGTCCATAACAATTGTGTATCCATTAACATATTTATAGTTTTAGAAAATTTTTAAATATTGCCTTTTAACTTCTGTACCAGAATTAAAAGTATTTTATGCACCATGGTTACGGTATTACAGTATTCTGTACTTGCCTATATATTTTCCCCATCAGTGAGCTTTATACTTGCATTTGTGTTGCTTTAGCATCTTTTCATTTCAATTCCCTTTAGCATTGAAATAGTGATGATGACATGAATTCATGCAGCCTTTGGTTTCTCAGAAAATCTATTTCTCCTTTGTTTCTAAAGAACAGTTTCATAGTTTTGCAGATATAGTATTCTTGTTTGGCAGTTTTTTTTTTCTTTCAACTCTTTGACTATATCATGCCAGTCTCTTCTAGAATATAAGGTTTCTGCTGAGAAAATCTCAGGTAGTCTTATTAATCTCTCTATTCACAATGAGGTATTTTTCTACTGATGCTTTCAGAATATCCATTTTTGTCTTTGATTTCTGACAATTCTAATGTGCTTTGGTGTGGGTTCATAGTATTTGGGATCCATTTATTGGTGTGGGTTCATAGTATTTGGGATCCATTTATTTTCTTGAATATAGATGTTCACTCTCTCCCCCCCACCCTCAGATGTGGGAAATCTTAGGCCACTATTTCTTTAAATAGTCTCTTTTATTTTCTCTTTCATGTTCTTTGATCTCATAATGCATATATTTGTCCACTTGATGGTTTCCCTTAAGTCCTTTATAATTTCTTTACTCTTTTTCATTCTTGTTTTTTTTTTTCTCCTCTGATTGGATAATATTGAATGATCCACCTTTACATTTCCCAGTTCTTTCTTTTGCTTGATTAAGTATTCTAAGCCCTGCTAGTGAATTTTTCAATTCAGTTACTGTATTTTTTAGCTCCATTTTTTTCCTTAATTCTTTTTTAAATTTTTTAAACTTTTCTGGTATTCACATTTTGTCCATGCCTCATTTTCTTGAGCTCATTAAGCATCTTCATGATGCTTAGTTGGGAGTTTTTGTCAGGTAATCCAGATTTCTTCTTTGTGATTGGTTTATTGTGATGTATTTTGTTCCTTTAATTGGATCATGCTTTTCTGTTCTTCATGTGCCTTGCAACTTTGTATTGGGATCAACACATTTGTAAAAACAGTCACCTTCTGTCTTTATGGACTTATTTCACACAAGAATAAACCCTCACCAATCAGCCAAGGTTGAGATTCTGAAGGCCTTTATACCTTTTCTATAGATGTGTCTTCTCTGGACTTGTATGTATAACATTCCCAATTATAACGATTTACTTTCTTCAGAACCCATAATCTCTTGCTCCCTCTGATGTTCCTCTGCATTATTGCAGGTTCTTCGGAGCTGTTGTAAGCCACTGAGTTCACTTTTATTTTCATCAGCTCTCAGAATTCTGGATTATGCCAGGCCCTATCAGTGCTCCAAGTTGGCAAGACAGAAACCATTGCTTTAGGAAGCCCCTCAAAAGGCATAGCATGTAATGTAAATTTTATTCTTCACTGAGAAAGAGGCTTCTAAGCTATACTGACTTCTTTTTTTTTTTTTTCTTTGAGACAAGTTTTTTACTCTGTTGCTCTTGGTAGAGTACCATGCCATCATAGCTCACAGCAACCTCAAACTCTTGGGCTCAAGCAAATCTTTTGCCTCTGCCTCCTGAGTAGCTGGGACTACAGGTGCCCGCCACAATGCCTAGTTATTTTTTGAGTCAGGGTCTTCTTTTGCTCCAGCTGGTCTCCAACTCCTGAGCTCAGGAGATCCACCTGCCTCAGCCTCCCAGAGTGCTAGGATTAAAGGCCTGAGCCACTATACCCACCTGTCTTGCTTCTGTTTGCTATACCACAGATCCTCTGGAGGAACTGCAAGCTTCTCTTTCTCTTTTGTTCATCTTGGCTCTCTGGAATCTAGGGTAAGATGGGTCCTGTCAGCATTGTAAGACAGGTTAGATAGAAATCAGTTCCTCAGTGAGCTCTCCAAAAGGTTGGATGATTGGAAACATATTCCAAGTCTTTTTATCTCCAAGGTAAAACTGGGAGTTGAGAATTTTCTACCTCTTTGTGTGATGCTAGCAGGGAAGATCTATGTCAGTGAATGTGTGCTAGTCTAATCTTTTGCTTTTAATTTCTGTGGCCTACAGCCAGGCACCATTTCCTGTCAGTACTTAGATTCAGGCAAGAATGAAATTAATTTCTTTAGCTTTCATATGAAAGTTATAGCCCAATTATAGCCCAAGAGTATGGGGAAGGGGAAGAAGAAGGGGCAGGAAGGGGGGAGGCTGGGTGGAAGGAGGGTGATTGGTGGGACCACACCTATGGTCCATCTTACAAGCATACATGTGAATCTTTCTAAATGTAGAATATATATGTCTTAAAACAATAACTAAGAAAATGCCATGAAGGCTATGTTAACCAGTTTGGTGAAAATATTTCAAATTGTATATAAAACCAGTACACTATACCCCATGATTGCATTAATGTACACAGCTAGGATTTAATAAAAAATAAAAAGAAAGAAAAAAGAAAGCTCTTACCCTCAAAGTTTGAACATTGCAGACATGCTTCAGTCTTCTCTTTTCCTCCTGAAGGAGAATCTGGGAGCTGGCAATTTTGTTGGTCATCCTATGCTGAGCCTGGGTGAAGGACTATATGAGTGGACTGCAAAGAATTTATGAAAAATGAAATTAAAACATAAAAATAAAAAATATAAACTTCATTTCTCAGCATAAGCTAAGCAAGGTCAAAACACTTTTGTAAGCAATTATACCAACCATGTAGTCAATTTGTAAAGAACTGAGAGTCCTGGTAATTTAGCCATGTGAATGTAATCTTTTTTATTTGGCTGGGGGCAGAGTCTCAAGCTTTCACCCTGGGTAGAGTGCCCTGGTGTCACAAGTCACAGAAACCTCAAACTCTTGGATTTAAGTGATTTTCTTGCTTCAGCCTCCCAAGTAGGGGACTACAGGCAATGCAATCTTTTTTACATTATTAACTGAAGAAAAATTGGTGCCATTCACAGATTTTTAAAATTAAGAAATAAAATAAAATTCAGAAGGAGCCAAAACAGGTCTGTAAGGTAGATGCCTAGTGATTTCTTGTTAAATCTCCCACAAAATTGCCCTTGTTTGATGAGAAGATCGAGGAGGAGCATTATTATGGCAAAAGACTTTTTGGTGAAGTTTTCCTGGACATTTTTCTGCTAAAGCTGTGGCTACTTTTCTCAACACACTCTCATAATAGGCAGATATTATTGTTCTTTTGCTCTCCAGAAAGTCAAGGAGCAAAATTCCTTGAACATTCCAAAAAACTGTTGCCTTGACCTTTGCTCTTGACCAGTCCATTTTTGCTTTGACTGAACCACTTGCACCTATTGGTAGCCATTGCTTTGATTGTGTTTTATCTCCCAGTTGGTACTGGTAAATCTATGTTTCATCTTCTGTTACTTTTCTTTGAAGAAATACATTAGGATCTTCATGCCACTTGTTTAAAATTTCCATTGAAAGCTCTTCTCCTGTAGGCTGCTGATCTCGGCACAACAAATTTGCTACCCACTGAGTGGAAAGTTTGCTCAACTTTAATTTTTCAGTCAGAATTGTGTAACGCAAACCAATCGAGATGTTAGTGGTGTTGGCTGCTCTTTCTCCTGTTAATTTTCAGTCCTCTTCAATTAGAGCATGAACAAAATAAATTCTTTCCTTGCAAATTGATGTGGATGGTCTGCCACTGGGGGCTTCATCTTCAACATTGCCTCATCCCTTCTTAAAAATGAATTATCCATGGGCAGCACCTGTGGCTCAAAGAGTAGGCCAGCCCCAGATACCAGGGGTGGTAGGTTCAATGAGACTTTGTTTATATATAACATGTATTAATTTATTTTGGTACAAAAATGTTTTGAATCCATTCATAGTTTTATCATGATACACAATTTCCATTTTTCTACCAGCTTGATGTGCCTGGTGTTGCTCTTGTCTGAGGTAGAGGAGCCTCTTAACTGGTTTGTGTTATTTTCCCATGTGTAGTTGTTGAACATGTGCCTCCATGGGAAAAGGGAGGTAGGAGGCTTACTATTTACCCATCTTGCTGATATATCCTGAACTGTATATACTCTTTCCATGTTTAAATATTTTTAATTGTTTTATTGACTATATTAATCATATAGGACTGCTATGGGTACAACAGTATAGGATAAATTATAGGGGAAATTGGGTCCTGATCTTTAGCATAAGACTTTTTTTTTTTTTTATTGTTGGGGATTCGTTGAGGGTACAAGAAACCAGATTACATTGATTACATTTCTTAGGTAAAATCTCTCTTATGATTGTACCAAATTTGACACATGTGCTTTAATACGGTCTTATTATTTTATCGTTTATGTTCTTGGGTGGCCTTATTTCTTTTTTCAAAACTTTTCTCTAGTGAACTATGAGAGAATTATGTTAAATTAGCTCTCAGATTGAATGATTATTTTTTTCCTACATTTTAAGCTAATTTTGTTGTATGTTTCCCAATGTTGTGGTCACTTGGAATGTCTTTCTAGAGACTCAGATCACTACACTATATTAAAAATTTACATGTTTCATACGATTTTATAGAATCAAGGAGGAAGGGATGGCTCTTTCTGAGATTAATGCCAGTGGTCCTAATGATCTATGTGGGAGGTTAAGGGTTCAAAAGTATTTATGAACTAATTATTTTACTGAGAAAGCACCTTGATCACCTGGTCAAGGCACAGTGGGCACATGCATTGGTGGCTGAAAAGGAAAGAAAAGATATTTGAAAATCACTAAAGAAAATATTAAAAAAAATTAGGAACTACAAATTTAATAGACTTATGAAGGGAAGAAATGATGTTACTAGGTTAACATTTTATATGTAAAAACAACCAAATTGCTAGCAGCAATATATTTTCTTCAAAACTAGCTTTGTGGCTCAGTGCCTGTGGTTCAAGTGGCTAAGGCGCCAGCCACATACACCTAAGGTGGTGGGTTCGAATCCAGCCTGGGCCTGCCAAACAACAATGATGGCTGCAACCAAAAAATAGCCAGGCATTGTGGCAGGCGCCTGTGGTCCCAGCTACTTGGGAGGCTAAGGCAGGAGACTCGCTTGAGCTCAGGAGTTGGAGGTTGCTGTGAGCTGTGATGCCACGGCACTCTACCCAGGGGGCCAGCTTTAGGCTCCTGTCTCAAAAACAAAACAAAACAAAAAAAAAACTAGCTTTGCTTAATAAAACTTTATAATAATGCTTCCCAATTAAAGGAATAAAGTGATTCTGAGTCATGTTTGAAATTTGAATGTTGCTTAGCAGGTATCAAATTTTCCCCTAAATTACAAATTCATAAGTAGATTCCTTCTTTCCTTGCATTGCAGTCTTGTTCTTGCTGTTTGAATGACATAAGATAATATGATTAATTACTCTAGTTTGTCTTCAGCAAATCTTAATTTCATAGTTGCAGAGTATATAGGTTATCATCTTTTAACAGACACACGTAGTTAATAAGCACATGTGATACATCACCTTTACTATAGTATAGTAATCCATGCAATGAAATCAGGATGTAGCAAATTAAAAGACAAATTTTGAATTAAAAGTAGCAGGGACTAACAATGGTATTCTCCTTTTAGGCTGTGTTTGAAAATATATGTATTATCCAATAACTTTTTAGTACCTTCACCAACCCAATCCACCATTTCCTAATTTGTATTTTGCTTTAATTCTTACTATCTTTCAGTCTAAAAATATTCCTTTTAAAACATAAGTTAGATGATGCCTTTTCTCTGCTCAGAATCCTTCTATGGCTCCCCATTTCTCTAAGAGTAGGTTCTATTAATTAGTTAAATGCCTCATATAATCTAGCTCCTATCACTTCTCTGACTAGAGTTCTTTGTTTCTTCTGCTGAAGACCCCGTTGTTTCTGAAACACACAACGTAAACTGGTTTTAGAGTCTTTATATTGCCTGTACCCTCTGCCTGTAAACTACTTCTTCCAGATTCCCGGTAAGCTCATTTCTTATTTTCTTGCCCCTTTCAAACTGTTGCTCTGTGAGCTTTCAATTTACAATTGTCCCCCAAATCCCAAACTTCCCTATTCTCACCCTTGTTTTATATTCCCACATCATTGGTCACTCTTACATAATATAAAATATAATTACTAATTATGTTTGTTGATTATGTCTCATCTATATAAAATGTAAACGATGAAAGGGCAGCATCTATGTCTTTATAGTGTGCTTGTGTATATTAAACACAGAACAATGTCTAGCACTCAGAGGCATTCATTAAATATTTGTGAAATCAGTAAATGAACAAGCTTTAGAATATTAATTATTCTTGAGTAGAAGGGAAGAGGACAAAACAGATGTGAAAAGGTGAGTCTTTAACTGTAGGCATACTTATTCAAAGAGGGGGGAGAGAGAGAGTGCGCACACAGATATGGGGAGTGCAGATACAGTGGAATGTTAACATGTATTCTCAGTGATAAGTGCGAATAGAGGTCTGTTAAAATGTCATTGTTACTTCCAATGGGCTTAATTTTTTATAATTTTGAGAATAGCATTAATACCCTTGTCTACAATAAAGTCACAGACCCAAGAATAATAGGCATTCATCCGTGTAGATAGAAAACTATGGATTACATACTTGAGCACTTTGTAGATCAGAGTGTGTCGTGAATCTGGCTGATGTGTGGAAATATTAGAAACATATAGAAATATATTTGAAAAGTTTAAAGTATCCTCACTTCTTTCCTAGCTGTCACATTGCTCCTCCACCTCCCCCACACCATATGCCCAGGTGGCCATCCCGACAGTATCTGTTCCTTCAGTAATATCACTTTTGAGTCTCACAGGATGTGCTGACTATAATCATCTTGAAGGTAGGGGCTATGCCTGCCTCTTTTACATTATTCCATCCTTAGTAATATAAAATGTTCCTGGTATATATATCAAAGAATACACACATGTGTGAATAGATGAATAAGCTTCAGGAAAACGTCACATCATCTCTACCACAGAGGTATGTTACGGAGCTATAGGCTTTGAGCACACAATCTTTCTGTAGGAAAAAGAAGAAACATAGAAATGGTAGAATTTCTGACATTGTGATAAGGAATATCACACTCTCACAGGTTTGAGGAACCTTTCCTATGATCTCACATCACACCCATTAGGTGACTATTTTCATTTACTTACCTGACTGGTTTCCAGACAAAGGTCGTGTCATAACTAGTAGATGCCAAATCACCACGGATTGCTCATTCACAGATGGAAGGTATGATTTTTGATGTCATTATTTCCCCCGTCTACATCTAAAGTAGATTTTCCACCTCTGAAAAATTTCAAGTTAAGTAATATGAAATTGATGTATTGCTTTATTATTTAAAATAGAATGTACTGTATTGTGTAAAATTCATTTCCATTACTGGTAGCTGGTGATGGTATTTATCTGAGAAGTGTTATAATGCTTAAAGTACAGGGCGGTTCCAAACCTAGCTATTTTTTTTTTTCAACGTATGTTGATTCTAGGCTTTTTTGATCTTTTGCAGAAGCAATGGAACTATCTTCTGGCCATAGAGAGGATGTCACAATTGAGACTGGCAATGTCTCTCTCTCTCTCTCCTCCCACCGTCTCTCCCTCCCCTAAGTTTCCCTACAAGTTCCCTCTCTCCTTATAGTCCTCTTCTTTGTGTACTGAAAGAACATTTTCTTAAACAGTGGGATCAAGGAGCTTTATTTTTATGCTTAATGAAGTTAAGTTGTGTTATGTTGTCTGGTTTCTCAGGAAATCACTGGAAGCTATAAACTTCCCTTTTTAATTCAGATTTGGGAAACCTATTTCCTTAATTGCTCCCTTAATATCTGACCCCAAAATGTATATATGAAACTATCACTCTTGGAGCAAGTATGGTAGAAATCAGGGTTAATATTTCCCTCTTGCCTAAATTCCTTAGGGGAAGGATGCAGGAGCAACTTTGGAACCATAAACTTCTAGTCATTTTGTATATTCCAGGTTTATTTGAAAAGATCATTTTTCATTTTCGGAATGGATTATGTCTTTGGATATTTTACTGATGCAAGTGAGGTTAATCTAGAAAGTGACATTATAGTAGTAGAAAAGATAAGTTAGCAATAACATTCCAACAGTTGTTGCCTGAAAGAATTCTGTCCTTGAACTTTGTTACTCATCAATTAATAAACATTTAGTGCATACCAGGCACTGTGCTGTATGCTTTATATACATGTATCCTAAATATAGAAAATATGTTAGGGACTGCATATATGCTTTTATTCCTTTTTTATTTCATAGATGAAATTTAGGGAAATTAAGTAACTTCCAAGGTTTGTTACCTTATAAATAACAAGTACCAAAGTCCTGATTATAATCCAGTGAACTGGATCAGATTGGCATTTGAAAATTTGTTGTTCTCAAGCATAGGTAAAAGCCTGTATAACGTTAAATTTTTACCATAGGATCATAGTATCACTATGGTGAAAAAAAATTTCTCTTAACCAAAAACACATCTTAACACAAGTGTCCTTATCTTTTAATAAATGTATTCCAAAAGGAGCATAAAAGATAACTTTATTACATGGATGAAATTGATTCTGAACTGATGTAATCCCTAAACAGATTGAGTTTTATTATAGTATAAAAACATGCTTTCTGATAGTAACCTGTGAGGGCTACCTAAAGGTCTCAAGGACCCTGTATTACATTCCTATACCTATTAAAATGTATAAAAGCCTTACTTTGCACTATGAATTTGTATTGAGTTTTTGAAAAGAATAATTTTGAAACTTCATTAAATGAAAAGTTTCTTCATTTATTCTGTTATGTATTAAGTACTTATATTCATTGATTTATTTAGATTTTTAAAAAAGTCAATAGGACTTTTCAAAAATTGGAGTCAGTTCACAGTAAAAGACACACAAATTAAAAAAGGGCGTCTTCCTACGGAAAGTCTCATCTGTCAACAGTAGGATCTTCTCTGAATCATGGTTATGAGGTAGCCAAACAGAAGTATTCACTGCAGGACACCTAATGTTGACAAAAAAGAGCAGATCTGGAATTCCTATTTTTCTCCAGAAGTAGAAGATACCTTTTTGTACAGTTAGAAAGCCATTTGCTCACCCAAACACACCTTAACTCCACAGCATGGGTAGGACACAGAGCCCGAGAAAACCAAGAAGTGACTGGGTAGCTGAAATAATCTATTTCTACTTAATAAATGACAGCAGATAATTTATAAATTATATTGCAGAAACTAATACTTATCTCTATTTAAATGAGAACTAAGTCATACCCTTTACAAAGATTATATTCTACAATTGAAAAATCAGTGACATGCCCAGATGATTGTAATGGCTATGACAAGACATTATGAACTATGGTGGCAGCTACAGTAGTGATGGGTGTGAACAGGGGGATGGAAGTGTGATGTAACAGAAGACTCTTCCTGGAGGAAGCAACATCTGAGATAGATCCTGAGGACTGAATAGAGGAGTGACTGTGTTTCAGATAAACATAATTTTGTGTACAATATCTGGGAAGAATAAAAGAGCATGTTATATTTGGAAAAGTGAAAGTTGTTCAGAGTTGTAGGAGCATTTCTTTTTTTTTTTTAAGCATGTAATTCCATTTTTGTTATGGCTCCTAGGCAGGAAGTGTGGTCAAGAGAGGAGAGGTAGAAAGAATCTTAATTTTATAATTGTTTTCCTATTTGGATTATTTTACTATGTGCCTATATTTATTTTGTAATAACATGGACTTTTACTTTAAAAAGAGACTTTTACTTTAAAAGTTTAGGACTTTTACTATAAAAAGAGAATATGGCATTCTACAAATGTAGGAAGAATCTCTGAAGACAAGACAGCTACTTAAATGGAATAAATTTAGCTTAAAAAATACCCCTCCCACAACATTGTCCTTATTTTCCTCATTCCCCTGAGGTGCCGGTCTGCAGACTAGTCCTTGCTGGGCATTGCGGATATTGGCATTGTGGATTAGAGCAAGGCCTCTGCATTCAGAAGCACTTGGCTTGAGTTCCAGTTCTACCACTTAGTAGTTGTAGGACCGCTGACAACTAACTTTGAAAGTCCATGTCTCTGTTTTCTTCATTTGTAAAATGGGTACTTCCCTAATAGTCCTGCTGTGAGGATCAGATGTGATAATGTCGAGCACTTGGCACAGTAAGTGCTCACAATAGCAGCTATTATTTCATACATTATATGCTTCTATCCCTAAACCTCAATTGAACACTCAGTTCAGATTTCTGCATGTCAGAGGAGACATCATATTGAAAGAAGGCAGGGTAGTACTGCTTACCAGCCAAGAGTTTAGTTTACACAGAGGCAGTTTGCAGAACCATCTGTACAGCAATAACTAGGAAAGTACTTAACTTATTGTCTATTGTCCTCAATTTAAAAACTGGGTACATGGAAAAATTAAAGTACTGATAGTAGTGATAGGAAGTATTCACACGTCAAGCAAATGAAAAGACAACCCACAGAATGAGAGAAATGTTTGCAAATCATATATCTGATAAGGGACTTGTAGTCAGAATATGTACAGAACTCTTAACTCAATAGAGACAAATAACCCGATTAAAAAGTGGGAAAAAGGTTTGAAGAGACATTTCTCCAAAGATAAGCCGATGGCCAATAAGCCCATGAAAAGATGCTCAACATCTTCCCTCAATTTCAATGGGGAAATGCAAATCAAAATTCCAATGAGATATTACTTCATGCCTTCTAGGATGGCCATAGCCAATAAGACAGACAATGACACATGTTGATGAGGATGTGGAGAAATTGAAACCCACTGAGTTTGCAGGTAGGAATGGAAAACAGTTTAGCAGTTCCTCAAAATTTTAAACATACTTACTATATTACCCAGAAATTGTACTCTTAGATACTTACCCAAGAAAAAAGAAACCACTCACTCACACCAACATGAATGTTAATAGAAGCATTATCCACCTAAGCCAAAAGTAGAAACAACGCAAATGTCCTTCAACGGATGGATGCATAAACAAGATATGGTATACTCATACAATGAAATATCAGCTACCGTGTTTCCCCGAAAATAAGACACTGTCTTATATTTATTTTTTCTCAAGAAGACACACTAGGGTTTATTTCCAGGGGATGTCTTGTTTTTATTAAGTATAATGCAACAATCTATATTTATTCAAATACAGTTAAGTCATCTTCTGGAACCTGACAGGGGAGCCGACCTTGTTGGTGGGGCTGGCATGAGTGATGCATGAACTCCTTTCCCCTAGCCATTTGGCCATGTGCAATAGGATGCCTGTGACTTCAGTTACCACACGTGTACCCACACAAGTGCACATAACTCAGAGAAAGGAGCTGTGGCAGATAAAAGGTTTCCAGTCTTCCTTACTGCTCTGCCAAAATGCATGGCGTGGCTATGCAGATATGCTATGCATAGCCATGCCCATCACTAGGTCTTACTATCCGGGTAGGGCTTATATTTAACAAATGCATAGAAATTCTGCTAGGGCTTATTTTTTTGGGTAGGTCTTATTTTTGGGGAAACACTGTAGCAATTAAAAGGGATGAAGTACTGTTGTGCACGAACTCTGAAAATACGCTAAATGGAAGAAGTCAGTCACAAAAGACCACATACTGTGTGATTCCACTTATGCAAAATGTCTAGAAAAAGGGCAGCGCCTATGGCTCAAGGAGTAGGGTGCCAGCCCCATATACCGGATGTGGCAGGTTCAAACCTGGCTCTGGCCAAAAAACTGCAAAAAAATAAAAAGTCTAGAAAAAGTGAATCAATAGAGATAGAAAATATATTAGTGCTTGCCAAGGGCTGAAGAAGTAGAAGGGATTGGGATGAGGGGTGACTATTGTGGGTATGGGGTTTCTTTCAGGGGTACAAAATTATTCTGGAATTAGTCTTGATGGTTTCACAGCTTTGAGAATATACTAAGAATATTGAATTGTACATTCTAAACAGATGAATTATATAGTATATGCATTGTATCTCAAAGTAGTTTAGGAAAGAGTATGTGTAGCATTATAATCTTTTGAAATAGAGATAAAAATCATTAGATTTGTTGAAAGGGATGAATCTTTAGCCTCTTCTGGTTGTTCTTAAGAGCATTATAGTTTATTTTTTCAAATTAATATGAAGGTATAAATGATTAGGTTATATTGTTTGCATTTGTTAGGTAAGTTCAAGTTGTAGTGGGAACATTTCGTGAATGGAGACGATTGGGGAGAGGTCATTGGAGAATACACAACAGGTGAATTTAGAAGGACAGTGAGGATTACATTAATGTGTTTGGATTTTTATTTTCCTAAGAGTGATGTAGGGGTTTTTAAAGGATTTTAAGCAAGGACATAATATAATTACATTTTCCAATTTAGAAAAATTATTCCAGAATCATTGAGAAGAAAGCATAGAGCAAGGTCTTTCCAAATACATGAAGAAATCTTTTGAGTATCTTGTAAAAATTAAAGAGTAGGGTGATAAAAACCTAAAGATAGAAAGTGGCAGGATAGAAAAGAATAGAATGGAGGAAAAAAGTTATAAATGTCAAAACGCCAGGGTGCAAAAATCAACTGATTACATAATAAGGATAGGGGCGAAAAGATTCTCGGATGACTATGTGAACATTAGTGGTGCCTGTTGAAACAAGCTATGGGGAATGGGAGCTGGTCGTGTAGGGATTTATGATTCAACTTTGAAGGTGTTCAATTGAGTTGCTTGTCAATCAGTCCAGATGCAGGTGCCCAGTAGTGACAAAGCCTACAAGTTTTATGTTTGTGAATCAGAGCGTCACTCAAAATATAGACGTGAGGGAGGTTTGCTGGTTATGAATTAGGTCACTCAGAAGAATGGGAAGAAAATGGCAAAAGTCCTTGGCAAAAACTGAGGTGAAAGGCAGGGGGCTGGAAGAGTGAAAGGTTGGAGATTCACAGAAAAGCAGGTGAGATTTGATCACACTTGACAAGAAGCTGCCCCTCACCTACAGAGTCACACGTGATAAGTTTTTTTTTTTTTTTAATTTTTCAGGTTCAAACTGAAAGAATAAGAGCTGAGAGAGTAAATTGATGGGTTATGAGTTACCAAGTGTCTGCATGTTAATATTATATTAATAGTCTGGGTATATCAGCCAGCAAGCTTTATAGGACCAGCAGATGTTGCCGGGATTAGGGGAGAGATGAACACGAGATGAAGAACCCATAAAAGTGCTTTTAGAAAATGAACAACAGGAATTGGTAATAATTTAAGGGATAAGGAAAAGGAATGGAAGACTTAGGTTCTGCAGTAGTAAACAGACTGATTTTCTCATTGTGTTAGCTCGGCAAAGAGAATTGAGTGGTCCAGCTCCACACTCTGTGTCCTTGGGAACATACTAACGCCAAAGACATCTGGAATTGTTTGGAAAGAAAAATATTTGGAGAAATGTTAACATATTACCCTAAGAAACAAATTAAGTGTAATATGCTTAATATCTTAAATCTTTCTGGAATGTTATGAAGTAGATATATTTAACTAATATCCTTTCCAAGTAATAGAAAGTTGGAAAAGTTTAGGATTATGGCTCTACAGCATATCAACAGCAATGTATTATTCTATTAATAAGTATTGAGGCTCAGTAAATTCTGAGATCACATCTACAAATATGGAATAAGGAAAAATAAAACAGGAGATGGGACCAAATGCTAAATGTAGAAACCCCAAAGCAATATTATCCTCTAGATTTCCTAAATAGTGTGGTTTATGAGCAAAAGGCCAGCACTCTCACTCTAATTGCTGGTCGTGAGTCAGCAATGACTGACTTTCTTCCTCTACTAAAACCATGCCATTGGTCTGGATTAATGGGAGAATTGACATGCTTCTCTTCTTTAAATTTTAAATAGGTGAGTCTCAATCTACCAGATCAGGACATTTAGATAATTAAAATCCTTACAAGGTTATGTTTTAGAAGTTCTTGAAAGTGTCTCAAATATGCTCAGGAAAATGTCTCCATCATCAGTTTGATTAGTTACCTGGTGATACTACTGATATTCCACCTGTCTCCTGCTTGGACTCCCACGACTGGGTCTCTGCTTTTGGCAGAGTCTCCTGACTCTGCCAGGAGCTTCCTCAGCAGTCTGATGCTACAGGGCATTGCTAACTCTTGCCAGACTATGCTCAAATAGTAAACAAAATTAATCACTAGGTTGTATGATTGTGTCTTATGAAAGAGAGAGGGAAGTCTCTCATTCTCTTGTGTTACATCCCACTGGAGGGTACTAACGTCCATTTATTCCTGGGGCAAACATTTAAAGAATGTTGATTCATTCCAGGCCTGGTGCTTGGTGCTGGGTATAAAATCGTGAGTAAAAGCAGCCACCTTGGCAGAGGAGCTGGATCTTAACCAAATAAATCTAATAGTGACACACACAATTATAAAAGTACAATTACAGGAAGAATTCTAAAGGAAAGGAAGAGGCTACAAGGAGATTCAAAGAATCAGTAAAAGTGAACTAGATGAGGTAGGGATGGATAGAGGGGGAACAAGAAACGGTCCAAAGACTCTGTGACAGTTATAATGTCAAGATTCTCAGAATCTGGGGGAAAAAACAAAGTCAGAATGGCTAAATTTCAGAGAATAAGGGAGAGAATGGTGCTGGAGAGACCTCTAAGAGCCAGAATATGCCTTGTTAAGCTGTGCTACCTTTATTCCAAAAGTAAAATTTTATAATCTGGGTGGTGAGAGGGATAAGTTCCTTACCAAAGTTGTGAGCTGCTGTGGAAAGTTGATTCAAGAGGGGCACGATTTATTTTAAGTGAAAGGAGAATCATGTTGTGTGTGTTTTAATTTCAGGTTAATGTGAGGGTATAAACAACCGGTTCACCATATTTCAGTTGGTTAGGTAGAGTTCCTCTTTCAGTTGTGTCTTGCACCCAAAAGTGTGCCGTACCTGACTTTTGTGTTTTATATAGAGTCCCTGCCCCTTGCCCTTCACCCACATTCTCATTAGCAATGAGGGAAGGAGGTGGCTGTGCTTGGAGAAAAGTCTAAGAAACAGCTTGTTACAGTCAGATTTGTTCCTCTCCTCTGATGACTTGAGCTTTTTCACTTGGGTCCATATTTTTTTTTTTTTGCTCCTTTTTTTTTTAGTTGTGTACATTAATACTATCATGGGGTACAGTGTGTTGTTTCCATATACAATTTGAAATACTTTCATCCAGTTGGCCAACATAGCCTTCATGTCATTCTCATAGTTGTTATGTTAAGACATTTATATTCCACATTTAGAAAGATTCACATGTACCCTTATAGGATAAATCATAGGCGTGATCCCAGCAATCACCCTCCCTCTACCCATTCTCCCCTCTCCCCTCCCCTCCCTCTCCCCTTTCCCTGTATTCTTGGGCTAAAATTGGGTTATAGCTTTCTTATGATAGCTAAAAATTAGTTTCATAGTAGGGTTGAGTATATTGGATACTTTTTCTTCTTAGCAAAGTATCTCAAGAATGGAAGAAAAAGGGTCCACATTTTTGTACGTGGCTCCATAGGAAGCACCTTGTAAGAATTAAGTCTAGATAGGAAAATCCTGGCAATTTACTAAAGATGCCCAGCCATTTCTGAATCTATTGAATTTCAGCTGGGATCCCTACTCCACCAGGACACAGGATATATCTTCTTTTAATGCTCAAAATCTGTGTCCTTAAAATCTCCTTATATTAATCTCCTCTGATTACCTTATAATTTGAGCCCGTAAATTGAGATCTATGATTTAAATAATAAAGTAGCCACCTTTTCATTGAATCGGCAATGAAAATATGTATGTATCCAGACTAATATGTATGTTTTGTGTTTTCAGATATCATATCTGTTTAAACCAACTATAACATTTGAAGAGTAACAGTGATTTAAATTGACCTTAGGCAGATGTTGGTTACAAATTCTAAAACCTTGAAATCTTGGGCCAGTTTCTTCAATCAATTCTTCAGTCACTTCATCTGAAAAATAGTTGTACAGTCGTATGAGTATATAATAACAGATTATATATACTATGCTTGGAAAGGTACCTGCTAGTATAAAAATTATGATTATTTCTGTATCATTATTATTAATCAAGCTTCACGATGAATAATACAGCATGATAAAAAGAGATGAACTTCTGCTAAGTCTGTCTTCTCTTTATTGTTATTTAGTAAAGACTTCACGCTTGTTGACATTCCTACTATCATCTCTTAATAAGCAGCATATGAGGGTTTTTTTTTACAAGTCTTCATAAAAATGGAAAACTTAAGTTTTGCGTTCTAGTCCAAAAGCATATGGGAAAAACTGTTTCAGAGGCTTTAAATATTAACAAGAGGAACACAGCATAATGATACAGGGAAAAAGTGAGAGCATGAATGCTCAGAATTGCTTTTAGTGGGAAAAAGCAGCCAGCATTTGTTGAGAGCTAAAGATTTTTTTTTTCTAAATAGATACAAATTTAATTGGCAGGACTTGGCATCATTTACGGGAAAATATGTTTTATTTATTTCAGTTTAAATATATTTCAAACACTATTTTAAAATACCGTTTGGCCCAGTGATGAGAAAGCTGTTAAGGGGTTCAGGATTTAATGCCCTAGTTAGCCTTTCACCTCTAAGGCCCTGTATCTATCTCCGTGTCATTCAGCTCATACATGAAATGAGTTTTGTGGGATAAGGGAGCCCCGAGTGGAATACGGGTGCTGCATGCTAGGAAGCCATTTTGGACCATGGAGGCTTCAGCGTGTAAATTACTTGGGGTGGGACATTGAAAGGACATTCAAATTTATAGGCGCCTCAGTGAAAAAACTGCCAGTGATGAAACCGAAATCTTTCTTCTTCTGTTTAATCAGGGCCAACCTGAGGCAAAGTTATAAAGTAGATCAAGAATGTCTTCACTGGAATTCCATTTCTATCAGTGTTATTTTTCCTTCTTTTCTATCTACTTTCAAGAGGAATTAAAAAATAAAACCATGAATCTCTGGGAATGTCGTTTCTCATTGGAGGTCTCCTACTACAACCTGATTAGTAGTCCCCCTTTATTCACAGGGGACAAGTTCCAAGACCCCCAGGACATGTCCCAAACTGGACAGTATGGAACCCTCTTTATGCATTTTGTGTTTTTGATCTGATAACCTAGATGCCTATGAAATGACTGAGGAGTGGGTAGCATAGACAGCCTAGATCTGCTGGACAGAAGGATGAGTCACATCCCAGGCAGAAAAGAGCAGGATGGTGTGAGATTTAACACACTACTCAGAATGGCACATCATTTAAACTTATACATTGTTTATTTCTGGAATTTTCCATTCCATAGTTTTGAGTTGCAGGTAACTAAAACCAAGGAAAGTGAAATTGGGGATGGAGAGGGGCTCCCATATGTTCTGGATATAACTATTAATACTTGCAATTCTCTGTATCATGCAAATTCATAGCCGTATGCTTTTCCTTCTGCTGTTTCCCCCTGCCTAGAATGATGATCCCTAGGCCCCAAACTCCCAGGCCTCCCTGGAGAATGTAATGATTTAATTTTCAAAACAGAAACAAGGATATCCTGCTTTAAAAGCCCTTTGTAGAGAATCCCAGTAGATTTAGACACTCCAGGCAGAGCTTCCTCACCTCTGTCCCCTGTTCCTGAGTCTCTTGCCTATCTGGAGTACGGTTGGGGGACATTCCTTCCCAAGGTCAATCATTTAGTGACCTGTGCTAAAAACGATTCTACCAGACTCTGATGGTGCCATATTTACACCTGACTCTCTGGGCTACCTTGATAAGCAATGAGAATGTGCAGAAAACATACCCACTTTTTAATGCCCTGAACCAAAGCAAATAAGTCATTTCTACTCATGGCCTATTGGTCAGAATCCATAACAAGGCACTGACCTAACTATGAGGGAGGCTGGGAGATGTAGGTGTACAAACAAATCAGTGGGTAAGCCCTGTTGTTTCACACATACCCCGCAGCACATTGGTGTTCTCGTTTACATGAACGTTTCCTCTCAAACTCATATTTCAGGTCCCTGAGGACTGGAGATTTGTCTTTATACAATGTTCAAATACTGTGCACTGACAGTGAACCCATATTAAAGAATTAATGTATTAGCTCATCAGAAAAGAGGTAAAGAAGAAAACACTTTACACATCTGAGCTCATTCAATTCCTACCAAGATATAAGGCGACATTGCTCTTTTCATTCTGCAGACAGGCCACTAAGGCTCAGATTATTTAAATGAATTGTCACAAAAGTGGAATTCCAACTCAAGCTGACTCTTAAGTATATGCTACATTTCAAATTTGAAATGTTTTATTTCAAAAGGAGATACTTGGAAAGACTAAAACAGAAAGGAATAAATTTCTCATATGATGTTCTCATGGCTTAATTTACTTTATAAGCAGGGGGACGTTTTGCATGTGTTTAAGAAAGCTTTGAATCAATCATAAAACCGATGTGGCCTTGCCCAGGGTTTGAATGCCCCAGTAGGTTATATGTTTGGTATTCCAACAATCTGGCCTTGAGATCCATTTATAGGGAACATAATCTCATGGTTTTTGAAGACTATAAAAAGAGATTTAAAGTTTGTAAAGTGCTTTGAATCATGTCTGGCACAAAGAAAACACTCTGAATTTTTAATTCTTTATTTACTTGACTCCCACCTCTGCTTTGCTGAGTAGACCCTTTGATCATTCTGCAAAATAGGCATTGCTCCTCCAGTCACATGCAGAAATGTCAGAGTTGATTATCTTATTTCAATGGGGATATTCTCATACAAGTTTAAGTCTGGACAGGGTCTAAGTACCTTCAGGGGGACCCCTCAGTTTACTGGTAAGAAAACAGGTTCAGAGAGGAAGAAGCAGTTCTTCAAGGTCATAATGTGGCAGCAGCCGGATTGGTCCCGACTCCTAATTCAGCATGTTTCCCTTCTCTGAGCAGCAGGCAGGTGCTCAGTGATAAATACTTGTCAGCGACTGATTGATTAAGAATATTAAATTTTTCCATCTGGTTGGGGGTTGTTGGAGTCTGCCTCAGGGGCGGAGGAACCTCACCGAAGTAGTTCCAGCCTATTTGGTTCCTATCTTTAGAAAAATACTCCTCCAGCCAGTGTTTTCAATAGAGTAATTGCTTTGTGTTCATGACCAATTCAAACTCTTTTCAGCAACTATTCCTTCCCCGTGTGAGAAGCATGGGGAGCATTCCCATTCTAATTCCATCTTGAAACAATATTTTCATTTTCAAGTCTAAAGATAGTAACTAGGGTAAAGACTTAGTCTAAACTTAGCCCCTAATAGCCTGGGCTGTTAAATTTGTCATTATAAGAATTCTTTTTTTTTTTTTTTCCTGTTTTTTCCTTGGGTACAGAACTGTCACAGAGGAAGATGAACCAGTCTTTTGTTAGCAACCAAAGCCATTGCTTTTCGCCTTGTGATTTCCAAAAAAATTTAAGAGAGCGTGCGGTATTGTTCATCTCTTATTAACAAATAGCATTGCCGTGAGGTGTTGCATGAACATTTCCAGTGAAAGGGATGGTAGATGGAAGTACTGAAAGAAACTGCGGTAGCTGGTGGGTCTGTAACCAGGAACCACTGCAGTTAGTTCCAAGGGACCTGATATCCCTGTGAGGAGGAGGGTGATGGGATGCATATTGTGCTGCTCCTTATAATACAAAAGTAAACAAAGAAAAGGAAAGGGTTTTCTCCATATACTTCCTGACTCATTTTACACTCTAAGTATGTGTTAAAAATTGCAATTAAATCATCTTCAAATATGATGTATACAATTATAAAAATGAAAATACACCAGGAAGAGAAACAGTTTAGAAGGTAATCTAAATTGCCCCTTTAATTTATTACTGAATCACGGTTATTATACTTCAGGTAACTGAAAACTTTCCTCAAACTAAAATAGCTCTTACCTCTTACATAAGACAGTGTGAGCCTTCTGATAGGGAACATTTGTGCATTCAGAACAAATATCTCTACAGGGGGTTGGAAAAATGGGAGGGATGGGTGTTCAAAGAAAGGTTGCAACATGCAAAGGTGGGTCTGAGGGTCTGAGCCTGCATTAAGGTTGTACGTACTTTGAGATAATTTCCAGAGTGACATGGGAGAGGGGCATAATCTGCATCAGTTGGGATCCTCTAGCCCTCTTTGGTTCTCTTCACTACTCCCTACATGCTGTAGGTATACCAAACTCCTTATGAAAAGAGTAAAACCCCACAGAATAAGAGGGAGAAATCATTCTTTTATAGTTGGCTTCATAAGGCTTAAGTTCCTCGTTCTACAGAGAAGGGATTGTCCAAGGAAAGACTTTCTGCTCAGTATTGTGGGTGCCGTCACAGGCAGCCTTCAAGTTCTCAGATCCTTCAGAGTTGGGCCCCGCTGCAGCATCACCTCATGTGAAGTCTCACCCCTCCCATGACAGCCGGCATCTAGGGCCTGTCCAGGAAGTAATAGCAAATACTTCACCGGTTCTACTTGGTGCAGTCACACGGAAAACCCCGATGGAGCAACATTTGCTTTAGAACTCTCTATCAGGTTGACCCAATTATTGGATGGTGTCTGAGTTTCATATTAATTCCTTTCTCTACCAAATCCTGAATCACCCCTGTTCCATGCACAGGTGTTGATTCTCAATAAACATCTTGGACCTCAAACTTCATCTCTGCACCTGCTCCTGGAAAACTCACCGGGTAATATTCCCAGCTTACTTGTTCCACTGTCCCTCTATCCTACATGCCGCATTAAGCCTCATTCTAAGAAAACTAATAATTTGCTCGCTTTTTGCCTGCACCCAAGCAGGTAAATGAGTCTGGAGCCAAAAACCAAAAACAAACACCCCCCCCCCCACCAAAGAAAACGACAGCTATGCCGATTCACTCTAAATTCATCATCACCAGTCTCCGAAGGGCACTCTGCGGCTCTCTACAGTTTTCTATTTCTCTTCAGTTTCAGCACAGCAACTTTCTTTTCTTTTCACTTTATAGTTCAGTTTAGAAAGATCTGGAAACCCTCACTTTATGGTTTGTTGAGAAGGAAAATGCCCTTGGTGATGCCTTCATCTTTCCTCCACCTAATCTGTAAACTATCTACACCCTGACCCAGACTCTCTCCTTTCCCTTCAGGTATTGAAGTCTCCCCACTCTCAATGAAGCCATTTGCTCTGATCTTGCCTTCGTATGGACTTCCAAGTGTCACTCTCTTTTCCAGCAATATGAATTTTTCTCTACCTATTGGCTCACTTATATTAGCATTATTATTATAATTTATTCCTTATGACTGCTAGGGATTTTAATAGACCAACAGTGAAAACAGGTTGGGAGACTATTCCAGGATTCTAGAAAGTTTAGACAGTGTCTTGGCTAGAATTGGTCGAGATACAGAGAAATAGCCTAGGCTACATTTTGAAAACACAGAGCTTGTTCTCTGATAAATTGTAGGTGTGATAAAAGGAATGAATAAATATGATTCTTTTGTTTGAATAACTAGGTGTTACCCTTTGTTAAAAGAGGAAGACCAAAGGAGAAACGAGTTTAAGTAAAGAAGAAGATGAAGTTTGTTTGGGCCATGCTAGTGGAGATAGTAAGAGGAAGGACATACATGTTTGTGAGTTCATTGACAGGTTAGGGCAGGAAATTTAAACGTACATTAGCATTTTTATTATTATGCTAATTAAAACGAACCAATAGAGTAAATACTAATGTAGTAGAGACAGAGGACCATAGTGAGGGGCAACTCATGGGAGAGCTTAAAACTGTAAACCTTGCCATTGGAATGTGTTGGTTTAAACATTGGCTGTAGTGCTCACTAGGTGAAGCACAGTACCCTGCCACTCTATGCTTTACTTCTCTCACCTATAAAGTAGAAATTATAATAGTTCATGCTTCCTAGGGATTTAGTGGGAATCTGTAAATCAGGAGATGCATTAAGAATGGCACTTTCTTTAAATGGCACTTTCTTATGATTAATATCATAATCACAAAATAAATGGTAGGAATTAGTGTTTATATATCCCATTCTCAAATATTATGCTAACGAATATTTAAAAAACACTTTTTTGTGGGTCTCCCTCTAAATCCTAGTCCATTTTGCTGTTCTCCATCACATAAATATTTATAGATTATTCACACCTTCACTTCCTCATTTTCCATTCTTTCCTCAATGCACTTGGAATGGGCTTCATACTCCACTGTCTTTGAATCTTATTTGAAAAGTAACTAATCAACATGGCCAAATCCGGATGTCATTTTCCTGCTGTTTCACATAATCAAGCATGTTTTAATGTAGGGACCATGACATTTTTATGATGCCACAATTACCTAGTTTTCCTTCCAACTCAGAGGGCATCAGCTCTGGTTCCTTTGCAAACTCCACTAATTCTATTCAAACACTATCAGTTTTCCTTTTTGGTTACTATGAGGTTCTTCTTCTTTTCCCCTAATTATACACTTTTCTTAGGGATCTCATCTGCCCTGTGGCTTCAACAAGCATTCTGTGGGCTACTCACTCCCCAATTTAAATCTCCTGCCCTGGCCTGGAGACAAACATGTATGTCCTTCCTTTTACTATCTCCACTAGCATGGCCCAAACAAACTTTATCTTCTTCTTTACTTAAACTCGTTTCTCCTTTGGTCTTCCTCTTTTAACAAAGGGTAACACCTAGTAATTCAAACAAAAGAATCATATTTATTCATTCCTTTTATCACACCTACAATTTATCAGAGAACAAGTTCTGTGTTTTCAAAATGTAGCCTAGTCTATTTCTCTGTATCGCTACCAATTTTAGCCAAGAAGCTATCTAAACTTTCTAGAATCCTGGAATAGTCTCCTAACCTGTCTTCTTGTTTTCACTGTTGCTCTGTTCAACTCCCTAGCAGGCATGAAGATATTTTATGGAAATTAAATTATGTCACTTCCCGGCTTACAATGCTCCAATCATTTCACCTCCTAATGAAAATAACATCTGAATTCCTTACCTTCCTTTTGAAGCTTCCTGCCTACATTCTTCAGATATAGCGTCTTATTTTTCTTGTTTTGAATGTAAGACTTCATTCTTACCCCATGGCCCTAATGCTGTTTTTTTTCTCTGCCTGGAGCAGCGGCTATTCTTTCAAACCTCACATAACTGGCAATTGATCATCATATAGTTCTTAACTGAAATGTCACCTTTTTAAGGAAGCTATGCGTTCTGATGTTCCCCTACCTCAACGTCAGGATTGGTCACATCCTTTTTACTTTATCTTTCATATTAATCTTCATCTCAGATAATCCTATGTATAGCTATGGTTTGAAGATGGCTTGTCCCCAACTCAGGTTGAGCCTTGTTCCCCAATTAGGTGATATCCGGAGGAGCTGATTAAGTCATTCACATGGATCCATGCCATTCTTAAGAGGTGGGATTAGTTCTTGGGAGAGCCTGGCTGGATATAAAGTAGACCAGCCTCCCTGTCTCTTGTGCACAGACCCAGTGGCTTCTTTCACAGGGCTTCTGCTGTGTGACGTCCTCTGCCAGGTTATGATGCAGCCACTGGATCTTGAACTTCCCAGTGTCCAGGTCTTTGAGCTAAATAAGCCTCTTGATGAGTTCCCCAGTCTCAGGTATTGTATTATAGCAGTGGAAAGCAGACTGACCTTTCTTTTCTCATTCATTTTCTATTTTTATTCACAGGAATGCCAGTTTCATGCTAATAGGATTCTTATCTATTTTGTATCTTAGGTTATCTGTGACATATGGTAAAGGATCAAAAATTAGTTTTCAACTGAACACACTCCAGCCCTTCCATGCTTCAGGCACAGTTCTCACTGCAGCTGCCTTCACCCCTCCTTGTCTTTATGTCATTGCTCGTCTCTCTCTCCTTTCTCTCTTTCTTTCCTGACTTCTCCTTTGTTTCTTAGGCTTTTCCTCCTGGGTATAACTTCGTGCTTCTTTGGCCAGGATTTCCTTTTTTACATAACCCCGGGTTCTCTCCATAAGCAGCTCTTCTGTTTCACCTTCTGGGGCTTTTCCTACCAGGACGTCTTCTTAGGCAGCATGCCATCCAGTCTGTGCTTTCCCAGAGATGCGGAGCTGGGCACTAATCCTAATGACTTGAGGGCTGCTTCCCGGAGCGGAATAAGCTATTTACCAAGCGGGGATGCTCTCCTTCTCGCATCTCTTAACCAAAACAGTGTTATGTTTCGAGAGGCTGAATGTTCATCTTGTTCAAAAAGGAACTCTTGCGTGTATTTGTTTGTTTAAAAACCATTGTCTGGGTATGTTCCTTTCAAAGTTTCCATGACTGAAGTTTTTGCAGGGTATCCTAAAATGGCATCATTTCTTCTGAAATAATTTATTTCTGAGTGATGCCTTGGTCGTAGATTTCCCTGACAGCTACCTGGCCTATTCAATGGGATTAGCGACCCAAGAGCGTGTACGTGACATCCATCATTTCAATTTAGATTCAACAAAATCCAGTGAGGAAAAATGTTACCGTGTGTGCGATCATCTATTAATGTTTAGAAGTTCCACTAACCATTATAGCAGGTCCTCTCTCACAGTTAATTATGAGTATAATAGATGGGCAGACTTCAGGCTCTGTCTGCTTATGGCTTCAGGGAGAGTAGTTGGCCCTAATTCTTGGGGAATCAGAAGCCCTGAGAGTTTTCTCTTTCCCTTGCCTACTATTTCTACTATGCAGGACTCAGTGAGTTCCTTGGAGGTTCTCTTCTGCTAGTTGTAAACCCTCTCAGACCTGGGGTATACTCACTCAGTGCCTAGTTGTGGCAACCTCGTATGCAACCCTTGGCAATGAGACAGCCCACTATTCTTTGTTTCCTCAACTGTAGTACTATCCGGCCCCTGTGGTTTTCAAAGTGGGAGGTCAGTTCACGTACCTGTGGAAAACAACCATTTTCCTTATTAACAGCATAGGAAATTCATTTGCCTTGTGCTTTTCTAGGAGAAATAACAGTTTCTGGGGAATCAATATGAGAGCAAGTCTTCTAAGGAAAACCAAACACATACTTTCCGAATTATTTAATTTGTATAAACTTAGGGAATACAAGTGCAATTTTATTCTGTGACTATATTGTAGAATGGTTATGTCAGAGCTTGGGGCGTATTCCCCACCTGAATGATGTGTGTTGTACCCTTATAATAAACTCATATTGCCCACTCCCTTCTACTCTTTCCCACCAGTTATCACTTTAATTAACAGTTGGCTCAGACAGACCCTTGCTCATAATTCCAGTTGCAGTGAAAACAATAATACTTGTCCTGTCAAAAATTAAAACCAATTATTATGAAATCACAGAATGCCAGGCAATATGCTACGCATGTATATCCATGATTTCATTTCCACTCAAACAACCCTATGGGTAGCTTCTGTTATTACCAACCTTACTTTACAGATAGGAATCATAAGCAAAGAGGGGTTTAGTAACTTGGCCTTGATCACACAATTGGTAATGTCAGAGCCAGGATTCTAATACAGGTGATGACTCTACAGTCACACTTAACCTCTTCAGTATTCTCTCAAGTAGTGTCATCCCTTCTAACAGTGTCCTGGGCCCCCTCCCCTTCTGCAGGACTATGGCTGGTATATATATCTTAGTGTGTTGTATTTCAGTTCTTTTCCAAATGTTCATCAAGGTGATTTTTCTTTAAGAGAGAATCCAGGTGATATTTAATAGGTAGTGTTGCGCAGAATGAGTGAGTTGGTTTTGGGGGATCACTATATTCATAACGGAGAATCTTTATTGACTAAGTTTCAAACATTGTGCTAAGAACTTCACACAAATGTGCATAAATTATTTCAATAATACTGAGAAGTCATAAATTATTCACACAAATTTGCATAAATTATTTCAATAATACTGAGAAGTCAATGTTAGTATATTCATTTTGAAAATAAGAAAATTGAGGCTTAGAGAAATTAGGTGATTTATTCATCTGTATCTACTAACTATCTCACAAAGATAGTAGATACAGATGAAATTGTGTGTAGAATTTATATTATTTCTACCACATTACGCTAGGGTATCTGTAAAATATAGCACTGAAGAAGGATTTGAAATTAGGAAACATCCAGTACATGGAATCTGGGAAACATCTGTAATAATGCGTCCATAAGCCCAATTTTAAGCTGGATAGTCCCAGCTCCCCTAGTCCACCCTTCAAAGAAATTTTGGAACTTTCTTTCTAGAATGACCATCAGAGCTCTTGTCCTATAAGGCCTGACATTTAAGTTTGTGAATTCATTCTAGAAAAAGTTCTGTGAGTGATAGACTAGGTGCTGGCTTTGATGCATAGCTTCCCAGGGAGGACTTCAGAGGTGACCACAGTGATATTTAACAATGAGCTATGTAGCACTTTTTCCAGAATGAGTTTGCCCTCCCCACTGGAATGTCTAGTAGACATATCAAATGTAACATTTCCAAAATCTACTTCCCATGATTCTTCCCCTACAGTTAGTAATAACTCCATCTGGTTTGAATGATCTGTGTTGCCACTCCTTCTCTAAAATCCCATATCCAAAGCATCAACAAATTCCTTCTGCCTACCTCCAAGATTTGTCTTGACCACTTTACTGTTTCTATCCTTGGTCTATTCTAGGATCATGTCTTGCTTGAATTTTTCAATAGTCTTTTTTTTGGTCTTCATTTCCATTTAGGCTTTTCTTTGCAAAAAAAGCTAGGCTAGTTTTACTATCATACACAAAATTGACGTAATTTTTGTCAATTGATATTTCATAGCAATTGCTGACATCTATAGTTTTCTTAAAATATGCTGGAAACTATTCTAAATTACTAAATCTAAAAAATATATTTTTTAATTCTCATAGTAATTCAATGCGGCAGGTACTCATTATTCTCTCTATTATAAAGATGAGAAAACTGAGGTCCAGAAAAAATAGTTTTTTTAAGTCATTCAGCTAAGAAATGGCAACTGAATTATTTTAATCAAGTTAAACTGGCCCAGTAAATGCCATTTATTTCTGTGACATTCAAGTATCACTCTATTGTTTCAGAATCCTAATTCAAAACCAGCAGTCTAGGGAAACACATACACACACACACACACACACACATATACACATATAAAAACATGTACATATATAGACAGGCATACATATATGTACACATAGGTATATAAAAATCTTATTGATCATTAGGAAATAAAATTATACTATTACTAATACTGTCTATATTAATAATTTAGATAATATTTATCTTTCGGAAATAAAATTATGAAATACTACTAATATTGCCTAACCAGTTATTATACAAACATCTACTATGTGTCTGGCAATGCATCAGACCTTAAAAATACTTCCTAAATAACATTCTTCTTAGTAAAGTAGTTCAAGAATGGAAAAATAAGCATCTCATGTACTCAATACTAATTTGACTCTTATACATGAAGAGCTATAGGCCCACACAAAAGGAAGAACTAAATTAAATTCAAGAAGGGAGGAGGAACAAGGAAGAAAATAAGCCCCGATCTAAGGGGTACAATGTAAGAGCCTATGACACACCTCCAGGGTGAAGGACTCAAATACAATTTGGACTTTCTCTGACAAACACAAGCAATGTAACCTAGTTATATCTAGCCTTATAATCTAAAAAAAAAAAAAAAACTCCCTACACAAACAAAAAAGTGGTAGTTTTAATCCCATTTTATAAAAATGTGAAGAATAGAGAGGCTGAGTAACACCCTGATGCTGGCCATATACGCACTTAATAAATATTACTGAGATAAATCTAGTAATACATTGTGATACTTCAAAAATTATTTTTAATTATTATGGACATATACTAGCACGTGTTTCTGGATACAAGATGTTTCGATACAGGCATACAGAAGGTAATTATCAATTCAGGGTAATCAGTATCTATAACCTTAAGCATTTGTCATTTCTTTGTGTTAAACACATTTCTTTGTTTTTTTTTTAATTTTCTTGAGCACTTTATTCAGCAAAGAATCTCCCCAAATGACTCAAACGTAACTATGGGTGTGTGTGCACACATATGGGTACTATGTTTGCAATTTAGAGTACTTCCTGAGCTTCCTCTCCCCTTTAGAATTTTAACAAAAGTTTAAATAGCTGGAGCACAGTTTCAAACACCTGTCCCCAGTGACATCACTAACTGAGGCTAGGAGGTAGTGTTCTCTTCACATCTCAAGGTTTTTAAATAAATTTTGCTGATTTTTGCCTCCTGACTCAAACACAGTGTTCAAGCCCCTAGTCCTTGACCTTACCACGCAAAGACTTCCTTTAGCTACAGTCACCTGACAAGGTGAGTTAGCAGTGGTGAGCCCCTATAGTCCTGGCTACTCAAAAGGCTGAGACAAGAGAATTGCTTGAGCTCCAGAGTTTGAGGTTGCTGTGAGCTAAGATGCCACAGCATTCTACCGAGGGTGATCAAGTGAGATTCTGTCTCACAAAACAGAACAAAACCAAACCAAAAACAAGGTGAGTCAGCAGTCTGCAGCATCATCCAATGACCAAATTCTGGCTATTTTCCAGCCTCAAAAAGAACACAGCCTAGACGCAGTGTGCATTGTGATGGACAGAGGGGACTGAGCCTGATGAGAACAGCCTGGTAGTGACAGTGGTGTACCGACACTGGAGAGTGGGGGAGAAATCAGAGGCGGAGCAGGGGAGTGTATCTGCTTCCCTTTGCCCCACCCTTTTTGGTAGTCCAATGGAAGGAGAAAACGGATGTGGTCCAAGCAAGTGTATGTGATGAAGGGCGGCATGGGTCTCTAGCAAAGACTCCTCTGTCCAGGCACCAAATCAGCAAAGCAGATGGCGGAGCAAGCTGAGTCCAGGCTTCAGAGTGAGTAGTCGTCTTCAAGGTTATCATCACCTAACACAGAGGCAGCTTCTGACAAGCTGGGCAGGGCAGGGCTCTCTCCAGGGCTCTTTTCGATCTCAGTGAGCACAGAGATGAGAGAGGCCTCTGTGTCTGCAGCTGCATCCTTCAACATGTCTGGGACACCTCTCTTTTCTTCCCTGTCTTCAGGAATCTCAAATGCGTATTCTTTACGAACGAATTCTAGCCCAATATAAAGCTTCTCCCTGCTGCTGGTGTCATATAAGTAGATCTTTGGCCATGTTGAGACCTCACTGTGGACATAGCTAGAGATCTTGGCCACAGGGGGCTTCCAGTCAGCACAGCGGGTGAGTCTGTCAAATTCATCCAATGCTTCCTCTTCCCACTGTTCACCTGATGGGGTGATCTGTGCCAGACTGACTCTATTGCTTGAAACGGAAGGCTCAGGAAGTCGCTTCTGAGAGACCTGAGGTCTCTCAGTGGACAATCTCCATTATCTCCCAAGTCAACATAGTGGAGATCATAGTTCCCATTTTCCAAGATGCCAAGGATCTGGGCTCAATACCAGGAACCATTTGTAAGTAAAGGTGCTGCTACAGTGTCTCCTATTTGCACAGTCAAAACCTCAGGCAGGCTGTTTTCATAGTGCTGGGTCATCTCATTGACAAGCTTATCAACTGCAGGCTGCGGGAGCCAATGATCTGGATCCAGAAGTGGTTGGGCCTTCAGAGGCAGAGACATAGACTTCTAGGTACTTATCAGCATGGAAACTGAAGTCAGGGTTGGGGATTTCCTACATGGATGTCTCTGGAATGGCCTGGGTGCCAGACTTCTGAATGCTGTCAGCATTAGGTTTCTCCACAGAGCTTTCCTTCGGCCCCACCGCAGCCATGTCACCTCCTCCTTTGTGGGGAGTAACTGCGCAGGGAGCAGGCTGGCCCAAGCTAGAACTCGTGTTTTTCCCTACTGCTGCTCTCCAGCTCCATCCGGCTCCATCATTTCCTCTCTTCTCTCACTGATTGGTGCTTGCCTGGAACTCTGGTTTCTGCAGAAGATGCAATTCCTTTCTGCAGTTCTTTATCTTCTGAAACTTTCTCCAGTATCAAATGCTTGGCTGCTGCCACTTTCGTCTGTGTTCCTGAGATTTTTATAAGTCTTGATAGTAGTAATGTCCCCTTTGATTCTTCATCACAGGTAATTTTGGCTCCAGAGGCCTTACAGATAGAATGAATCGTCTCACGCCTCTTCCTATGATTCTGCCCTCAGACCTCTGGGGAACTAAGAGCTGCTCAGACACCGGGGTGTTCTCTGTCAGGATCTGATGGATCACAGCTTTGGCCTTGCACACTTGAGCAGGAAAACTACTGATAAGCAGCACTCGCTCATCGCCTACATCCGCTGTGTCCACATCAACATGAGCACCTGTTTCCGCAGCTGTTTAATATTGGCTCCTTGCTGGCCATTGATGAGTTTCACATCATTCAGTGACGGGTTCCTGGGGGAACTTGCATCTCTATTTCAATGTCAACCTCCCCAACAATCGTCAACTGCTCTTCTCTGCTCTCCCTGCGGTACAGGATGTAGGCGACTGTGGCACTGGCTGGGATCCCAAAGCCCAGAGCTATTTTCTGAGTAGTGGACAGGCTTGTCCAAGTGGACATTGCTGCTGTATTCTGACTTACAGTCTCACCCCAGTGACCACACCTCTTACCACCTGCACCAGGACTCACCAGCCTGTGTTAAACACATTTCCACTCTTTTAGTTATCTTAAGATACACAATAAATTATTTTTCACTGTATTTGCCATATTCAAGTAGTCACCTTTATACACATGCAACAACATGCATGGTTTTGCTCCATTACACATATATTCTGTGTATAATGAGTAGTGGCTCAGCTGACCCACTAGGAAATGACTTGAGGTTTTTCTTACTAGCTTCACAGAGTCTGTGATTCAAGTTCATATCTCTGGCAAATTTACCACAGATCTACTATCCGGGATCTTCGGGATTGCTAGAGAATAGGGATCCCATGACATGTTCGATGTGCTCATGATGAGCACTTACTATGTTGTGCTTCTCGGGGCAAAAGCAGCCCTCAGACTGAGGCCTGAGACATTTTCTCAACTGGCTTTCTCTCCCTTTGCCTTTCCACCCTTCTCAGTCCACAGGAAATAATCCATTCTGCAAAGCAGCTAGACAAGAGGCCTTAGAAGAAATTAGCATAAATAAATGAAACCAAAATATGATAAATGTTAATAATAAAGTGCCAGTGGCATTTGACATTAGATGAAACAGCATCCAGAATGTGAAGGGACAGGGCAGCTCTCCTGTTTCTCAGAAATGAAGGCAGCTCATGTCAGCCATTTACTGGCACTAAATACCTTCTTGCAGGAAAAAAGCATCAAATGTAGCCAGCATATTCACACTTATACTATTTCCTTATAAAAAAAAATCCATAGCTCTCTTAAGAAATAAAATTAATATTACATATTCCATTGGCTGGATCCCATGCAGACACTAATGGGAATCTGAAAAGAGCCCTGCTTTTGGTAAGCAGTCTTGAGTGATGTTTTTTCTTAATATTAAAAATATAGATCTGGTTTCTATCTTGTTCTCTCCTACGAATCTATCTCATATTCTTTAGTATAAATAGATATGCTTAATAGGGAGTGGGGCTTAGTTCTCCTAAAAAAAAATCTTCATCCAGCTTAACAGGCAGCTGTGATATAAATTAAAGCAAAAATCAACATCAAATATGAACTCCATAGTAATGGTATTGCCTGCCAGCTCCATCTCTAATCTGTGCTAGTCTACAAACCAGCCCTATTATTTGCAGTTCCTCTCTTGTATTTATTACATCAATATTATTACTCATTATCATTAATTATCCATTATAACTAATTAATAATAAATAAGAAGTAGCACTGTTCCCTTCCAGCCTGTGAACCACCTTGACATCGTCATCTTTCAAGCTGTACTTACGTCTAACCAGACAATCTGACTTTTCTTTCTTCGATGGCTTCAAGCCCTTTAGTGAAAAAACTAACAATTATCCCTAGTAAATTTTAATCTTTCTCTGATGAACTATTTCTCTAATTAACCAAGTGTTCATTTTAAATATATTTCTATTATTCTGAGTTATAGAAAACTCAATTTAATGTCGCCTATTGATTGTGTGAACATACTTTTATCATGTTTCTATAATGTACATAAAATGCATGTGCTGTAGGAACATTTCTTTACAAGGAAGAGGATTCAGAGAACAACCCTCAATATATAATTATCCATTTATGCACCACCCATAATTTAACATCAAAACCAAATTAACCATCATCAAATTTCTCCTGAACTGATCATCTTGCCAATGTGTCAACCATTAAAATAACATAGCAGTATGTTTTAATAGGGAAAATGGCTGTGCTATTACGCATTTGTCGGTACTCCAAAACCCAAATTAATTTTATGAGAAACAGTCGATGGAACTAGGCAGAGGTAGGTCAAAGGTGGCCATGTTGGGATGGGTATTGTAGTTGATTTCAATCATTTAGAATGCTATCTAACAAAAAAAGACCTTAATATACATTGTCATAAAGAGCAGAAATAATACCAAGTAGTGACAGATACACATCAGTTGAATTTTCTCCCTATATCTTAACGTGATTCATGAAGGATTTCAAAAGATATATGAGAGATGTAGACTTCTCAGAATATGCAGTGTAGGAACCAAAGTGGTAGCAAGTTTGTTGTCACTCTAGGCATATATGAAGTGACCAAAGGATACTTTCTGAGGTTCTTGAAAAAAATTAAGCTTCATAATTATAGTTTTATTGAATAGTCCACATGCTTCCTTTTCACCCTGGTAATCTGTGAATCTATGAAGTATGAGATCTGTGTTTCTTGCTATCAAATCTCGTGCATTTACTCCTTAACCTCTTGGGATCTGGATCTGCTCCTTATCCTTCCCCTAATTTCTCTCACCAAAGTTACTGTGTTCGATTGTGTAATGACTCTAATTTTTGAGTCACCCTCTAGAAGTCTTTTTCAACCTTTTTTATCTCTTGGAACACTTGAATCAATAGTTAAACTTCCATGGCATGCTTAAATAATGTTGATCAAACAAAAGAGTAAAAAAAAAAAATCTATTTACTGTGCTTTGAACTTCTTTTGAAATAATTTAATTAATGATCTTTACAAATTTTCCCAGCACATTTAAGATCCTTTTATGGTACACTGTTTGGAAATCAGTGCCCTATAGCTACACCCTTTACCAGTGACTTTGTAGCACCCACAGCTAAAAAGGAATATATTTTCCTACATTTACCTTAAGTTTGGCTATGTGGATTGCTTTTGCTAATGTGATATTAGCATGCATGACAGAAGCAGGTCTTAAAATTTGCTATGTCATCAGGCTTATCTTCTTGTGCCACTAGCTTTTCCATGAGAATGACATTTCTGGGCTAGTCTGTTGGTTCCAGGAAGAAGTTCAAAGAATATGATGCAGACTGGAACACCCCCACTGAACCTGGCCTTGATCAGCTGAGACACAGCAAAGGTACAATTCTTGAAAATAAACTATCATTTTAAGCCACTGAGCTTTAGAATGGTTCCTTATGTAGCATTTCTGAGCCAGTAGCTAGCTGATACAAAATTGGTACTGAAAAGTGGGGCACTGCTGTATTAAACACTTAAAATTGATGGCATGAAGCAATCAGTGATGAAAGAACAATTTGAACTCTGGATAAATGGCATGTAATTAGTGAAAGTATATGATAATTGGAAGATAGCTAATACGTTTAATGGATTTTTATACTTAGGGCAAGTAGAACTCCAGATAAAAGGTTGAAGGTGTAATCTGTTTCTTTTACCTGATTTTGATTCAGTGCTTGAAGAAAGAAATGAGCTTAGGAAAATACTAAGCAGATTATAGGCAAAATCTGGAGGAAATATAGAGTGCATAATTTATTGAGCTGGATAATAAGAGAGTTCCTTTTACTAACCCTTCACATAGTCAAAGAAACTTCAAGTTTGATAAATTCTGGGAGTGAGGGTAAGATTAGAGGGCAGTTGACTTGTATGTAGCCTCAGAATAAAGACCCAACAACATGATAGGACTATAGGTTCCTTTGATAAGACCTCTGAAAAATTTGTGGCGATACCTAGTAGACTCTCTTAATTAGACAAAAGGGCTGCTGGGGAGGTTAAGGCTATGACACCACAATCGCCTAATACGTCCACATAAGTCTTAGACATGTTATCCTACATAGTAGCCAGTAGCCACCCATAGCTATTTAAATTAAGATTAATTAAAAGGTAAAATTTTCACAATTCATGCTAACTACATTTCAAGTACTTACTAGCCATATGTGGCTAGTGGCTACCTTATTGCATGTGACAAGTAAAGGATATTTCTATCATTATAAAAAGTTCTATTGGACAGCTCTAATAGATTATCTAATAAAAACCCACTATATTGTTTAGACAACTCAATTACTTTATTCACTACCATTTTGGACTAAAAGATACTAAGATCGTTGAAATTGTAAGAAGACAACTCGACCCCCAACTTTCTTCAAGTAGGAAATTGTTCAGCCATCAGTGATGACATAACTTTCAACGTTGCCTCGTAAGTAGCCAAAGAGATAGAAAAGAGGTCAGAGCAATGAACTCTGAAAAACAATGTATTAGGGGGCCACAGAGAGCAGAATTAGTGCCTTTATCAGGGCATTCTGTGCCCTCAAAATAGGAGAACTAGACCACATTCGTGCAGTGTTATTTTAGAATTAGATGGTGGCGACTTTCTAACTTCTTCTCTTTTTGAATAGAAGTCTTTATTGCTCTTATGCTGCCCCTATTTCACTATTGTATGTGAGTTTGTATGGGGTAGATAACTTATCTTTTTTAACTGAATGTCTTCCTATCAAGGAAAGCCACTATCAAGTTTTAACCTGATGAATAAGATCACAAGATCCTGGTGGAGTTAAGTGAATGACCAGATGAAAACTGTGAGGTTCCTGAGACAGGGTTTAGCATATTTTTCATGTGAGAGGGGTGTAAATAATTGTGGCTAGGAAGGTAGCTTGTGATCCATTGCATGATTAGCCCTAGTGCTGTACTGCCCCCACCCCGTGTCCAAATTTCCGCCCTATGAGTTTGTAGTTCCTGTCACTAATGAGGCAGACATAGCTCCCCTCCTGTTTTTGTGTCTAGCTGTGTTGCTTTCTTGGACTAACTGAATATGAGATATTTACTGACTATGATTAGATAAAATATTTCAATAGGCTTATGTGTTTGGGTTTACTTTATTGATCTCTGATATTGCCATGAAAAGAATGTTTCTGGGCTAACTTGATGGCTGCAGCGAGTATGACAAATTATAGGGTAGGTCTGAATGCATCCAACTGAGTCCAGACTAGATCAGTAGAATTTTTAGCAGCAACCTGCAAATCAGTGAGAATCAAGGAGCACAATTGAAAGGCACTGATTTGGGGGCTTGTTTGTTGTGTTGCATTTGTATGTCAATAGCTGATAGTCGCCAGTGGTCTCTGGTGTATTAAATTCAATAAGCACTTCTCTGTGGAAATCTCTCTGCAACATTTGGCCCCCATGAGCATCTCCTCCCCTGGTTATACAGTTTCCGTGTTCACCTTCCCCTCCGTGTGATACCTCCCTACCTTCATGGTTGCTCTTTCTGGCCTTTCCTTTGTAAGCTTTCTTTGCTTGTTCCTTAAATCCAGGTTCTAGCCATCCATAATTGTGTTTTCTTATTACTTCATGTACCAGGCTTGTGCTACATACGTTTCCTTTACTTAGTTCTCTCCTATCAATGTAGAATGCACAGTTCTCTATGTCCTACCAGGGTTTTCCTTTGCTCTAAAATTCCTAAGCACAGATAGGCTACTTCAACGTGTATATCTTACTGGATATGCCTGAACACAAATTCCTCATCTTTATCCCTAAATATGTCTCAGTTTCCTTGTCTCCTGCCTCGTGGATGACAGTATCATATACCCAGTGTCTCAGTCAGAAACTTGGATGACTTGAATTTTCTTTCTTCCTCACTTTTCACATCTAATTAACCACAAAAGCCTGTCAATTATACCCCTTCATGTATCTTATAATATTTTCATTCACTTCATTCAAACTCTCTGGCCTCTACATTATTTTAGGTCCCTGTTTTCTCTTGCCTAAATTCCTAAGCTTGCTTTTAGCTGGCTTTTATGCTTCCAAATTTATACTCCTCCTCCAAGTCATTTTTCCCATTGATACCAAATTAATTGCTTATTTTCACTGAGGTTCTCTGGTGGCAAGCAAGGGAAACCATCTCTGGTTAACTCAAGGCAAACTTGTCATAGATCGGAAGGAACAGGAAAGAGAACATGGAAGTGAATTCTAAAGAAAATCAGGGTCATAACAGACATAAACCAGCTCCTACCTGAAGGAGTTTCTTAGTAGGTTTGCCTGATTGTACCTGTTGGAAATGAAAAAAAAAATGTGTTTTTCCCTCTTTGATTGGCTAATCTCAGGTGTTTTATTATTACTTTGTGTGTGTGTTTCATGTGATTGTCACAAAGTACTGAAAGAAAAGTGGCAATTGGACGCTTTCAACTTTGGAGGACAGAAGAGCTGTAATTATAATCTCAGTAAGACTGAAATGAGGTAGAAGTTATTCCCAAGAAGACATGTGAGTTCACCTAGGAAGGGGAAATTGATGCTGGGTGGTCCCAAAGAGATAAATGGCTGTTATCCCTATCTTTATTTTCTTTACATTGCTTAAAAACAGTATCTCTTCCTGTTTTCTCAGGACACATTCCATATTCCTGAATATGACAGATGTGCCTTTTTCTGAGCTCTGCTTGTGTCCTTGACCTCGTGAAACACTATGTCATCAGAATCAGCAGAACAGACAGAGACACTACGTGCAGCCTACTCTCCTAACAAGTCATGCCCTAATCCGAGTTAGCAACCTTGATTCCTCCTACCTTCCAGGACTGCTCCCAGCTCTGTCTTGCTAAATCTGTCTCGTCCTTCCTAATTTGCTTTACATTCATCTCTTCCAAATCCTAAAAATCTAGATTATTTCCTGTGTCCCCCTATGGGCCTCTGTGCTAGCTTCTAGCTTTGGAGTTACCATACTAACTTTAGTCATCTTTGAAAGAAGCCAGACTGATTCCCATTTGCCAGTGTCTTACACAGTACCTGACACATAGTAGGCACTCAATAAATTTGTAGGAAGTTGAAAAATGTATTTCTCATTTCATCAGTAGATTATTTGCCAGTATCATTAAAATGATGGTAACATTTACCACATGGCAAAGTGCAAAATAGTAAGGCTTTGAATTAATGAAATCCACCCACTCTGGCCTCATAAATCACACTGCAACACCGTGTTCCAGATTCCACAGGTGCAATGCTTACATTTAATTGCACTGATCAAACTCTCCTTATGCTGAATTCCTGTATATATCATCCTCTGGGTAGGATCAACTGTGCAGTTTCAAATCCATTTGTTTCAGAATCCCAGGAGGACTCTGTGTTCTTGTGTGACTTTGTGTTACTTCCTGATGACTCATGGAGTGTAAGAGCAATGAAAGTAGATGCTGTGTAAATAGATTCTCCTGGGGAGAAAAATTCCTGTTTAAATCAATTTAATTTTCCACAGTTTTTGAAATGTGAGCTAAACATGTTGCATCTTTGTTTTAAGGAGCTCAAGCCTCTTTGCAGCTATTTGGCCCCTTAGTCTTAAAGCTTTCTTAAAGCCTAATAGGATTGGCTTCCATATTTGATAATTTCTTATAGCTGGGTAGAAATATCAAAGGCTACACTCCAGTTGTTCTGCTTTCATAGACAACTCAGTGCTATAGCAGGAAAATAATAATAAACTCAGATATATACATCAAGAGGTTGGGTTTCTAATACATTATAGCTATAGAACTGGACATCCTTTCCCCTCTACTATATTACCATATTTATTTGTTTAGTCAATGGAAATGTGGAAATAAAATAGCTGGGGAAAAAGAGACACACACAAATACAATACTCTGTTCAGTCAGGCCTCCAGACTTTGTCTCTTGCTTGTGCTCTTCAAAACATGTTGTCCCGCCCACATAAAAAAATGTTCAATCCCAATCATTTGAATGTCACAATGGGTATATTGGCAAATTCCTCTCAATTTTCCACTGGCTAGTAAGCTGTAGAGTAAGTTTGGTTCCCAACTGACCGATGATATATCTTGAGTACATACTGTTATAAATCAGTTTACAGAAGCAAACATTGGCTTCCCTTACTGATTTGACTTTAAGAACCTACCAAATAAAGACCAGAATTCATCAGCATGGCTCTCTACGTCCTCTGTCATCAGATCCTAAGCATTCTCTAGTCCATGTTCTAACCAATCACTTTACCCTGTATATTCATTAAATAGTCATTCTTTTAAATATCTGGGAAGGAAGTAAATTCCCAAGTAAAATGAGTTGATTAACAACTGAAGATTTGTAATGCAAATTAGCAAATGGAGAGCTCTGAGAAGTCTTTATTTGTTTGTTTATTTATATATTTATTTGTACTTAATTTTTATTAAATCTTAATTGTATACGTTTGTGGGGTACAATGTGATGATTTCATATACAATGCATAAGTCAAACTAATTGACATTCCCATCACTTCACTTACATTTGTGGTAAGACATTTATAATATACTCTTAGTTGTTTTGAAATGTACCCTTGCATTTTGTGCAGTAGGTAAGATCCCATCATATACCCTCCCTTCTCCCTCCACTCGCTCTTCCCTCTCCCCTTCCTCTCTCTCTCCTCTCCCCTCTTTCTTTCTGGAGTATGTTTGTGTTCTATCATTCTTATGAATGTGTAAGTATTTATATATTGGTTTCATAATAGTATCAAGTACATTGAATACTTTCCCCCCATTCTTGAGATACTTTTCATAATAAATCTGGTTCCATTTGGTTTACCTGAAAGTTTTCCTAGCTTAATTGCTCATAGATTTCTTTTAAATGTATGTATTTTTTTATTTCCTAAGAAAAGAGTTCCATTTCCTAAATGTGCTCTGGAAAACCTTACTCTCTACACACTGAACTGTTGAACTACAGTTACCATGTCTTATTTGGGGTAAAGCTTTTAAAAAATGGAGAAGGCTGTCTTTGAATATTTTTAACTTGTCCCCTTTAAAGGAAAAGCATTCCTAAAGATTCAGTTTAAATTTCACAAATGTTAGAGCATGAGTGACCCAGGCAGGAGTACTTCCTCCCTCTTTTAAGCCTTTGGTATTCCTACTCCTCATCTCCGTAGAGTGGACATATTAGTTAGGCTTGGCTAACTGCTGTATGAACAACCGCCAATATCAACAGTTTTAGCAATAGATATTTACTTATTTACTTGGACCTCATGTAACCATTCGTTGTGGGTATTTGACAGACTGCTTGGTGAGCAGTGTTTCTGGATTGCACACTTCTTCAATCTCTGGTGCTGCCATTCTTAAAGATTTTAGATTCCCCTCCACTTATCTCGCAAGGAAATGAGAGGACACATCAGCCATGGATGGTTTCTAGCATCTAGTCTTGAAGTGTTAAACATCATTTCTTTCTATGTTTCATTGACAAGAACTCAGTTCCATGACCGCACCCACACTTAAATGCAGAGGAAGTTAGGAAATGGGCTCCGGTTGGTTTCCAGAAGGAAAATGAAGTGAGCATTTATGCACTTACAGCAGTCTATGTTGCGCGGAACTTTTTACATTATATTATTATTAAAACCTTATTTATTTGCTGATCTCTCCCGCTGTTCTGTGAACTCTTCAAGGTTGAGAACTACTTCAATTTATAATGTATCTTTAGAGCTTAGCAGCAAAGTATCTGGTACGAAGGATGGGAGCCTAATAAATATTTATTGAGTGCTTGATTATAATAGCATCGAGATTGAAAAACCATTATTTGATACTTTTAAGTTACATAGGACTTACCTAATATTGTATTTTCAAAATTCTTGCTGAATGCTGAAATTCGTTAAGACGTAACTCACCTTATGAGTGTGCAATTCATCCACCAAATACCTTTTAAAAGCCAAATTAAAGCGTCTTCTTCCTTGCTATCACACTGCTATTATTTGAGCTGGACCTGCAGGCATGCTGTTATGTAGTATTATGGGATTAATTTCCTCACTGAAGTTTTACTGGAAACTGTTTTACTGAGTACTATTAAGAGCAGCGTCGAACGCATTTCTCCTTGCTCCATTAAGCAAGGCAACCATTGCTCTTAGCACTTTCCTTATGGTTCTTACCACATTGTGTTTTTTGTTTTTTTTTCAAAAGATTCATTCCAGTAAGACTGAGGCTTGCTCAAATGTTCACTTGAAATAAGTGGTCCTGATCCATAAATGCTATCTAGGAATAGTTAGGTGGGAAAACATTTCATAGTTGAAGAAACCTCTATTAAATCTCTGAGGAAGAATCTGTTTCCAGTGAATTTTCGGATATTAAAGAAGTTCCAAAGTACTGTATATCTGTTCTTGAATCACTCAGTATTATAATAAACACAGTTTGCATAATAATTATTAATACGCACTTATTCTACAGCTGATATATGTGATGCAGGGATATAAAGAAACGGAAGGGAAGAAATCGTAAAAGGGTTAGGAGAGCAAGTCTTTGAAGTTTGCTATCTCTGGATTTGCTTTTTAGCTTTGTCACTTCATATGTGTCATCTTCAACCCCAAATATCCCTGAGCCTCAGTTCCCTCCTCTCCATAACGGGGGTAAAAATGGCACCTGTTCCAATGTATGAATATGAGACTTAAAAGATAAATAGTATAATGATGCCTGTGAATACATTTCTCTTCAAGCAGTACTTAATAAATGATGGTTTAAAAAGCTATTACAAGTACATGTATTGCGTTTCTATTCTGACACAGTTACTATACTAAATACTGTATTATTAATTTTCCCTTTGTCATCTCAATAATTTTGAGGTAACAAGATGAGAGGGGAAATTGAGGCTCTAGTAAGTGGTGGGTTAAGAGTCTAGAAGGGTCACAGTGAAGCTGCTGCTGTCCTTGTACCCAAACTGCTTATAACCCAGTTGTGGGAAAAAAAAAAAAAAACCAAATAAACTACATTCAGTTGGATAATAAACTCAGTGGCTAACAACAGAGTTATTTCTACATGACAGGCATTTGAAAAAAAAAAAATGCTTCCTGCACTGTAAGAGAAATTCTACCACTCTTTCTATTCTGAGATGAGGAAATGAAGGCAAAGAAAATTTGATTAATTTTCTAAGATTCACACAACTAATCAATATTCTTAAAAATTCCAAAGTGGGAATTTGGACTAGGAGGTAGGGCTTAAGAAGAAACTGTGCACTAACCCTCATTATACTATTTACCTTTTAAGACATACAACTTCTACAAAAAGGATAAATGATAATGTGAGGTGTATTGTGTGTAACATCATAAGGATGGAGCTGTCAATAAATATGATAATTTAAATGAGGCAGGATTTTTGCTAGACCTTGAAAACAGGAGAAAAAGTAGATAACCAGTAAAAAGCAAGAGGAGCAGTGGGCCCACATGATCAAACAATGAGTGTGAAACCTAAACATTTTCATAACAGAACTGGGCCCTTTGTGTGTCTACACACTGGAATAGCAACCTGGGCAGAAGACCTTTTGAGCAAATAATCCCCAAACCCTTCAAGTTGCAAGTGGAATTAAGTGGGAAGATATTGAATGAAAAAAAAAAAAAAACCCAGATGATTGACAGGTAGAGTTGGCTCAAATCTATTACTTTTCTTGAAATCCATTCAAGAGGCATCATTCAGTGACAAGCACATTGAACTTCACGTGAGGATTCACAGGATTAAAAAAATGAAAAATGAACTCATATCAGAAAGTGTATTGGAAGAGCCCAAAGAAATCTGGTAATAAAAATGGCAGTGCTCTCTAACATACTTAACATTTTGGAGTGGTTGTGCAAAGTCATGAACGCAATTTATTAGTCTAGTAGCCATCTTACGTTCTGAGGAGTTGAGTGGATGATTTGCACTTTTAATTTTAACACATTATTCTTAGTAAAGCATCACAAGAATGGAGAAGCAGGAATCCTATGTATTCAGTTTTGATATTAGGACAATTAATGACAATGATACTGTGGGGGTGGAGGAAGGGGAGAGCAGAGAGAGAGAGAAGGAGGGAAGAGGGTGGGGGAAAGAAAGAGCAGAGAGAAGGAAGGAGGCAGGTGGGTGGGGTCTCGGTATGTAACACACCTTTTAGGGGCAAGGCACAGTTGTAAGAGGGACTTTACCTAACAAATGCAATCAGTGTAACCTGATTTCTTGTACCCTCAATGAATCCTCAACAACAACAAAAAATTAACTGTTTGTCTTTGAGACTCCACTGAAGCTCTGTTTTCTGTCTCCACTTAGTTCCTGTTTAGAATGAGATTCATTACAGCTGTAGTTACCTAAGCAGTGTTCTCTGGTAGAACAATTTCCCAGTAAAAGTATCAGATGCTGAGTGAGGCATCTACATTCCAACGTATCCCTATAGGTTTTCTGGTTGGTCTCTGGTGATCATTCTCTTGAGTAATGAGATAATCTCTTTATATTCCTACAGCCAAAATGTTAACTAATAAAATAAATTCAATTTTGAGAAATTAAAACTTAATCAGGCTTATTATCGCTGTTTCTGATGATCTTCAGTCGATTTCAGTGTAACAAGTTGAGCATTTTAAGGATGTCACTTTATCATGATGTTATGAATAGTATCATCATCACCATCACTGTCTAAGTCAGCTCAGGCTGTGATAACAAACGACTGTGGACCAGATGGCTTAAACAACAGGTATTTATTTACTTCAATTCTGGAGGATGGGAAGTCCCGTCAAGGAAGGCACTAGCCCATTTGGGGTCTGGTGAGGGCCCAGTTCTTGGCACACAGATGACTTCTTTCTCGCTGTGTCTTCACGTATGGGAGAGAAAGAGCTCTGGCATCTCCCCCATTAGTGTCTCATAAGGACATAAACCCCATCATAGTGCTTCTCCCTCCTGACCTCTTCTAAACCTAATTATCTCCCAAAGGCCATCTCCTCTCCTGACACCATCACACTGGGGTTAGGGCTTCAATTTATGAATTTAGGAGAGGACATGAACGTTCAGTCCATAACACTCAGCGTCACCACCCCTCTTGTCATCATCGCTGTCATCATTACTATCACTACTGGGCTCTCTAACTGAAGTTGCAGCTGTGCCGGAATCTTTATAGATGCTGATTTCTTTTTGTGAGAAAAAAACATAATTATTCTTGTGATGTAATAGACATGGAAATGATGCTTAGGTAACTCATACGAAGTCAGATTTTCTAATTATGGAAGAGATGATCTGAGGTTTGTTTGTTTTTACAAAGTTTGGGCTTGCTGAATCTTGCTTTTCCATCTCTACTCCATTTTAGTCTGTTTTACCAGCTCGATCTAGAAACCTGGTCTGTATCCCAAGAAAGACTATTTCCCATAGCTAGAACTTAAGTGACCTCAGGGTTTCGTAATAACTGCACTTTTGACATTTGTGGCTGGATAATTGCTTTGGGTTGAGGGGAAGAGGGCTGTCCTTCAGAATGTTAACAGCATCCCTCCCTTCTACCCAGTTGATGCCCATAGCACTCCTCTTGGTCATGATAGTAACAAAGTCTCCAGACAGGGCCAGGTGTCCTCTGGAGGGAAGTATCATCCAGGTTGTGAACTAATGAACTACCTTCTTGGGAAATATTACCTTCTCAGGAATAGAAAAGTTATTTTTTTTCCAGAAGGATTATTAAATAACTGGTTTCATAATAAAGAAAATTTTAGGCATTTCCAAAGACAAAATGGAAGATAATTTTAGGTGGTAGGTGGGTACAAGAGGTTCTTCTTGATGTGCTTGGAATCATCTTTATTTTTTTTTTCTGCATCAGTCACAGGCAATTATTGATGCAAATATTAAATGTAAAATGAGAAATTAAACACAGCGGTGTCCAACTATTATAACCTTGGCTCTTATCCCACATACTCAAAATGTTACAGAAACTGATATATCTCATTTAATTAATTGACCTTTGAGAACTACTCTAGATAATCAAAAAGTGAATAATTATAATATGGAACATTAACAAAATGAAATCCCACAATAAAAAAGAATCACCTATTTTTTTTTCAAGTGGGGCATTTTTTTTTCCTTTCAGATGATTAAAGGCCTTCTCTCACAGAGCTGTTATAATTCTCATTTACCAGATTGTTTACCAGATTGACTGGTATGTAGTGTGGACTCCGTTTAAATCTATATATTGTAATTTAACTTACCTCCTTTTTTGTGGCATTTAGATTATTTCAAAAACTGATGAATCTTCTTAAACTCCAAGTATCTTATTGACTAAAGTTTATACAGCAATGACTGCTTTATGGATACTCCCACACGTAAAAGGGGGAGAAAGCTTTTTCAAGGCCAATTAATCAGTGAAACAATAACTTCTTGCCTTGCCATCTGTCCACTCTCCTCCCAATGTGACATTATGGCAAAAGTGAGCACTGAGAAAGGTTTTTGTTGATTAATTTGGGTAAGATGATGATATGCATTCAGCTCTTCCTACTGAAAGCATAAGATTAACTGTAAAATATTTTGTGCATGTTTTGGTTCAAACATAGTAATCCAAGGGAAATCAATAAAATGGATATTAACAAGGAAGTCCTGCACAGTGTGGAAAATAAAAATAGGCCCCAGACATCATCTACTTTAGAAGATAGTCAACATCTTGGACGTTGAGATGTGAAATAGTTTCCCTAACCAGCAATTTCTCAGCTCAGAACTTATTGGGTTGTGTTCATTGATGTTCTAGAAATGTGTGTAGTTGCTTAAGCAATGACAAAATTCATTTTAAATTGGTCCTTAGGATGATTTAGCCATAAGAATTGAGAGATTAGAAAGCCATTCACTGTGGTTCTGCCATGGGTGTCAGGAAATTTGTGTTTTTTGACAACCCCTCTGCAGCAAACTTACTCTGAAACATCAGTCCTGGCACTGTTCGACCTCTGCTTCTTCCTCTTTAACCATGAGAGTGGAATTAGATCACTTCTACATCCTCTTACCATTTTTTCTTCATTTTAATTTTAAATTTAATTTAACAAGTATATTTAATTCCTTATATGTAGATTGATAGAACTAGGTTATGAGTATGCAGTATATTGAATTTGTTGGAAAAGAGATCAGAGAAAAGCTCCCAGTAAAGATCACTCAACGTTTAAAGTGAGATTTGAGTGAATCAAAGGATTTAAACCTATGAGAGTGAAAGAAAAGACTGGGTAGCAATGGTGGTCTACTTTAAGGCAGGGGCACCAGATGCAAAAGTTACTTAATACAAAGACTATAAAGACTATCTACTGGGCAATTGGAGCAACCTATGGTTTGAAGTCTAAAAATCTTCTTCCCACATGTATTTTCAGTTGGATCAGTAAAAAGACTAGAAAGGCAGAAGAAGCTAACAAGGCCATGTGCTATCTATTCCTCACTCTATGCTTCATAGGTTATCAGAGAGCAGCACGCTCTGCTCATAACTGTAGACCCCTGTCTTAAGCTTAATCGGAGTATTGTGAATACATACGTATTTGCATATATAAAGTACGTGTTCCGTCCAGCTATCACCATCCACACATGTAACAAAAGTGCATTTCTACTCCGTTTTGCATTAAAATGTCTATTTTTTCATTAAAAAATTTCCAATTAATATGAGGATACATACAATTAAGCCACATTACTTGCATTTGGAAGGCAAGATCTAAGTTGTCGCTATGTGCCTCACAAATTCCATCTGTCATACCTTACTTAGGACAGTGTTCTATAAATCCATCCAGGGTGCAGCAAAAGATACAAAATCTCCATCTTTTTATGGCTGAATAATATTCTATGCTATACATATATCACAGTTTATTAATCTGCTCATGTGCTGGGGGTTAACCCTAAGAGCATTTGGGTTGTTTCCACACCTTGGCAATTGTAAATTGTGCTGCTATAAATATTTGCGTGCCTATGTTCCTATGGTAAAATGACATTTTTTCTTTTGAGTAGATACCCAGTATAGGATTGCAGTATCAAGTAGAAGGTGCTGGCTCGGCGCCTATAGCTCAACCGGCTAAGGCGCCAGCCACGTACACCTAAGGCGGTGGGTTCGAATCCCCAGCCC